>NC_139246.1:44245433-44933859 GCF_977018435.1 Lepisma saccharinum
TATGACATTTGCCAAATTTCTCGGACGGGGGTATTACAACAAGCCTCACTCATCCTTTGAAAACAGTTACAGCTCTACAGAGTGATGCAATACTCAATTCTCATGTGGAACATTTAAGCAAAAATTGACGATAACGTAGTGAACATTCTTGCCCATTTATTATGAACTGAACTCGTCTATTTTAACAGTGTTTCCAAAATTCTAACAGACGACGATCTTGTTTTTCACCTTCTGGTCCTGTATGATGTAAAATCCGCCTCTTCTCCCACTCCTCAGCCATTTTTTGACATAATACTCTGCATTAAATTTCCTCAGAAGTGGACACATACTTCTTATGAAAACACAATTCGAAGCTGCTTCAATTTATAACTTATTTCGAGTGCGTGGAATTATATTGTTCATGACCTAAACATGCGTTCACATTTACTATTGCTCTTGTCTACTCTTACGGTGAGCGCTCTACATGCTGGCAAGGAAAGTGGGGAGAAGGAAGCGACCAATCCAGCGCGATGACAAACGTAGCTACCTGGAGAACGAGATACACGTAGTACTTCCTCCCTCGACGTCGTAACTCTCGGCGCCACCGCTGTTGCCTGGTTGGTCTGCGGCGTATTCCCCGCTTCCCACTTCCCTTTTTTAATCGTAGATAGCAGCTGCTGTAATTCATGTGTTACTGGCTTGCCTTCACTTGCTATGTATTTCTTGAAACAGCGTTTGCTGTCTGTCTGGCATAAATGAAACTGTTCACATAACAAAACAACACGATGATCCCCATAAGTGATGGGAGGACCCTCGAATATAGCTGCTTTTATGAGAGTTCATTATGCTTACTATGGGGAGGAATGTTCATTGAAATAAAATACCAAACTCTTATTGTTACACAAAAGGGATATTTACGTCCACAGAAAAGTGATTTTTTTACATGGAAATCCCCAATTGGGATGACAAATTACGCTGTAAAACAAAATGTCGTCTCATATACATAAAGATCTTCATGAGGGTGATATATAGAAAGATTAAACATGCTCTGTTAAAAAAATCAAAATTAAAAACTTTATACAAGTACATTTAAAAAATATTTTTAAAATGAGAAAACTTTACTGATAAAAATATTGCATTTTTGAACATAACTGTAGGTATAAATATATTTAAAATGTATGGTTTAACTGTTTTTTAGTTTTGTCATGCTAGAAAAATCTTCAATGATGTAACCATGTGTGCAGAAGAAAAAAATTGTCAATATATTATTCTCAGTGAAGCAATATTTGTGTGATCCCCAAATGGGGATCATGGGCGTTAATGGGTTAAGTACTTTTGTATAAACATGTTTGTGAGTGTGTGAGAGAGAAACGAGCATTGTTGGGTATTGCGTAGCTAACAGCTCTAATAAATAAGTACTAATTTAAAATATTACTGCCGGTATGTTTTGCCGAATCTTAATTCACTACAAGTATGCCATACCGGCTCATACCGAACCAATTCGATCACTGCGCTGATCACATCGATGTATTAACGGACAATTCACCAGTCCATGTTTGACACGGGACACCGTATTGCATTAATCGTATATTAATTACTGGATTTTCAATGTTGAAATCTAGTAGGAAATAAAATATATGGAATTAAGGTTGTTGCTTCTAAATGCAAGTATTAAATGTGTTTGGACACTTTCTGCGCAACCAGTGGTGAAAAATGACGCACCAAACTGCCTGCCCTGCTGTGAACAAGCAGCATGCTTCGTGGCCAAGTACGTGCCTTGATTACATATTGCCTTTTTTGCAATATCAGCTGCTGGATGAAAGCAATACAGTGTGTTATGAAATATGAGAACTTTATTGTTTTCCCATACCTGTGAACAGAAATCCATAAAGTTTATTGACCTATTTGCAAGGCAGTGTACAGTCACAAGCAATAAAATTTTTGTGCGTTGCCTACCTCTACGGCGATTAGCCGACTTTAATAGCAAGTTTTCAATAGGAATTTCTTCTATCGCCGTAGAGTTATGCAACACATATAACACATTGCAGGGAAGCCAGTATTTTAGGATCTAGGTGTCCCATTTTTCTTGCCGTTGACTGTACTTGCTTTGTGACAACGACAAGTGTTGTTTGAAACGATTCTTCAAATGTACAAGAACCGATCCATAATTTTCCAACAATGCTACAACTAAAATTACAGTGGCAGTAGTGTAATTATTTTTAGGATTTACATCCCATTGTTGTAAATTCTACGTGCTTGATTGATTGATTTATTATTTTACATCGCTTTTTGTGCCATTTTTTACTTGCGAAGATGGGGATGAGTGATGACATGATGAAATTGATAAATGGACACTCACAAACATCCATGACCAGGCCGGAATTCGAACCTGGGACTCCTGGCGTCGTAGCGCGATGTGCTAACCACTCCGCCATAATTCTACGTGCTCTTCTTAAGTATAGTAACCTCACAATAAAAACAAACAATGCAATGAGTTTGTGGATAGCTTAGTGTAGTGTGCGCAAACGCACGGCCATGGAATTATGCTGTTGCCAATCGGAGCACAACCCCGGGTGTCCGGAGGTTAAAGAGAATGAAAGATCTCGTTATAGAGCTGGGCTTTGTAATCAACGCGATACAAACTGACAGTATTTGCTCGAAAGTTAGGGATGACACAAAAGTGCCCCGGAGAGAGGTCGTCTGACGCTGGAACAAAGCAACGCAGCTCGGTTGACGTTATCACACAGTGCGCGGAACAAGTGACTTTTGTCCAGGTGCATAACTAAGCTGGGGCAGCCGGGGAGGTGCCAAAATATTGTAATGGGATTTTCTGACCTGTGTTTTTGTTAGACTGGCCTGCTGCAATCAGATTATAGTAACGTGTAAGGCCAAAGGTTGGTAGATTTGTACAAATCAATATGTTCAATATTGATGGCACGGTGTATTTAATTTATTATTTTGCTAAGGAAAGAATGCTACCAGGGTTAAATTATGAAAGGTTTGGAACAGTTAAGCTATTATTGCAACACTGCAGCGCGCTGGTAAAAAAAATCAGTTTACGTACAAAAAAGAACCCATCAACTTGCACCTCAGACTTATTACGTAGATTGTGTTAGTCATAATTTAAATTTGGTTCTTAAAAGATGCTGTGGATGGTAACCGAGACATACATTTGTTATAAAGAAAAAGTTTAGAATGTAGGTAATAGTGTTTTGCAATGGCAAAAGTTAAAATAAGCCTAACCCGAAGTATGGGCAGGAAGATAAGAAGATGTGTATGTTCTCAAAGAGAAGTTTTGTGATGGTTTGAAACTTTTTCTTACATAATATTAACAAGCAGAAAGCTAACTGAAAGAAGTGAGGCTATTGGCCTCAAGGGGAAAATTGAATCTTTTAGTTTAACTGTTCATTGTAAAGTGTTGTAGCAGATAAATATCGCTTCTAAGTCATTGCTGTTATTGCTGCATTTAGAAAAGACTGAACTTTGGGGATCATTTGAGTCACTTGCTAAATTAATGAAAATATGTAGTAAGCATAGGCGCCGACTCCATGGGGCTCGAGGGGGCTCGAGCCCACCCAATGTTAATGATGTGGGGTCAGAGCCCCTCAAATAATTTTGCTTAAGAGGATCTAAAGTTTTATTTTGCTTCTCTTGTAAAGTTTACTCTGTATTGTGCAACATGAACTTAACTTTAAATACACATTTGAAATGTTTTAGACCATCAAATTTGTGGGGCTGAGACCGCTAAACCATCAACTTTGGGGGTGGGGGGGCTATGAATGGAGACAGCAAAACACATGACTTATTACTATATACTAAGTATATAATTATGGGTATTGTTAACATTTTTACTAAAAAGAGTTTCAAAATAACGAGGTGATATGACAATTATACCAGTATGTTGTTTAGTAAATTCTGAACAATTTGAGGTCGTAAACACGACTTTCAGGCAATATTGATATGTACGATATTTAGTTATCCTCGAAATCTCTTCCTCTAGTCCAAAGAATAAGGGGAAAATATTTCTAAAGTATTGCGAAAGCGGGAACGGCTATGATTAAAGGCATTATTGCTAAAACACGGCTTGCTATGTGTTTATTTATTATTGCAAAATTTAATTTATAAAGTAAGAAATTAAGCAAGAACAAAAAAGTAAAATTATTTGCCTGCGATTTGTGTTAGCATTTATGTAAATAATTAAACAAAACTATTAAATATTGTAAATATTCGCTATTTTCATGGGTACGTCAACACTAGGTTCTTTGCACCCGTCACATGTCCTTTCTTTACAAGTATGTTGCGGACATTAAAACACACCCATGCCCTCGCCGGGACTCGAATCCGAGACCTCCGGATCAAAGCGAGTTGAGCCGACCACCCAACACGCTCGGCTACCGAGGCCGGCATAAAACTGTTATATTGACCTCTTAATGTAAATACATAGCCTACTTTTAAATAAAAATGTTAATTGTTATCTAAAAAAACAAATGAGCAGACACACGTTTTTCATGTAACATGACTATAATAGCTGCTTAAAAACTGCTATACGAAGACGTAATTTTTATTTTTAAAAAAGGGAGGGAGTTAGTCATTCATTCATTTATTTCAGTAATCAGAGCCCCCCCCCCCCCAATAATTTTGACAAGTCGGCACCCCTGGTAGTAAGTGTTAAATTTCAAGCAAATTTTCTGACAAAAGAATCATGAAATAAAGAAGCACTTTGACGAACTCTGACAGAACCAAACACCAACCGAGAGAGTTGGTTCAAAGCGTAATTATATTATCGTATTGTAGACTTGATTTGCTCACAACTTGATAATCGTTTTAAAACAACTGGAAGCAGTTGTAGACACACAGAATTATACTTGATTTGATATTAGTTTTGTTATTAAGCGTAACTTTTCTGCTACTTTTGGCTAATCGCGATGATAAGGATGAGTGATGATATATGAAAGTGATTAAGAGACACTCGCAAAGATCATCGATGCCCAGGAACCACTGGCCATGTAGGGCACTGTGATAACCACTCCTTCACGTAGGTCGGAACATAGAATGTGATACAACCCATAGACAGTGAGCTTGGCAAAGAATCTAAATTAAATTGCAAAAACATTTCCAAACCTTTATTTCAGTCACAACTATCAGATTATTTTAAACATAAGATAAAGGATATGAATGAATCGAAAGAGCTTGCTGACACAACATAGTTCATTGACTTGCAGTTATCCTGATGTGCGCGCGGCTTGTTTCATGTTCCTTACTATCCCTGTCCCTATTTACGCAGTACTAAAAGCGAGTCAGCAACACCTTAGTGGTGTGGTACTTGAAAGTGACAGAACCAAATAAATCAATGTTAATAAACTTATCGATGCTTTTGCACTCAAAAAAGAAAGATAGGAAATCTTAATGAAGAGAATTATATTTGCTCACAGCCCACACTTACATCCAGCCACTGTAACAGAAGTAACTTAGGGTCCCACTCAAGTAGTCTACCCCGGGGCCCTCATGGGCCTCGGTACGTCCTTGATTTTTCCCGCTCTCGCCTTGCTTTTCCCATACGTGGTACCAGCGCAATTCTGCCCAGCCACTTATTTTCATGGCTGCACGTTTAGGCATTTGATTTACGTAGAACAGAGCAAATAGTCCTAATATATGCTATTCTTCTCAGTCTTCAATCCTAGTATTTGATATAGGGCTTGAAATTCATGACGTAACAAAATCACCAACCTAACCTTACCTAACACAACCTAACCAACGTTCAGGTAACCCAGACTTGCAAACACAAAACTAGGCAACTTGCGGAATTTGCAATGTTGGCACATATAAGCACGACTGTAATGTAACACATATTTTTGATGACGTCATCATTGATAACTTACTGGTTTAATCTCGTTCGATATTCGTTTAGATATTTGCTACAATATTCTTATTTTGCAATAGGTCTATATGAAACAAAAGTTGCAACGTTGGAAAGATCGGCTTGTAAGAAGTGGCGTTTGAACCAAGAACGTTGCCAAATCGTGCACTGCAACCTAACAGGCTTTATCTTTTCAACGTGATACCAGCACGTTTTTATCCAATTGCCCAACGTTGTGATTGCATACTGCTCAATGCTGACGATTTCTATTCTAGAGGCAAGAGCTGGATTCCCGGTTGAAGCAAATCCCAATGATTTATGATAAGTAAAGCAGCCAATCTGCATAAGAAATAGCTTAAATACGAGCAATTCCATTTTCTGCAAATAAGAAAAAAAGCGAAAAAGGTGACATAATCGAACGGTGATCCCAAGCATATGAGCACTCTCTGCAGATGATATAAGCCTGCACTTTGTCTCGTTAAGAGTGTCGTCAGTAACAACAAATTTCGTAGGGTTGAGCAACCGTTCTGGTCCAAGATCTCTTACAGGTCGGGTAGCTTCGCACGACAGCCAAAGGTCATGTCCTTAATGTGATATACTTGTAACATCTTTCGCATGAGACTTATTAACATAATAACCGGTCTTGAGATTTTGCAGTGCCACTTTCTCGGTCAATTTTTACGGAAGAAAATTACTCTCTCTTCACATTAAGAGCGATTAAGAAGAAAAAAACTCAATTTTCCAGCAGTGGAAGTAGCTTCTGTCGAGACCTGCCTCCTTAAAAGGAAGAGTTCGATGCTAATGATCTTGCATAACTAACCATCATTGAGTAAGACTGGACATTTATCACTCATTATCCATATGTCAGGTTTGCTCGATCAATTTTAGGATTAATCTCCGGGCTTAATTTCTAGACCTCTTAACGTTAGGTTACCTACACACACATGTCCATACGTTAAGGATCATGGCACATCACAAAAAATACAGCTCTCTAACGTAGCAATCTTCAAGCTAACAAATACAGTATTTTATATCAAAATTATAATCAAAACATTAACTAACAAATAACACAACAAATTATTAAAAAGAATTATTGAGCAAAGAGTGCCCTTTTTTTTAGTTTCGCAAACGGTCGCTCTCTTTGAAATTCTATAAATAGAAAACGGCTGGTCCGATTTTAATTTTCGGGGTTTTAAAATTGGTCAAATAGCGTTTCTTCTCAATTTGTGAAACAACTTTTTCTTAGGATTGGGTAGCCCTATAAATACGACCTGGGTCTTGTTTTTAAACCCTTCGCATCTGTTCTTAAAATTCGTTATCATTGTCAATTCGCATTGCAAAATTGATTATATACAGATTTTTATTCAACGGAGTGGACTCGCTGTGACAGCCCTAAGTGTCCACGGTTCAACAAACATCGCTGTATGCAAATTAACCCAGAATTGAATAGCTAAATGTGTATATATAACTTTTGTCAGCGCAATTATAGTGTTGATATTCTTGATCATTCTGTGAAAGAAAACGTCATGTCATCGACATGCAAAAGTTGATTGTTTAGAAGCCGGGAGAGTTTACAATGTGACGCACTGTCTGAAGCTCACGTTGCATGTTGTTGTTGGTCGCTTATTAGTACAGTTCTGTTCGTCAAACATTGCAGTGGAAATTCTCCCTGTTCTGCAGGGAAGAACCTTGAGAGTCTATAGGAACAATCCCCACACTATAGATGAACTGAAAACAATATAAGGACAGAACTTGCAAGAATTACGGAAGAGGAACCTCTTTGCTTGTCAATCAAAAGTTCATCAAAAGATGTCGCGAGTGTGCGAATGCAGCTTTTATGACACAACTCGTTACGCAATAAAAATGTAATTGTCTGCATGCTGAAGACATGTGCGTAAAAATAAGCGGGATGTTACAGATCGAAAATGCTGGCATCTGCGCCATGCTGCAGTAAAATGCAATAAGCGTGGTAAAATCTCGTCAGGAACTGATTGCTAAATAAGTCTTCTTAACGTCCCACTCCATGTAACAATTTGGTTACTGGGAAAATGGGATCTCTTTTCGATTTATTGATTAATTTATTCTACTTTACTTCGCATTTGGCAAATTGCGAAAATAAAGATGAATGGTGAGAGATTAGATGGTTGGAGAAAAATCAGAACAGGAGTCTCATAGAGCATTATATTGGCCGTGGGCCCAGGAGACAGACACTCGTTAGTCTCCGAATGTGCAGTTCAGGGCGTACTTCTTGGAAGATTGATTGAATTGAATTATTGTTTTAAGTTTAATTTATGCACAGAGAGGCTAATCGGGACTGGACCTACAGTTTAAAGTGCGATCCGAAGAAGGGTTGTGAAAGGTCCAGGAATTTTAAATAAATTCAATTCCTGTCCAGGAGAGAAAATCAGCAAACGTAAATGGGTTCTGGACAGTAAATAACCATTATATCTGTAAAGTATTTCGAAACGGTCCAGTAACATTTTTCCCCGATGAACTTAAATACGATCCAGGAACCTTTTTTTTTGGATGTATTTAAATACGGTCCAGGAACATTTTCCCCAGGATCAATTTAAATTAGCGCATAGCGCATAGCGTCAGAGAAGAGAGGGAAATTGAGTGGCCAGAGCGAAACAGTACACGCTGCTGGGAAGGCAGTCGCTTTACCCAACTTCACGCAGTTCCGTTCCTCTCACGTGTTCATTGGTGGAGCCGTCTCGCGTCACTACTTGCGCAAAGACTTGATTTCGTTTGCCTGCTCTACAGTTAGCTGGGACAGAGTATAGTAACTTTTCTGCACGTCGTCTGCGTATGGGTGGCATACACATGCATATATTGCAGCAGCCACATATGGTGTGGGATGTGCATAGCAAATCACAAAGAAGAACAGCGCAGTAAATCGACTGATGAGAGATGCACCTTCAAAGAAGTTGTGATTAATAGCGCCTGCGTTTCGCTGCGCTCATAACTGTGAATAGGATAGGTTTGACAGAAGAAATCAGACACACTCATAAACTGCATTGTCTCGGTTTACACCTACACCGTCTCGGCTGCGATTGGCACGGAAATGTCATGCTGCCTTAAAATCAAGTGTTGCCACAACTAAAGTATATGTGCGGCAACACATGGTGAATTCATCGACTACAGCGTATTGGACTTTTAGATATGGTTTGGTAAGTATCAAAAATCCGAGATAAGAAACTGAGAGAATTTGGGACAGATACATAATGAATGGGGAATACCATTTGTAGGCATAATGTGTAGTATAAAGATTGATCGAGTTTTTTTCTTTTAAATATATTGATAATGATAATATAAGCAGCGGAAATGAAGTGTTGCTACCTTACGCTCTTAGAAGTTACCATAATATTTACAAAAGTCTACAGTTAAAATTGAACAGACTTACCTTTATATTATGAAACATTGCTAAGAAAAGCTTTCAATCTTAAATTTAAATAAGTATTTATCTTATATACAGATGATGAAGTATAAATTATATATATAATTAAAAATACAATATAATTATACATACATGTGATATATACTTATAAATGTAAAGTGGAGATGGTTAACTCTCACGAGATGGATATGACTGACAACTATGATGCAATGGATTCGAATGTGTAACTATATGTTATATACAGGTAAATTCCCCCCTGTATATCAGTCGCGGCTCCTGAGAAAAATATGTAGAGGTTCTGCACAAAAAACAACTTATAGTACGAATTTTGGTTGTAAGGTATGGGCTATCCATATCCATGGACGTCTCCTGGATTTTTTTCAGCGAGGGGCAAGGAAGGTAATTTTCCCTGGGGTGGGGGGCAAAGAAGGCACATTTTCCCCATTAATAGTGTTGTTCCCTCAAAAAACATTGCTTACATTTGAATTTATCATGTTCGTGCATTAATTAACACATATTATTGTGGCTGAAATTAAATTATATGTGTGAAATATATAATTTTTGGTTGACTATCATTATTCAGGGAGGGGGCACGCCCCCCGCTTTGCCCCATTCCGGACGCCGATGTGCACATCAGAAGTACGTGATCATGCAGTCAGAGGAAGAAAAAGCCTTTTGATTACGATAAAATAAAATTTAAAAAAAAATTATCATTCAAACATGCCTTATCGTTTGTAAATGAACTCCATTCATTAAATATTATCCAAATATTCACACAGAAAATACACGAAAATCATAAACACGTTTCACGACTTCGGACTCAAACTCGAATACTGTGATAAACGAAGGGATAGTTTTAACTTTTCACTATGAACGACCTTCTATTCAGCAGGAGGAAAGAGGCTCGGACAGAGTGTTGTCATGGCTTTCGAATCAGTAGTGCCAACGCTAGAATGATATCGTTCTTTCTGGAATTAGTATTGCGTCGCCTGAACAATGACCGAATAAATGGGCGGTACGTCTAATTTCTAGTTTCGTAATTTTACCTCGCTTTTCTACCTATTGAGTTTATCACGACGATGAATGTGGATAGTAAAAGTAGGTGGTAGAAATTATTTTATTTTGCACTTAAAATAGAAATTTTCCTTTCCCAGTGGTTGGCAACCCTCCTTCGTTCCGCAAACCATGCAGCTCAACGCTACTATATGCAAAGCAATGGGAACAGGCTAAAGCGCGGGAAAACCTGGCGGTTCCAGCACTCAAAGACGAAAACAAAGGAAGAGAGACAGCTGGGTAGCGTGGTGCGTACAACCAATGATCGAATATCTAAAGAGCAAAATGTGTTGCTTCGTAAAATACAAAATAACAAATTTCGTAGGTACGAATCCCGGCCCAGCCTATGAGTGTACCTTCATCAATTCCATCATATCATCCCTCATCCTCATCTCTGCAATTAGCCAAAAGTGGCAGAAAGCAGGGTTGTTTAAGGTCAATGAACCCATAAATTCTAATGGGTTCCATTGGATTCCTCACTGGAGGACCGGAACCTTCTTTTCTCGCACAATTTAAATTCGGTCCAACATGCGTATTGTTACATTGATGAAAGGTTCCTGGACCGAATTTAAATTGATCCTGAAAAAAAGTTCCAGGGCCGAATTGTAGAGTGGAAATAAAAACCGGAATTCCGAGAAAACAAACAATAACTGTTGAACTGTTTCATTCCAAAGATGGTGGAACGCATTCTACTGGCTACATTGTGCACTACGAACAATACACATTACACATAGCCCACTGCACAGCATACTGGGCTCGGCACATAGCACACTTTTCGAATCAGAACTGAAAGTTTGATGATTTGTCACTTAGCGCGGTTTTCATTTCCACTCTACAATGGAAATCCTTTACAGCGAAAAAGGTTCTATACGTTCCAGAAGCCATTTACGCTTGCTGATTTTCTCTCGTGGACCGGAATTCGATTTATTTAAAATTCCTGAACCTTTAACAACCCTGGCAGAAAGACGAAGTAAAATAAAAAAATATATAAAAATATTTTGATCTGTTGTTGTCTTCCGATATATCTTCTCTGTTATTTATATCTGTGCAATGCAAACAGTTTTCATCCTTCCAAAAATCCAACACATCTTTCTTCCTCCCTAGGAAGTGAAGGGACACAAGAAAATTTGTAAAGGGAAAAAAAAAACGATTTGGGTGCTTGTATACTGGAGAGATTTATGAGTCATTTCCCATACTGTCAGACTTGCCAACTTTAAAGAATAAAATCCCGAGAGATTTCATTAGCTTTCAAATCCATTAGATTAGAATGACCTGAATTTCAGCTGTTAACAGTTTGTGGTGTTGCTGCTGTAAATACAAAATTGAATCAACTTGTTTAAACCAACCTAACAACCAAAATTTGTAACAAAACAAAATAAATATAAAGATACACAGACTCTTCAGAATGCAAAATTACTTCATTAAAGCAAAATTGGGTGGAATAAAATAAAGAAGTCTCGAGACTTTTACCCAACAATGTGTTCAAAACATAAAGATTTTTATTTCTCTCTCCTTCCACTTACTTAAACAATGGCGAGTCTTCTTGTGATGAAGTTGAATTGTTTGGTTTGCAATATCAAATTACTTCGTTCGGCAAATGCATGCAAGAAGAAAATATTAGGAAATATCATAACACTAAATCTCATCATTCCGGGAGAAAATAAAGTTTTTTTTTCGGGAGAGCGGGAGAAAGAGTTTCATTCCGGAAACCTTCCGGCTTTTCCGGGAGAGCTGGCAAGCCTATATACTGTGCATACTCTGTTTCCCTCCATATTCGTCTTGGCCTTCCTACAGGTCTCTTACCATCAGGTTTCCCAACAAGAATCCTGTAAACTCTTCTATCCTCTTCCATTCGTGCCACATGGTCTGCCCACCTAAGTCTTTTGATTTAATCATTCTAATAATATCTGGACATGAATACAAATTATGTAGTTCTAAATTATGTAACCTTCTCCACTCACCTGTCTCCTCATCTCTTTTGGGTCAAAATATTTTCTTAAGGATTTTATTTCCAAATTATCTTAATTTATGTTCCTCTTTGAATGTGAGGGAACAAGTTTCACATCCAAAATAATACTACAGGCAAAATTACTGTGTTTTGCATATTTTAACTTTTAGTTTCTAAGATATTATACGAGAAGATAACAGTTTTTGAATAGAAAACTAACACGCATTTCCTGAATTAAGCCTGCTTCTTATTTCCTCTTTAATGCCATTTTCATTTGTACTTGAATATGGAAACTGATTCAAAAGAGTTGCTATCAATAATGAAATTTTGATTATTACCTATAATTATTCTGTGTTTCTAGAAATATATTTGTTCCAGCTTGCTCAAATACTGAAACACCTTTTTCTGATTCAAGGGTTAATTACATTGCATGATTTATACGTAGAGTGAGCATATAAAAACTTAACAGGTCCTATCGTGCATCACAAAAATTCCATGTTTGTGAAAGAATTTCCCGACACAAACTTCTTCAGGATTTGTTTCTAAAAATACAGAATATGGATGCTTTTACAAATCCCGAAAAAAAAAATTAAAAAAAAAGGTAAGAGTGCGAATGGATCTCAAGTCGACAGTAGCCACATCTTGTTGACACACTCATTGAACTGGTTCATTGATTGGGCTCTCATTACAAAACGGTTTGTAGTGGGCACGCACAAGTACCTTTCTAAGCGCACGAAATGGACTCTATGATGATTTACTACATGGAAATGCATAGGGCAATCACGTTTGCTAAAGGTCGTAACACCTCACAAGCGTATTTCTTTTCGAAGACACAAGATCCACGAGAAAGAAAGTAGAAGTACCAATTAGTTGACGCGAGATGTCCATTTGGAGCAACAGACAGGCCAATGTTATGCAACTGACTTTTAATCCTACCACCCGCGCACTTATGTAATACATCTGACCTATGAAACCCTGCTGTGAGCACCATTAAACGGGATGAATTTCTTCCACTTACGATCATCCTTAAAAATAAACAAGTTTTTGCAAGCCAGTATAACCGTTAGGCACATATGTGAACAAGGAAGTGAATGCCTTGCTCTCAAAACAGACTTGCAGATGCATATAATTTTGTAGGCAATACAAATATTAGTCCAGGGGCATATTTCAATAGTTCTTTAGTCGGTGGGTTTTTGAATGAAGGGCATATATGACTCCCGGTAATATGTTGCTAGTGTGGTACATAATAACGTACCAGGTGTCTTGTCCACAATTGTGGCAGAAGGCCTGTGTGGCGTAAAGAATCCAAGATTGCAACCGTTTCATACACTAACTGAGAAATTCCATCATACCTCCTTTAATAGCGGTTCTGGAAAAATTGTTATAGATACATGTTTTGTTCAGAATACAAAAAGAAACAAAATTGATTCTTACAGTGTTTTTCATATCTCGCACTGTTATGGAGATATCTAGTGAAACTATTTCGTACCCTTTCCTGCAAGGATGATTCTATGCATATTTTACACTTTACTTGACATTCTGGCATATATATGGGGATAATTACTGCCTGTGATATTTTGTTGATGCCTACTATTGTGGTGTATTGCCTGTGTGGCATCATACATCCAAGATGGCTGCCTCTGCATACATTAGCAACCAAAATCGAACCTATCCCCTTAACTTCTTTAGGAGTAATTTTGACCATTTGTAAGTTTGTTGGGTTTTTACACGAAGGGAGGATGCTTTCATTTGGAGGCATGCAATCATGTCATGTGTCAGAGGCCATACATGACTTCCCAAATCCAAGATGGCCACCCTGGAGGTTCTGCACATGAAACACTGGCCATAACCTGATTTAGAGTTCGATGATTTCTCCAGAGACTTTCTGTGTAAAATATTAATTGTTATTATTATCATTATCATTACTATTATTATAAATATTTCAGTAAAGGTGTAATAACATCGCCTGCGAATTCAGCATTGTCTTGTGAGATTTAAACAGCTCACCTGTCATGAAGATTGAGAGTGGTTGTAATCATTTGGTAAATATCATGTCATCAATATAGTAACTTTATTCAAATTCCTCGTCACTCTGATCTGAATCTCTGTCCTGTAAGTCATTTTTTCACACTTTTCTTCATACATAAATATAAATTATTCTAATGATATGCAAATTTATTCAAATTACATTATATATTATATTACCAGCCATGCACAAATTGACGTTAGAGTACTCAAGCACTACTACTGACCGGTGAGTGGAGAAGGTTACATAATTTTGAACTGCACAATTTGTATTCGTGTCCAGATATTATTAGAATAATTACATCAACAAGAGTTAGGTGGGCACGCCATGTGGCACGAATGGGAGAGGAAAGAAGAGTTTACAGAATTCTTTTTGGAAAACCTGATGGTAAGAGGCCAGTAGGAAGGCCAAGACGAAGATGGAGGGATAACGTTGAGATGGACTTAAAGGAAATCGTAAGGACGGAAAAGATTGGATTGATCGTGCCCAGGATAGGGACAGATGGAAGGCTTCTGTTGCTGCATGAATAAACCTTCGGATTTAAGAAGACTAGAGAGTTAGTTAGTTGTGGCCATTATTAAAAAGTAATAACGCCCATTTAATATTTGAATTACTGTTTATCTGTGATAAAATGTAACAAATAAGGTTTATATTCACAGTTGTTCACCACAATTACATTGTTTACCTAGGATTTCCGATCCAAATAACACGGGCTCTTCTGTAGCTTTGGTTCTTTTGCCTATATATTTCAAGTTCAATTTTCTTCAAGCTGGAAACTGCTTTGGCCGCTCTAGAGACATCTATTCTCTTTGCAGTAGATACCTCAGGATCAGGACACGGGAAATTACACAGAAATAAATATTTGTTTTGGAACAACCGGAAAATAGTTACTGCTGAACACACATTTGTTTAAATAAACAACAAACAGACGACAATTCAGAACCACAACTTTAAGAAATAGCTGTTTCATTTGTATAGTATAACGAATTAATTTAGTCAACCTTACTTAATTCAGCATTTAGCTACCCTTGCTTCTTGCCTATGGCTATCTGAAATCCCAATCTTTGGTAAATTCAAACAAATATGTTTTCTCATGTATTTCGGTTTAAGTTAATAGCTTCCAAAACCTAACATTTTAACACAATAGTAATTTAATTAACTCAGCATATATTATATACCATTGGTTGTAGGGTAACGATCACCACAAGTGGTAGAGGTACACTTATAACATGGTCAAGTTCACTTGTCTGTCTATCGTTGGCAACTAATTTTCACAATTTCACAATCAAAATTATCATATTTGCCACTCCATTACGCTTATTGCAGAACGCAATAAAATAAATTGAATCAACGGAAATTTCGGTTATTTACAAACCAATAGGTGATTCTGGAAATATTTTGAATGCTGATGACGGATATGAAATAATTTCCCCTAGATTTGGATTTTTATCAAGGACATTGTTCAATCAACACACCATATTACATTGAATTTTGGACTTTATCTGAAGGAAGTTTTTATGAGGGATTTCGAAAATGGAACTTACGTAATCAAAGGTTACATTTTTCATGTCAGTGTGTCTTATGAAGATAGAAGGTATATTAAATGCTTAGTATTCTATGATTAGTATTTCAAAACTGAAGGATTTGTCTTGTAGAAAACCAATATTTTTCATGATCTAAACAGAGCCACCTATTGAGAAAATGATGGAACTACACATTTTATTGTGAAATTTGGTCAGTTCATATATTATTGTTTTATGGAAAAACTAGATTTGATGGGTAAAAATGGATTTCATTTTTGGAATCAGCATGCTGAAATTATTCAGAGACAACGGTCATCTGCGAGCCATCCAAACGCATGCAGGAAAAGTTAGAGAACTCATAGGCCTACCAAATGATGGTTCAACGCAACGCGAACAACAATCGATCAAATGTTACATGTCGATATCTCGAAAACAATCAAATGCGTAGTGCTGAAATTTTCTACAGAAGGCCTAGCAAATTCTACTTTAATACTGATCCCGGCCTGAGCATGAGTGTACTTTGTCACCGTCCCTTCATCACTTTCATCATGTTATCACTCATCCTCATCGTTACGCTTAACCAAAAATGGCAGAAAAGTGACGCAAAATATAAAAATACAAATCAATTAATTATTCCGTGACGTATTTCACCAATCAATACTGGATATCCCTCTTTATACTATTCGCTTCGTTCTACTTTCCACTTTGCTCTTTTGAAATTTGGTTTCTGACATTTCACGACCTTCGACACATGTGGGCAGTGAAGGTGGGATGTGTGTCAAACAAGCCTGTCCATCAAACCAAGGCGGATCAGTGTAAACACGTGCAAAGGCTGCGAGGAGAACAGGTGAAGAAACCGGCATAGGTGGGTTGAGTGGTATGGAAGCTCACAAGAAGGTGCTAATACCGTTGACAATAAAGTGCTAAGAGGAATATGCTAATTAAAAATACGTATTGATGATGTTGATAGTTGATATGTAAATCAAAGGAAGTATACTCTGTCCCAGCTATCTCTCGAAAAGGTCGAGCATAACGACAGAGAAAGGGAGGAAATCGAGTGTGCAGAGCGAAGCAGTAAAGACCAACACATATATCTCTGCCGCGGTGCAGATCCCAATTTTCGTTTCGTCTCCCTCTCTCTTATCATCATGTGTTATACCCTGCTCGCCAACCTTCGCCAGTGTTGCCAATTGCCATTCCATTCCTGGGGTCCGTCAAGTATCTGAGCGACGTTCGCTGAGCAAGATTTTCACTCGTTGAGCAGACAGATCATTTACTTGACGCTGCTTGCTCATTGATCAAAATATCAGTGCCTTTGAATAATCTGTGATCAATGTGGCTGCGTCGAGTGGACAAGATTTCAGTGTTTGAGAAGCTGTTAATTATGCAAATAGAATAGCTTATATGAACAAAACTATTGAAATTTTCATTTTCACATGCTTGCACAAGTTTCCAAAACTACGGTGAATATATTATTTAATATTTATTATTTGGAATAAACAACACTTCAATTTTAAATTACAAAACTGGAATATTACATCAGCTTCTGTTACTTGAACTTCCTCTCTAATTACGCTATATCACAAGCCGTCCATCATAAATATTTCCTCCTTGGTCGCCACTCACGGCTCACAATTTTGTTAAAATTGGCATGCTTTGATGGCTGACAAGTTCATAACAAAAGAAAAAGCCGCGCGGCTTATCGTCTGGTGGCAATATAAGTACTTCTTATTCTTGTTGCGGAAGCCGGCATCGTTTATAAATGTACAACAAAGGCAGCCGACTGTCGGTCATCACAGAGAAGCAATAAATAATTTTTGTCGCTGTTTAACACGTTCGCAAGTTACAGTGTTCTACAAATTTTCACTTTCTTTTCTGCTACAGAAAGGAAAGTAGCTGTTTCTTACTGAAATTGACCTTCTGGACACGAATGTGCACTTCATTTTCTAAGATTGGCTCTTAATTTGAAATTACAGCATAATTCATGTTACCCATAAGCAATGCATTGGCGCTTATTTTCAAGATAAGTATAATTCACGTTACATAACAATTAATCATAATCAATGAGGGCATAACTTAATAAATATATTAAGAGTGCCCGCAATAGGAGGCCAAGGGGGCACTTCCTCTCCCCCTCGCCGATATCTGGGAAGAATTAATACAATTCAAATTTTGAAATTAAAGTGTTAAATCATAGATGAGAGATGCCGTGAAAGACAGATGAAAATTAACTTACTACTGGTGATCCTTTATGATAATTCTCTTAACTGGAAGAAAGCATAACTCTGTTTCCCCCACTTTCAACACTTCCGTTATCAGCATCCTCATATTACTGTAGTAAAGATTGGGTACTCTCATTTCTGTAACAAAACGTGTGTAGAACAGTGTTATTAGTTCTCAAACAAGTGATAGTGTCAGTCGTGCATCACATGTCGTTGCAGTTCCAGTACCAGTGTGGACGGGTTTATTGAACAGTGAAAATGCCACCAGGTCCATTAATGCAATGGAAAAATAATAAATTGTTTAATTTTATTTGAAATCACTATGAAGAAGTCTTATTTGCATCATTTTGGGTAACTTTACGCATGTATTAGTACACATTTTAGTCCATATTTAGCAAAGTTTTAATCCATATGTATGTACATATAAAGCCACTTGTTAGAACATATTAATCCCAGCCCTGGTTATAATGCATGGCGTTTAAAACTCAACGTTAGATTAAGCTGAGTTCTCTAATTTCCTTGTTCTACGAACAGCTATGCCTCGGCGCACTGTAGCGATTTTCTATCTTACAGATTAGCAACACTGGTTCTTGCGTTCTACTGCGCCGATCGCGGCAGAGATATTTGTGACGGCCTATACACGCTGCTGCGAAGGCTGGTAACTGCATTCGTTTTCCCTCCCTTCGCGTCAATCCCGTTCCCACTCAAATGTTCATTTGTGGAGCCGTCTCGCGTCACTACTTGCTACTTGTTTTAAGTCCACTTTATGCACAGCAAGGCTAATCGGGACTGGACCTACAGTTTAAAGTAAGATCCGAACCACTATGTGCCTACACCGGGTATCGAACCGGGGACCACTTGATTACAAGGCGACGACGCTACCACTACGTCATCGGAGAGGCAATTTTACAATCACATCAGTTGGTGGAGCCAACACAATTTTGTGCCAATCCATGAAAATATCGTAGATACAGCATCGACAATACATATGGCGCATTCCATTGTCAACGGTGGGACATATTTTATATTAAAGTAACTATGTATTCTACTGATAGTCAAGCAACATTTTTCTTACAGTCCCTGTGCAATGAAATACGAAACTTAACACTGTTCATTAAACATAACTACCCTTGAAATACTTTCCCAGATTTATAGTTAAGTGAACAATATGTTATTTCGAGATTTTCTGTGTTTGGGATCAAAATTTTCAATTTTTCAATTATTATTATTTTTACTATCCACTGTTCTTGAAATTTAAGTCCTTCAAATTTTATGTACCTACGAAATCAGGAAAACCTCCAAAACGCAAATGATTTTATGTTGCATTTTTACGCCTTATATAACCAGAGGCGGCACTTTGTTATTTTTGTTTCATTTTCTCACATCATTCCATAGATTTGGGAATGTTTCTTTCATATTTCTTTCATTATCACTTTATTGTTGCTAAAAGCTTGTAATTATTAAAGTACAAGCACATTCTGTCTGTGAATCTGGAAAGAAAAGAGCAAACTCATTATTGTATTCACGTTCATTCTCTATATTCAGATATTGCTCATTCTTTGTTGTGGCGCAAAATCCGGCACTTGTGTTTTCTGTGTAGTAAATTACAATAAAGTTGAACAATGGGTATACTCAAGGGTGTGTTCAAACAACGTAAGTTTCATGGAAATAGATACTATACCTCACGTTTGGCGACTGGAAATGACCCAAACGTAAATCTGCTGCATGTCAAATTTCAGTGGAATAAAAGCAGTGCTTCAAAGTCGAAGATAAGTGTTCCAGCGGCTGATTCTTCATTTTCAAAAGAAGAAAGGAGTGCAAGTGATGGTTTTCGTGTAATTTATTTGGAGTGACTTTCAAGTGCTGTTTGTGCTTCATGTTCATGTTCGTCATGTGGTACAATGGGGAATTTGATATGCATTGATGGAAACGGTGTCCAGAAACAACTTTTGCAGTTTCGAAGTCGTTCAAATTACAGTTTCTGATGCTGTTTTTTGTTTCAATAATCGTTGTGCATCAATAATTGACGTATTGAAGAAGATCGGAATTGCAGGTGGTGAATATACTGCCAAACAAACTACTGGTAGAAATGGACATAAAGAGAATAGCTAAATCTGAGTTGACAATCCAGAAGCTCACAAAGACAACAAGGATGAAGAAAAGAAAATGCAGGGAGGAAGAAGAAGAAGCAGCCGAAGATGAGGCTACGGTGCTTTTTGAAATGTGTAAAGTCCTTCAGAGTGGAAAACTGATTGTAAATATTTAACCTTTAATTTCTCGAAACTACATTTTTCGAGATGTATGTACCTTTTTCTCAAAAACTATTAACACCAGAATAACCAAATTTTGAGCAAATATTCTTTACATGTAACTATATTAACTGAACTAGAATCACTGTCCTGCTATTGTAAACGTTTGTATTAAACTAGCATGTATGTAAAAGAACATATTAAAATTGTCTGAATCCTGATTTATTAATAAAAGGATAAATATGTAACATATAATAATAATTCTAGTCCAACACTATTACACATGACTGTAGAACATATGGTAAAAAATAAACAATTAATGCATAACAGTATTCAAGAAAAGGGTACAAATATATTTACCACCATATGAAAAATGCGAGACTATGTCACTCAAGCTGCGTGAAGAGAAGAGGGCAAAAAAAAAATACACAGATGTGCTCCAGATCAATACAAACCATCCAACCAAAAATTAGACTTCTGTAAGAAAAAGCAAAGCTACAGCAGCCAAGAGACTCACAACAGGAAAAAACACGGACATCCCCCCCTTAATAGTTCAGCATACGAAATTTGAAATAATAATTTCTCGCCTTGAAGTGTGACTGTCCGTAAGTGTACGGACCTTTTTATAACATCCTGTCGATACAGAACATTGGGATGTCATATCTGAATTCTCACCTGTATGTGCCTGCTGTGCTTTGGCTTTTTTCATACAAATAAATAAATATTTCATATGTATACTTTTAGTATAAATTTGAACCATTTCAGCTCCAACACTTTCACTCGCTACTGTATAATCATTACCTTAGTTTCAATTGTTTTTACTCCTTTGAAGCAATATATCTTATATTATTACTAGGGGTTGTTCATATTCTGTATATTGTGGACTACAAAGTTGCAATTAGTAGTGCAGATTCTCTACAAATACATGCAAGAAAACATTTCAAAGGCTATGCTGGAATTTTCTTTAACTTTGCCAGTATGTGTCCTAATATTTTCTTTGTCATATTCAACAATGAGCACCATCTGTACGCATTCTCAAAAAGCCCTTCCTTGTGCAAACACTAAACATTACAAGATATGTCTAGAGCCGTGTAAGTTCCTTGTTAAATTAATTAATGTCAATGTGAACAGCGGGTGAATAGATACTTCAAGAACTTCTATTCGAGCACCCTTACGGAAGGTAAGGGCTTCGCGAAGGGTTCTCAACTTCGAGGCCGTCATAGACAAGGTAGGTTCCTTCTTCTTTCTCTTCATGGAACCAGTGGCGGCGATTGGTTCCAAAAATGATCGGGGGGGGACGTAAGACCAGTTTACTTTCCCTTGGTACGTAAGGGTTACCATAGTGCGGGGGCAAAAGTGTCAATAACGTGAAGGGGCAACTACTCCCAACCCCACCCACGGCCACCCTTATCACCGCCACTGCATGCAACCAATATTTTCGAACGGAGATAGTGCACTTCAAAGAATGTTCTTTATTGTTTTTAGTTTTTAGTTCTTTTTTTTTCATTTATTCTTTATTTTTATCGTTCCAAATTACGTGGTCGTTCAATATATGAGTCATTCCATGCCAAATCAACACAGCCTTTGACCTGACCATCTCCGATTTTCATGAAATTTGGGGTGTTGAAACTATGCATGGAACTTAGTAACTATGAAAATTTTTAGTCTCGTGCGTCTTGTAATTGTTAAATTATTCAAGGTCAAAGTTAGCAGAAATTGCCCTTTTTGAGCCCGCTTAGCTATACTAAATCTGCTGTAACTCCGCCTTTATTTTGCCTAGGAAGCTCAAATAAAGCTTATTGTACAGGGAATTGAACAAGCTTTCCAATGATATATAGCAAACCTACCTTTGGATAAAAATATAATTTTGTCACGTGACCTTGACCTTTGACCTTGAATATCTCAAAACATGTCATCACCAAAAATCGTGAAAAAAATATATTTGGTCCCTCATACCATACTCTAAAACATATCAAAAAATCATTCTGGGACTGCAATGGGATCAGAAGATACAAAATAATATGTGTAACTATGTGACTGATAAAAGCCCCATTACATGAACTATGAAGAGTCAAATGTCCCTTAATATTCCCTACAAAATGTGAAGGAGTTATCCTGGTCATGAAAGAAATAGGTTAGGCACAGGGAGATCCCTAGCCGTGTGTGTCAAGCGCAGATCCGGCATATTGTTGACCGCCATATTGAATTCAACGCAAAAATTTCAAAGGAAAGGGGGTGATGTGATATATCAAATGAGGCTAGAATTTCATGAGAAATGAAGTGACGAAGGTTTATCCAACATATATTTAACCAGAAAAAAGTTATACACATATCTTTCACATACGATATATGCACATTATAATGTTGTCAATGTTCCTGTGAGCACACTCGTTGACGTCTCTCACACTCGCTTAGAACATTTGGTAATGTAGCATGTGCAACAACATCGCAAGCAACTATGCCTTCTCTCAGATGGTCAATATCAGGGACTTTTAGTGCATGCACCATTCTCTTCAAATGTTTTTGATGGTAAAAGTCCTCCAAAGATGTTAGATCTGGGGAATGTGCAGGCCTTTTAATAGATCCCCGTGTGCCCATCAATCTACCTAGAAAATTACCATGAAGAAATTGCGAAAATGTCCACATAGTGTGGTCACAGTCTGTCCTGTTTCAAAACTCTCGAAAAGTGCCATATCCCGTAAGCAAGGGTGAAAAAACCTGTTCACTTAACAAATCCAAGAAGCCCTCACCATTTAAGGTTCCGTTGTTGAATATGGACCAACCATTTCCGTTCGCCATACATTATACCACATAATTAGCTTACCAGCAACAACCATTCGACTGAGCAAATCACAGGTATTGCATATTATTTTTATTAACTTCACCGTGAACATAAAAATTTGCCTCGTCACTGAAGAATTTTTCATTACATAGGAAGTGTCACGTAATTGTTTGAGATACTTTTCCCAATATTCTTCACTATTCAACTATTTGGTGAATGTTGCTGATTAAAATCATATGCAATGGTGCGTATACTTCTTTCTCTCCCAAGATGTCAGCGTGATCTCGATGAGTTCCTAACACGTTAGAAGCATTCCAATGCTTTGTTTTTAACACCTCGAAAAGGAGAAAATGGTTACAAGCATGCAGTAATAATTTTTTTCTGGTTAAATATATGTTGGATAAACCTTCGTCACTTCATTTCTCATGAAATTCTAGCCTCATTTGATATATCACATCACCCCCTTTCCTTTGAAATTTTTGCGTTGAATTCAATATGGCGGTCAACAATATGCCGGATCTGCGCTTGAGACACACGGCTAGAGATCTCCCTGTGCCTAACCTATTTCTTTCATGACCAATTAAACCCAGGATAACCCCTTTACATTTTGTAGGGGGTGTTAAGGGACATTTGACTCGTCATAGTTCATGTAATGGGGCTTTTATCAGTCACATAGTTACACATATTATTTTGTATCTTCTGATCCAATGGCAGTTCCAGAATGATTTTTTTGATATGTTTTAGAGTATGGCATGAGGGACCAAATATATTTTTTTCACAATTTTTGGTGATGACATGTTTTGAGATATTCAAGGTCAAAGGTCAAGGTCACGTGACAAAATTATATTTTTATCCAAAGGTAGGTTTGCTATATATCATTGGAAAGCTTGTTCAATTCCCTGTACAATAAGCTTTATTTGAGCTTCCTAGGCAAAATAGGGGCGGAGTTACAGCAGATTTAGTATAGCTAAGCGGGCTCAGAAAGGGCAATTTCTGCTAACTTTGACCTTGAATAATTTAACAATTACAAGACGCACGAGACTAAAAATTTTCATAGTTACTAAGTTTTATGAATAATTTCAACTCCCCAAATTTCATGAAAATCGGAGATGGTCAGGTTAAAAATTGCACATATCTGTGTTGATTTGGCATGGAATGACTCATATGTTTCCGTATGCTTTAATAAAAATTATTTTTAAGATACTTAGAAAACTATACATACATGTGTAGGAGGATCCTTCCTCACTTCTCCACAGAATCACCATAGAGATTCAGGCATTTGTCCCACCGTTGCACCAATTTGTCCATATCATTTGCAAGAAAATCAGGGCTCTGGCTATTCAGCACTATTCTCACATTCCGCTTCACTTCTTTATCTGTTTCGAAACGGTAACCTTGCAATTCAGACTTTAACACAGGAAAAAGATGGAAATCACTCGGAGCTAAATCGGGGCTGTATGGAGGGTGGGACAGCCGTTACCACCCCAATTCTTCAATTTTGTGTTGTGTTTGCAGTGCTGAGTGGGGGCGAGCGTTATCGTCAAAAAGAATGACACCAGTTGACAGGAGACCTGGTCGCTTATGTCGAATTGCGTTTTTCAGTTTATCCAATGCATTAATTGTTCTTCCTCGTTCCAAAAAGTCCATAAGCAGAACGCCCTTAGCATCCATGCTTCTGAACTCCTTATGACGCGAGCTCGCGTTTTCCGAACAAGCATTTACTTTTCGCCCTTGAGCGCATGCGCCTTCACGTCTGATAACGAATCGATTGTTGTTCCTTGTAGACGAAGGATGGCGCTTGTCAACCATGTGCTTCTTTTTAATGGCATTGCTTTATACAATATTTTATAGCACAGGGAAACTTATATATTGAACGTCCCTGGTATATTTGCATGCCGTAGGCCAAAGGTCACGATCGGATACTATTTATTGTGAAAGAACTTATTATTCGCAAGCGATATTGCAAAACGTTATTCTAGGTTGAGAGCAGTGGCGGCGAATGGAGGGGGCGTGGGGGGCAGTTGCCTCGCCACTTTTTGCCACTTTTGCCCCCACACTATGCTAATCCTTATGTACCAAGGGAAAGTAAACTTTCGTTGCCCCCCCCCAGATTTGGCACCTTACCCACCCCATAGGTTTTGGAACCCAATCACCGCCACTGGTTGATATGGTAACGTCCTCGCCTTGTAAACAAGGGTCCCGGGTTCGATACCCGGTAGAGGCACATAGTGGTTTGGATTCAACTTAAACTGTAGGCCCGATTAGCCTTTCTGTGCGTAAAGTAGGCTGAAAACAACTAATCAATCAATCAATCAATCACTGGTTGATAGGAAAGTTTTTCCTCATTACGTACGTTCTGTGGCAATATTTCATCTGTTTTCCGGTAGAGGTCAGTCAATTCCGACCGACATTAATCTTACAGCTATTCATTCTTGTGTTGTAATACTCTATAATGTATCTTGTTTAGTTCAATAAAGTTTGTGCTAGTGCTAAGCCGATATCGATGCCGATGTATCGGTATCAGCCGATACTAGTGGTATCGATATCGAAAAGTATCGGTTGGAAATTATTTTCCGATACCAGTCGATAATTTTCCGGCAATTTGGTAATTCACAGGGTCCGCAAAAATGCTGTGCGACACTTACGGGTCGTCTAATTATCGTGGAAATTATGCAATATTCAAACATTCTTTTTATTATGGACGAATGTTGGGGTCAAAGAAAGTGGATTTTGTCATTCATTACCTATCACATAATTCTTGAATATTTGAAAGGAAAATTATTTGTCCCAATAGTTTTCATACATGGGAATAACATTATTTCCTTGCAAGTGAGACGCAAAAATGACACTACCTCATGCCGAGCGCATCCACCTGAATAAATTTAATGACAGAAATACATTGACTTACACCTGGCTTTCGAAAGTCGCCACATCAATCTTATTTTGATACATTTCAATTCTAAAGTGATATTCCCTATGTATGGGGGACTTTTGGTACACCCTGTAGAACAAAAGTATGTTAATTCGACAGTGCCAACAAGATAAACCTTAATTCAATACATCACTATTTTGAGTAAAATAATCTGATGGTACCTTATTGAAATGGTGTTAATAAATATACTAAATTGAACCTCATCACATGGATTAGAGTCGAATTACTTTCGGAACATCTCCAGCGGACTACGCGAGTCTGTCTAGCAAGCCTAGTGGGCGTGTATAACCTGAGCAGGGTGCTAAGCGATAGGTTCTGGGTTGAGATGACGTCAGTGGCTCGCTTCGTTGATTGGCTGCTTCGAGAGTTGTGACTCGTTCCGAAGCTTCAAATGCATAACAGCCCAAAATGTTAAGGAAATAATCTCCCTCTACCTTTCGCTTAATTTTTCCACTACTTCAAATTCAATCCGAGGGCATATACTCTCGAAAATATCGACTTTTTACAATTTAATCGACGGATTTCAGTTCTTTACGTAACATGAAATATCTCGATTTAAATTTAAAACAGTCGAAATTTCGAAGGTATATGCCCACAGGACAAAACTTAAGTCGGTGAAAGAAAAAACTCATTCCATCTCATTGCTTTAATATATTGGCGGGTACGAAGAAGTGTGTGTGTGTAGTGTGTGTGTGTGTGGGGGGGGGGTACATAGTGTGTGTCTGGACCCACCTAAAATCCAATTAGAATGAACTTCTGCCGTCTTACGAAAATATCCTATGTTACAATGTAACGGGTGAATCCCAAGACGCTAGATTTGTTGCCTGGGTTTGGTCTAGTATTGTGGTACTTTGTCATCTGCTAGCTCATTGAGATGATACTCGTTTCGATACTTCTTGGCATACTTTTGTTCCCAAAAGGCATTGCACACAGCAGACAAGCTAAAAAGATGTACAAGAGACTTGAGGAAGAACATCCAGAAGCGTATCTTCTAGGCTAGCCAGCCTATCTGCGAAGCCTCAAGTCTAGATAATAAAATACAGGAGAAAATATCGATCAGGAAATGAAAATAATATTATTCATATCAGTGAGATGATGATGCTGATTCTGGAGTTGGCAACCTGATTTCTTATGAGTTGGCAACCTGATTTCCTATGAGTTGGCAACCTGATTTCCTATGAGTTGGCAACCTGATTTCTTATGAGTTGGCAACCTGATTTCTTATGAGTCGATAAAGTTATTTCTATTCATAGTCTTGGACCACGTGGCATAGTGAGATAGCCCAGATATTGTTCTCAGTATACGTCACTGAGAACTTCGTAGGATAATAGCTAGAAACTGACTCGAGGGAAGAAATGGTAATCGAGGTGCCTGTATAATATTGTTTAATAATGGCGATTAGATTCCGACGCTCTAAATTTCTGTAAGTGAAAGTATTATGCGGGACAACTGCCTCCCCCCTGTAGGCATGTTCTAAACCACGCAAACGTTCTTCCATCTGGAATCGAAGCGGAGACCCATTATAATAACTAGAGAACGGATTTTTAGGTGCTAAAAAAGTGGGATTTATGTCTTTAAGGTGCTTATAAACACTTAATAGGCATAATTATTAATTAATAATAATTTTATGAAATAACTTTAGATGCAATTTGTACACAAAAGTTACTATTTTCAGTTCCATAAATACCATTCTGTGATTATAAAAAATGTACACTTTGTCCAATGTAAAAGCTTTATCATATTTTGAAGTAAAATATTGCAAACAAATTTCACAAGTCGATTACTAATTGTAATAATAATAAAAAAATACTATCGGATGCTGCTTACACAAGGGTGACAATTATGAGTCCACAGATGAACAAATTACAGAAACTACATACACTTCACAGCACACAACTGACAATGGCAAATTGACAGCAATAGGAAAGAATCCTCCTCCTAATCTCATCTTCCTGCTTCTGGGAATTCCACCACTCTTCTGAGGTATGCATTTCGTTTTAGAGTTGAGGACTACCAAATGAAAGATGAAACATGCGATAAACCTGTCACTGCGAAATGCTTGGAACCCAGAGCATACCAACTGGCCACGGACAGGAGACAAATTTAGTTCAACAACTTTCTCTTTTCCTCTTCTATTGTTTGCAGGAATTAATGTAACAAAGGTTGGACATTTGTATCGCAGCAGAAACTAGTAGTTTATCGATTGTTCTGGTTCACTTTGAGTCCTAAATACCAATAATTTACGACACTTACTTCTGGGTTAACTTTCAATGTGATCGTTACATCCCAGAAGTGTCCATGGAGAACCTTCTCTCTACACCGATGGTGCAAACTTCATAAATGCAACTGTTCCTGATTCCCAAGGCAGGTTTGGCACTCCCTGAGGCGTAGTGGTAATATCGTCGACTTGTAACGAAGAGGTCGTAGGTTCGATATCCGTTGGAGGCACATAGTGGTTCGGATTCCACTTTAAACTCTAGGTCAAGTCCCGATTAGTCTATCTGTGCATAAAGTGTGCTCAAAGTTTGCAGCAGTATTCTCTCTTAGCTCATTTAGTCATTTATAGGAATTTATACAGTGAGTGTAAAAAGTGTTTGGACACTGCTGTAGTTACGTTAATAATGGATCATCTTGGCGTTGTGGAAGATGGTAGGTGAGCGGGATAAAAGTGCAATGGTTCTACCTCAAATTCTTTCTTCCTTGGCACAACAACAAAATAAAAATATCAAAAGATAAACAATCCATGAACAATTATAACAAAAATGCCACAAATTATGGGCACAGAAAGTCTTTGGACACTTAGTAAAAAACATTAAAAAGGACCTCTGTGAAACACGATCAATAAACCTGGACTTCCATATACGTACCACTGACCCATTCAACCTCTGGGCTCACAGCTGTCAGCTCGGAAGTCAGGCAGTGATTCGTGCCAAAGGAAATCCAACAAAATATTAAATGGTTGTTGTTGTTTTTTTTTTGCAGAATATATGGACAAGAATGGCAAGTGTCCAAAGACTTCATGTGTTCAAAATATGTGATATTTTCGTTATTATTGTTTATAGATTGTTTCTTTTTTATATTTTGTATTTTCCTGTTGTATCAGATAAACAAGTATATGAGGTAGAATAATGTGATTTTCATTCTACTCGCCTACCTGCACCAACAAACCTGAGCGGATCCGCTGTTTACGTACCATCAATGGTGTCCAAACACTTTTTACACTCACTGTAGTTCATTTAGGTGTTTTTAGATCCTATAGAATTTCAGTAGAGGGATGCTGTGTACAAGAAACACAAAGATCTCTAAATAGCATACATCTAGAACGCAGCTAGAAAAAAAAAAGTATTGACCTAGAAATCCGTTCCCTAATAATAACGTTAACTACTATGCTGCCACCAGGTGCAGATGTGGCTCCGTGAATTAATTTAGGAGGAGAAACAGCAGAGACGAGTTCACCTCCACACTCTTAACATTCACTTTCAGCGGATGCGTATTGACATTTAGTCAGCAATCGCCAACCGCGAAGAATGCAGTTCGAGAACAACTTTTTTCAGAGGCGGAGGAAGGCAAAAGGACCTCAATTGACACAAAGAAGTGCGACAAGATGTTCCACCGAGGCACACACATGTTCAAGGCAGGCAACAACCGCGAGTGGCATCTTGTGTTCCAAAAGGCCAAGCCCTGAGGTGGAATTCCTCCGAATCTTCAAGACAAATGGGTCACCTACTCCGCCCCAGTCTACCGCTGGTAAAGATCACTCACTCCCAGCCAGTGGTGCCACAATCTGAGGGTAAAATTTCCCTTATTTCCCCATTTTTCCCCTTCATCAATAGAAACCATGTAACAGTAGTAATAATACGACTAATAATAATAATACAAGTAATAACAACAGCAACAATAAGTAATAATATTAATAATAGCAATAGTGTTTTCGTTGGTCCACGATCGTATACATGAAAAATGTTAATTAAATTCATAATAATAATACGACTACCGGCCTACCCAATGGCGCAGTCGTAGCGTCGTCCTGGGTTCGATACACGGTGGAGGCACATAGTGGCACACTTTAAACTGAAGGTATAGTCCCGATTAGCCTTCCTGTGCATAAAGTGGACTTAAAAAATCAATCAATTCAATAGTATGACTAATAATAATACAAGTAATATTAACAACTATAAGTAATGATAATAATAATAGTAATAGTGCTTCCATTGTTCCACGTTCATATATATCAAAAATGTTTAAAGGATCACGGCCAGATGTCCAGGTTCGAACCCTGGTCTGATTATGCAGTTATGTTTGTTCCATCACCCATGATCTCATTATTCATCCTCGTCGTCGCTATTAAGCGAAGATGAAGAAAGGCGTCGTAAGATGAACAAAATATAAATGTAAACAATGTACTCAAAAGAGTGTAAATAAGAAGTAACAGATAAGATTCCTATATGTCAGGTCAGGTCGTTTAGAGGTTGCTAAGTTTTTGGTGGTACTTTAAATAGAATTTCCCTTTTTGCCTAAAATTCAAAAAGGGAAATTTCCCTTCAACTAGCAACACTGCTCCCAGTGAATCAGCTGAAGAAGCGACCAACCTTTTAACCCGAATGCCTGTTACGGGCGAGAGGGGGCTACAATAGACTTCTGAAGGGGCAAGGGGGGGCAGAGAAGGTGCCTTCACCGTAAAGGTTGACACACTTCGGTAAATCACCTATTATCGTCATGCGTTACGGGATGAGTGACCAAAAAGAAGAAAAGAAAGAGTTCTCCTGACCGGTGGGTGAACACCACACCTCCCTCGGATTGCCATATAAATATCCGTTCTTTCACCCAATTGAATTCACATTCGTTTTCTACTCTCGTTGGATCTGTGTGGAATTAGCTTCATGATGACATTGGTAAGGGTACTCTGCCTTTCATTATATATTTCTCGTTTGATCGTGATGAGAAAAAGGAAAGTTGTGCTGTTACTTGTGTGGAGGAATACAGTTGATGTGTTGGATGTGACTTTACAGTTTCGTAGCATGTGGTGTTTGAAGGCGCTCTGCTTTTCTTGTTCTACCGATAATCTTTATTTATTTACTTTTTTTCGAATGGAAATGTAGTTGTAGATGTGCCGTTGACCAAGAACTGTCTTACTGCTACAGGGGTCCCAAGTTCGACCTGGTATGAGCGTGAATGTTCTTTCCGAGTGTTCTTTCATCAATATCATCGTATCATCACTCATCCAAAGGTACCCTGTACATGTGCACACATGCCATGAATGCGTATGGGGCAGAGGCGTCTCGTGAACATGCGGTGCATGCTGCGCATGCGTCAATTGTGGGAAAAATGGACGGCTTAATCTGCGACGCCATTCATGAACATTTTTACATTCTTCTTTCTTTCTTCATATAGGAGAAGTATTTATTTTACACGAGAGCCCTGAACTAAGCTTATATTACATTTCTTGGATCTGAAGTGATAAAGGTAAAGTACTCCCCTGTGCATAGCACCACGTATAGGGGTGTTGGGGTAATGCCCCCACTTTCTTGATCCGGTCATGAGTGGTGGTGATGTGATCAGCATCACGCCCCTGACCGGCTTTACCCTCCAGGGTTTACTCCAGGTACCCATGTTATTCGACGCTGGGTGGGCGCCGGGGCCGCTTACATCGTTAGAAAAGTTCCCGGATTTGAACCGGCCGGGGATCGAACCCGGGACATTGAGCATGGTAGTCAGACGCCTTACCGACTGAGCCACCGCGGCCACCGAAGTGAAATAAAGTAATAATTCTTTTCCCACAATTGGTGCATGCGTCACTTCAGATCCAAGAAATGTAATATAAGCTTAGTTCAGGACTCTCGTGTAAAATAAATACTTCTCCTATATGAAGATATTAGAATGTAGAAATGCTCATGAATGTCGTCGCAGAGCAAGCTGTCCTTTTCCCCCACAATTGACGCATGCGCAGCATTCACCTCGTGCGTTCACGAGACGCCTCTGATATGGGGTGATGTGGAGGTAGAGCTCCACACATTATTGATGTCGGCCATGGTTGGGATGATGTGATCAGCATCAGGCTCCGGCCGCCTTTACCGACCCAAGGTTGCCCCCATGTACACATTGATTTTAGACTGGGTGAGCCCCAGAGCCGCTTTACGCGCGAACAAGACAGGGAAAATTTAGATGCTATACCAACTGAGCCACCGCGGCTCGTTTGCGGTCCTAGTCCACAAAAATAGATATAGGAAACATAGAAATCCTATTGTATTTTCATATCTCATTTGCAAGGTTTGACGAGGTGTAAGTTTCGTTCCGTGGGACATGTCTTTTTCCAGAAGTTGGGGATGAATCGAATGATTTATCAGGTTTGTGGGATTTTTGCTTGGTTTGAGGTTTTCCACTTCAGCAACTGCTACAGAAGGGGGGATCCTCTTGTATCCTTGTCATTGAAAATTATCTAGTTCTGGTCGGTATATCTTTCAAGAGAATCAAACTCGATATCACTATAGCCGAACTAATATATCACGATATATCTAAAGTGATAACAATATGTAACTAAATAACTAAAAAAAAACAATTAGCTTATTAGATCACGAAATGTCTTAGAAACTAATCATTCTGTGCAAAAAAAGTTTAAGAAAATCTACAGTATTTAATGTAACTACAACGTTGAGCAAATCTTAACGCTACTACTCTGTTCAGTGAAATATACAAATCATCTTAATTGCCAGTATATCACTCTAACCTATTAAAATATACAGTATGTATAGTAAGATGAGAGGTAGAATGCATGGGTGGATTAATAGAGCGATAGGTTGCTCCTACTTCTAAAGAAGTCTTCATCACAATATATTGTCATTTGAAATAAGAGGGTCTCCCGATGGCGCAGTAGTAGCGTCCTCGCCCTGTAATCAAAGTGTCCCGGGTTCGATTCCCGGTGGAGACATATGGTGGTTCGGATCCCACTTTAATCTGTAGATCGAGTCCCGATTAGCCTTATTGTGCATAAAGGGGGCTTAAGACACCAAATCAATCAATTAATGGAATTAGAGTAAATGTGATCTCTCTTCGACACGTGTAAAATGATTCACAAGTGGAGTCAATTATAAATACAAGATAGATCGCTTCCAAATACATACTATTGTGTTTATACATATATTTTGATGCAATAATACGTAATAATTTTTCTTGCGGTACGCAATGATATACCGTTTGATTCATGTTGTTTATTTTTCTTCCATTTTCTGCCACTTTGACACCTTGCCCCCCCCCCCCCCCCGCCCGGTTTTGGAACCCACTGATTATGTGAACATCACATATTGAACTCAGAATCCATTAACTATGTAGATGTAGATAGAGGGAGATAAACAATATGTATCTAAAAAACTCCTGTTTCTTGCTAATACAGTGAAACATTTTTTGTCTATTGTGCAATGTGGTGAAGGTTGAAGCTGAGCAACTATTTTACATATACGAGGGACATACAGAAAGTAATGAACAACATTTTAAATAAAAAAAATCAGAATCATCAATACACGCAAAGCAATCATCACAAAATGTAGACTTTACTGAACGCGTGGAGGTAGCGTGACGTCATTAACTTCGATCGCGTGAACGTAATCAGTTGTATAGAAATAGCTGACAGTGGTGTTTCGTTTCTGTAATGTGCTGTGATTGAATTTCTTGTTAAAAATGAAATTCCTGCTGCTGAAATTCAGAATAGACTTCAGCGTGCGTATAGAGATGTATGCATGGGTGCTAACAGTGTTAGAAAATGTGTAAAACATTATAAAACAGGAAACTTGAGTTTCAAAAATCAGCTTCGGAGATGTCACCCACAAACTGCCTCCACGAAATGCAACATTGAAAGCAGAGGAGTGCATTCTGGTTGAATTTCTTGAACCTGGGGTAACTGTAAATGCTCGCCGTTATATCCAAACTTCACAAGCTCCGTCGTTCATTGCGGGATAAACGTCCTGGAAGGAAAATCATCCTTCAACATGATAATGCACGCCCGCACTCTGCTCAGTTCACCAGAAAGGAAATTTGGAAAATGGGGTGTTAACTTCTGCCTTACCCTCCCTATAGTCCCCATATTGCACCCTCCGACTATCATCTGTTCGGTTTTGTTATAGAAGGCCAACGCTACCAGACCAGTGTTGCCACATGAAGGGAAATTTCCCTTTTGCAGGGAAATTTGGACCGAAATTTAAGCAAAAAGGGAAAAGGGATTTTTTACGAAAAATATCACAATTTCAGGGAAATTTTAAGACATCTGACTACATTATTGCAGTATATGTTACGTTCCAGTTTCATATTCACATTTTCATTTTTTCTGTTCTTTTTTCTGCTCCCTTGAATATAGCCTGTATCTATTTATATTTCTGTTAACAACATCGCCTTTCTACACCTTCCGATAATAGTAACGATGAGGATTAACGATTAAATGGATTCCTGACCAGGATCCAAACCGGGACATCTGATCAGGAAGCGATGAAAGTGACATGTGTGTGAAAAATTTAACATTTTTTAAACATACGGACATGTACCAACGGAAATACTACTACTACTGCTTCCACCACCACTAATAATAATAATAATAATAATAATAATAATAATTACAGCTACTGCTACTACCACTACTAATACTTATAATTATTGTATGATTTGCTTAGGTGAAGGGAAAAACTGGTCCAAAAAGGGAAATTTTGCCCCTTGGAAAGGGAAATTGTAAACTCATATTGTGGCAATACTGTACCAGACGACGGACGACATGCAGAAAGCAGTGCGTCAGTGTCTGTGAGCAGCTGGAACGGAGTTGTACCGTAAGGGTATTTTCAAGATTCCAGAACGGTGGGGAAAATGCTTGCAAGGAAATGGAGACTTTGTTGAAAAGTAAAGAGAAATCTGTAGATTATGATGTAGCATGTTTTTCTTTAATAAAACCAAAACTCGGTTCATGAAAAATTGTTCCCCATTACCTTAAAACCTCGACAGGTTTTCAGAGGTTTTCGTATTGTGGAGCCCATGCAGTGGACGTTACAGAAGTGATGTTTAGTACTTACACCAATCAGTATCTTGTGAACAGATATGACTATAGGCCATTCGCATTGGTCAACAATAGGGTTCCCAAAAATGCCATTATGTACATGTCGATGTTACCCCTGTTGTCGAGGTAACTTCGACACCTCTTGAAAAACAATCTGTTGTTGAAGTTGACGCCTCATGGAGTGAACTTCGACAACAGAAAATCGTAGTTATAAATGTTCTGTGGTGCAGTGATTGTCAACTTCTCTTCGAAGTTGTTGTAGAACTGCTGGACATCGTCAAAACTCACAGACGCCCTCGCAGCTTGTGTCGCTTAATGAACCCACACACAAAGTCATCCCCAGGAGCATTGTTTTTTAACTGAGTGACCCTTCGCCCTTTGCGATCGAGGTAGGCTTTCACTAGTAAGGAGATGTCCAACTTACCGAACGGCATACCCCAGATGGCCACTTCTTTCAGGGCATCGACGATTATCTTCTCCTCCTCGTCTGAAAGAACGCGGGGCGGCCCACCACACTTCCGTACTTCTCTCTGACCCTGTCCAGAAGCGTAATTCTTGGCACTCCTTCCTTCCTGGCTGCTGCAGCTATCGACATCCCATCACCAACAAGTTTGATCGCCTGCTCCATCTTCCTGGGGTCGTAGTGCTGGTAGGTACGACCTCCCACTACCTTCTTGTACTTCCTAGGCAAGACAAGATCTTATGACCATTATAAGCGTACCTTTGTTTCAAACGCAGCTGCGAATGGGATGTCACGCTACCCTGGCGAAGTTACCACTCTTTTACGCTACTTTCAGTATGACCCTCGTAGAATTAGAATTCATGCATACAATAAATGAATGATCATCATTTAGACCTGTAAAGTTTAGTTTTTTTTAGGAATAAAATGTTCGCATGAGAAAAACAAAGTCCGAAAACGAAGTACCTATACGAACTCCCTGTTGAAATTAATTTGTTGCTAGTAATTTCAAGAGCACTGCTTACTTTACAAGCCCTAGTAACTCTTGTTTCAAAAAAGTCCTCCTTCCTATACACGCGGAAGATCCTCGCTCACCGTTTCGGCATTCAATAACTGCCAATAAATGCTTTCATAAGCGCAGACTTCGGGTGCGGGGGGATACTTTCTGCCCGCAACAATTCACGTAGAGGGACAGATATTAACATATATTTAAATACGTAAAATATCGTTTATGCCAACCTTGCCCCCAAAAATTTATTTTATTTAGCCGCCTCTGAATGCGTTACAATGACGAATCAACTTCTATAACCATTATAAATTGTCCATTTCTGGAGATTTCAGACCTTATCGAAAGACGACACATGTCTCGTGGCAACAAGTCAATCAGCAGTAACGGTTCACACCGTAACGTCATGACAGACAGCACATGCCCATGTTAGATTGTTGAAATCCTCAAGGGTCATGTGTCGCCTGTTGCTTCGGCGTGAATTCTCTCTTAGAAACACAGCGTACATTGTGACCGCCCGACAAAACAAATTTCCCGATCTCAAAAGTGTCTGCTTACGTGAAACAAACAAATGCTGCCCGTGGAGAAGACATTTATATAGGAATGGCTGTAACTGCTGATGGATGCTGACCTGACGTAATTGAAATAAAAAGTCAAAGTAAACATAACATCTCTCAACTATTCGAACCCAACGCGAATTATTTGTGTACCGTGTGGCCAGAATTAAAGTTACCCAACTCAGAGCCCTCTGTAACCTGTTTGAGGCATCGTAGAACTCTGAAATTTGATGAATCCACTATGCAGACCATGGCGAAGAGGATGGCGATAAAAAAAAAGAAAGTTCAATTTTCCGCCACCAGGTTGAAATGTGGCGCTGTAGTTCCATGATGGGTTGTACAAATAATCACGTTAAGTGATTTAGCTGAGTTATTAATTAGAAAGACATTTGTTAGTGGCTGGAAGTTGCGAGAAAATAATCTCTCGTTTATTGCAAGATTGCAAGGTAAAGGCAAATCCATAACCAATTGGAGCAGTTTGGTCATTATTACAACCCATCATGGAAGTACAGCGCCACATATAAACCTGGTGGCGGAAAACTTAACTACTTTGTTTTTCCATCACCATCCTCTTCCCCATGGTCTGCATAGTGGATTCGCCAAATTTCAGAGTTCTACGATGCCTCAAACAGGTTACATAGGGCTCTGAGTTGGGTAACTTTAATTCTGGCCATCCAGTATATAAGTTCAAAGTACGGCAATATTAGGATAAAGAACATCGTAACGTAGGATAGGCCCTGTGTTAACTTTGTGATATTTTGGAGCCATTAAATTAAAAAAAAAATGATGTTCTAAGATGTAAAAAAATAATAAAATAAAAAAATGTATACGAAGTGAAGAAAACCGTGAATTCAAGTCAGCTGTGGAGTACTTTGCAATTATTTTCGATTTGTATCGATGGTCTGTGTATTTATCGAACTAATAAAATAATGATATATTTTCACACATTTTATAAATTACAGATGATCTTTATGAGGTTAATTATGGCATATTAATAATAAGTACTTTTTTTCCGAAATTACGAAGTATATTGGCAAAACTGTTCTTGTCAGAAGCCAGTACCAGGTATGCCCGGCATCTGGCAATGTTATTCAATCAATACTCATATGATATGAAAGATTTGATATTTATCGATCAAAAACCAAACCTACTCATCTTTGTGCACGATAAATTTCAAGACCTAAGTAGCTCAACATGGCATAGACTACTCGTTACACTTATCTGGCCGTAGTAAAAAAATTTGTGGATTTCAGAAACTACTAAATGTAGGGATTTTAAATTTTCTGAAGTTAAAATACTTGGAACGGAAGTTCAATGTCTTTTTTATTTATGAATTATTTGTTGTTTCATCCACTTTTCTATTAAAGTAGTAATTTCGAAGCACATTCAAGATATTACGAATTAAGAACAATTTTTAAAAATTGGATCCATCTTTGGTAAGTTACTATGTAATTTGAAATATAGAAAGTGGCGACATCTCTCGGGTAGTTTTGTAACTTCTTGTCTAAGTTTTCTTCCTATTCTCATTTTCCTGTACACAGTGTTACCAGTGGCTGTGTTGGCCAGTTGAGGTAGCTTTTAGTGTTGGACGATATATCGTTCCGACGGTATATCGTGATAATGAAAGAATATGGACCAGGTAATATTAATTACATCGTGTCGGCGATATATGGTCACTATATTTTGGCGATACATATAGTCACGATATTTTGGTGGTATATATCGAGGGGACGATATAGCGTCACGATATTTTGGAGATATATATATATACTAGATATATAGCCGATATCACGACACGGAAAAACATATTATATCGTATCGTCTGTGAGGATATTTTCTTGACGATATATCGCGATATCAAATTTCCGATATCGTTCGTCCCTAGTAGCTTTCTGGAGAATGAACCCTCCTCTAAAATTCTTTAAACTAGAATTATTTTAATTTGTCTTTCCTCTTATAATCTGTTAAAAAAAAATATTGAGAATTTTCATGTAAATTTAAATCGAATTTTTTAATACTTTTTCAGATACTTTTTGTATGCCTGTTGGCTCTGGCTGCAGCTAAACCCCAATTTCGACCAGGACCAGTACAACCTGTGGGAAGACAGGCGCCTCCTGTTCCAATCCTAGCCTACAGCAACGAAGTAAATTATGATGGCTCCTACAATTATCGGTATGACTATTTATAATGTCAACTATTAGAGGTAGAATTGATATAGGAATATTTTACTACACTAGGGAAGGATTAAATTAGTAACACAATATGCGGTGTTGCCATGTAGGTGCCAATGTACCTAATTTACAGAGGATTTCTCAGCAGTTTACGACAAAGACACATACACTTTATTCTTTAGGTTCATAGAAAAGCACTGTCAACCTGGTGACGCTAAACTCCTGATAGGTGGGGACTTTAATCTGACAGATATAACTGGTAGCAATTACAATCTAACTAGTTCATCAGCAACAACGTATTTCGATTTAAACAACTTTATCAATGTATATCAACTAAAAAGCTTGAACGACATTAAAAATAGCAATGGGAAAACGCTCGATTTGTTTTTGATAAATGGGCAGGGAATAACAGTAACACGAAACACACAGCCACTAGTTCCTGAAGACACACACCATCCCTCGCTGCTAGTAGATATTAATTATGTCAAAGAAACCCGCGACAAAACTTGTCATAAGCTACAGTACAACTTTAGTAAAGCCAACTTTCCATCCATCTATCACAAGCTGCTTAACACGAACTGGGATGTATTGAAAACAAAGAATGACGTTGATCAAGCTACAGACGTGTTTTATGAAATTATATATAAAATATTCGATGAATGTATCCCCTTAAAGAAAAGCCGCAAAAGACAGTACCCGTGTTGGTTTACGAGCAGCATTATTAAAAATATAAATAGGAAACATTATCACCACAAGAAGTGGAAAAAACAGGTGGGAGACTTTCGATACCACTACAATAAATTTAGCGAATTTCGAACAATAGTGAGGAAAGAAATTATTGATGCATACAACAGTTATGTTGCCAATTCGGAAATAAATATTGCAAAAGATAGCACCCAGTTTTGGTCGTTTGTTACAAATAAACGCAGGAAAAGTAACAAAGATCCTGTACTGTTCAAAGATAAAGTGTTGTCAGACCGACTATCAGTAGTCGAAGCTTTTGCACAGCATTTTCAGTCAGTGTATAAAAAAGATTCCCCTAGATATGACATGAAAGATATTGCCTAACCATAAACAATATGAAACTTTGGATAATCTTAATATTACAGAGATACGAATTGAAGACGTAGAAAAAGCAATTAAAAACTTAAAACCTAAGAAATCAGCCGGACCGGACAAGATACCGCCCTATGTAGTCAAAGGTTGCAGTAATATATTGAAATACCCGTTATATCTCATTTTCAATTTAATTCTTGCAAAACACAAATTTCCCGAAAAATGGAAAGCCACGGCAATTTGTCCACTTCCCAAAAGCAATAACACTAATGACGTACAAAACTACCGACCAATAAGTATATTATCAGCCCCAGCAAAAATATTCGAAAAAATCATGCACCGTTACATATTTACCCACGTAAAACCTGTAATATCATCGTTTCAGCATGGCTTTGTACCACGTAGATCGGTGTTGACCAATCTCTCCGATATTACCAATTTTATTAGTTCAACATTGGACGAAGGAGGTCAGGTTGACGTAATATATACCGACTTTTGCAAAGCGTTCGACTTGGTTAACCACGATATTCTATTAAGTAAATTAGCATGCTTCAATATTTCTGAACCACTGCGTCAACTGTTCGCTTCCTATTTGCAGAACCGTAAGCAGTACGTGACGTATAAAGGCCACACATCCGACGAGATAAGAGTCACCTCAGGAGTACCTCAGGGGTCTAACCTTGGGCCACTTCTTTTCACATTACTTATTAACGATTTGCCGGATTCATTTGAAAACTCACACAAATTGCTGTTTGCAGATGACCTGAAATTTTACAGGAAAATAAGCAAACAAGATGACAGTGTGAAACTTCAAAATGATGTTACAAAGTTAGAAACGTGGACAAAAATCAATGATTTAACAATAAATATCAGTAAATGCCATTATGTAACATATACTCGAAAGAAAAACCCAGTTGAATTTCAGTATCAAATATACAACAATACTCTAGCAAGAAATTTTACTGTCAAGGATTTAGGGGTTATTTTTGATTCAAATCTTACTTTTAATAAACACGTAGAACAAATAATTATTGAAGCGTTCAAGAACCTTGGGTTTATTCTTAGAATGGGGAGGGATTTCAAGAGTAAAGAGACACTAAAAGTGTTGTATTATTCATATGTAAGACCCAAACTCGAATATGCATCTGTTATATGGAATACAGACACAGCAAAGTACAGTGTAGCAATTGAAAGAGTCCAATCGAGATTTCTTAGATTTTTAAAATACAAATTTCAGAAAGCTTACCCCACATTTGAACACTACGACAATCTAATATATGAATGTCGGTTTACAAAGCTGTGTCACAGAAGAAGGTTACATGAAATAGTATTCTTGTGGAAATTGTTAAATCACGAAATAGATGCTGAACATCTACTCTGCCAGATTAATTTTCGAATCCCGTCGTCGAAAACTAGACTAAAGAATGAAGTTTTTCTTATAAAGAAGGCTAGATCCGAAATTAAAAAGAAATCTCCATTGTGGAGAATGTGCACCAGTTACAATAACTTGCTAATCAAGAATAACACCATTGACATCTTTTCTATGAACCTAAGGGACTTCAGTAAAGCCAGTATTAACACAATGGCCTAAGCTTAAACACATAAGTTCGTATTTAAATTGTGTGATAAAGTGTATATATATAAAAATATTTTTAATATATATATATATATATATATATATATATATATATAATTTCTATCTCTATATTACAGAAATATATGTAATTGTAATGACTATGTATCCTTCATATGGGCTCTGTAATTAGGTATGTACCTGTTGAGTTCAATAAATAAATAAATAAATAAATAAATAAACAATGTAGTATAGTTCATCAGTGTAATGTACACATAGGCGTGCGTACGTGGGGCAAGGGTTGGCAAGGGGGGGCAGGTGCGTGTCACTTCCAACTTTCACCAAAAGTTAAAACTAATAACTAAGATCTCTAAATCTGGCCTTCCTAACCTACAATTCAGCTTAGGTCTAATAATGCATAGCTAAGTGGTTAGGCTAGAAGAGCCTGTTTTAGAATTCTTAGTTATTAGTCTTAGCGTTTGGTGAAAGCTGGATATGCTCCGCACCAGACCAGTTATTGAGACTCCCACATACTAAATTCGTTAGCCTAGTTGTGTGGCCGCAGAATAAATTCCTCACACATTGGAAATGAATAAATTATGTGTCGATGGTTTGAATCTGTTGTACGAAAACATGTTTACATGTAAATTAGTCTCTGAACCACAAGGACGGGAAATAAAGAGGAGCAGAGTACATTGGTGCCACTGAAGTTGGAATTCTTCTAATACAGTGATTTTCGGTTGGTCCGAACACACTTTATGTACGCCCGTTTCGTACCTATCAATACAATAAAATAGTGAGATGGAACGAGGTGTTACTTTCGCCGTCTGAACTTTTTTCAAGGTTTTTAACCCCCCCCCCCGATCCTAATCAGACGGTGTGCGCACGCCTATGAATATACACGGTACAAAAATGGCATCAGTTAGAGGGTGACAACCATGGAGGTAAGAAAGGAAGGAGTAAGCACTGCGCGCGGTTACTGAAGCCGGGTCACGTGACAGAACCGGAGAATTTAGATCAAGACATTCGAAGACGCCGTAAGAAAGCGCATCTTTTGTGATTTGAAACGAACAAAGCTTGTTCATGCAGGTCAATGACCATATAGTGTGTCTTAGAAAAGAAAATAGAAATTTTTAACAAAAATAAATAGTAATTGTGGTAGAAAGACAACAGCTACGAATAATTGTACAGACTCCCCCTCCCTAAAAGAGGAAAGCAAATATCTTTCAGATTACGATCAATGTCTGTTGTCTACAGAGCTTTAGTAAGTCATACATAACGTAACATGGCAGATGGGGAGGAAAATTAAGGGGTGCTGAAAAACCCCTTCGCACCTTCTTTCCCACGCCATCCATGCATATATATATATATATATATATATATATATATATATATATATATATATATATATATATATATATATGACATTTTGTGTTGTATACGATTTCATTGTTTCAGCTCCGAATGATTATATTCTTTCGGCATCAGAAAGTGCTTGCGCATTAAACTGAAGCGCGAACTTGTCCAATATCTATCAAAATATTGTTCTTGTGCAACTGCTGCGATAGATAAGGAACCTTCGGGCAATGTGGGCATGTTTGGTTTGGCGGAAACAAAGAACTTTGTATTACTGCAACGATACTGATCACAAATGCCCTTCGAAATCCGGATTCCCTCAGAAATCCTGATTCTCCGTTTCTACTATCCGCATTTCAGATATTAGAAAATCAGGATTTGGCTACTTTCGAGTTTGGGCTCGTCCTCTCGAGTCAAGCTAAGCGCGTCTTCCACAACTGAACCGTAATAGTTGTCGACAGATAGCGCTGCACAAAGTAGTAAAAGAACTCATGATTTTTTTGCAAATTTTCACGACAAAGAAAACACAAATATAAATTTTGAACGATAACATCAATATCCATAATATGAGTGCTAGTGGAAAACATTGATTGTTTAATTAATTCTAACAAACGTAATGTTTTGATATATATGTGGAGAAAGCATTATGATATTCCTGATTATATTATGAAACAATAAAATGCTTGTGTGCTCTTTTCATAATGGTTGAAATCTCTTGATTTATAAACCATGTACTTAAGAAGGTGTTATAAAATAAGTGTCTTTGTACAGAAATACCCTCGTCGAAGACATAGTATCGATTTTATAAAAGTCGTTGTTTACATCATGGGCGCGTGGAAGGTGGGAGGTGTTATGGGGCTCCCTTGGGGCATCATGTTATACTACAGCAAATTACTTTCTTTTTGCACAATTTTATAATGACATTTTTTCAACCTTATGTTGTATCATTTTCAAAGAACAGGAATCACTGTGGGGAACGGCACAGTTGCATTTATCAATAGTTGTACCTTTTGTAGGAATTTCAATCCACCAAAGTTGTTTGAGAATAATAACCGCACTAGTTTTTTTTTTTTTTTACGAGAAAGGGATGGGGGACTGTTCTGACAGACTCGGATTCTTCATTTGGTTGACACCCCCTAGAAATTTCCTGGTTGTACCTATGCTTACAAGATTCCTGAAAATAGGATTGACAAAAATCCCGTATTACATTCCGAAAACTGGAAAAATGGTGGTAGACTGATATAAACTCTGAAAATAGCCTAATTTTAATTATGGTGTTGTGAACTAATAGTAGATGTAATTTACTCGATGCTGTATTTGATCCAGAGATGTGCCGTGCATTTTAGAAGTGTAAGAAATTAGTCAAATAATAAAAAAAAAACAATATTTTAAAGTATTCAACTGTATTAAGGCCCACTTTAAATGGAAACATTTCCTGTAGCATTATTGCTAGCATAAATGCTATGTAAATTCTTCCAAAAATCTCATAACAAACAGTACTTTACACGTAAGCATTTCATGTAACATTTCGGTTAGCTTTTGCGATTACAATACATACTATTTACAGCACGAAAGGCACATCGAGTTATACCATCTATGGTGAATGCACGGTGTTACAATTGAAACAACTAAAATATTATTCCATACGTATATAGTAAACGCTATAAGGTATGTATTTAATCAGCGCCATTCTTTTCTACCTAAAACCATTTAATATGAAACGTTATTCCTCTCGGTTGAATAGATATCGTCTTTTAAAAATGTGAAGTGATACATTGTTTACATCTCACTCGGCCGCCATTACATGTGCACTCGTGACCTAGAGCTCGCTTTTGATTGGTTATGCTATGAAAAATTCTACGGAAATAGGACTGATTCTATCTTTGAGAAATGCCATGAAATATGGCACGGCATCTAAAATGCCTAAGATTTTTAATTTTCTAATCATGACATAAATGGTGTGGCTAGCTTATTGTGGACATACGAGTGGTACTCAATAGTGTCAACAGATGCCACTGCAAAACATATGTAAGCAACTCACTTGTCGCTTGCACCAGATACGATGGCAGCCATTGTCCTCTACTAACAAACACCACGCCGCAGTATGTGACTGTAACCTGTCTTCTAAGCGACTGGAAGAATGATTACACTCTGAGCTTTAAGCGCTGTGTTCAATATTTCGGCAATGTTTTCATCTGTAGAAACTTCTTTATTAACTGAAAATAACAGAAAGTTGGTAAAACCTTTTATTTCTTGAATATTATCGGTACAAGCTGAACATTATTTCAACAGTTTCGAGAACACCACGCCAACGATTTGGCTAATGATGATGGTAACATAAACTATTACACTTTTCAAAATTCCCTCAGTCGAATTTAACTGAATTGGTGTAATCCCGTGCAATGTGCTCAGTTCAGACTATGCATTTCTCGTTATCCCTACATTTGAATAAACTTTTGAAACGTATATTTGCATGTAAAACACAAGCTATTTTAAGGCTTAAAATTACTACGTTATGGTGAAACCAAAGTTGAGTTACTTTAAAATGTTATTAAAACAGTGCAATATTATTTCAAGCGGCTGTAAAAGTATTGCAAGGATACAGAGGATGGTGCGGATTCAATGAATTCAATGACTAAATATTCAATATAGTCTTAAGCTATTTATATTTATTAATTTTAACGAAATAGATTAAACAATGAACGAGGATAAGTAATTAATAACAGGAATTTTATTCTAAACTTAATGGAGATTTATGCACAACGAAAATTTATATTAGCAACCATGTTGAGTCTTGATATACAAATTTTTGTTGTGCTTAAATCTCCATGACGTTTAGAATAAATTTTCTGTTATTTAGTGACTTCCCCTCGTATATACTTACCTTCTTTTCAGGATTTCAAAGTGTAGTATACTTGTTAGTATCGAAAGAATTGTATAATTTCACATTTGTTTGTCGTGTCTTCAACCAAAAATCAATTTTATCTTGCAGCTTCGAGACTGGAGATGGCACGAGGCAAGAAGAATCTGGCTTCCTCAAGAACGCTGGCAGAGGGGAGGAGTTCGAAGCTCAGTCAGTGCAAGGATCGTACTCGTACGTTGGACCCGACGGAGTAACTTACACTGTCACTTACATCGCTGACGAAAATGGATTCCAGCCGCAAGGAGCTCATTTGCCCACGGCTCCACCCATCCCCGAAGCAATAGCCCGTTCCTTACAAGCCAACGCAGCTGCAGGGCCACCAGCACCATCTACCGGGTTTGGTGGGAACAGAAGATTTGGTTAACATCCCCTTAAGAAAACAACAAGAGATACCTAATTTCCCCAGTACATATGTGCTTATTGCACAAGCATAGACTGTATGGTGAACGTGTTCTGCCTTGTAAATATGCCTTTCATCTTTCTATTCTACATGAAACCAATAACTTTCTGTACTTTTAAACAACTCTTCAGTAGCATTATATAATAAATATATGTGCATATAACGTTCCAGAAATACATTATATTTTTCATGATGAGAGAGAATATATACTGACTCTCTCGTATATATTTACAGTCGCAAGTATATACTTGTTTCAAGAGTAATGTCATGATAATGTAATGTAATGTAATGTAATGATTTGATGTGAAGCTAAAATGATATTTTCGTTTTACCTATGTGCATTTTTGGTGCATCAAAATACACACAGAAGTGCATCATTATCAGGTGTTGCATTAAAAATGCATAATTTGTGATTCGACACAATCATTTCAAAGAAACCAAAACTCTCGTCTATATCAATTGATGTACAGTCATGAATTCTGAGTTGTAACAGTTGTATTGAAAGTTAATGTAATTCTTACAAACCAAATATGTCCGTGACTGTACCAAGAGTACATCGACCTTAATTTGATGCACTTCGAGTTTTGTGCATCATATCTTTCCTTTAAAAAAAAAACAGAAATCATGCTATTTCCAATATATTGTGTGAAAAAAAATCATTTGGTTTTGTATAGCTATTTGAGTGAATTTGTGTCATTCACAGAAAATATTTTGTAACTTTCATATGAACAAAATAAATTCTAAGAAATTTTTGAATACTAAAGAAGTTTTGATGTTGCATGATGAAAATATCTGATTTAGTGTTTACAATTTTCAGTTTTATATATATAAATAATATATATATATATATATGCATTCTATTGTTCCAAACATTTAAGTTCCATAGTAATACATACTGTTGGATCTGTAACTATTTCTGCACGAGATAATTTTGCAGAGAGACTGTTAATTGTCTTCTTTTCTAATCAGATATTACTTACGATGAGAGTTTTTACAAGAGAACATTTTGAGAGCTAGTCTACACTCAAAATTTCATTTTTTTTTTCAAAAATTCCGGATTTCTGAATGATTTACTTTGGTAATTAAACATACAGAAGCTATTCAAGATATCAGCAACGGCTTTCAGAATCTGTAATATTAACTACGAACAGTGGAGGCAATTGACCGCCTATCCCGGGGAGGGGGGGGGGGAGGAAAGACAGTTTACTTTCTCTTGGTAGACAAGGCTTAACATGAAAAGGCCATAGTCCTGGGGCAAAAAGTGGCGGATGAACAACTGCTCCCCCTAATCTTTGCCACTGTTCATGAACATTAATGACAGAAAAGTTAATGTAGTAGTATTTTGAAGTGTTTTCAGATGTTCGGATCCCACATAAATCTGCAGGTCCAGTCCCGATTAGCCTTTCTGTGCCAAAACTCATGTACTCTTCTGAAGATCTGAAGAATACCTGCTAAACATCGTAAGATAAAACACATACTATAACTTCATGGGTATTGAAATGAATAAATAAACATAATCATCAGAAATATGACTTACACTGTATTAAACTATGATAAAAAAGCATCTTTCTCTTAGGAACAACCCACTCGATTATGCTTTAGGCTTTCAAGAGATGTTTCAGTATATCTGTAATCAGAGGCGGCGATTAGGGGGCAGTTTCCCCCCACTTTTTTCTACATTTGATCCCGCACTATGGCCTTTAATGTTAAGATTTGTCTATCAACTGTCCTTGCCACTCAGTTTCGGCATACAATATCCACTACTGTCTATTGTCATGAATTACACATTAAATTCGATATTACCAGCGAAATATTTAACTAGACAGAAAGTCACACGTACAGGCTACTTAAAAACATAACAGATGGCGAATTTTGTAGTGAGTTCAATTAGGTCGACTTCTCGAATAAAGCAAAAGTGGTTGAATTAAAAACATTTATGACAGAAAATTGAAAAATAGCTTGAGTTAAAGTCACAAGAGAACAGAAAATTTCTTCTGAAAAAAGACAAATTTCACAACTATAACAATTTATTTTCTTCGATAAAATACATTTAATAACTACGATATATCAAGCAAATTTAAATAATAAATTCCAAGTGTGTCGCCCCAGTCGAATCTGGTTATCCTTCCATTTGTAAAGCAGGAGCTCAACATCTGCATATATTACCTGTGACTTGCACGAGATTCGAATGTTCTGAAATAAATCTGCAGTTCTTAAGATAACAAAATTACTTATTATGTAATCTTTTAAGCATAGAAAAAATATTTTAGGAAGGTATTTAATTTACAACGTTAATAACTTTATGTAAATATTGTATATTTCTAAATGGCATTATGTAATTATGGACATCAATAGATACATGTAAATATCGACTAAGTTGCCTTTTGTAAACAACCATTCAGATGACCAGATTTCTGTATATTTGGGCTTTCTTACCCGGTTGCCGTCAGGCTGGTATCACAATTTAACCTCGCTAGGGAAAACTGCCTGTGCCTCATGTCGGGATCTGCTTATGCTTGGGTCAGTTTCTCATAACCTGCTGCTCATGCTCTGGGTTCTTGCGATACAATCAAACCGTGAATAATCTTGGAAGGGTTCTCGCCACTGGTCTGTATCACAATATTTTTGAGGGGAGGGGCTGTCCTCGACATCGTCCATTAGACCCCTCCCCCTAGGAAAATGTCTGGCGACACACATGCTTGTTTGTAGCAGTGTTTTGGTGTTTTTGTACTAATTTTCCGTGCTGTGTGTACTATTGTACAACTTTTATCCACTAACGACGCTGATCAACTCTCCCCTCCCCACCATTTTAGACTATGTTTGGCAACGTGCTGTGTATCCGACGCTCATTTGTTTCGTCCCAACCCGCAACTATCGGTCCCATGTGACACGAAAATGCCCGATGTCAGTCAACGAGAATTCTACTGATCGCTGATTCGTTGATTCCCAGCCGCCAGCCGGAAGTACGAGCAGTATAAAAGGTTACACCGCGAATGACAGTGGCAAGTGACATTTACCTGACAAATGACTAACCAAAAGCCATCCAAAAGACAAATACGATTTACGATTCACAACTACAAGAAGGCAAAGTCCCAACGACTAGAACTTCAAACCATAGCAGCCGCCATGATCCAGGATGCGAGGATGCACGAGCAACAGACCGAGGCTGCACGATGAACAGTATTGAGCGACCCGTGAGGAACAAGCGACACGTGCAGCTTGTGTCAATGCGGTTCGATAGCTTACTGAGGATTGAGAGCGTCACTTATTGCTTGTCGCTTCAGTCTGAAAGCTATCTCATACGTTCGGCGCATATATCTGTCTCCTCACTGTGCATGCATATTAATTGCACACCCAACGGCAACCGTAATAGTTAGTGAATTGTCCATCACTATTATCATTCAGCTCTTCACCAAGTAATGATTAGAGCCCAGAAGTTCAGGTATTCATTTTGGTTAAACAAGCAATAAAAGAAGCATTTATAATGTCGGGAACAGACAGCAAAAGCAAAAAAGCGGCAACTTCCAAGTCGTTTAAATTTTTAAATCTATAATTTCTTTCAAATAATTAAAATCTACACGGAAATAATATTTTCACTTTCCTTGGTTGTCTTCATTGCACATAACCACTAGGGTTGTTTTTTTTTTTTTTTACGTTCATAGAATGGTTTTCCATACACGGAACAGGCTTTTGTAGCTGGATTCATATCAAGAAAAAAATGTCGGCCTTCAAGAATGTCACAATTGCTTTAATTTTTCCAAGTTCACTTTTACACCTTTCTGCAACTGCTAACAATATTCTCCTGGCCCTTCAATCAGATACTGCTCCAATTCCTCAAAGGCTTCCATGTGTGCCATAAGAATTTCACCCGTTTTTTTCAACTTTGTAATTGACCCTGGCAACAGCATAATGTGCTAATACATAACTGTTTTGAAAGAAAAACATGTTTCATACAACTTTTTCAGAAACATTCTAAAATTTAATTGAAAATGGTGAATCAAAAAGCATTAACATCAAAAATTGGCAGTAGTGTACAGAATAGGCAATATAAAAGAGCTTCTAAAACATTAGCAACAACATAAAAAGGTACATTAAGAAAGAAAATTCTCAATATATGCAGCAGGTAAAAAGGCATTTAGCCAAGCTTCCGAACTCTAATGATGATGATGAATTGAAATGAAACGTAAAACCAGAGAAAAGGGCCTGCTTTCAGTCATCAGAATTGTACTCCTTAAAGTAACACGTGATTTAGGATTTAGAAGAATGAGAATAGCGATGGATAATTTGCCTACTATTTTCTTTGCCGTTGGCTGTACGTACGTGCTCGATTTGCAAAGCATCGAGCTTTAGGTCTCGTGTTTTACCGAATTACGTCGTTCCTTGCTTAAACGATGCTTACCACGGCATAGAAAAATGCACTGCAAATATAGTCAATGAAAAGTATAAAACAAAGTTACTTTATAACTAAATGCTATGTTTTTAGAGTCTATACCTTAAATCAAAGCTAATAAAATAATCTTTAAGAAGATTAAGAAGATTGACCGGTAAAACAACCCAGTTTAAAGTAAATGAAATTCATATCTCCAATATCATATTTCAGATTTCACCTACACTCTGTCCCTTTATTTCTGGAGCAAGCGAACGAAAATAAGTCTTTGAGAAAGTAGTGACGTGTGACGGCTCCACCAATAAACACGTGTGAGGGAATGGGATTGCGTGGAGGGGGAAAAGCGACCTCTGTTACCAGTCTTCGCAGCAGCGTGTACTGCTTCGCTCTGCCCACTCGATCGCCCCTCCTTATCTGTAGCTATGCGCGGCCTTGCTCCAGAGATAGTTGGGACTGGGTATAGAATAAATAAACAAATAATTTCAGTAGCGGGTTCAGAAATGTTTCAAGGGAGGCAGGCCTCCTAAGAGAGTGAAATTCTCTCCTGTATACTCTATTCCCAAAATCTATGGAGCAAGGCCACGGATATCTACGGATAAGGGGGGGGGGGATCGAGTGAGCAGAGCGAAGCAGTACACACCGCTGTGAAGGCTGGTAACTGCGGTCGCTTTCCCCCCTCCACGCAATCCCGTTCCCTCTCACGTGTCCATTGGTGGAGCAGTCTCGCGTCTCTACTTGTACAGAGACTTGTTTTCGTTTGCTTGCTCCAGAGACACCCGGGACAGAGTACATCTTTTCTATGAACCAAAGGGAATTCAGTAAAGCCACTATTGACACACAAACTTTAAATACATAATTTCTTTATTAAATTGTAAAACTTGCAAGCGCAAATATATTACATAAAAATACATGTATAACTGTATTCACTATGTATACGAACTCCGTAATTATGTATCTACTGAGTTAAATAAGTAAATAACTTATAATTTAGAGTTAAAGGATAAAGGGTGGGGGAAATAAATATATTTTAATCAAGTGAAGGTTAACTCACTTGAACATATTGCCTAAGTATTTTGCAGACGCCAGCAAAGAAAGACGAAAATATTGCACGTGCTGTTTTCAGCATAGCCTCTGGCTACAGGTCCACGCTTGGCCTTCGAATTTAACGTCGATGTTCCTCGTCTGAGAGGATTGCCTTCACATCACAGCCAGTTCTTTGGAAGTTCATCCAGGGTTTTGGATTGTTCTACAATGAAGTTGGTAAGTGTGATCTGATTGAACGCTTCTGCTTCTCTGTTTCACATGAAAGCTTCTTTTCTATTTCCTATTAAGAATCTAACAGTGATAGACAATGTGGGGCTTAGGGTATTTTTTTTTTTTTTACCATTGCTTTGTGCCAACTTCTTTTGTTGGTTGTCTTCACTTTTACGATCTTTCGTGACCAGAACTTGCAGGTGTTCTTAGAATCTATTTGTGAATATACAGAGTGTATAAAGGCAAAGTCCACCTTACATATAGCATCGTGTCATGAAGGCGCATTCATGGAATGGGGGGGGGGGGGGGGGGTAGGACCACACATATTCTCGATCTTGGCCATTTTATTTGGAGATGATGTGATCTGCACGACGCTCCGGCCTACTTTACCCTTCAGGGTTGCCCCAAAGTACCCACTGATTTCAGACTGGGTGTGCTTCAGAGCCGCTTTCGTTGGCCTGCTCCACAGATTCCCGGGACAGAGTATAGAACCATCGTCGCCGTCTGAGATGTAGTGTTTATAAACAAGCCTTTGATTCAGATCAGGGCTGACAAAACGTCATACAGATGGAACCACGCGATGACAGAAAAAACAAGAAAGGATGGAGTTAACGGGACGTCGGTATATTTGCAAACAGTGACAAGCGACTGCCACGAGAAAATTTGAAGCACATGATAACGATGAGGAAAAATATGTACGTGAATAAATTTTGATATGCAGGGTTTTCATAAAGTCCCAGTATCATTACAATAAAACATAGCTCGGAAACTACATGCAATAGAACAATGCTGTGCAAAATGAGCTACAACTCTCCACGTTTATATGCCATGCACCTCAATGTGCGCCCCTCTAGTTGCTCTCAGAACATCAAGGCGGTAATCCACTTCTGCCCATACACGCCCCAGCATATCACCAGTAACAGTTAGGATACTCTCCGTTATTCTTCTTGGAAGGGTAGCAACATCTGGAACAGGAGTGCGGTAAACACAATCTGGACATACCCCCAGAAGAAGAAATTCAAGGGTGTGATATCAGAGGAGCGTGCTGGCCAGGGAATAGGTACATTACGACCTATCCACCTGCCAGGGAAATGCCTATCCAAAAGACATAGAACATCCTTGGACTAATGAGGAGGTGCCCCATCTTGTTAAAAAATTAGGGTTGGCTCGAATTCCTCCAACTGAGGAAGAAGATACTGTTAAAGCATGTCGTACTAAATGTTTTTTTGTAATGCTACCGAGACTTTATGAACACCTTGCAATCATAGTAAGTAGTTCTATAGTGATGTAGTAGATTTCGATTTATACACCACGTAGTATTCACGATTGTTTTCTGGCTGTACTGTTCCACTTTCTCCGGCTACTGGGCGTATGATTATGTTTGTATTACACCTGCATTTTTACAAACTCTGTACTGCAGAATGTGCCCAGTGAGAATCTAACAAAGTATATATTTAATAACAAATTATATATATTTTTCGCTTTTGATATACATAGTTTCAGTCTATTACTCCCCATTTTACATTTATTTAGTTTTGAAATTCTGAAGTGATACATTGCCGGTTCCATATTGCAGCCATTACACCGCAGCGTGTGGGTTAACTCCACTTTTACTCGCCGATCTCGAAGGGTAAAGTTCACCGTCCTATTACTTCCAGTTTACCCGGCGTTTCTGTTGGTGCAACACATATTCAGCCGATTCGTGGAGTAACTCTGAGTTGACTCAAAAGCGACCCAAATACCAGGTGGTTATAATTAAAGTGACGGTGTTCAGGGTAGTACAGCACGGGCTGTAATGAGAGTAGCAGTCTGAAACTTCGTAGGTATGCTAATGAAGCAATGCGCTCGTGAATTATGAAAAAAAAAAAAAAAAAAGTTCGAATTCTCGCCACCAGGGTGAAAAATGGCGCTGTAAGCAGTCAAAACGTGGTATAGTTACAGGAAAAAGGCACTATAAATCGCAGACGCTACAATTTCACCATTCGAATTACATGAACATTACTAAAGAAAAAAGCAACAAGCGTCACCAACAACAACCAGGGAGCTCACACAATGGTTAGGCAATATCACCGACTTTGACGTCAGAGTTACGGAAAATTCCACGTTTTGACTGCTTACAGCACCATTTTTTACCCTGGTGGCGAGAATTGGAACTATTTGTTTCTTTGTGGGTTTTTTTTTTTTTTGCATAATTCGTGAGCGCATTGCTTCATTAGCATATCTACGAAGTTTCAGACTGCTACTCTCATTACAGCCCGTGCTGTACCACTCTGAACACCGTCATTTAATTATAACCACCTGGTACTAACGTTCAAATACGCGAGAAGTAAATCCGCTGCGTATTTACGTTACTCCAGATTGCCGAGACATACACAGCGACGTACTACATTTTCATCCATACACCCTTCCCTCGGAGCAGTGGATCGAAGGCAGTGATATGCGTCTACGCGTAAACAACGATAGTCTACATTCGACACGTAGACTATTTTATACACGTAGATTACGTAATCTATGTAAACAACATGGCGAAAGTTGATAACTTAGTAAAGGGCGCCGTGGAATTAAAAGAAAATTATACTGCGTATCAGTTACTGATGTGTGAGGAGAACTTTCCATACTCTTCCTTCCAAATTCGAACAATTTGTCACCTAGGAAGAAACCTAATATAGGAAATAGTCTAGTGTTTTATGGGAAAAAGACTCTTGCCTCACGACTGCCATCTGTTGTTGTTTTTGCATACTATGTATCTTCTTCCATAGTTGATAATAGAAGAGAAGAGAAATTTTGTTGTAAATAGGGTTCTTTTCATTTCTTTAGGAACCAATATAGTTGAATATGTCACTTTCCCTTCATGAAACCCTTGAAACTTAATTTTAATGCACGTTAGATTGTCTACGAAGTCTACGTAAACTACAACCCAATGTAATCTACGCGTAGATTACGTGTAGACAACGCATGTAGACGTAAATTTATAGTCTACGGCACATCACTGGTCGAAGGTCTCGACTACCTATCACACGTGGTCCTAGGCTATGAAGGAAAGAAGAAGACAAGGTTTTCATAAACGCCATATGTACGTGAATAGATACAACCATTTTGCTGGTTCTCGACGTATTTCAAGGAAGTTATGTTGCTATATCAAGGTTGCAAACTTCTAAGAAATCAGGTTGTCAACTCCAGAAAGACCGCCACCTTATCAAAATGATTAGTTTTATCACAATTTTAGTCTCTGGGCTTCAGGCTTCGCAGATAGAATAACTAAGCTGCTCGTCAAGTCAACCTTGCAGCAGGTTTTCGCATATGTAGTTCCAAACGTGCGCGCAAGAACATAGTTCCACTGAGACGGGTTCTATTCCGACACAACTGCATACTTGCAAGAAAACAGTTATTTAATTTGTAATATACAGACAAAATAGTACATCCATTAGCAGGTATGGACTTAATTGGTTGCAATCACTGTGCAGACGAACTTAGAACCGTAGATTCGCCAACTGCAATGTGTAGTGCGTTGAAGATACACTGAAACTTTAGAGCGAGTCGAGCGAGACTGAATGCGTTGCAGAACGCGTGCAATCGGCGATACCAGTGTTGCACATCCCACTCTTTTAACCCTATGTTTATTGTAGAGCGGCGAGAATGGCTGAATCTACTGTTCAGCGCGCGGTTTTACCCTAATGTTATTTTGGACTTCGTCCGAAGGGAAATTTTCTTCAAAGACAAGCAAGTTGTTTTGAATGCATAATCCTCCTTGCGGCAGCAAGATCAAAGTAAAACAGGGCGTGAGGTGATTTGCCGTCAATGTGCGCACGAATTGTATCACGGGTGTTGAATGATTTGCTGTTTGAGTTTAGCAAGAGGAAACGATTGTTTGTTTTTTGACGACAAAAGAATCTCCGCGGTATTAAAAGATATCGCAGTGAGAAGAAACATGTTTATTATTTGGACGAGACGTCCTTCAACTCGGTGGGTGGGGGAAGGGGGAATAAAACATGGAAGGATACCAGCATGCAAAACCACGCCAGGGCTGAAGAAACCAACGATGAGGGGAAGGGGGAGGTTTATTGTTTCACCCACTGGCGGCAATGAAAGCTTTGTTGAAGGTGCATATTTACTGTTCCGCGCAAAGAAAGGGAAGGGTGATTATCCGCAAGAAATGGACAGACCAAGATTTGAATCCTGGTTTAGTGAAGTGATTCATAAATTGAAACCAGAGTAATAGCGACAGACAATGCACCTGATTGTATATATCACCAATAACAAATCATGTTTTTTTGGTGGTATAACTTGAATTGCGTGTGTCTTACAGGAACGGATGTATTGCGGACGAAGCAACCACGTTTTTCATAAATGTATTTCTTTCTAAACCAAAAAAAAAAAAATTGTCATTAAATTCAAGAGGGCCTATCGTTGTTTACTTTTATCTTTGTTCATTTTTATTCTTGCGTGCTCGAAATATACACACACGCTCTCATGTTTCGAAGATATTTCGCATTTATATTAAGTAATGACACATTTATTAAATAATCTATGCGCAGAAAGTACTTTTAAAATTTTATGTTTCAGGAGACAAAGAGAAGCAAAAATACATTCCACTTGACATGCATGCGGGTTTTGATGTGTTGTGCGGTTGGCAATACTGTGGATTTTCTCAGTGTCTGCGATGTAAGCAGCTCGGCGGTTGAGGAAAGACTGGCACGGAAGATTCTGAGCTCAGTTCTCGCGCGGATTGATACATAAAACCTGCTGCAAGGTTGACTTGACGAGCAGCTTAGCCTAGAATATAGGCTCTTGCCTCGGAGCCAGTGTGATGTGCGTTTACGCGTAAACAACGACAGTCAGAATTCTACACTTAGACTATTTTATGCACGTACATGACGTAATCTATGTAAACAACATGGCAAAAGGTGATAACTTAGCAAAGAGCGCCGTGGAGGTAAAGCAAAAGTATACTGCGTATCAGTTGCTGATGTGTGAGAAAAACTTTCCATACGCTCCCTTCCAAATGCGAACAATTTCTCACTTAGGAAAGAAACCTAACATAGGAAATATTCTAGTGTTTTATGAAAAAAAGACTAATTTTGCATCACGACTGCCATCTGTTGTCTTTTTTGCATACTATTTAATTTCTTCTATAGTTGATAAAGAGAAGAGAAATTTTCTTGTAAATCGGATTCTTTTCAGTTAGGAACCAATATGCTTGAAATGTCACTTTCCTTTCATGAAAACCTTGAAAATTAATTTTAATGCACTTTAAATTGTCTACGTAGTCTACGTAAACTACAACCCAATGTAATCTGCGGGTAGATTACGTGTAGACAACGCATGTAGACGTAAACTTATAGTGTACGGCACATCACTGCTCGTAGCCCAGTTCTTCCAAGCACAAGCTTAGGTAGTTCCGTACTACCTGCTTTCTATACAGGGTGTATCAGAAGTCCGATACCACCCCTTGTAAAATCCGCAGTGATATATTTTCATGGAATTTGATATGGGCGATACATAATAAGCCTAGGGGGACATCTTTTAGAGTATATCACGCGGACGGTCGCCATCTTGGTTCCGCCATCTTGAATTCAACTTTTTTATTTAAAACGATAGGTGGGTCATGTGATACAGTGTGTAGTGGACGACAGCGGACAGTCACGGATGAAGCACAAGCTACGGTTGTGTTGACCTCCTTCTCGACGTCACCGCAGCGAAGCACACGTCGTATAGCAATGCAATGTGCTATGAGTCACAGTTCAGTTTACCGGGTGCTACAGAGGCACAAGTGGCATCCGTATAAGGTGCAAATGCAGTAACACCTGTCCGTGGTCGATCCAGATCGCCGCGTGCAGTTTTGCGAGTGGGCTATCCCGCAAGTACGGCAAAATCCAAACGTCGCTATGCAGATACTCCATCCCGATGAAGCGATCTCCTACGTAAATGGGGATGTGAATAGACAAAACATGCGCTATTGGTCGCCTGACAATCCCACATGAACAGATCCCTCCAGAATGACCGGTGCAGGGAAGATTATGGTGTGAGCAGGCATATGGGGAACACGGATAATCGGTCCTTTATATATTAACGGAAAATTAAATGCGGAACGATACCTGGGGATGCTACAGGAACAGATACTGCCAGCTCTGATGTCGGAAGATGGTACATTTCCCAGATTTTTTCAACAAGATGGTGCGCTTCCCCATTATGGCGTCCAGGTGCGTCAGTACGTGGATGAACAATTTCCTGGGGCATGGATTGTTCGATGTGGGCTCGTTGAATGGCCTGCCCGATCAACACACCTAACGCCAATGGATTTCTACCTTTGGGGACACGTTAAGGCAATGGTGTATGATGTGAAAATTCGTGATTTTCGTCATCTGGAACAACGTATCATTGCTGGCTTTGAGCAAATTTCACCAGATACCTTGCTCGGTGTCCACTGACATTGGGAGAAGCGTCTACACACGTGCATTGCCCAACATGGACAACATGTTGAGCACATTCTGTAACAGGTAAATCTCAATTTCAGATGCAAATAACTTTTCACCAAATGAAGTTCCATGAAATCTGATTTCAGATGATATCCTGACGAAATTCTAGCCTATGCTCATGTATCACATGACCCACCTATCGTTTTAAAAAAAAAAGTTGAATTCAAGATGGCGGAACCAAGATGGCGGCCGTCCGCGTGACATACTCCAAAAGTTGTCCCCCCTAGGCCTATTATGTATCGTCCATATCCCATTCCATGAAAATACATTACTGCGGATTTTACAAGAGGTAGTAAAGGACTTCTGATACACCCTGTACAAAGGGGTCCCCAGGTACTGAGCTTTCAGCGGTTGTACCTAAATAATTATCGTTGTTCAAAGTAGCTTTGTCTTGGCTGAGGGAAGATCAGGGCATTATTTTCGCTGGTTCTTCCAATCCCAACCTGCCCTTTCATCCCCAACCGCCTTTACGTACGCGTATACGCAGAAAAGTTAAGACCTCCTAAACGTTTGGGCCGTTGGAAAATTAAGGGAGTGTGTAAGAATGTTACGGTGCGTACCATCCGCATGTCCCCAAATACTGTCGGATTTCTACGTCGCGTGCAAAACTTAATGACCTTGGCGTGTTTTTGCGTTAATGTATGTCCGCCTCGAAATTAAATCGACTGTGGTGCAAACATTCATAAGAGAGATTTCACACCGAAGTGACAAGCGACATGTCGCCTGGCATCATCTGAAATCGAGCAAGCGTAACCTTATACATGCGTAGTATTTCACATACGGGTGGGGATGTTGGGAGGCTATCTTGAATTTTGGAATTGTTGATTAGGAAGACCTGGGTTTCGATTTCCAATGTGTGTAATTTTAGGTGTGAATTCTTGCAAGAAGTCCCTGCATGGAGCGGTTCTGGAGTTCGCCCAGCCTCCAATAACTAAGCAACTATGTAAACTCTGAAGGGGAAGAGGTAAAATCGGTTTGAGCGTTGTGCTGATCACGTCATCTCCACATATGACCGATATTTTGAATATGTCGGGTTCCACCTTCACATCTTGCACGTGCCTTTCGGGCATGATGTAATGTGCAAGGAATATATTTACCTTTACCATTCTAACAGTTTCAAAAAATATAACTCTTCAAATATGGTGCGTGTTTTCATATGGGCAGTGAGCAAAAATTAAATTAAAAAATTTAAAGCTACATACATTTGAGGACTATTTTGAAATTGCACTTGAGCGAAATCCATCTACGGGTTATAGTTAGTGGCCGAGAAGGCAAATTTTCGTATGTCTCGCATGCTATACCTTGCTCAATATTATTTCCAAAACTCTGTCTACACTAGAGTTCAGCAGCGAGAGGATTTCGCTCCAACGCCAAAAAGTTCGCGTGGACAACGCTAGATAGCGCAAGAAATCGAAAGCTTCCTCGATGTAATGAATAACGCTAGAACATGCAAAACGAGCGGTATAGACTCGAAGCCCAGTAGTAGACGTAAACACAGTAATTTATCTGTAGTATTTGGCCCTCAAATATAGACCGTGAAATGAAATACGCAGTGAAATTGAAACGTAAGTGAATAAAGTCATCATCTCCATGTTAAAATGTACTTTAGTCTATCTATACAGTGATATATGAAAATGAAATAGATGATTTGGAAACTACGAAGGATATTTTACCTCTACTTTTTTTTTTTTCGAAGTCAGGACTTTTCCTGTCCAGCATATTGTTTATTGAAGTGGGATGTGGGTTGTTTACATAGTAAATGTGTACAGGAACATTGATAATTACAATGACATTAGTGTTTCCTGCTACTGTCGCAGGAGAGAGGTCGTGGGTATGTGCCCAACATATACAACTGACTACAAACAATACATACAAGATATACAAGGATTAATCATGATAATTTACACGAATTTGAACGATTTTATTACTATATTAAAATGATATTCGATTGTAAACGCTCGAGGGTGAGAGGCTCGAATGAGTACGAGCGAGCCAAAGTGGTACCATGCAGTAATCTAGGCTATACTATATTTTTAGGGTGTAAGAAACTAACATCACATGTACAATGGGGTTATTTGTGTTAAGAATTACAGAAACACTGCATTGTATGATGTGTATTTGATTGGTGCTGCCACCTGGTGGCTGATTGTAGAACTTATGACTCTTGGTGAGTAGTATGTGTGAACCACGGAGTATTCTGTGTGAGCAGTCTCTACTGCAAGGACGTTGGCTTTTTCTTGTTAGTTTTTTCTCTTATGTAATGCTGTTTGTACGCTAACTACAATATACGCTAAACATTGATACATTGGACTATTTTCTTCAAATAACTTTAACAATTTGCAATAAAAGTTTTAAAATATAGCTTTTAGTTTAAAATGACAAATGAATAACTCATGGCGCAACAGCTCGTGAGGGCCAAGGCCTAACTAGTGTTTAGTTTAAAAGAAAAAGTGAAGCAAATGTGTAAACACGATAATCCTTATAAATTTACAATCTTGATCCGGACTTTTTATAGTGCCTGGAGTAAATAGTTTGAACGTAATTCATCACAAGTTTCAAAATTGAAGAGACAAACTTACATTCCAAAATTCGTTTGATATTTCCTATGCTACATTTTCGGTGCTTATCAAACGAAGCTCCAGTAAATTAAAGGGCTTCAGGTCGTCTAGATCTGGCAATATAAATCTCCAGTTGAGAAGTGACGAGGAGTGAAAGGGGAAAATATCAGGACTTTTGCCCACTATAACTGACTTTAGATATTTTGAGCTTAAGGGGGTCGGTGGAAAGGTTAAATTTGAATAAATTTTAGATGCTCGACGTATCCTATTTACCCCCCATTTTGTGCCCTATCTTGAGGGAAAGCCTTATCACTGAAATTATAACTAATTTACAGAATTTCAAATATAAAGTAACATGTCGGTCTACTTTCAACAAATAACTTAGCTAATCGAACTAGGAAAGAATACATTTTGATCTTCAAAACCCAGACATTCATCTTCAGAGATAAATGAAAAGTCCCTTTATACCTTTTCTAACTAAGAATCTGAGTCCTCATGCAACAAATTGTCCTCTGTACAAACCAGCGCATTACTAATGCCACACTTCGTAAAGATTTAACCACTGTCTTAGTTTTCGCAGCATCCCATGAAGCTTTGGCCCATTCACAAACATTCCTGATGTAATTGAATATCTGCGTATCAGACTTATTTTTAAAGTACTTATACGCCGGTCAATCCAGCAAAACCTATAAAATTTCAGGAAATAAATGGTATTCTTGGCGCGCTGCAAATATGTAAAACATTATAAATTTGACAATAATATTGAATACATGTTTTACCTTACAGGTTTTCCTTATTTCTATCTTGGCATTAACACTGGCTAAACCTCAGTTTGGGCCAGGTACGTTTTCAGGCGGAGGAAAACAAGGTCCACCTGTTCCAATTTTAGCCTACAGTAATGACGTCAACCACGATGGATCGTACAGTTATACCAGCCTTTGTGAAATCTTATACAGAAGATGCTAGCTGTATTAATTTAAATTTTATCTTGCATGTTGTAGGTTAGTGGCATGTACGAGGTCTGTCCGGAAAGTTCGCGAACTTGGTAAGTTGTTTGCACTTACCTGGAAACTAATCAATTTTGCCACCTTCGAAGTAGTTCCCTCCTCAGTCTGCACACCAAATCCAGTGTTTCTGCCATGAAAGGAACACTTCTTTTGGGACGCTGTGCAGTTCCTGTAGCGAATTTCCCTTGATGGCGTCAAAGGATTTAAAACGGCGTCCTTTCAGAGCAAATTTTATTTTGAGGAACAAAAATAAATCCAATGAAGCTAAGTCCGGTGGAGGCTGGGGAACAAGTGGCGCCAAGTTCTTGGCCAAATACTTTCTTATCACCAGCGATATGAGAGTCTGCTTCTGATCCTCTGAAAACTTCCGTGGCACAAATTTTGCCGCTAGGTGATACATTCCAAAAATTTCGGTCAGAATGAGACACAGTTTTTGAGATGTTAACCTCTTCGGCTACTTCATGAATTGTCGGAAGGGTTGGAACGAATCACTTCATTAATTTTCTCCACCAATGAATCCGTTTTTGACGTTGATGGTGTTCTTGAAAGCGCATCATCTTCAACAGAAAGTGCGGCTACCTTTAAAACGCTCCCACCACTTGTGCTCCCAAAAGATGAATCTTCAAATCGTTTTTTTAACTCCATTTTCCGTTTCCGTATGAGAAACTTACTTACCAGAGGAGGGCTCACAGACCCACACTTTTCTTTATTAGTAACATTCAAGAAACTATTGTGTTATTGAATCACTGCTTCCTTTGTTGATTAGCCTATACATGTTCAGTTATTTATTAATTATAATAAATAACCATTTATTGCATGATTGTCACAGACATATTTTACCATCCACTAGAACTCACCAGGGGCGTCCCTGATGGCTTGGTGGTAACGTCGTCGCCTTGTAATCAAGAGGTTCCGAATTCGATACCAGGTAGAGCCACATCACAGTGGTTCGGATCCGACTTTAAACTGTAGGTCCAGTCCCGATTAGCCTTTCTGTGCATAAAGTGGACTTAAAACATAAATTCAAAATAAAACTAAAAAAAATCATTAATGCATTTTCGTTTACATAGGTGTAGTTGTTCATTAATTATAATAATTACCAAAATTACCATAATTACCACCCAATTGTACATTCTGACTAGCGTGATTGTCTGAGAATAACGCACATTAAAGGTGGCGCCTGATAAGACAACCTAGTGCATTTTGGCTCCTATTTACAATACATTTATGCTTTTATGAACAAAAGTTATACAGAAATGTTGGGAACACCCTAGGTAAAACTCTAATTTATTTTCAATTTTTTAAAAAAATGTTCACAGTTCTAAAATCGAAAAAAAGAGTCAGTGGGCCTGACAGCCCCCCCCCCCCCATCGGGTAAGCTAGGGTTAACATCTGATGTGTATCCGTGAAGTAATTTCTTAGTTTCACGCAGAATTTAATAACAATCAGCTGCTCCTCGCTTATTTCGGTACGAAAGAAAATCACTGAATGCAGTCAACAAGTATTTACACAAATGAAAGTAATACAACAAATCAACATAGATCAAACTGCTAGATACAAAAGTTGCCGCTAGATGGCTATCTAGAAAGTATTCCGATTCAATTATCTATTTCCGAATAAATGAAAAGTTCATGAACATTTCAGGCGGCACGTATTTGCATCGAGAAACTATGTACAAATTTTACAGACACGAGGAATCAATTGAACTAAGAATCCGTATGAAATTTTAGTTTTCAGCCTAATTTTCTCAGGTACGCTGCGGGAACTGCCTTATTTATTGCTACCGAGGTTATAATGAAAAATATAGAAAGAAATGTCTCTCTTTGTTGTTTATAAGCTTTTGAGTCCCAAGCCAATTTTCACATGTAACCCCCTTGGTCCCGAGCCGATTTTGAGCAAAATGCAGAGTTTCAATTAAATGAGTGTAGATCGGAGGCTAATTGCCCTAGAGAGATGAGTGATATACTGTTGTACGCGGAATGAACCAGAGATTCAGACTATATGAAATTTTTGCAAATTCGGCGTATATGTGGCGGTGGGGAGGGGGCTAACTCTCAAAATTTCGGGGGAAAAAATGGAGTTCCCCCTCCCCCCCAAGAAAAAATACATGACAGTGTCGACTTGCACATGGAAATGATCGCTGACATGTAAGAAACACATAAATATTTCCATTATTATCATATGACCAATGTAACGTGAGTTGTACCACCAAAAGGAATGGTACTAATTCAAGCTTCAAAATGCAGCGGTACCTTGAAATGAATTTAGCTCAGAGACTATTTGCCCTGGAGATATGAACGATATACCGTTGTGCGTAGAATAAATCACAGATTCAGACGATATATAATGTATGCACATTCGCCGTGCATATGGAGGGGAAAGGGGGGAAATCACTTGAAAAATATGTATTTTTAAAGAAAATAAGGGGTTTCTCCCTCCGCCCCCTCGAAAAAAAGGATATGAAAAGTTCAAAATGCACATAGATATTATCGCTGGCATGTAAGAAACATAAAAATATTTTCATCATTGTCATATGACCAATATTACGCGAGTTGAACCCCTGAAGCGAAAGGCTTGTACGCCACTGTCTCAAGGTTCGGAATTGAGCGAAATGCAGAGTTACATTGAAATGACTATAGCTCAGAAACTAAATGCCCTAGAGATATCAAAGATATACCGTTGTACGCAGAATGAATCACAGATTCAGACGATATATAATTTATGCACATTAGGCGTACATATGGAGGGGAAAGGGGGGAAATCCCCTCAAAAATACTTTTTTTTAAAAAAATGGTGTTTCCCCCTGCCCCCACAAAAAGAATATCAAAATGCATAAAATGCAAAATATATGCAAATTCGGCGTATATATGGAGGTAGAAGGGAGGAAACGCCCAAAAATAATTTTAAAAAATTATGTCAATTCACTCAAAAAATGTCCTCCCACTTGGGTACAAAACGACACACCTACGCACAACTTTCACGGACGAAAAGCTACAACGCAGTGAAAAATGAGCGCCGATTCTTGCAGCTGCTTGAAATTCTATTTTTAGACAATGCAGGATAACCTGTGTTGCAACTTGTGGACACTTGCGCTAAAAAGCAAAGGCTTCCTTCAGCGCGCTTCGAAATTCCGTTCTCACAACCCAGATTCAACAACCAGTCTTCCATCTCCCCCACCCCCTGCTTGCGATGCCCTCACGGAAAACTTTCATTTTGACATCGGATACTGATAAACAAGCTTCCTTCTAATGCAGTTACCAGGCGGGAGTGAAAAGCATTGCTTTAGAACAACAAAGCCCGTCTTCCTTTGTCGCCAAAAATTTTCCCTTGAAAAGAGACGCAAAAGAGAAGTCCCTTCTCCCGCCTTTTCCCCTCCATTTTAATGAAGAAAAAAAAGGTGCAAGAAACATTTCTGTTAAATACATGTGTTAGGAACAATATATATATAAAAAAAATCGAAATTCTAGCCAAAAATAGAAAAGTTATAACGTAAAAACTACGACCTTGACACAGCGTTTCGATCGAGACGCTTGGGACCGCGAGGGTTACATTTGGGTATCTCGATCGAGACGCTTGGGACCCAAAAGGATGACCTTATCAGAAAAGAACTTCACTTTCCAGTAGTACACCTCATAACTGCTTCTTGCATGCCGACGAGGATCTGGCGCCTGAACACACGGCCAGAATAATCCTCTGTGGGATCGTGTTTTCCTGTGTTTGTTGTTAGGTGCGGTACGTGCTTCTTTATACTCAGATTTATGAAGCCTCAGAGACAGTATATACCCTGTCCCAGTTATCTCTGGAGCAGGGGAGCAAAAGCAAGTGTCTGCGCAAGTTGTAACACGCAACGGCTCCACCGATGGGCACGTGAGAGGGAATGGGATTGCGTGGAGGGGAAAGCGACTGCAGTTACCAGTCTTCCAGTAGCTTGTACTTCTTCGCTCTGGCCACTCGATTTTCTCCCCTTCTCTGCCGCTATGAGAGGCCTTTCTTCAGAGATGACCGGAACAGGGTATAGCTTTAGTTGGTAGTAGTCTACGACAGTATTAGTTTTAAAGCAATTGAGTTAGGAAATTTTCAACATGGTTTTTAAAAATTGTATCCTGCTTTTCTTGTATTAAAACCCTGTCTTCCAGATTATTTAAATTAGGGGCTTATCCCCGTACTGTGTAACGGACACCAATAGCCTATGTGCTGACGCTCCCGTAATTTAAAATCAATCATTCTTATTAGTGTTTTTATGCAATGCATTAATACAATAAACAGTGGTGTAAGAACAAGAGGTAGACGTATTTATTTAGAGGGAGGAGGTAGATCCGCAAATGTGCTGTTGCAGTTTTAGATGCAAGGTGCGAATATAGTCATTAAATGTGTCATTACATAATTAACTAATATCATTAAAACGAGGATGAATCAAAAAATAAGATAACGAGCTCTCACGGGTATCATATCCGTCCTGTTCTTTGAATTTCCCGCCAGGCTCGCTGCAGAAGAGAACAGCTTTATCACACATTCGTTAGATGGCGCATATGTTGCGCCAGCCCCTCCCAATATCTGTTGAAAGATGTCCGCGCTCATGAAACATGGTCAAGCGAGGAAGTTCGTAGTGTGATCAGGTTTTTTCGTCTAAAGGCACCTCATCAACAGAAATTCATCGTCAACTGGTTAAAGTATACGGTGCTAATGTAATGTCACGGAAATAGGTGTGGGTTTGGCGCACTGTGTTCGATAACGGTAGAACAGATTTGCAAGATGAGCAATGATCTGGTCGGCCAAGCACGTCCACCACAGATGACAATTTGGGCCATACTGAAGGTCTGATTCATTACGATCGTCGCATTCGACTTAGCAAATATGGCTAAGGAACTCAACATCTCAGTGTGCAGTGTGCACAAGATCGTTCATGAGCAACTGGACTTCTCTCAACAGGCGTCTTGTTGCTACACGACAACGCCTGACCACATTCAGCCAACAGCACGCGTGAATTTTTACGGCGCTTCCGCCGGTAGGTACTGGACCATCCTCCCTACATCCCCCACCTGACACCCAGTGATTTCCATTTCTTCGGACCATTTCGCCTGGGTGGTAGGCGATTCACAAGCGACACGGAAGCTCAGCGAGCCGTCATGACGTGGCTTCAGGGACTTGACGCAGATTTATCCTATGCAGGTATTGATGCCTTGGTGTATCGTTGGAACAAATGTTTGGACGAACATGTCAATGTGTATCAGTGCCATATTACTGTGCATCAGTATATCTGCCTATGGAATACAGTTTGTCCATGAGAGCTCTTGTCACCTTATCTTTTGAATCACCCTCGTATATAAAGGAATTAATTTGCTACACTTATGAACTAGAAAATTAATTATTTTTAGAACTGGTGGAAAATGTTAAGTAATTACAAAATAGTTAAAATGTTTTTTTTATTAAGTGTTAAAGTTTATTTAATTCTGCTTTCTATAAATAATGAAGAATGAGATTTCATACTTACGCGTATATAAGTCTTGCATTCGTGTTTTACTTTTAGTGTGCATGTGTTGTGTAGATCTCTTAATTGTCTCTCCAGACAAAATATTTCCTTATCAGAGCTGCAGCTAGAGATTTCAGCGCTCAGGACAAGAATAGTCCTAAATTTCCAAGTGCCTGCCTGCATGAAGCTAGCATATTAAAGCATAGATATTAAGTTATGGGATTATCTATATACCATTTTCCGATGAATCTGACGAAAAGAAAACTTTGAATTCAAGAAATATAGCTAATAAGGGGACAGTCGGGTGTACAGCCCACCTCATCTTGATTCAATCGGTGTGAGGTATAGTTCACATCTGAAAATTTGATTGAAAAAATAGTGTCCAATATAAAACTAACATATAAATGGAAATATGAGAAGATAATTGTTGGATTTGATTGATTTGCTTCATTTTACTTCGCTATTTGTGCCACTTTTGGCTAATTTGCGAAGATGGGGATGAGTGACGATATGTTGAAATTGATGAATAAGCACTCACAAACATCCATGCCCAGGAAGGATTCGAACCCAGGACCTCTGGCGTCGTAGCGCGATGTGCTAACCACTTCGTTTTTAATATTTTTTTTTATTGTCTCATTCTGATATACAAGTTTTTGGATTACAGTGTTGTTTACATAAGTGTATTACAAAAAGTAAAAAGGTAAAGTGTTCCCCTGTGCATAGCACCACGCCATGAAGGCGTATAGGGGGTGTGGGGGTAACGCCCCACACTTTCTTGATCCGGTCGTGAGTGGGGGTGATGTGATCAGCATCACGCCCCTGACCGCCTTTACCCCCCAGGGTTTCCCCCAGGTACCCATGTTATTCGACGCTGGGTAGGCGCCGGGGCCGCTTCCACCGTTAGAAAAGTTCCCGGATTTGAACTGCTATTACAATTTGTATTTCTGTCTGGTTTGAAACTTTACATTTTTGTTTGACCTAAATTAAGTATAAATCACTATTAAGAAATTTGCATACTATTTCTTCCTTGTTTGAAGATGAATTTTTTTGTAGTGTTCTTGCAAGAAAATACTGAATTTTTTTCTGAAAACTACTCACGTCATTATGAAATATATAGTATAATAAGTATTCAGTTATCAATCATTGTACTGCTCATTGTAACCACTCCGCCACGGGGGCTGGCAATCATGAGAAGATATGAAATGAAGAAATAAAGGTCGACCAAATATCTGTGTACCATGGATTGCCGGGTTCAGTATCCTTGAAAGATTGGGCTCTTTACCCCTGCCCCCAATTTCAAGTTACAGCTCCGTTTCTTATTAGTCCAATATGGTATTATTTTATAATCTAATATATGACTATAGTGCTACGTTTTAATCCCATGCTGTTACCAGAGATAGTCTAGAGATGAGGAGAGAGATGCATACAACACTCAGAGATAGATCTTATTTTTCTTCGTGTGTATTTTCTACATTATTCTTAGTGAAGTACGTTTGAAGTCAAATCTAGTAGCTTCTCCTTGTTGTTATAAACAGGCACATATCTACATTTACATTTCGGGCGGGAAGTCCGATTAGAGTCTCAATAATAATAATAATAATATAAATAATAATAATGTAATTAGAATAAATATATTAAGTTAAGTTTATATGTTAGATATGAAATTAATTAATATTGTATTATTATTATTACATGAATAGGTAATTCTTCTCCTCTATCTTTCTCAATCTACATTTTCTTCCTACTTTCTTCATTCTCTCTCTCTCTCTTTGTTTGTTTACTTCTTTACCTCAACTTTTCTACTTCTTTATTTCTCTGTCTTCCTTCTCCTTAATCTGTTATATTCTTCTTCTAATCTTTTCCATCTCTCTTTCTAAATCAATATATTTTGTCTTTGTTTCCATCTCTGTATCTTCTTGTTTATTTACTTCTCTATTTCTCTACCTGTACACTTATTTCTATTTCTTTCTTTTCCGTCCTCTATATCTTTCTATCTTCCCCATCTCTCTACTGTCTCAATATCTGGGTTTCTTTCTTTCTACTACCTTCCTCTTTCTCTCTCTTTCTCTGTTACTCTGTCTTTCTTCCTTGCTCTCTCCTCTGTTTCTATCGTTTGGTATCATTCTTTCTTTACCCTTCTTTTTACCTTCCTCTGTGTGCAAGTAGGAGGCTATTTGATGACCTTATAGTACACAGCCTCGTGAGGACTATTTGCTTGTGCAGAAAACAATTGACCCCGTGTGACGCACCTGACTCAAGAAAGAGAGTAGTAAGCAATTTAAGAAAGAGGCAGCGATCATGATTGATTCAAGGAGGACACACAATAGACACAATGACTGTTTTCATCCTTCAAAGAATTTAAAATCATGAAATTATATAATAACAATTAGTATATTATTCAAGTAATGGGTTGATTTATAAGAGTCGCATTCTATTTACGATAATGGATTTTTTAACTCAAGCTGATCTTTCAACTGTCCTACCACTGTCGCTAATAGTCGAACAACAATTTAGACCAATATTACTCGAACTACCATCAATCGAACTAGCTTTCGACAATATTATTCGCTATACTATTTCTATAAATAGTAGATGAACTACCTTTTCGATTTATATTGGACGATCTGCAATTTTGAGTAATATTAACTTTTTGCTGACCAAGCGTCTCGAACGAGATACCCAAAAAGAAACCCTCAGGACACCAAGCGTCTCGATCGAGACGCTGTGTCAAGGTCGTAGTTTTTACGTTATAACTTTTCTATTTTTGGCTAGAATTTCGATTTTATTTTTTATATTGTTCCTAACACATGTATTTAACAGAAATGGTTTTTCGCTTTTTTTTTGTCTTCATGAAAATGGAGGGGGAAAGGCGGGAAAAGGGACTTCTTTTTGCGTCTCTTTTCAAGGTCAATTTTTTGCCGACAAAGGAAGATCAACTTTGTTGTTCTAAAGCAATGCTTTTCACTCCCTCCTGCTAAGTGCATTCGAAGGAAGCTTGTTTATCAGTATCCGATGTCAAAATGAAAGTTTTCCGTGAGGGCGCAAGCAGGGGGGGAGGGGGAGGGGGAAGACTGGTTGTTGAATCTGCGTTGTGAGAATGGAATTTCGAAGCGCGCTGAACGAAAGCTTTGTTTATTATAGCACAAGTGGCAAAAGGGGTTACCCAGCATTGTCTCAAAATTGAATTTCAAGCAGCTGCAAGAATTGGCTCTCATTTGTCACTACGATCTAGCTTTTCGTCCGTGAATGTTGTGCGTAGGTGCCGTTTCGTGCCCAAGTGCGGACATTTTTTGGGTGAAGTGACAATTTTTTAAAATAATTTTTTGGGGTTTTTCTCCCTTCCCCCTCCACATATACACCAAATTTGCATAAATTTTGCATTTTGTGCATTTTGACATTTTTTTCGGGGCGGGGGGGGGGGAAACACCATTTTTTTTAAGAAAAGTATTTTTGAGGGGATTTCCCCCTTTCCCCCTCCATATATACGCCGAATGTGCATAAATTATATATCGTCTGAATCTCTGGTTCATTCCGCTTACAACGGTATATCACTCATATCTCTAGGGCAATTAGCCTCCGATCTACACTTATTTTATTGAAACTCTGCATTTTACTCAAAATCGGCTCGGGCAATAGAGGCTTACTTGTGAAAAAGGTCTTGGGCGGCAAAAGGTTAATAGAACTACTAGTTTAACTAACATTGATCGAATTACCAATTTGACTAATATTGGTCGAACTACCAGTTCGATTAATAAGAAACTACATTTTTATTTTTATTAATGTCTATTAGTCAATATTGTTCAATTGCGCTTAATGCTTATAACTAGTTTCTAGCAACAAGAGTTTTGAACTATGTTATTCCAAAGATTATGGAATCGGTTTGAGCATAAGTATACAGTTTTGTGCGTGTGCGTGTTCCATTCTGATATCATATCACCATTGACGCTCATCGATATGATTAGCCAAAACAAGACAATTTCTGAATATATTTTTTTATGTCTTCATCTATTTTCGTTTCATTTGTGTTCAGTGTTAGGGAGATTTCACACCAAAGATGCACGCGACATAGAACTTCACACCGAAGAGACAAGCAACACGCGACATAGTGCGAACTTAGCAAAGAAACAAGTGTCGCATGTCGCGTGTCGCATGTCGTGTGTCTCTTCGGTGTGAAATCTCCCTTAAGGATATATTTAAATGGCAGTAGAACTGTAAAGGTTTATGCGTTATTTTCATTAACACCTTCTTTTCTATTCTTTTTAGTTACGAGACCGGAGACGGTAGCAAGAGACAGGAGTCGGGCTTCGTTAAGAATGCCGGGAGAGCCAACGGCTTGGAAAGTCTTTCGGTCCAAGGTTCATACTCGTATGTGGGACCCGATGGATTCACCTACACGGTGACCTACATTGCTGATGAGAACGGATTCCAACCGCTGGGTGCTCACATACCCACAGCCGTCCAGACACCTCTTCAGCCCGTATCGGAGTTAAAATTCGGATAAGAGAATTATACACCCTGTGCGAGAAATAAGTGCGGACATTGTCTGCTCTGCCATTTCATTTGGTGATGGAATAACTCAAAATGACTTGCTGGCGTAAGATGCGAATTAAATGAAGGATGCTGCTCCCGCAAGTACAAAGGATTCCCTGTTAACAAAAGTAAAATTTATATCCCATTTATAGCACTATCAAATACACCTACTCTTTCATGGAGCAATCGTTTCGAATCTTCAAATGTTATTATTGTTCGTTAATAGTGTTGGGCGATAGGATATATCGCGATATTGAAATAAATATCGTCCAGGCGATATCAAATAGGCGATATATCGTCACGATATTTGTAGATATCCTATCGTATCGGCGATATATCGTCACGATATTTTGGAGATGTATATGGTGTCGGAGATATACCGTCACGATATTTGGCGATATATCGTGGAGACGATATATAGTTACGATATTTTGGCGATATATATCGTGTCAGCGATATATCGCCACGATATTTGGCGATATCCTATCGTATCGGCGATATATCGTCACGATATTTTGGCGATGTATATCTTGTCGGCGATATATCGTCGCGATATTTGGCGATACATATCGTCGAGACGATATATCGTCACGATAATTGGCGATATATATCGTGGAGACGATATGTCTCCGATATCGCGATTCGGAAAAAATATCGTATCGTCTGTGACGATATTTTCTTTACTGTATATCGCGATATAAAATTTCCGATATCGTCCATCCAACATACAGGGTGTCCCAAAAGGTACTTTACAATTTTCATGTCATGCAGCACAACTTTATATGAAGAAACAGCATCTCCGTTTTGATTTACCAACCCATGAAGTTGTATTGTTAGTCCAGTTCAACATGCGCGCCTCTGGTGGCGCTTAAAACATCTAATCGTAACCCCAACTCTGTCTACTGTACCCTCTCTGGCATATCCCTGTCAACTGTAGCAATGGCAGCTCTTATTCTGGTTTTGAAATCATCAAGATCAATGACAGGACTACTGTACACTGTCAATGCCCTGCGCAGGACATCACTCGCTTCTAAGGCCCAGTGTGGGATGCACCATCTTATTCAATACCTGACAAGAGAACTTTCGCCGTTGGTGAATCACCTACAACAAAGTATATTCCTCTACGTCAATTACAAGTTTTGCTCTATGACATCAAAGTTGTAAAGTACCTTTTGGGACACAGTGTATTTTCTAGTTTGGAAGTAACAGCATGTACAGTCACCAGCAATAGAAATATGATACTCAGAACCTGAAATTCTGGATTTTCTGCATTACGTTATGTGTGTCGACGACGAGCGAAATAGTTCAGACATCGCTGTCGAGTTAGGCAGCACACATAACGCATTACATGGTAGAAGGTATTTCAGGATAAAGCTGTTCCATTCTATTCAGGTGACGGTACGTACGTTTGTACCAAGACGTGAAAGAGCCCGGTCAACCCTCGAACTAAACTAAGTTCTGCAGTCACCGCAGATAATGTTCCTGACTGTACACGTGTAGCTATATGCACAGTCACAGACATTACTGGGTTGTAATGATTTAATTGAATGCCAAAGGGTTGTAACAAAACCCACAAGTGTCCGTGATTATACAACTTCTCTCTTGCTTTATTTTAAAGAATTCAACAACATCAGCTTTCATTTTGCATGGTTTTTCTCTTCATCCTGATACAGAAAGCTTTGACTCGATGATGGTGACGACATTTTGGCATGGGCTGGATCACATGGCAAGCAGCTGATTGCATCAACCAAGTTCCTTTTGCTCGCTTACGGTTGAAAGTTAGACGACAGCGCTCCATGGTTTTTCTCTTCTAGGTAGAGCAGTAAAAGTCTTAAAGGGTAATAAAATAAGTTCGCCTGGTTATCAGAAAAGCATTCATTTACAACAGAGTAAATGAAAGATTGAAGATGAACAATGAACAATCTTGAATAGCTTAAATAATGTGTTGGCATTTGCTTTCTTTGAAAACTAATTGAAAGTATTTCAGTGTTAATAGCAGTGTTGAAAGTATTTGCCGACTAAAGTGTTTAATTTACATTAAATGAGATGTTTTGTAACTTTTACAAGAAAATAAACCGATTATAAGAAAGAAACAAGTGTTTTTCTTAATCCTGCAGCAGAATACAAGATGATTCAAAATTTTTGTCTGTGTTTCCATAAACCAACACTTCAGAATACTATTCAACTTCAGCGTATGTATGTATGTACGCATGCATGTATGAATGTATGTCTATATGTATCTATGTAATGTATGTATTTAATCAGTGGCGGCAATTGGGTTCCATAACTGGGAGGGGGCAAAGTGCCAAAACTGGGGCGCAAGGACAGTTTACTTTCCTTTGGTAGATAAGGTTTAGCATAGTGCGAGGTCAAAAGTGGCAAAAAGTGGAGCCAACTGCCTCCTCTCGCCTCCAATCGCCACTGTGTGTAATATATGTTTGTATGTTTACATGTATTTATATATGTAATGTATGTACACAATGTATGTATGTAATGTAATGTAAATATGTGTGTATGTAATGTATGTATGTATTAATGTAATGTCTGTAATGTGTGTATGTAATGTATGTATGTACGTAAATGAATGTACGTATGCATGCGCACTTCCGTCCATGGTCTCGGCTAAGGCAGCCAGACAGTATGCATGCATGTATGTATATAAGTATGTGCGTAAGATGTTCAAGTAATAATCAATTTCCCTCCAAATGTTCACTCTTTGTTGGTGCTGAACCAGTGATGGCCCCAGAGGGTGGTAGTTCGATCAGACCACCCCAAAATATGGAACTTTGGTATTGTATTTAGGTCTACACTAAATGTGCCTGCCCCAGAAAAAATTCCCATCTCCCCCTGACTCCCCATTATTTTACCCTGGTGCCGCCACTGAGCTGACATCCACGGAAATAGCCTCAACCAATCTAGGATAAGGATAGTATTACCTAAAGTTGAAACTTCTGTTGTTGCTTATACTGTTCGAAAAAGAATAGAAAGTATGCACATTGCTTTTTCAAACAGTCGCCATTTTGAAGAATTGCGTCATAATTTCCAACAAAAATGTAGCGAGTTAGTGTCACCAAATAACATAAGCCGTGAGAATAATAACAGAATACAGTCAAAAAATTAATTGGAAATGTTAATTTTAATTCTTTACACCTTATCTTTACGTAGTATGTAGTATATGTGGTTGAGCATTGGGGCAGGGACGGAGTGTAGACGGGTGTATCCCCTCAATTTTTTGGACAGGGTACAGAACTTCTTAAATTCTTTGATCTGAATTGTATCCACCAAATAACTCGTCAAAAGCAAGATGCTACAATCTTGTTTTAAGTAGCAAAGCAAAAGTTATTTTTTCGTATTATCTCCTAATCCAAAACAATTCTAACCACCGTGAACCTATTGCCCTATAATATATTGTACACGTATTGTACTATATTGTATTGGTTACCTGTGCTCCCGAAAAACCTTATTAGAAAATAAAAACTAATTAAAATTAGTGCAAAACAATGGATTGAAACCTAGAGCTTAACTGTTCCCTTATTGTATGGTTTTAAAACGTTAAAATTTTAAAAAAGAAATTATTATTAAAAAAAATATACTTTTTTAAGTAATACGTTTTTTAGTGATAGAATTCATTTTATTTTAAAAACTGACAGCCGTATAGCCTGCTCTAAAATATAATACTTGTGTGTACGTATATGGAAGTTTACCTTAGTGCCCCCAATTTTTTTTTTTTTTTTTTAAAAAAAACCTTCCTGCCGCACTGCATTTAGACATGTGTAATGAGTCGTTTTTACTCTTCCTGCAGGCCTGTAGCCAGAATTTTATTTCGGTGGGGGAGCTCATTCCTAATGAGCAAGGGCCATCCAAAAATGAAACAATGCGGAGGGTAAAAGCCCTGAAAATGAATTTCTCAGTATATTACAAATTATTCTACAATATGTTTAATATTGTTAAGAAAGTAAAATTAATTACCACTATGCATTATTTAAATTAGATACTTGTATAATTTCGGGAGGCTTCAGCCCTCCTGGCCACGTGCCTGTCCTCCGGTAAAGGTGGAAATCTCTTACAAAGTTTCCAAGGATTGGATGTTAAATTTCATTCTGTCCTTTACGTTATTCTTATCAAGTGACAACGTCAAGAAGATTTTTCATGCATAAATGTATGTATTTGACTAGATACAGTAAACTTGTCTTCTTTTGCCGTTCTTCTCCACATAGTTTGTTATTAAGAGTGTTATTTTGCTTTATTTTACTTCGCATTTTTTTTTGCCACTTTTGGCTAATTTGCAAAGATGGGGATGAGTGATGATATGATGAAATTGATGAATGAACACTCACAAACATCCATGCCGAGGACGGGATTCGAACCCGGGACCCCTGGCGTCGTAGCGAGATCTGCTAATCACTCAGACACGGGACCGGCTGACTATGAGGGTTATTAATTGGGAATGTACAAAGGGAAATTCATGCCGACACTCGGACAGTGACCACTGTCTTATTTATAAAATGGGTATTTTATAATTCTACTGCTTAAATTAGTATGCGTATGTTAGTTCCTTTTGACAAGGATGAACATCCACTTATTTCATACCCAATGAGTAGACGTGAATTTCCTCTCGCAGCCCTTTCTTAAACTCGAAAATTGCACACGCTGAAAAGCTACGATTCAGAAGATATATACTTGAAGTTTTCGTTTAATTTTCCCCTCAATTTCGATGACATTTTTTGTTGCAATTCTGTGTTATTTTTCACGGTTTAGGGCAAAAATTTGATGTTATTAAATGCGTTTTAGTGTTCCTTCTACGCTTAAGATTTTTCACATTGCATTAGTTCTGGAAAATTGAGACAACGTTTAGTTTTAATGTAAAAAAAAATATTTAAGGCTTACCTTTGTGAGAAATGACCGAATTTCTTGTATTTGCAAAAGTATTTTATCTCATCGAACACTAAATATATGGTATATAAATAGATGTGTGTGTGTTTGTTCAGGCATAACACTCGAACGCCTGAAGCAATTTCAACCAACTTGGTACACTTATCACTTGCAATCTGGATAGAAATACTGGGGGTAAGACACCCCTGGCACCACTAGGGTAGGGGTGGGAAGGGAGTGACATATAAAAATAATCGAAAACCACCGATATTAGTATGGATTCCATAGTTTTCGGGGTCGATAAGATGAATAGTAACACTACGAATGCCATTCAAACCTCTGGCATCGCTATGGGTGAGGTGGGAAGAGGGTGACATGTATCAATAATCTAAAACGACCGATATTAATGTGGAATCCATAGTTTTCGGGGTCGCTAAGATGAATAGTGACACTACGAATGCCGATCAAACCCATGGCACACATAGGAGTAGGGTGGGAAGGGAGTGACATGTAAAAATAATCGAAGACGACCGATATTAGTGTGGAATCCATAGTTTTCGGGGTCGCTAATATGAATAGTGGCACTACGAATGCCGTTCAACTCCAAGTTCAACACCTATTGGTGTGGGGGCTGGGAGGAGGTGAAAAATATATTGTCAAAAATAATTTACAATATTGTCGAATCCATAGTTTTCAGAGTCGCTAAGCTAATTGGTGACATTCACGATGACATTTGAGAGAGAAAGAGAGAGAGAGATACTCGATTTCTCGATCACGACCAATAAATCACATGGGCAGTCTATTAAGTAATGCGGAGTGGATTTCAAATCGCCATGTTTCTCCCACGGACAACTTTAATAGAAGATTGGGATAAATAAATACCAGATCAACCCCAGGCAATCAGCTAGTATAAAATATAATAAACACAAAACAGCCAAACTGCAATAAATGAACAGTGACAAGCTCTTTAATCGATATTTCACTAATTAGGTTTGGTTTGGTTTGAGTTGCTGTTTTAAGTCCACTTTCTGCACAGTAAGGCTAATCGGGACTGGACCTATACTTTCAAGTGTGATCCGAACCACTTGTGCCTCCACCGGGTATCGAACCCGGGACCCCTTGATTGCAAGACAATGACTCTACCACTGCGCCATGGGGAGGTCCCTCACCAATTAGGCTAGATATAACAGAACTCATAGCACTTCAGGTAACGAACTCTCTTTTTGTAGAGAAGAAAGTTATTCCTAGTTTATATTGCATATTTCGTGGCGTCTTTAGCGTTAAAGTGCAACATTCGGTGTTATTCTTAGAAATAGCATGATTCACATTATTTCGCTATACCCTTGCGTCTAAAATTTGCCTCCTTAACCTACCCAAATACATTTTAAACACTTTATTGTGTTATCCGCAACTTTTCGGTGTTATCGTTAACACGAAAAATGCACATCCCTCGAAATAGATTAAAATAATATTGTCATATTAAGAAGAGAAGGATTGTAGAAGGAGGACAGGAAAAGTAGATAAGTAAATGATTGAAAGGAGAGAAAATACAAAAAGGCCAGGATAGCGAAGGACTGGAACTGATTTTTTTTTTTGGCATTAATGGTGAATTTTCAATCAGAACATAAGGACAAGTAAGTAATAAAGTTTTCATTTCTCTGCTCCTTTTAAATCAATTATTTCAATAACCAGTGGCGGCGATTGGGTTACAAAACTGGGGGGGGGGGCAAAACAGTTTACTTCCCCTTAATACATAAGGTTAGCATAGTGCGGGAGCAAAAGTGGCAAGAAGTGGGGGGCAACTGCCTCCCCTTGCCCAACCTAATCGCTGCCACTGTCAAAGACTAAATATAGGTCTCCTGCAACCTTTCCTGTGTTTTCGTTGTAGATATTTGTTGTGTTAACACGTACCTTTCATTTCTGTACTGAATTTGGTAAAATGGATAGAAGATTTGTAAAGATACCTCTTCAGAACAGAAAAATACTACCTTGTTATAGCTTAGTGTTTTAATGTGACTTGTTTATTCTGTGTAATATTTTTTTAAAAAAATGTAGGTGTTAGGTAATAATCTTTCACAAGATGGATATAACTGACAACTATGCAGCAATGGGTTCGAATTTCTAATTATATTTTATATACAGGTAAATTTCACCCTGCATATTGCAATATGGATGTGGAGATATTATACCACACATTCACAAGCTGAGCTATTTGTGAAGGAGGTGTTATCAGCAGCACCCTTCGCCAGTCTCCATATCACTCCAGCCGGTTTTGGACCAGAAAGAAGGGAAAGTAGTAAGATAGGAATAGTGCAGAAGGGTGTGAATAGGTGACGTGAAGAGTAGAGATAAAGCATTAAATAGACTATTTTTGTTCGTTAACCAATGCATAAAGGTCAGAATGTATCGTTACTGTATTAGAAACGTCAGCTTTGAGGGAGGGAAGGCAATGGACTTTCTGCTCCCCAAAATTACACATGAAGGCCACATACACCACACACACACACACATACACACACACTTGTCAGACTTGCAAACTTTAAAGATCAAAATCCCGGAAATTTCATTAGCTTTCAAATTCTCTAGATTAGAATGACCTCAATATCAGCTGTTAACAGCTTGTGGTCTTGCTGCTGTGAATACAAATATGGAATCAACTCCATCAAAACAATCTAACAACCTCAATTTGTAACAAAACAAAATAAATATAAGGATACGCAGACCCTTCTGAAGGCAAATTGCATAATGAAGCAAAATTGGTTGGAATAAAATAAAGAAGTCTTGAGACTTTGACGCAACAATGTGTTCAAAACTTTAAACTTTTTATTTCTCTCTCCTTCCACTTACTTAAACAATGGCGAGTCTTCTAATAATATTGTGAAGTTGAATTGTTTGGTTTGCAGTAACAGATTTCTTAGTTCGGCAAATGCATACAAGAAGAAAATATTAGGAAATATCATAACACTAAATCTCATCATTCCGGGAGAAAAGAAGGTTTTTTCCGGGAGACCGGGACAAAGAGTTTCATTCCGGGAAACTTCCGGATTTTCAGGGAGAGCTGGCAAGCCTCTATACTGTGCATATTCTGTTTCCCTCCATATTCGTCTTGGTCTTCCTACATGTCTCTTACCATCAGGTTTCCCAACAAGAATCCTGTAAACTCTTCTATCCTCTCTCATTTGTGCCACTAGGCATGCCCACCTAAGTCTTTCGATTTAATCATTCTAATAATATATGGACATGAATACAAATTGTGCAGTTCTAAATTATGTGACCTTCTCCACTCACCTGTCTCCTAATCCCTTTTAGATGCAAATATTTTCTTAAGGATTTTATTTTCAAATACTCATAATTTATGTTCCTCTTTGAATGTGAGGGAACAAGTTTCACATACAAAATAATACCTACAGGCAAAATTACTGTGTTTTGTATATTTTAACTTTTAGTCTCTAAGATATTATACGAAAAATAAAAGTTTATGAAGTGAAAAGTGAAAAAGGCAATTCCTGAATTAAGTCTGCTTTTCATTTCCTCTTTAATGTCATTTTCATTTACTTTTTACTCCTAAGTGCTTGAATTTGGAAACTGATTCAAGCGAGTTGTTATCAGTAATTAAATTTTGATTATTACCTATAATTATCCTGTGTTTCTAGAAACATATATATTCCAGATTGCTCATATACTGAAACATCTTTCTTCTGAATCAAGGGTTAATTACATTGCATGATTTATAGGCTACGTGTAGTGAGCGAATACGCGACCGAACATACCACCGACAAAACGTACCGACCACCTGACCGGCTACCTGCGAAGGGTCTGCTAATGATTTTTAAAATATTTGCGATGCGACAAAACGTACCACTTGATGGGACGGCAACAAAAATCATTTACGAAATTACGATTTCTCTAGTTTTGCTGATTTCCATCACACTTTATCCAGGCTATGGACTGGCAAAATTACTATATAATGTATATATATAGCTATTTTGGCCTGTTTAATGTCAGCTGTAGTTAAGCTGTCGTCCACATTTTTTCTTTTCTTTTATCTTTTCGTTTACTTTTTCGATCTTTATTTTAGTTATGTCAGTTCTAACCTAACCTAACCTAACCTAGCATAACATAACCTAACCTAACCTAGCCTACCCTCACCTAGCCTAACCTAGCATAACTTAACCTAACCTAACCTAACCTAGCCTAACCTAACCTAACCTAACCTAACCCAACCTAACCTAACCTAGCATAACCTAACCTTACCTAACCTAACCTAGCCTAACCTAACACAACCTAACCTAACCTAGCATAACCTAACCTAACCTAGCCTATCCTAACCTAACCTAACCTAGCATAACCTAACCCAACCTAACCTAACCTAGCATAACCCAACCTAACCTAACCTAGCCTAACCTAACCTAGCCTATGCTAACCTAGCTTAACCTAACCTAAACTTACCTAACCTAACCTTACCTAACCTAACCTAGCCTAACCTCACCTTTGTCGTGTAGGTTGCATAGAGTATCGTTGTAAATATTGGTAATTGGCGTGTCTTCCTCTCGAACCCTTTCCTTCAGCTGTTGCATACGCTTTTTCACATCTAACTGAGCATCATTCGGGAATCCACAACGGGTGGCAGCTAGCGCACCGTATTGGAATGTCTGACATGTTGAAGCGTTTTCCTTGAAGTGGTACGTTTTGTCGCGGAGTAAATATTTGAAGGTAGGTGTTTATCTGAGTGGTACGTTTCGTCCCGAAAACCCTAGTGGTACGTTTTGTCGCTGGTACGTTCTGTCGGGACACCAGAGTGAGCATATAAAAACTTAACAGCTCATCTTGTGCGCCATAAAAAAATCCATGTCTGTGAAAGAATTTCCGGACACAAAATTCTTCAGGATTTGTTTCTAAAAATACAGAATATGGATGCGGAAATAGGCTTCCTTGTACAAATCCTCCCCTCCTTCCCACACGCACACAAAAAAATCCCATGTAAGAGTGCGAATGGTTCTCAAGTGGACAGTAACCACATTTTGTTGACAAGCGGATTGAACTCGTTCATTGATTGGGCTAACCATCAATGCGCTCTCTTTACAAAGCGGTTTTTGTGGACATATAAGTGCCTTTCTAAACACACGGAATGGGCTCTATGAAGATTTACTACATGCAAATGCATACGACCATCACGCTTGCTAAAGGTCGTAACATCTCACAAGCGCTTTTGCATAGAGACAAGATCCACGAGAAAGAAAGTACAAGTACCAATTAGTTAACGCGAGTTGCCCATTTGGAGCAACAGACAGGCCAATGTTAGCCAACTGACTTTTAATCCTACCACCCCCGCAGTTATGTAATACATCTGACCTATGAAATCCTGCTGTGAGCACCATTAAACGGGATGAATTACTTGCACCCAGGATCATCCTTAAAAATAAACGAGTTTTTGCAAGCCAGTATAACCGTTAGGCACATATGTGAACAAGGATGTAAATGCCTTGCTCTCAAAGAACTGCAGATGTATATAATTTTGTATGCAATACCCATATCAGAGAGCATATAGAGAGTGATAAGGAAGCGTCGTTTCCTTTGATATTTCTGTCCCTCGCGTGGCGGGTAACGTGATTGGTGGACGGGATTCGCGCCTAGCAGAAACAGGTTTCACCAATGTTTGGCGCGTGCACTGTTGAAAGTCGATGCCGTAAAAGTGTTATTTGAAGGTGCACAATGCCGAGAAGAGGGTGCCCTTGGTGTTCTGCAATAAATTGCAAGAACAATCGAGGAAGAAAAGATGAACAAGGAAAACATAGAAGTTTCTTCCGCTTCCTAAAAGAACAAAAAAAAAAAAAGTTTCCTTCATATATTCATACACAGAACAGCATTTTCTAAAAGTCGTACAACGCTTAATTTTGATCGTTAATAACATAGAAACTGTTAAAAATATTCTCATTTTTTTCAACATTATAAAGATCCGTCCACTGGGCTGTTTTTAAAATCATTTCCCCTTACTTGTTTGTCGCTGCTATATAATATCGTCAAGAAATTAATGAATATAGCATCCAGAAGTGTATATTGATATTTTTTGTTTAACAAATCAATGAAATGAGATCTAACAAACAGTTCTTGTGGTGTGATATATTTCCTGTGATGATGTGAAACACCTGGTTTATGACTGTGCGTGCAAGGAGGGCGTGGGGCAGTAGGGTACCGTTTCTTCATCATCATTCCTTTATCATTTACAATAATTTATTCTAATTCAGTCAGGTTTAACTTGAATGTCTCTAACTTGTATACCCGTTACTGCAGTATTCAAGAGACGGCATTTATTTTTATTTGGGCAATATGAAATGTGTGCTATTTTATCAGGTTAGGAGCAATGAAACAATGGAAAGTTCAAATTTGACCGCAGATATGGGTAATATACAGGGTGTTTCAAAAGTAATTGCGCAAACTGACACAAGTGAAAGTATATGATAATAGAAGCAAAAAAGTCTCAGTAAACATTAGTCTGCAAACGAACCGTTTTCGAGATAATCGCGAATGTGTTATTACAAGCTACCACTGACTTCATTGTTTGTAAATGTCGTCCTAGTTGGTAAAATGCTAATAATACGTAGGGGAGACCGAGGCAAGTTGATACAATTTGAGAGTTTCATTTATTTTATTTTTTATGTTGCTAGCAAGAAAATGAAACTTGTTACTACTCGATAGCTTAGCTCCTTACCTTTATAGAAAGCACATATAAATTTCACAGATATAATTTGTAAGCTCACGAGAACCTAATTAGTAACGCACAACACAGCGTGTCAACTCGCCCCGTCGTGGGGCAAGTTGATTCTGGTATGGGGCAATTTGAAATAGGTTCATTACGATGTGATATGATTTGGATAAATCAAAAACAAAAGGCAATTTTGTGTTTTCGCAGGAATAAACGAAGACTGGGTGTGTCTGTCGTCACCACTTGGATATTTGGAGTGACGTGGAAGTAGGAGTATCCATCACTGCCCCATTCAGCAAAGGAGCAAAAAGGTCACACGTATGGATGCACCACTCCACGAATGCACCATCGAGGAACAGCGTGCCGTAGTGCGCTTTCTGTGGTCGGAGATTGTGAAACCGACAGACATCCACTGTCGGCTGTTAGCGTAGTATGGAGCAAGCACCATGACTGAACGAAAGGTGTATGAGTGGGTGAACCGCTTTAAAGCGGGACGTACAAGTGTAACGGACGAAAGTCGAAGTGGATGCTCAATAACATCCCGCACAGTAGAAAACGTTCAACGGGTGGATACCATTATCAGGGACGATCGAAGAATCACAATAGCACAAGTGGCGGAGCTCTTGGACATCAGTTTTGGATCATCATATGCAATAGTGCATGATGAATTAGGGTACCATAAAGTTTGTGCGAGGTGGGTACCCAAGGAACTCACAGCTGCGCATCAGCAGCAGCGTTATGAGTTATGAAGCCGATTCCAGTATCTTGGAACGAATCGTGACAGGAGACGAAACATGGGTTCACCACTGCGAACCATAGAGTAAGCGGCAAAGCCTAGAATGGAAACATCCGTTGTCCCCTGTACGCAATAAATTAAAACAACAGCCGTCCTGTAGGAAATTGATGCTAACGCTGTTTTGGGATGTGATGGGACCAATCCTGGCGGAGTTCCACCCATATAGTGAAACTGTGAATAGTGCAAGTTATTGTGCGGTCCTGCAAGACAAACTGAAACCTGCAATTCGTCACAAGCGACGAGGACTGCTGTCTAAGGGGGTGCTCGTACTCCACGATATTGCCAGGCCTCATACAGCAAGAGCAACAGTAGACACTGTGCACAGGCTTGGCTTTGAGTTGCTTCCCCATCCTCCGTACAGCCCTGATCTGGCGCCATGAGATTACCACATCTTCTACCCTTTGAAGGAGGCGCTACGTGGTCGTCGGTTCAGGTCAGATGACGAGGTCCAGCAGGCGGTGCAACCAAAAACCTTCTTCGCGGACGGGATACAGAAGCTGATTGCACGATACCGAAAGTGCATTGCCGTGCAGGGGGCATATGTGGAAAAGTGATATGTGTAGTTCTTCTTCTTGAGTGGAAATAAAGATGTTACTTGAAAATTGCTTTTACTTTTTGATTTACCTGATATAAGACGAAATACAAGTAAATAATTTTGAATTAAATTTTAGTATTTAGGAAAAACATAAGAACATTAAAAAAAATATCGTATGCTTGTATTCTGTCTTATGTAATCAAACTATCACATCGTTATCAAGCTACTTCAAATTAGTCACTATCACTTTCTGATATGCACATATCTGATTCACAAAGAACACAGGTGTACACGTACCCACATTTTAAATGAGCCCATCTACTGCAGGAAATGCATTTTATTCATTTTTCACCAGGCTTAGAAGATAGAAATGGTTCGAGGCACACTAAACACAAGCTGTCTTCATCTTCTGACTCTGACTGAATTATTATTTATTCATTTTCACCAGGCTTAGAGGATGGAATTGGTTCGAGGCACATTTTACACAAGCTGTCTTTATCTTCTGACTCTGACTGAATTATTATTCTTCAAATATTTCCTGTTTGGTCTATTCTTCTTTTGCCCTAGAGTTTCTTTTTCGGTCAGTCCATTATATATTTTATTGCTGTTTTTTGCTGACTCCCTTTTTCCAAAGAATAATAAACTCTTTTATAACTCTTTCTGATTTCAATAACTTATTGTTAACTCTTGTAAGAGCTCTATTTTCTAATCTGTTCTTTACTGGTGCGTCTGTAAGAATTGATCACATCATTGGTTGTTTCCCTTTTCGATTGGCTTTTCGTTCTCCAGCCTTAGGGTGGGTATGTAACTCTTCTGGGCTTACTAATTCACGAAGCATTTCTTAAGTGGCACTGCTGGCGGACGTTGCTTCTAATCCATGGATTTTGATTTCAGATACTCTACTTTCATCAGATAAACGATCTTGCTCATGTTCTTCAGTCGTTAGTAGATCAGTTACGACGGAACATGGTAAATAATCTTCTTCAGTAAAAATATCTGAATTGAATGGTATGATTCCTGGTGCTTGAAAGCTTTATATAATATTTTTTGGTGTTAAAGCATTGGGTAGTGAACTACTAACGACTCCTGGTGTGTCGTATATATTAAAGGTTATCCAACTGTCAATTGATGCAAAATGAAACTTCTTAAAAGGTCCATAAACTGACCTGTCCAGGGGTTGGAGTCTGTGGGAAGTTTGAGGTGAAAATGACAACAGTGGCAACGGTTACAGCTGTGCCCCTCTCTGCTGTCGTTGCCTTGACTTCTTGACGTGCACCCTTTTCTGAAAAGATTTTCCCAGGGCGCTGAATAGTGTGAATACCGGTTTCGTCGGTGTTCCAAATATCTTTGCTCTAAAATTTGTACTTATCCAGAACTGCTTTTAAGTTACAGAAGAATATGTCCACGTTGTGTCGGATGAAACTAGTACAGTGAGAAAAAGGATTAGTTGCAGATGCAAAATGTATTTTGTTGCAGAAAATTTCTTACTGATAAACAAAGTTTCGTTACTCCTACAGTGCAACTGTTTACAGAAACAATTTGGTTGAGTTCCATTAACAAAACTATTTGTTTCAGCTTATTTCGTTTCACCGAAAGATTACATAGCGTAGCGTAACAGAAGAACTTCCCTTAGGTACAGATGATTTTCCTTTCAGAAGTCTTACTTCTGCTGCCAACTCGTCGCCTGACATTTTGAATGTTCTAGCTTACACGGCTATTTCTTCATCCTTTACATTCAAGTCAACCAGAATTCCCATGGCACTGATGACCCCAACAGTTTCTTGACGAAATCTCTCATCAATACCACAAACAACTGAGTCTAAAAGAGGATAATAACAATAAATTCTCATCTCCGCTTCCTTTGTTTCATACAAATACAGCGAGCTGACTAATTCATCAAGAGTCTTTGCAATTTTGCGCCTCTTCACTGGAGGAATTGAAATCTCCAGACTATCACGGATCTTAATAGCTTCTTTGAAGAGTTCCACGAATTGAGATTAATTTCTCATGGATTGCACAGCATTGCGAAGCGATCTGACAGTAGATAAAGCCGAAAGTAGATTTACATCTGGACTTTGGAGTAACTTGCTAGCCTTCACGATCATTTGCAGAGTAGTTCCTTTTCACTGCAGAAACAGCTTCAGCACGACACGCCCATCTCGTTGTTGACAAAGGAGGTGGGATTCGGGGATAAACTCAGCAAGTTCAATATTTTGAATAATCTCTACTTTTAATAATTTTGTCCTGGAAAAAGAAAGATGCGCTAATTATTTTCTCTCTTATTGAAATATCTGTATTTAATTCTCTTTGATAAAGCAGCCATTAGGGTGTGCCTAGGGACACCCGGCAGACCCCGTAGCTACGCCTATGGTTGAGCATGATGCAGGAAGCAAAATATCATAGGTGCCGGAAGTACAGGGAAGCATTTCATGAATGATTGGCCAGTACTACAGCACAAACTGGGATATAAATTGGTAAGCATTTGTCTAATTTAGTTTCTGCAAAAATTGAAAATAAGTAAAAGTGCACAATTCTTTGTACAAATTATTCATTTTTTGAGAAAGTAGTTTAAAAGTAGGAATTGACAGATCACCAGAAATTCATCTCTAGATATAATAATAATAAATTTTCTTTATTAAGCGGGCAAGGTTCAGCCAAGTTCTGCTCTGCCTGGTTATCTGCCCATGTGTGGGTGTGTTAAGATTTCTGTAACATTAAAAACTACGTACATATTTTCCTCTTTCAAATGTACAGTTAATATTTTCAATCATTACAAGGCACTTCATTTTTCTGATAGTTGTTTCAGTTTTTCTAGCTCTACTTTATGGACAAACAGGCTAATTGTAACTGCAGCTGTAGTTTAAAGAGGAAATCAAACTATTGTTATGTGCCGTCATAATGAGTGGAACATGTGAGGCTCACACATTGCATGCTACACATATCTATCTTTCCCAAGAATTTCATTTGCCTATTTTCTACTGTTGTATACAGTATTTTCAATTTATTGATAGGTATTAACAATATTGGCCAAGGGATATATTGTGACCATACTTTTATGATATAAAACTTTTGTAATGTTATCATATTGACAATCATGTCTACAGTACATATTCTCTCACTGATACCCCACAAATTGCATGTATGTTGTAATTTTTTAGATACACCATGAGCTTATGAAAAGACAAGGAAGTAATTGTGTAATTGTGTAGCACAGAATAGTAGAAACTGCCTATTTCCACCACCTCGAAAATCCATATTGGAAACTTCGCCTCATATTTTTGCTGTGGTGCAAGTTAATGAAAAATGAAATAATCATATGCTCAGGTTGATTGCTGCAGGAGGTCAATCAATGATATATTGTTGATATCGCAGTATGGTATAAAAGCACAGGATAAATTTTATAAAAATAATGCAACTACCATAAATAAAATGATTGTCCATTGTTTGTTACATAATTTTTGCAAACAATAACTAGCTAAATAACTCTACATGGTGAAGCGGCGAAGATACATATATTGGCCATTGCTTCTTTCTCTGATTTAAGTGCCGTAAAGTAACTGTAAAGTAACTTGAAGCATTACTTCTGCTGAAAAAAGTAACTCTAGTTACAGTTACAGCTACTTGATTTTAAATGTAACTAGTTACAGAGCTGTTACGTGTAACTGACTTACTAGTGTGTATCAAAAAGTAAGGTGAATTTTCGATTTATTGAAAAACGTGCATAGAAAAAAAATATGAAACTGTGGTATGTTTGACACATGGTATCACACTAAAATTCGACAAAGGAACCACTGCCTTCGTAGGCATATCGTGTGAGGTGGGTCAGGGAAATGCCCATTCGGTGGTGTTTTTGGTCCTCACTCAGATTTTGGGCACCCAGCGCGCACACACTTTCCTGAAGCCAAGTTGGTCATGGACGATACTCCTCACTGAACCATATGAGATGTTCGATGCATCAGCAATGTCATGCAGCCTGACTCTTCTGTCTTCGCGAATCATCGAATCCACGTCTCACACATTGCTGTCGGTGATGGACGTTGCTGGTCTGCCACTTCTGTCATCATCTGGCACACTACTCCTACCAATTGCAAATGAGTTACACCACACATACACTTCTTTCTGCGACATAACACTTTCTCCATAGACCTCCAACAATTCTCGCTGAATTTCAGATGGTTTCTTTCCCTTGACCCGTAAAAAACGAATAACACTGCGCACCTCCTCCTTGGAGTAATGTTCAAGTCGTTGCGCTATCTTTGAATTGCTCTAGGTACCAGACGGATTGACGTAGAAGACTGTAATTGCCGTCAGACTTGCATCACCTTGGTAACTGACACATACAAAAAAAAATAATTAGCTACACGAAAAACTCTGGGTTTTACAGACAAATTCACCTTACTTTTTGATACAACCTAGTAATTCGAAATACTGGTCATAAGCAGGGCTGGGAATAATATTTGCTAACAAGTGGCTTTATGTGTACATATGTATAGACTAAAAATTGGCAAAATTTAGACAAACACATGCGTAAAATTACCCAAAACGATGCAAAGAAGACTTCTTTATAATGAGTTTCTGATTTGTGTGATTTCAAATAAAATAAACAATTTATTATATGTATTTCATTGCATTAATGCTTAAAAATGAGAAGCGACCGAAAACAAACTTAACCTAATCGAATAGGTGAGCTTGCAAAACCAGCTTGTTGTAAACTTAAGATATGTATTTAACAGTAGAATAATATGAATAAGTAGTATTTTTTACATGGTTTTTATTAACTGATAGTTTTATGAATAAGTTAGCAAAATATTTTTAACTTCTAACTAGGGCTTAGCCGATACCGATACCAGCCGATACTTTTTTCCGGCATGTTGGTCTTTCACGAGATCTACAAAAATCCTGCATGACATTTTCATGCAGTGTAATTATCTTGGATATTATGCAAAATTCAAACTTTCTTAATAATTATTAAGAAAAGCTGTATTTTTTATTATATAACATCAATTTTAATATGCTGATATAATTCTTGAACATTCTAAAGCAAATTTCTTGGCAAATTCATGCGTATTGGTAAATATTGTAATTTTCATGTATAGGTATTGGTGGGAATCTGTAAGAGTATCGGGATCTGTATTATCGATATTGGTTCAAAGTGGTATCTGTTCAGCCCTTTTAACACATTTCTAAAGCGATTAATTCAGTACGGATTAAAGCCAATGTAGGTCAGTTGTTAAGCCGTGAGACTACAATGTGAGAGACCCGGGTTCGGTTCTTGTTGGGGGAGAACCGGGATTTTTTTCCACTTGTTCAAGCAGCTTCGGCACCCACCAAGCATCTTATAAAGTGAGTACCTGGAGGAAACTTTGGGGAGTAAAGGCAGCCAAGGAGCATTGTGCTGATCATATCACCCCCACCTTCACCCGTGATGAAGAAAGTGTAGGCCATAACTCCCCATCCCCTATACGCCTTCATGGTGCGTGGTACAAAGCACAGGGGAGTACTATAATTTTTCCTTTTTAGAAACCGTGCATCTTTTTATCTTGCTCTGAACTTATCGCCCATCAAAGCATGGCAATTTTAACAAAAAAAAAAAAAAAAAAAGATAGAACAAGTATCGCTATTTTTTCTTTACAGAGTGTATATATAATTAATTATATATATACACATATACATTCATTATATATCTTACATATATATGTCAGGTATTTATCAAGTAGCAAACTAATCCTCCCTTTATCAACTGGATTCTCGTAGCACAAAATTGTTGGTGGGGGAAATTCTCCCCTTTCGCCCCGGGGTTTTCATGCTTTTTAATATTTTTAATAATAATAATAATAATTCCAACAAGAGATCCTTTACTGCCAACAAATTGATTTGGTTGATGGTATCAATTATCTTGTTCAGAGAACTACGCCCAATTACATACACCATCCAAAAGATTTGGTTGGATGAACAAAATTAAGTCAGTCACATAATTTTTTTCAGGGAACCTCAACGTTTTGCTCGCGTGTAACAAATAAGGGATTTGGTTGCTGTAACTAGGATTTGTTGCAGCCAACCAGACTTTTTCTCAGTGTACCACGGCTTAGGCTCGTGCCTTCAGGCTCTCTAAGAGACTGTCTAGGATGCCTTTTCATATATGCAGGAAACCATTCTTTGGAGGCAATTTTATTATTTATCCAAGTGGCAGGACTTTTCACCTTGTTAGCTTCTGCAAATTCATAAGCGAACTCTGACGTGTTTAGGTGTCAAACCGTAGTAGATCTCTGAACAATGGACAATGTATTCTCTTAGTTGAAGTTCTAAATCTTCACTGAAGACCTGACGATGTTTTTAGTAACCCATTCGTATATTGGTCTCCTCACTTTGGTTGATTTCTTCATTCTTTTTTATACTTCATGAGAGTCATTTTGTCAATCCCATATGTCTTTGCGGCTTCTCTCAGTGACAAAGTACCATTCTTGACATCGGCGTATTTCTCCTCGTCTGGTCTTTTTGACGTAATGCCGGACTATTTTCTGCAAACAAACAAAATAATAATTAGAAGAAGCTGGGGTAAGTTTATACACCGTATTAACCTGCCCCAACTCAGACGTATCAACTTTCCCCAAACCAGCGCCATTTCAATTAACCAACTATAACCTACTACAGACCACAGAAAAACAAGGAATAATAATTGAGTTTTCTTACCTTTTAGTGGCACAACAAACATTTACCAAGAAAAATTAATTCACAGTTCATATAAGCTCACCAGGAGACTTCAAATAACATCCAAAAAAAGTTACTTTTCACCCTGAGAAATACACTTCGTAGGATACCCTTGTCCCCAAAATGTTTTGTTAGCCCTGCACACGCCCAGACAGTGGGGACTGGTGAACGGCTTCTCCTATTCAAAGGACATTACCCAGCGTATGAGAGATCCCTTGTAAATTGTACTGTATCAACTTGCTCCCGTCTCAACTTGCCCCGGTCTCCCCTAATAATTATGTTCTCTGAGGCGCTGATGTATCCTTGTAAATGTGCCACTCTCGGGGTGCCTTCGAGCTGGGAATTTTTCTTGTTACAAGAGTGCAGCCTCCCGCCAAACCATACACAAAATGCATATCCGCATACTCTTCGTTGCTGTAAGGTTCCATTTTCACTACGCGGTCCAGGACAACTGACGTAACTCCCAGAGTACGATTAGACTGTGTATTGATTGCATCCGTACAACGTCACCTCTCGGAAATGTTCTGTTTTGTAAACAAAGAGCAAACCTCGGACGTCTCAGTGGGCGATAACCCTTAATATGACCTGCAGACGTGTTCACTTATTAACACATGCTATATTTAAGTCTTTATTATTTTTATGTGCTGGGGTGGTAATTCATATTATAGGGGATGTTCAAGATATTCGTTGTATGGGTGGTTTAATTAATAAAATACCAATAACCATTTCTTGTTTAATAATGTCTAGTCTTGCTCTATGTGGTATACCATTTTTGGCTGGATTTTATTCTAAGTATTTAATTTTGGAGATGTTAAGTATATATATTTTTTTAATTTGGTAATATTTATTTTATTATGGATTTCTACTGGGATAACTATCTTACAGCTTTCGGTCAAATCACTATTTAGCTGGCAAATCTTATAGAGGTATTTCATTCCAATTTTTTTCTGATGATGGGGGCTGGGGCATATTTAAGGGTATATTAGGTTTATTATTATTATCCATTATGGGTGGCTCTACTTTAAGATGATCAATTTTTTCATCTGTTTTGTTATTATTATTCCATTTAATTTGAAACTAGGGGCAGTTACTTGTATTTTATTGGGGGGTGAATTGGATATAATATTACATCTTTTTATAAAAAAAATATCCTTTCTTTAGTTACAAAATAATATATTATGTGTTAGGTGGGATATGGTTTCTTCCCTATTTATCTTCAGGGGGTTTAATTAATAGTTCATTTGTTATAGGTGGGAGGTATATTAAGTCTATTGATTATAGATGAAGTGAATTGGTTGGTGTACAAGGAGTACATAAATACATAAGGAGTGGTTCTCTGAATATTCAACTAATATATTCTAATTATTTTAATATTTATTTTATATTTTCATTTTTAATAGTAATTTATGTGTGTTTATATAGCTTATAAGTAAAGTATAACATTGAAGTTGTTAGGAAAAGTGATTAAAAGCTCTGTAAGCATTTCTTGAGTTTATTTGAAGCTCAGGTTTATCATGAAAAGATAATGTAATGTTATACCTCAAGAAACAGCGGAAGGAGTGTTAATGGAATCTCACCACTAAAGATGGAAGTTAGCAGCCTCCCCTTAATGTTATATTCCCTTAACTGAGGAATTAACCCTAATTTTATTATTAACATTCGGTTCCGCTCGCTTCCCTGTAGTGGGCGTTACACCATTTAACTTCAATAGAAGCAGACAACAGAAGTTCTGTTTCTTTCTGTTGTCGCATTTCTCCGCGTCTCAGTGGGCTTTAAGTTCTACATGTAAGATGGAACTAGTATTCTAAATCATAGGCTTGCGCAGACCCTCTGATTTTTGGGGGGGGGGGCAGACAAAATCGTGATGAATGTTCAGTCGGTGAAAGAAAAACCTCATACCATCTCATTGCTTTAATATATTTGCGTGCACAAAAAAGTTTGTGGGTAGTGTGGGGGCGGGTTACATAGTGTGTGTCTGGACCCACCGCAAATCCAATTAGAATGAACTTCTGCCATGTTACGAAAATATCCTATGTTACAATGTAACGGATAAATCGCAAGAGTACTTGTTACCACACTTGCTGACAGACTTTTGTTCCCACAAGGCATTATGCAGAGCAGACAAGCTAGAAAGAGGACTTCAGAAGAACATCGTAGGATAATAGCTAGAAATTGACTCGAGAGAAGAAATTGTAATCAAGGTGTCTGTATAATGTTGTTTGATAATGGTGATAAGATTCCGATGCGCTAAATTTCTGAAAGTGAAAGTATTTGGTGATGGCAAATGCCCCCTTGCTCCCCTGTGCGCACGCATAAACCACGCAAACTTGTTTCTATCTGGAACCGAAGCGGAGACGGGTCATCTACTCCGTCCCAGTCTACCGCTGGTAAAGATCACACACTCGGAGCCAGTGTTGCCACAAGGGTAACAATTTCCCTTCAGCAAAATACATCAAGTAACAATGGTAATAATACAAATAATAATAATAATACAAGTAATAACAGCAACAATAAATAATAATAATAATAACAATAGCAATAGTGCTTTTGTTGGTCCACGTTCGTCGTATATTTGAATGCCGGCCTCCGTGGCCGAGTGGTTAGCACGTCAAGGATCCCGGGTTCGAATCCCGTGCTGGGCATGGGTGTTCCTTGTGAGTGTCCCTTCATAAATTTCATCATATCATCACTCATCCTCATTTTTGTGATTAGCTAAAAGTGGCAGAAAAGCGAAGTAAAACAAACCAAGTCAATCAATCAATCTTATATATTAAAAATCTTAAAGAAATTCATCATAGCCTATACATTATAGCCAACGTTTTTCTTTCTACCGAGCCATATGTTGATGGTTCGAATCGTGGTCAAGCATGATTGTACAGATGAGTTTGTTCCATCACCCATAAGTCATCATTCATCTTCGTCGTTGCTACTAACCAAAGATGAAAAAAATCTGCATAAAATGAACAAAATATAATTATAGACATTAGGATTATATTCAAGGGAGTGCTAGTATGAAGTCACAGTTAAGATTTAAATATAAGAAACTGGCATTTAATATAACCTGAACAGATGTTGTTTTCAAATTTCCCTGATATGTTGATATTTTAAATCGAATGTCCCTTTTTCCTTTTCGCCTAAAATTCAGAAAGGGAAATTTTCCTTGATAAAGGGGAATTTCCCTTCAGTTGGCAACATTGCTCCCTGTGATCACCTCAAGAATTGACCAACCTTTTAACCCGAATGGCGAATGGGGGCTACAATTGACCTCGGGGGAAAAGGGCAAGGGGAGCAGAGAAGGTGTCTTCACCGTTAACACACTTCGGTAAATCACCCATTATCGTCATGCGTTACGGGACGAGTGACCAGAAAGAAGAAAAGAAAGAGTTCTCCTGACCGGTGGGTGGGTGAACACCACACCTCCCTCGGATTGCCATATAAATATCCGTTCTTTCATCCAATTGAATTCACATTCGTTTTCTACTCTCGTTGGATCTGTGTGGGAATGGCCTCATGATGAGATTGGTAAGGATACTGTACATTTCATTATATACTTCTCGTTTCATCGTGATGTGAAGAAAAAGTTGTGCGTTTCCCTGTTCGTTGTGTGGAGGTTGACGTGGTCGGACAATGGACTCTACAGTTGCGTAGCATGTGATGTGAAAATATTTGAATGCGTTCTGCTTATCTTGTTTTAGCGATGCTCTTTATTTATTTATTTTTTCGGATCGGAATAATGAAGTTGTAGATGTGGCGTTGGACAAGAACTGTCCTACTACGCCAGGGATCCAGAGTTCGAATCCCGGTCTTGGCATGAGTGTTCTTTGCGACTGTCCCTTCATCAATTTAATTGTATCATCACTCATCCTAAGGTAAAGAAAGCTACCCCTGTGCGCACATACTATGAAGGCATATGGGGTGATGTGGAGGTAGAGCTCTACATATTCTCGGCCATACTTGGGATGATTGGATCAGCATCACGCCCGGCCGTCTTTCCCCACAGGGTTGCTCCCAGGTACACATTGATTTGAGGCTGGGTGAGCCCCAGAGCAAAACAAGAACTCTTCAACCAATGATGTCTTTTTGATTGATGAAACTGAACATGTTAAGTCGAACAACTGTAAAACCAATAATATTTTTATTATATTATTTCAAAAATACTTTAATGCTGTTAATGAACAAGTTTATTGTATACCTACATAATGGCATCAAAAAAAATCTTTTAGCTTTAAATTGCTAGATGATTTTGCAATATACTTATAAAGTTATTCAGCAGTAGCATCAATTAATTCTTGTCAACATAAATCCAACTCTTTTTAAAACAAATAGCCACGCAGCCGGTGGAGGCACATAGTGGTTCGGACCCCTCATTGAATTGTATATCGTCTCCATTTGCTCTACTGGTCTCCAAAACTAAACTCACGCTTAGGATATGGCTCTATCAAGGATGCCTCGGTTTGGCGCTCCGAGTAGTTGCCCGGCCCTGCATGTTAGATGGATGCAAAAAATATTATTCTTTTTGTCACTATAATCAGCAGAGCGAGGGAGAAAGTTTTTACTAAATATTTTTCAAATTGAGAATAATATCGAATATTGTAGATCGGTATGTCTATGTTTTTAGTGATTTTGTCAGGTTATCGAGTGTTGAATTATCTATACCCAATAACATTTATCTTCTGGTCATCGACGGAAAATTCACGAAGATATTTCGTTAATATTTATTTTATTTTTCATGAAAAAAAAACCTCTCCCATAGCCTCATTTTCAGTAAAAGGTGCCCATAACTTGGGTTTCCAATACATTTTGCATCATTATGTACGCAAAAACGGGAGTGGGTATTTGAGAGGGGAAGTTTGGTATTTAAGAATTTTCCAGTGGGGATAAATTGTACTGACTGTCTAGGGACAGAATGAGATAATTACTTTATGCCATATAAGATTACCCGGCCGGTTCAAATCCGGGAACTTTTCTAACGGTGGAAGCGGCCCCGGCGCCCACCCAGCGTCGAATAACATGGGTACCTGGGGGAAACCCTGGGGGGTAAAGGCGGTCAGGGGCGTGATGCTGATCACATCACCCCCACTCACGACCGGATCAAGAAAGTGTGGGGCGTTACCCCCACACCCCCTATACGCCTTCATGGCGTGGTGCTATGCACAGGGGAACACTTTACCTTTTTTTACCATATAAGATTACCCCCCCATGGATAAAATTTATCAAGCAGAGAGGGGGGACACAAGTACCCAGGTGGGGAAATCCCCCATCCCCTACAAATTCCACCCTGGAGAGAGGTGATAAAACACTTCTGGATGCGAGGCTCAAGTGCACACCCATAAAGTCAGACCACCAGCCGTCACTGCTTATAACCTGTTCATAATAACATTTAGAAATTTCATGTGTGCTTAAATCTAATTTATTAATACTTTTTCAGATACTTTTTGTGTGCCTGTTGGCTCTGGTTGCAGCTAAACCACAATTTCGACCAGGACCAGTGCAACGTGTGGGAAGACAGGCGCCTCCTGTTCCAATCCTAGCCTACAGCAACGAAGTAAACTATGATGGCTCCTACAATTATTAGTACGACTATTTATATTATCAACTTTTAGAGGTAGTATTGGTGTGGGAATATTTTCCTCTCTGTGACCGTCTGTCCATTGGGAACAAATTCTCCATTAAATATACCATGCAGTCGAAAAACGTGATGAGGATCGTTTTGATAACTACGGATCCGACGTCTGCAGGTGAATTTTCTTGGGTTCTGAGGATCCTTGACTTTTTCACACCGACATCTAGCGCTATCTTAACGGCGCATATTGAAAACACAGGTATAGGCATTGTTGTTTTCTGGACATTTCCGACATGGTGACCTAGGATGCTGTCGCTGGATTTACTGTAACTTTTAAGAGGATCCTTCCCCAACGTACCAGAGAGAAAACATAAAGGTAATTAGAGATGTCTTTCAAAATTAAGCAAAACGTAAATGCACTACGACATCAGTACAGAAAATTTTGGGACACACTGTGTATATAGAATCCACAACACAATTCGTACCAATCATTATACTGGCTGCAGGCCCATTCGCCAGAGCCTCGTTAGTCTGCAAAAATATAACTTGATGCACTTTTGTGTACATCTTCCTGCATTTATCGATGCCCTTAAAAATCTGATCAGACTTTATGAATTTTTTGTTTCAACCGATGCATTTACTTCTCTGTTTGTTCGCAGACGCCCCTCTAGAATATTCGGGATCTTTTTAGCCACATGAAGCTTACGGTATGATACAGACCACTAAAGATTATATCAAAAGTTTCTGGAGATTATAAACGTATATTTATGGATTTACAGTCTCTGTGGAGGCACAGAGGCACCTGGTGGAGGCACAGAGGCGCCTGGTGGAAGCACAGAGTGGTTTGGATTCCACTTTAAACTGTAGGTCCAGTTCGGATTATACTTACTGCGCATAAAGTGGACCTAAAACGCCAACTCAATCAATCTGTTTCTGTTTCTCTCTTTTTCCTCCTGTTATTTTTCTTCCTCTCACTGTATCTTCTTTCTCACTTTTCTTTTCATATTCTCCATATCTCTTTCTTCCTCAATACCTAAGCCTGACAAGTTAAGTCCCGATATGCGCAGATCGCTGCGGAGCACTTCCTATTACGTCATCCTCCCCACCACTCTTCTACGTACTAGTCTGGCCTTGAGAGTGCGAGTGGTGCCAACTCAGCAAAATTAAGCTAAAACAAATATGACACGATTTTTACTGTGTAGATTGACGATGCCGGCTCATATCAGTTTATCAGTGCTTCATTTGATTTAATCCGGTCTTTGAAAATGCGTGCGGTGTGCGGATCGTAAACTGTAGTATTACGCACGCGCGTTAAGGTTTCTAACGAAGAGAAACTACAGGGCGAATGATTTCATTTTCTGAATGCGACATCGAGCAGTGGCCTGATTTTTTTTTAAAAAAAATCGAGTGGGGTGGAGTTTCTTTTGTTTATCGTACAACAATCGCTACGAAAAGGCAATCTGATAACATGCTTGCCTGTGTTCTTTTCTAAAGCATTGAAATGTTCTTGCTCTTTACTCTTGGCTACATATTTTTGAAATGCAAAAACCAAATCATGCCGGGTCCAACGAAATCCACAATCTGCTCTGGAAAGTCCCTTAGAGGACAGGCCAGATAAATTGTTTACAATGTTGCAACATATTTGCGAAATCAGAATGAGTTACATAAACTTAAGTATAATGTTGTCGAGTCCACAAGCGCAAAGGTGAGCTGAATTTCTGTACTCGGACAGGTAGGAAACAGCCCAGGAAAAAGCAAATACAAATTTCGTTGAAAATCCTCAGACCATTCCGCTCCCTCCAGGTTGCAACACTGCGAACCAACGTCGCTGCGGAGAATGGAGTGGGGAAATGTGGTGTGAGATGCGCAACAGCTATTTGCAGCGTCTTGTTTTTAAACTTGTCAAGTTATAATTTTATTTAATCTTCTCTCTCTCTCTCTCTCTCTCTCTCTCTCTGTGTGTGTGTGCTTCTTTTTTTCATGTTTTTTCCCCATCGCTTTATATCTCCCTCACTTTCTTCCTCAATATATATATATATTCTTTCTACTTTCTTAAACCAGTGGCGTAGCAACATATCTCGACGCCCTCGGCGAGATTAGAATGCGAGACTCCCATCCATTCTAAAAATTTGAATGAATACAAACTCTTCACGCGTGACGTCAGAAAATCCAGTTTCCCAGATGTATGGAACATTCCACAGCAAGTCAACGAACGAATCCCAATCCGCTCACTCCAGGGTGCGCTGAATAGGTGCAACGGGAAACAGCTTCTCCTTGAAGCTTCTCAAATAGCCATGCCCATCCTCAACAGGAAGGTAAGGCATGACTTACCCCAAGGCGTAGTGGCAATGTCGTTTTGTTGTAATCAAGGGATCCCGGGTTCACTATAATACATTTATATGAAGTAATAAGTATAAGTATAAGTATAAGTAAGGAATGTTGTTTACATCTTCGGCTATTTTTTGTTAACATTTGTTCTCTGTTTAGAATATACAGGGTGAGTCACCTTAAAAGTAGTACCGAAAATATTTCATGAACAACAATGAATATTGAAAAACAACTTGCATAGATATAAAGTTAGGAGAGGGGCTCATGAAATTAGTAGATACAACACATTCAACCACGTAAGAATGTATGATTTTCCTCAGAAACTTACGTTTCTTTAAATGGAAAACCCATATTTTTTGGCGCATTTGAAAGTAGGGAAAAATACATTTCTTTACGTGATTGTATTTATTGTATCCACTAATTTCATGAGCCCCTCATCTTACTTTATGTCTGTGGAAGTAGTTTTTCAATATTCATTGTTGTTCACGAAATATTTTCGGTGGTAATGTAAGGTGAATCACCCTGTATTTGACTGGTTTAGTAGAAGTATGAAGATTTATACTTTGGTTATATTGTTTTCATTAATTCCTTCTTTTCTCTTATCTTTAGCTACGAGACCGGAGACGGTAGCATGAGGCAGGAGTCGGGCTTTGTGAAGAATGCCGGAAGAGGCGACGGGTTAGAAAGCCTCTACGTCGAAGGTTCGTACTCGTACGCGGGACCCGATGGAGTGAAATACACGGTGACTTACATTGCTGATGAGAACGGATTCCAACCGCTGAGGGCTAACTTTCTCTCAGCCTTCTCGACTCCCACATATGGTGCGCCCAGACCGGCGTACGCTGGTGGTGGTGGCGGTGGTGGCGGTGGTGGTGCTGCTGCACCACCTGTGATTCCAAGAATCGGATAACAGAATTATAGGTCATGTGCGCTAAATATATACATTGCCGTTTCACTTGGTTATGGAAACACGTAACACAATTTGCTAGCGTAGGGTACGAATTAAACAGTGGATGCCGCCCCCGGAAGTCCAAAACTTCACTGGTAACAAAATTAAACTTATGTCCTGTTTTTAGCATAAACAATTTCCCAAATATAGACTTGTCCATGAAATGAGAATCGTTTCGAATCATCAAATGTTAGCAGTGTATTTGTTGACAATATATTTACTATTTGAAACATGTACAGTCAACAGCAATAAAACTTGGGACACCTGAATCCTCAAATCCTGGCTTTTCTGCATAACGTTATGTGTGTTGCCTAACTCGACGGCTATGAGCGAACTTCATAACACATTGTACGAGAAAGTATTTCAGAATATAGCTGTCTAATTTTTTATTGCGGTTGACTGTATTTACTGATGTACCAAGAACAGAAAGATACATAGCTTTCCTCTCTTGCTTCCTTGTAAAATAAAACAGATAACTCTAAATATTTTGTTATCTGTTTTCGCAATTTTTGATTTCCTCTTAACGGTGATACAGAAAACTTAAACTGAATAATGGCAAAGAAGATGCCTTTAAAAATGCAGCAAATTTTGGCTACATAGGGGTTGATTACATGGCAAGTAGGTGATTGCATCACCAAAGATCCCTTCGTTTACTTACGGCTAAAAGTTCAATGACAGTGCCAGATAGTTTTCTCTTCTTGGTAGATCAGTAGCAGTCTTAAAGGTTAATGAAATAAGATCACTAGGTGATAAGATAAGTATTGATTTATAACAGAGAAGATAAGAGATTATCAACAAGAGTAGTGAACTTTAACTGGCTTTTACAGCTTGTATTAACATTTGCTTCCTTTGAAACTAATTCGTAATATTTCAAAGTGTTCAAAATACTTGGCAACTTTATACTCCGTCCCGGATATCTCTGGACCAAGGCCATGCATAGCGGCAGAAAAGGGGGGGAGAGTGGGCAGAGCGAAGCAGTACACGCTGCTGTGAAAGCTTGTAACTGCAGTCGCTTTGCCCTCCTCCACGCAATCCCGTTCCCTCTCACGTGTTCATTGGTGGAGCCGTCTCACGATAACACTTACGAAGAAACTTGTTTTCATTCGCTTGCTCGAGAGATACCCAGGACAGAGTATAGTGTTTAATTGTATGAATTGAGATAAATGTTTTGTAACTTTCACAATGTAGTAAACATATTAGAAGGGAAAAATACAAGTTATTTTCTTGATCCCGCAGCTAAATACAGGATGATTCAAAATTAGTGTCTGTCTTTCCGAAAACCTACACTGCAGAATACTATTCAACTTGAAGGTGAGCGATCTCAATGGGACGTTCAAGCTATAGTTCCCATCCACCATTTGCGATGCCCTGTGTTTGTTGCTGTTGAACCACTCAAGGCCCCAGAGTGTTCGTTGTTGGTCCACCTGTCCGCCCTCAAATATGATTTTTTGGTGTTGATTGGTTGAGTGGGTGTTCTAAGTCCACTTTATGCACAGTAAGGTTAATCGGGACTGGACCTACTGCTTAATATGGGATCCGAACCACTGTGCCATGTGCCTCCACCGGGCATCGAACCCGAAACCCCTTGATTACAAGGCGACGACGTTACCACTGTACCATCGGGGAGGCTCTCCATGCAAATTGCCTGAACCAATGTCGGATAGCATTATCTGAAATTGAACATTTTCCACATTGTTGTTTCGGCATTGAGTTGTGACAATCGACTGTTCGAAAAAGAAAAAGTATGCACGTTGCTTTCTCAGGAAGTATCTCCGTCCCCGGTGGCGTAGTGGTAGCGTCGCCGCCTTGTAATCAAGGGGTTACGGGATCGATACCCGGTAGAGGCACATAGTGGTTCGTATTCCACTTTTAAATGTAGGTCCAGTCCCGATTAGCCTTATTGTACATAAAATGGATTTAAAACAGTAAGAAATGCAAGGAGTATATTGTTACCAAATAATACATACTGCAGACTATAGTTACAAATATTTAGGTTCACTTTGTGATGCATATATAGTTACACATATATAGTTGAGCAGTTGTGGAGTACATTACCCTCTAAATCCCTTGATCTGCATTGTATACCCCAAACAATTTGGGAGACGCAAGATGCCAGACCAACGTGGCGGAGTGGTTGGTACCGTGGGGATACCGGGTTCGAAACCAGGCTTGGGTATGGTTGTCCCTTCATCAATGTCATCATCGCCGCGCTTAGCCAAAAGTGGCTGAAAAGCGATGCTAAATAATACAAATCAAATCAAAAGCAATCTCGGTTTTAGTACCTAAACTCTTGTACTGGTCACGTGTGATCTCGAAATATTTTATAACGAAGTAAAAACTGTTTAAAATGAATGCAAAAAGATGGAGCCAAACTTACAGCGCACCTGTTCCGGAAATGTATGTTCTTTTAAATCTATTAAAAATTATCTTTAAAAAACATCATTGTTTCATTAAAATACGCTTTTTTATCAGCAGATATTCTGAAATAGATGGCCCGTGGACAAACATATACACACATCACACATACACATATGCACATAAGTTTTAACTTTTTTGTTCCCCACATAAAAACGGTGTATTTTACCTTGACTTCTCTTTAATGAGTCATTTAATGAGTAGAATAGCTCTTAATCAGATTGCAAGGATTGGATGTTCAAATCCATATTGTGTTATTCTTATGTACTGTCAATATCAAGCTGATATATCATACAATTTCCGAATTTGACTCGATAGTGTGGATTTGTCTTCTCTTGCCGTGGTTTTCCGTCTAATTTGTTAATAACGACTTTGAAGTCTATGGAATTAGAAATGTACAAAGTGAAATTCATGCCGAGTCTGATAGTGATCAATAGCATGATTGGTGTACAGTTTTGTTTTATTTTATTTATTTTTACGTATTTATTATTATTATTTCTCTCTTGTAATCAAAGGATCCCGGGTTCGATACCCCGTAGAGGCACATAGTTGTTCGAATCCCACTTTAAACTGTAGGTCCAGTTCCGATTAGCTATCTGTGCATAAAGTGGACTTAAAATCCCAAATCAATTTTACTTGTTTCTTGTTTTGGATTACGATCTTAAGACACGTGTTTTTCCTTCCACTTAACCATAATTTTAAAACTAATTATCATACGTAATTATTTTCCTGTAGTTTACGGTTATTACAAGCATAAGAAAACAGTTTCTCGTTGTGACGTTTCAGGAGAACACACGCTCCCTTCATCAGACATTTATTTTCATTTTAACTAAAGAAAACTACAGGAAAATAATTCTACAATGCAAGCAATGCGTACATACAAGAAAACATACGTAATTGTTTGAGAAATATTAAGAAGAGAAAACACTTGAGAAAAAGACACACACACACTGTAAGAAATGTACAAAATATGATTGATATTCATGTACATCTTTATTACATAATAAGGTTACATATTTTAGGCTTCATAATTTGTATTCATGTCCAGATATTATTAGAATGATTAAATCAAGAAGACTTAGGTGGGTAGGTCATTTAGCACGAATGAGAGGAAAGAAGAGTTTACAGGATTATTGTTGGGAAACCTGATGGTAAGTAACCTGTAGGAAGGCCAAGACAAAGATGGAGAGATAACGTTGAGAGGGACCTAAAGGAAATCGGTAAGGATGGAAAAGATTGGATTAATCTTGCCCAGGATAGGGACAGATGGAAGGCTTGTGTTGCTGCAGCCATAAATCTTTGGGGTTTAAGAAGGCTAGAGAGTTAGTTAGTTATGCATATCGTTCTTAATATTGTAACGTCATGCACTTCCACTTGGCGACATAGAAATGAAAATAAAGGGTGTTCCGTATAGGACGCCGAATTTGAATCGAGTGCTATTGTTTTGTTTCGAGGTTGGCAGACCTGTTTTTGCCAATGTTGGCATATGTTGTCATGCCGATTAATGTATCCTCAATTGTTTTGACTGGATTCTTGTGGTTTCCTTCCGAAAATCATCGAATAATCCAGGAGCGTGAAATCCATCCATTCGCTGAGAACGACTGTGTGGTGCGTGTTTTGGTAGGTGGAATGTGATCTTACACCCTGTGATTTCTTCTTATGGCGGTTTGTGAAATCACAGGTGTATGCCAACAAACCACGAATCCTTTTGAAACTGAAGGCGGAAATCATACTGGTGATTGGAGGCATGGGGACAGACATCTGCGAGGGGGTTATCAATAATTTTGTGGAGCGCGTATAAATGCATGCAGACTCAGTAGGGGTAGACATACGCCTGACATTGTCTTTCATACTTAAATGGGAGACGTTACTGCTTACATATATGTGAACTATAACTATCTTGACGATTTAATTTTCCAATTCGGCAACACCCTATCTATGTAGATAATTACATAAAATACTTGGTGCTAGCCATTACATAAGTTTATTCATAACTTCAAAGTGAAATTTATACCTTTCCGGACTGTGCAGATGGCGGCAGAATAAGCAAAATCATGGACACGTTGACATTTCTGTAATATTACCACTACTTTGTCACGACTCAAGAACTTCATAAAATCACACACTCACAGACAAAGAGAAGAATGGGTTTGTGCGTCTCAGAGCTACCAAGTGAATAGCGACATGAAGATGACTACGGCCGATTCTCTGCAGACTTAGAAAGTCATTGCATCAGCAAAAGAAGCCACTACAGATAACTGGAGGAAATGACACAGTCTGGTAGACACAGGAGCAGTGTTGCCAATTTGGTGCTCCTTACACCAGACCTGGCGTGCAGACACCTCGAGTTGGTGCCAACGTTTTGATAAATCTCATCGTCATATTCAATTTGTAATGAGTTATAATAACCCCAATGGGAAATAAAATTCTAAATTAATGATATGTTTAATGAAGGGGTCCCGGGTTCAATACCCACTGGAGGCACATTGTGGTTCGGATCCCACTTTAAACTTTTGGTCCAGTCCCGATTAGCCTTACTGTGCATAAAGTGGACTTAAAACATCAAATCAATCGACCATTAATAATATGTTATTCATTTGTAGCTGAGTATTTCAAGTACACTGGAACAGATATTACTACAATTCCATAATGACAGCGTTAAAACCTTAATATTATTTTCATGGAATTTAGGCATGAACGAATCTATTCTTATAAAAAAAGATGTTTCCTTTGTCAGATGATGATAATGATGTTTGTAATGGAAAATACACAATTTTATGCTGTAGTTTGTGATGTAGCGCTATTTCGGGTGATTTTTCACTTTCCCTAGAGTTTTTCTGGTGATTTTGAATCTGGAATCTAGCGCTTTTATCCGCTGGTATTTGGCAACCCTGCTTGTACGTCACCGTGAGAAACTCCCAATACACTCAGATGCACCGCTCTCCGAAAATGGTGACGCTTCCCACCAACAAACGCAACCTCACTGAGTTCTCAGGATGTGCGCCACTGCACATTGTGCAATGGTACAGCCTGATTTCCATGCGAACATTTGGCATAAGGAAATGACATTGGTGGAGGTGACACAATTCACTCTGGACAGAACAATGTTCCAAATGTGAAATGGACGTCGTAAGATGTTTGTAAGTCCATGTGGCTTTTCCCTTTCGTTGCTATTGTCGGTCTAAATTAGCGATTGTTTGATGGTTCTTTCCTGCAAACCATGCATATAAGAAAGCAGGGTACTCTTTAAGAAACCACCACAACAAGTAACCATCAACAACAATCGCAATGCTCTTCCAAGTGGTAAGTAGAAATCTAAATCTTAGGTTTTTCTTTCGTCGCTTTTTAATTTCACATTCCAATGCTTTCTCGCCATTTTCTGGAATACTAGGTAACTTTAGTTTGTTGTCGAATCTTGATGGTTGTTTTAAGTCCACTTTATATACAGAAATACTAATCGGGACTGGACCTACAGTTTAAAAGCGGGATCTGAACCATTGTACCATGTGCCTCCAGGATATCGAACCCGAGACCCCTTGATTACAAGGGGACGATGTTACCACTACGTCATCGGGGAGGCCTAACTTTAGTTTGTGTTTTAAACTTCGTATATTTAATAGGTTTGCTACCTCTCTAACTTAATTACCACGGGAATGACATTTAATACAATAGAGGAAGGAACAAGAATTGAAAATCCATGCCTCTCTAGGATTCAAACCTATGACCCTTCAATGTTAGTTCAGTACAATAACGATTACGCAACGTAAGAGGCCGGCATTCTCATATATATATATATGTCCTATATTATGATTGAATGAATGGTTTCGTTTAATTCGCTTTTCTGCCACTTTCGGCTAATCGCGAAGATGAGTTGATGTTTTAAGTGCTCTTTAAGCACAGTAAGGCCAATCGGTACTGGACCTACAGTTTAAAGTGAGATACGAACCACTATGTGCCTCCACCGTAATAAGTTAGAAGAAATAACTCGCATTTTCACAACTACCAATATTCTCGTTTTTCTTCATCACTTCGAAAATTATTTCTCGAAGATAGCTGCTATACTACGTACAAGAATTCAATTCAGAACTAAAGTAACAGTTGAACTACATGTATACCCAACGACAGTTACAATATTGGAGGGACAGAATAATTAAAAATTGTTGTTACAACTGAAGAAACGGGCATGGTGTAGTGGTTAGAGTTCTCGATTGGGCTGCCAGTGGTCTCAGGTTCAATTCTCATTACGAGGTTTTCTCTCTTTTTTAATTATCTTTTTATTAATGAAGAGCATGGGGACATTATTTGTAATAGCAGAATAAAGTCGTTACAAAGGTTGTGCATCTGGAATTTATATACGCGTATACATATAAGAAAAATGAATTGACACACGTTCAAAGGGATATTTTCATGTATAATATCGTGAATTATGATACTCTAACGATAATTGTGTACTGCTTCAAAGACATTCACAAATATTAATGACATAACTATTTATATTTGTCTAAATTCAGGACATACTAATTTGACCCATTTCCCCACTCGAGTTCAATGCAAAGATATCTCCGCAAATATAGACTGAAAAGTTTGGTAAATGTTTACTATCCTTCGGACGCCTATAACTTCTGAGTATCGTCAATTTTTGACATTTCTACTTACCTATCTGCTTCGCGGATAATTTTTTAACGTGTATTCACGTTTTTTTATCATGTTTTTTTTTTTAAAAAAAGTGTTTTTGTAACTGAAGAACGTACGTTTCCGGAAATGGTTTGTGGGGCTATGTGACAATGGTTCGTGGGGCTATGCGAGAATGGTGTGTGGCGCTACGCATATTTTTTCGAAACCAATTTTTAACTATTGTAACCTATTGTGACCCTACCTAACCTAACCTTACCGGAAATGGTTCGTGGGGCTATGTATGAATGGTTCATGGGGCTATGCGTCAATGGTTGAATTTCCGCTATGAAACATTCCCACATCACACAAAACATCTTCCAGATGTTAGACAATACTACAGGAACTTATTACGGTAAGTAGTTTCTTCTGTAGAAATGAAGAAATCTGTCCGAAGGATAGTAAACTAGTACCAAAAATTTTCATCATGTGCAATTCTTCATTAAATGTTTACGCCGATTCGTACTACCTTCGTTTTCTTTGTTACAAACAAGTATTCTTTGCACATTACATGAAGGATGAGAGTTGCATCCACATTTCACATTGGGTATCACCTTCTTCCTGCTTTCAGGAGCGAAAGATTGTAGGGTATTGGTTAACGCTAAGGATTGTCAACCTGATGGTCGTAGGTTCAAAACCCTCCCGTGGCAGAAAACGGAATGATTCAGTTTGGAATTAACGGTGGGGGAGGGGAAATATTAAATTACAAAACCTCCATTTCAACTAGTGTTGCCCACGGGACGAGACGGGACAGGCTTTTAAAAATTCGAGACGAGACGAGATTGACCATGTGTCATAAGACAAACGAATATTTTCGAGACGAGACAGCATTTCCACGAGAAGAGACAGGCCAAAGTCTCGTCTCGTGGGCAACACTAATTTCAACGAACCGAGAAGTGGAGAAAAATTGGATAATTCTTATAAATATTAAAATTACATTCATGTTTTTAGTGATATAATCACAGGTAAAATCAAAGATCTTACGTGGAATATTTTTTTTTCTTGCTCTGAACTCGGCCAAAAGGCATTTCGCACCGATCTAATACATTCTCCAGTACATTTTAAAATGTTATTGAATGTTTCATGTCGATAATTTGATCAATGCATCTATTTTTGACGCCGAGACGATATTTTCTTTAACTACCTCTTCTCTCCTCTCGTCTCCAGTCCCTTCTAGTGTTCTCATCTAATTTTCCTTCTTCTTTCCTCTCCTTCTCCTCTGCTTTTATCTCATATCGCCTTCCCTACTTTTCTCGCATCTTGTCTCCATTCCACTCTTCTACACTCCTCTTATCTCCTCTCCTGTCTTTGATTTCCGACTCCACTGCACTCTTCTCTTCTTTACGTTCTTCTCTTTTTCTCTCTTTTACTCTACTCTCCACTCCCCTCTTCTCGTCTCCTCCCCTCCTCTAGTTTTCCTCGTCTCTTCTCTTCTTTGCTCCATTTCCCTCATCTCTCCCCGAATCTATTTCCTTTTTCCTCACTACTTCTCCTCTTCTCGTCTATCCTCTCTTTCTTCTCACCTCTACTTTGCATCTTCTCCTTTCGCTTTCTCTTTCTCCTCTCCTTTGTCACCTTTCGTTTCCTCTCACCTCTTTTCCTTTCTGTAGACTCATCAGCGATTAAATTATACGAAAAAATCTATTTTTATCTTTCAGAATTTTTTTTGTCATTTGCGATATAGTAATAGTGATATTTTTACATTTTTATACACTAATACTTGTTTTTATTTCTTTCGCGTATTTCATAAATATCTATTGTGCATATGGCAACACTGAAATTGAGCCTGACTCTGAACGTAACCCACCAACGCTTTGCGTAAATTGGGTTGCCTAGTTTAAAATGTCGTTGTCCTAAGACTTTGGAGACACTGTACAATGTAGAAGTAAATGATGAATGGTATACTAAACTTGAAACTTCATTTTATCATTTCAGATAAGAGTTACTCGCCCGAGCTACGTCACTAGTCAAGATGGCGCTGACAGTTGCAGCGTAGGCAAATTGCATGATATGCATGTTGCTGGATGTTCAGTGCCATCTTGGCCAATGACTTACCCTAGGGCGCGTGGCACTTATCTTAAATGAAAAAGTGAAGTTTCAAGTTTAATATACTACTATTCACACTTTACATTGTATAGTAACACACTACATTTACTTCAAACGTGTAGCCATATTTCTGAATCACCCTGTAGGTAGCGATGTAATATTAGTAATATGCTAATACCAACTCGTTCCTCAAACAGTTATCCATTGGTATGAGCATACATATTACATCACTATCTACAATTTCGACCGTGGTGAGTAATAGCCCCCTTTTCCACTAGGGCCAACAATTTAGAAAATGTTGGTACGATATTATTCGTGTTTCTGGCAGAGTTAAATAATTACTAAAATTTAGAGATTTACTAAAATAAAGTAACTATTTAATAGCAGTGGAAACTAAAACGTGAAAGTGTTGATATCTTTTTTACAACAATGAAACATTCAAATAAAATTTATATAAGTTTTATTTGTTAAGAAATTAAATATATTTTCCTATAAATGGAGAATTTATCTTACAGATTACCTTCAGGGTTTTTAGCCACATTTCAAATGAACTTAAATTAAATAATAAACTTTTTTAGTAACAAAGAAAATGATCCAAGTTTCTGAAATTAAATTTTACCAAAACATAAATTACAACAGGGGCACCATTACACTTTTATTTTTCTCGCCTAAGATTGATTGATTGATTTGCTTTATTTTACTTCGCTTCTTGTTTCACTTTTGGCTAATTTGCGAAGATGGGGATGAGTGATGATATGATGAAATTGATGAATGGAAACTCACAAACATCCATGCCCAGGCCAGGATTCGAACCCGGGACCCCTGGCGTCGATGTGCTAACCACTCTGCCACGGGGCCGGCTTTCTCGCCGAAGAGATCTAAATAAATGACAGGGGAACAAATTACGGATTCAGCAATGCAAGCGAGATGAAGTAACCCATGTTCGCGTAAAGAAAGGGAAACGAAGGTAACTAAAACCCCAAACTAACTACAATAAATCTACACGAAGGAAGTGCCACTTCACCCCACTATACATTACCAAATCCTCGTAAACCTAAGGAAGACCAAACATGAGCAACCAAGAGTCTGTATCGGACCAGGAACAACCAGCCCCGACCCGTAACCAAGGTTACTCTTCTCGTTTAGCGGTAAAGTGAATGTATCGCTTGAATGTGAAGCCACATGAATGTCGGAACAACAGTGTTGCAATATGCAGATATTAAACACCGGAACAAGAACAATCTCTAAGTAAGAATGTTTACAATAGCCTGTGGAAAAGGAGATGCCGTAGCCATTAGCGCCGTCAAACGGTTAGACGGGAACTTGAAGTTACAAAGTCATAGACCGCGGCTTAAGAAGCTCAGACTGATTTACTACATTTCATCAAATTACATTGTAGGGTGTATTATTTGTATTGTATTTTGTGTTTACATTACATTATTCAAACAGAAAAAAACAATAGTATTACTCGTTTTGAACATCGGTGTGGTTTGAGTTGCTGTTTTAAGTCCACTTTATGCACAGTAAGGCTAATCGGGACTGGACCTACAGTTTAAAGTGGGATCCGAACCACTTGTGCCTCCACCGGGTATCGAACCCGGGACCCCTCGATTACAAGGCAATGACGCTACCACTGCGCCATGGGGGAGGCCCGTTTTGAACATCGGGCAATAGCTTTTATTATAGGTTTTGTATAATAAGTAGCTACCCGTCAGTATATTCATTTTATCTCAAGCCATAAACTGTACATGAATTTATTGCTTATTAAGGAGAAAGCATCTTACATCAGGAAATGCGCTTTCTTGTGCTATATTTCGTGTACTCAGTTTCTGACACTTTTTCCTATCTGCATATTGCAACACTAGCGCATAGTTTTGCAATTCGTTTCAATGGTTAAATTCACCTCTTACCGTCGTTCCTTCATCACGAGGTAATCGAGCTATTGCCCCCCTCCCCTCCTTACCTCCGTACCTGCAACTACCGTGACGTCACTCCCATCCTATGCTACCAGGATACCCTCTCCCTTTACTCCTGGAAAACTAAATATTTTGTTTTTCTTTCCGAAGAATTGACCTTTAGGATGTACAGTCACGGATGGTTCTGGATTGTAATGATTCTATTGAGAGTCAATGGGTTTGTTACAACCCAGAAGTGTCCGTGACTGTACAAGCGGCTACATTTAACAGAATGTATTGCTATGTCTTAGGATGGATATGGAAAAGAATGAAAATCGTGCTTTTATCCTAGATTATTGCAGCTATTACAATTGTGATAACGAGCAGGACAGCAGCACAACACTATGAAGAGGAAAGCAGGACTCAGGACTATTCTTCCCAGTACAGCCAGCAGCATCCGGTAGTGCCCATCCTGAACTACAACAATGAAATACATCCCGACGGATCCTTTTCATTCAAGTGAGTTGCTTCAAGCATTGTCATGATTGATTGATTGATTTTGCTTTATTTTACTTCGCTTTTTGTGTCACTTTTGGCTAATTTGCGAAGATGGGGATGAGTGATGATATGATGAAATTGAGTAATGAACACTCACAAACAACCATATCCAGGCCAGGATTCGAAACCGTGATCTCTGGCGTCGTTGCGCGATGTGCTAACCACTCCGCCACGGGGGGCGTCAAGTATTATCATAACATTACCACATACTTTTGTTTTTATGCTTATTTCCATTATGCTTAAATACCGGGTGGTCAGAATTAAAGTTACCCAACTCTGAAGGCTGTTTGAGGCATCGTAGAACTCTAAAATTGGGTGAATCCACTATGCAGACCATGGGGAAGAGGATGGCGATTTTTTAAAAAAATAGTTCAATTTTCCGCAACCAGGTTGAAATGTGGCGCTGTAATAATGAATATTGAAAAACATAAGTCAGGTGTGCAAATCTTTATTGTTGGTTTCTGCCAATACTGCTGTGCAGCTGCACTATTACTACCGTTCTGATAAAACAACTTCACCAGCAATGCACGGTATTTCTTATTTAATGGCATGGTGATCACTTCCGAACTCTTGTTCAGCAGTCACGTTAAGTGATTTAGCTGAGTTATTAATTACAAAGATATTTGTTATTGGCTGGAAGTTGCGAGAAAATAATCTCTCGTTTATTGCAAGATTGCAAGGTAAAGGCAAATCCATAACCAATTGGAGCAGTTTACGTCATTATTACAAGCCATCATGGAAGTACAGCGCCACATTTCAACCTGGTGGCGGAAAATTGAACTCCTTTTTTATCGCCATCCTCTTGCCCATGGTCTGCATAGTGGATTCACCAAATTTCAGAGCTCTACGATGCCTCAAACATTCTACAGAGGGCTCTAAGTTAGGTAACTTTAATTCTGGCCACCCGGAAATATGGCAGCCTACAGGTAATGTCAAGGGTTTGTGGAGGCCGGTAATATATTTATTTCTAAATACAAATATTGAGTATAGTCATGGACAAGTCTAGGTTGTAACATCTCATTAACTTTCAGGGGAATCGTTACAACCCAGAAGTGTCAATGACTGTACATGACCTTTTCTTCGCTAATAACTTATAAGGTAACTCATTTGCCATGTGCCGACCTTCATGACGGAGTGCTTAGAACACACCCCGCTGAGACGCCAGGGGTACTGCGTTCGAATCCCGACCTGAGCATGGATGTTCTTTGTGAGTAAAAAAGGTAAAGGGCTCCCCTGTGCTTAGCACCACGCCATGAAGGCGTATAGGGGTGTGGGGGTACCCTTTCATTAATTTCATATTATCATTCATCTTCATCTTCGCGATTAGCCAAAAGTGGCAGAAATGCGAAGTAAAATAAAATAAATCAATCAAGCATTCACCGTCCTGAAGCTTTATAACACTCTCTGGGAAATCCATCTGAAAGTTGCAAGTTTGTTTAAAGTTGAATACAAGTCTGGATTATCCTACCTGAGCATAACGTGTACTTTGAACAAACTTGCAACATTTATATGGATTTACCAGATATTAATATGAAACTGTAGTAAATTATAATATAAATATTTGCCTTCAGCTTTATGAATTTATAAAAAATAGATAACGAAACAGACACAATCAGGCCAGTATCCAAAATTTTATTTCGGAGCGGGGCCATCTCTTATCAGCAACCGTCATCTGAAAACGAAGAGGTAGAAGGTACGTACGTACAAGTCCTGAAGATGAATTTCTCAGTATATCACAACTTATTATTCAAGATGTCTAATCCTGTTAAGGTAGTAAAATTAATTATCACTATACACTATTTAAATTAGATAATTGCAGGATTTCGGTGTAGGGCTTCACCGCACGAGACGCCCCCCCCCCGGCTACGAGTCTGGACACAATGAAACGTTCGTTCTTTGTTCAGGATTCGAACCTAGTATCGACGGCTTTGTTGCGAGGTTTATTTCTACTTTCAAGAACAGAAACGTGAAGAAAAATAAATCAAATCATTCATTCATTCAACTTTCTAAAAGAACAATTTCACATTGCTTCAAATCCATTTTAAGTATGGAATTCGAACCTCTTTAATTTATCTTACAATGAATGAACCATAGATGTCTAGATGAGACTGCTATGCGATAACATGAATCAGTGGTATTGAAACTCTGCAACGCGCCTCCCTGGGGAGGCGTTAAATTTTGCTGAGGAGGCGCGACAACTGTCTAAAAAATATTCCTTTCTGATAGTTTAAAATGTGTTAATAAGAAACATTTCAGCATCCTAACTAACTAACTAATTCTCTAGCCTTCTCAAACCCGAAGGTTCATATCTGCAGAAACACATGCCTTCCACCTGTCCCTATCTTGTGCAAGATCAATCCAATCTTTTCCATTCTTACCGATTTCCTTTAGGTCCATCTCAACGTTGTCCCTCCATCTTCGTCTTGGCCTTCTTGCAGCTCTCTTACCATCAGGTTTCCCAACAACCATTCTGTAAACTCTTATTTCCTCTCCCATTCGTGCCACATGTCCTGCCACCTAAGTCTTCTTGATTTACATATCTGGACATGAATACAAATCGTGCAGTTCTAAATTATGTAACCTTCTCCACTCACCTGTCTCCTCATCCCATTAAGGTCCAAATAATTTCCTAAGGATCGTATTTTCAAATTCAATTTACGTTCCTGTTTCAATGTAAGGGACCAAGTTTCGCATCGTATCCTTCTCTTGTATTATTGCCACACACGTTGTTTGACTCTCGGAGTTGCCATCTCTCGTGTTTTTGAACTGAGACGAAAACTTCGCTTGTACCTTGCGGAAGAAAACCATGGCAATGCTGAAAACGTAATTGACAGTGTTTTGTGGATACCTTTCCGATATTTTCAACAAACTGAATGTTCTGAATGTATCTCTACAAGGTACGTACGTACAAGACAGTCCCGTACCCAGGGGAGACCATGCCGCTCCCCTCGAGCAATGAAATTTTAAAATGTGAAACTATGAAAGCTACGAAAATAAGAGACGATTTTTAAAACTTGTAAAAATTTCAATTTTGTACTTCCATCAATGAATGTGCTTCTTGTGTGGAGAGGCAGTCTCATGAAGTCTGCAGTCTGCGATATTAGGTACTTTTAGTCTTACAACCAGTTTTGCTCCTGCACTATGGCCTCTTAATGCTATGCCTTGTCTACCCAGACCCGGTGGAGAGACATAGTGGTTTGGACCCCACTTTAAACTGTAAGTCCAGTCCCAATTAGTCTATCTGTGCATAAAATAGTACCTAAAATAAAATCTCAAACTCAAACTTGTCTACTAAGAGAAAGTAAATTGTCCTTACACCTCAGTTTTGACACCCAATCTCCGCTACTGGCTACCAGATGAAAATGTCTCTCTCTTTTTTTTGGTTAACCATAGCCCGCTTCAATCCTTCGTAGCGAGCTATGGGTTAACTCACATTTAGAATTCTTTATAGTAATAATAATTGTAATGCGTACAATTTAATTCATAAATATATTAATTTCTAAACATATAATTATCGTGGCTGTTCAATGATTCTGATATAAGAATATGAAGGAAATTTGAAGACATTTTTAATTTCCGAAACTCAGAACTATCCGAATACTTCTGGCCAGTATCGACGATTGGGTGCCAAAACTGGGGAAGGGGAGGGGTCAAGGACAGTTTTTTTTCTATTGGTAGATAAGCATTAAGAGTCCATAGTACGGGGAAAAAAGTGGCAAAAAGTCGGGGCAACTGTCCCCAGACCCTCTTCCCAAATATCCGCCAATGTGTATATATATATATAAACACGGATCTGGCACCTCCCTCAAAAAAAAACTGGGTACGGGCCTGGTACAAGGGAATCCTGCACCTATCAGACAAGTTGGCAGCCTTTAAAAGGAAGTTGTTGCTTTGTAAGAGGAAGATTACATTGAGCATGTCGTTACAAGAAACAGGACTACAATTAAGTGAAGAAATCCAAATATTGCTGTATGCCTATTTTTAATATTATCCGGCTTTTCTTACCGTCTTTTAAATCATGAATATCGTATAGATTAAAAAAAATGACACCAGATTATAAACATTAAAAAGATATACGGCACCTGTATTAACTACACACATTATATTCCCATTACTTGAATGTGTACCGGGCTGTAAGGGGTTACCCTTTCAGAAGATAAAGGGGAGAACCCCCGAAAAATGCCCTCCTACACCCGCATACATTTTGAGGTATGCCCTACTGTCCCAGTGCCTTAAACTATATCGGAACTTCAGTTACGCGAAATATTTACCGGTTTCCCCCTGTAGCCTTCTTCTTTATTCTTAATTTCCATTTTTTTACAAGGACCAATAATTATTCGGAGACCAGAAAAAGCATTGGTTTACATATAATCGTATCCCGCGGTAAGGCGTGACTCGAACCCGGGACCACTGGCGTCATAACTCAACAGGCTAACCACTTCGCCAAAGGGGCCTGGCCGGAGCGTTGGAAGCATAGCACCGGCAATCTTCAACGGATCTTAAAAACTCCCCTGACACGGGATTCTACCGGAAACCGTACGAAACATAGCCTAAGTAAACTCAGCTTTATGCTGAAAACAGCGTTAACGGCAGACGACCATTCGCCAACGGCTCTAAAGATCGGAAATTCGAATCTCACATAAATAGTTCGAGAGAACATTTCTCACCCGAGTTGTACTCAGAAATCAGAAATGTATCTCGTGAACAGTCGTTGCCTCATATTTACAATTGCTACGTAAAGAGTTACCACGGGAGTTGCGCTGCTGAAAATAGTTTTATTTCAGGACCGTGCTTAAACATACACCGAACTCTTGCAGACTAGCAAGGCACTGGCGTCTAGACTCATGGCCAGTATAATCCTCCGTGGGGCTCGTGTTGTGTGTGTCTGTGATTGTCCTTCCATAAATTTCTTCCGCTCTCTGTTCGTTCTCTTCATCGCGAGTACCCAGAAGTGGCAGAAAGAAATGAAAAGTATAATAAGACAGATCAAACTGGTATGGGTACTAAAAGTAAACAAACATCTGAGGAGATTTTGTGTTTATATTTCATGGTCATATATATTTATTAGTTATTTTTGATAGGAGGCGTGTGCAAATTTTGGCAGCGGAAGGGAGCAACGACAACAAACATTTTGAAAACTTCTGACTTTAACAGAATGACACGAGACTTTTAAAAAATATATAGAACGCAATGTGTGCTTGGTAGTCGAGGAAATTTATGCATATTTTGGCATAATTTTGGCATAATTGAATCTCTGAGGTGCTGAAAGATCTTGATCTACATTTGGCTCAACTCTGAAAAATAACAGGACGCTGCTGCTCTGTGGCTGCAATACATTAGGATGCTCGATATTCTTCTGAATGTCATTCAAGCCGAGCGTATTGGGAAGTGGAGTTTACATCTTCAATCAGTTACGCATATGTTCTCCTCTTGCTGCATCAGGGGCAACACCTGTGCTACAAGTGTACGTCTGTATGAACAGGAAATGATCAAATTGAACATGTTATCACCAGGTATCTACGAAAAATTCTGAAATGGACTCTAAGTTAGGCAAAGTGACCGGTTTAGAACCGTATTTTACTGTAGCATGTTAGTTCAGTACACTGACAGTGGCGACGATTAGGGGTGGGGGGCATGAGGAGCAGTTCTCCCCCCCCTTCCACACACACTTCTTGCCCCCACACTATGGTCTCTTAATGATAAGCCTTGTCTACCAGCGGATTTGACCCAAAATCATCTGCCCTAATTGCATTTTCAATACGATTCTTTCTAATTGCAGTTAAGTAGAAAGTAAACCGTACTTGCCCCCCCCCACCTCAGTTTTGACACATAATCGCCGCTACTGGGACATACATTTTTAAACAATAAAAGCAACATGCAACAAACACAAATGAACGAAACGCTGCAGAACCAAAAAATATTACGTTCTAACGAATACCATTAGAAATGAAGCACGTAAAATATAGGGAAACACATGACTGCATTAAACTACATATCTCGTCAACCATGACCCTAAATGTACGAAACCAAAACCATTTTCTAGAGGAAATCATGAGCTATGAATTTGGTCCAGTGACTTTAGGACATAAATTGCATAGCCTCTTACATATTTGCTGTTATTTGTGTCGGAAACAAAATTTTACGCTAATTCTAAGAAATATAGAAAATGTTTTAAGCTTTGTAATTCAATTACGATTAATCCTAGCTCTATCAAGCAAAAAGCATAATTTAGAAAATTTTCTGCTCTTTCATTTTGGTTATCTTCACTTTTTGTGTACAACGCACCGTTTTCGAGATATTAATTTTTTTACTTGTCAAGGGGAATTTTGGGTGCCATTTTTCAAGATGGTGGCGAGCGTACAGGTCAGACACTGGTAGACTCTTGAATCGGATTCCTCACATTTTTTTTTACTATAGGGGAAGTTGTTCACCAGAAAACATTATCTTTCCTCGACTATGGGAGAGGAGAGGGAAGAGAGAGAAAGAAGTGGAAAGTGAGAACATAGAACATCAGGGTTCACAAGGGAGACACACATGTATTCATTGGCGTTGACCTTTCTGTTCTCGACTTCTCAATTTTAATGCTCATGTCATTATTTTACAAGCGCAACTGTAGAAATATTTGCTAATTTTGCTACTTTATTGAATACCAGTTGCTTTTATTAATTTAGTGTATTGTATCACCCATTTATTCACACATTCTTCCCAATTTTATTAAAAAAATATTCATTACAAAAGAAAATATCGCTTCTAAGTTACTGAGTTTTATGTGCTGCCATCTATTGTTGTCTCTCGAAGCTGTTTTTATTTAATCCTTGTGTTCTTGACATCTGGTTATTAACAATATTTATTAACTTTACGATTCAAGTAGCCTATTTTAAAGTAACCATTACTTCCTATTGCAGCTATGTGACGGGAGACGGTGCATCGCAACAGGCAACTGGCTACGTAAAGGACGCAGGCCATCCCGATTATGAAACGCAGGTAGTGCACGGTAGTTACTCGTACACGGCACCAGATGGCACGCCGATCACTGTCAACTACATAGCGGACGAGAATGGATTCCAGCCACAGGGAGCCCATTTGCCGACTTCTCCGCCTGTTCCAGAAGCTATCCAGAGGACATTCCAGAGACGAGCTGCCGAATCCAACCTGCACGGTCAACGTCCCACCGGTTTTCACCATCGAAGGAGTTATTTCTAGCGCACGATATTTTCGAATGGAAGCAATTAAGAAATGACAGTCGTGAAAACCGCTCGCCGCGGATCTTGAAAGTGTAACACTCTAACACCATAGTGTTACATTGTGTAACATATTTATGTACTGATGTTGGACTTTCTCACGGATATTTATTGAAAATATACTAGCTGGATTTTCAGTAAGAAAAGCTCCTTTGTGTGAAAATGGTAAAGGTTTCCCATTCCACTGCACATTGCAACAAACCATTAGGGGTGCGCAGGTAGCGGCAAGACTTTTGTCATTGTTGAGATGATGTGATCAGCACCACGCTTCAGCCTATCAGTGGTACGGTATGCAGTAAATGGCGGGTCTCTCTCTCTATGTAGTTTATATATTATTACATGTTTAACAAAAACTTACAGAAATTCACCCGCTTCCTATTGAGAGTTTTTGCGTTTTTGGGCCCTTTTTGGTAATAACTTGACGCTAATATGTCATTCGGTATGACGACATATAGTATCGCACTTGCATTCTTTGTTATTTAGCGTCGCTTTGCGTTCACTTTTGGCTAATCGCTACTGCCGGGACTCGAACTTTGGTGGTGAAATCGTAAGTCGACTGCAGATGATGTCATACTGCTAAAACATACTTGTTTATATTGAGTCTTGACTTACTTGACTTAATTCCTGTTATTTCCTGTGGAACATAGGACATCAACAAAACATCTCCACCTGGTCCTACTGACGGCAATTCTCTTCACTGCATTCCAGCTCTTTCCTTCCTCCAATGCCTCAGCGCGAACATATCTTCGCCACGTCTGTTTGTTTTCTTTCTTCCCAGTCTAGTGCCTCTCTCTCGACAGCCCCATTTTCCTTCCTCAACGCATGCCCTATCCAACTCATTTATTTGTATGGACAACTCGGTTTCTCCCCAAAGTTCTTGGTTTTGAATCACTTCTGGCCAAAAGATATTCAAAAATTTTCTCAGGAAGCGATTGATGAAGGTCTGTAGTTTAAAGGTGATCGTTATTATTACCTTCCATGTCTCAAATCCATATAACAGCACAGACTTAACATTACTTCGAAAAATACGAAGTTTGGTCTTCATAGATACGAGGGCCACTATTTATATTTTGAGCCTTGGCAACACTGATTGAAGTTAGGCGCGATTTGACATTTGCACGGAATCGTCTGGCATTATTGACCATAACGTACTTCAAATGTTTTGTCAATAGCTTCATTTGTGTTGTTTATGTTGCCTTGGAGATTGCGCGACAACAATAAAATGAAATTAACTCGTGAACATTATCGTGCGATGATTTTTTACGATTTTCGACGTGGATTATCAAGACAAGAGTGCATCGATCAACTTACTTCCACATCTGGCGATGAAGCCCCATCCTTTGCCACTGTGAAACGCTGGTATAACGAATTTAATCGTGGCCGCCATTCGCTCACCGACGAGATTCGCGAAGGTCGTCCAAAATCAGTTGTTGTTCAAGAAAACATTGATGCTGTGCAAAACCTAATACTGCAAGATCGTCATGTGACATACTGTGAGATTGAGGCAACCATAGGCATTAGTTCCACCAGCATATATAAAATATTACATGATCATTTAGCTGTGAGAAAGGTATGTTCTCGTTGGATCCCACACAATTTGACAAAAACTCAAAAAGACGCTCCCGTCAATTGGTGTAAACAAATGCTCAATAAATACAATCGTGGTGCTTCAAAAGATTAAGATTGTAACAGGTGACGAATCATGGATATATGCATATGAGCCAGAACGTAAACAGCAGTCGACCGTATGGGTGTTTCAAGATGAACCCAATCCAACAAAAGTTGTTCGCGCTCGAAGCACATCGAAACAAATGGTCGCCTGTTTTTTCGGGAAAACTGGTCATGTGGCAACTGTGCCTTTAGAGGAACGTAGAACGGTCAACTCTGAATGGTACACAACAATTTGTTTGCCAGAGATCTTCTGTCAAATACGGAAAACAAACGAATGCCGTCCGTCGGATCATTCTTCATCAAGACAATGCCAGCTGTCACACATCTCGTCTAACAATCGACTTTATGAACAGTCAAAAAATCGAATTGATGGGTCATCCGCCGTACAGTCCTGATTTGGCACCCAATGACGTCTTCTTGTTCCCGAATGTCAAGAATAAATTACGTGGACAACGATATTCGTCGGCGGAAGACGCCGTTGATGCGTTCAAAAACCATATTATGGAGGTGTCTCAAGAAGATTGGAAAAACTACTTTGACAAATGGTTCGAACGAATGCAAAAGTGTATTGACCATAAAGGAGAATACTTCGAAAAACAATAAAGCAGTTTTCAATGCCAAATTCCTGTTCTTTCATTGTTAGGCTCAAAATATAAATAGTGACCCTCGTATATGCTTGTTTTTCCATACTGGATAGAGCCTCACAAAGGTGTCGTTTGCTTTCTGGATACGTTCAGAGACATCCTGCGCAGCCCCTTCATCTTTTGCCACCACACTATCCAAGTAAGTAAAGCTATCTACATTTTCAATACCCTCTTCACCGATACTAAACGGGTCTGTTTTTGTGGAGTTAATCCTCAGTGTGTTAGTCTTCTTGAAGTTAATCACAAGTCCTACTTTTTTGCATTTTCTATTAAACCTGCTAGTTTTGTTTACATATCACCATGTGCTTCAGACAAGAAGCACAAATCATCTGCAAAATCAAGGCCCTCTTGTATGCATATGTCCTTGTATTGAGTTATGATTTAATATTTTCCATCCTGGTAGTTAACTTGGTGATATTTCAACAACCGAAACGTGGCACATTACTCATGGATTACTGGAGTACCACGGTTCCCTTTCCACTTATATGTGGTTAATCGCCATGAGAAGAATAAATTATGTGTGTTTGTTTTGTCTTAATGTCGTCGCTCTTCAGCTATTTTGGCTAACCCTGACAATGGTTATTTATGAAGGGACACTCACAAAACACAAATGCCCAGGACAGGACTCAAAGTCTGAATCTACAGTGCCAAAATCGTTGTTCGACCACTCAACTGCCACATAAGCGGCTTTGATGAAATAGGTAAATAAACAAACATATATGGACGGAATTCAAACCTAGGTTTCCACTCGTATCAAGTTACGCTAAGGACCCTTAACGGATTCCACACGTTGTATGCGAACATGCGTTTATGTGTCTGAGCGATTATAAGTGTTCGACTCACAATCTCACCACCAAACGTTCAGGGTTAAAGTTCTGATATAAGTGTGCAATTTGTTTTTAGTATTTTTCCAATTCTTGTTGCTTTTCCTGACGATAACAATGAATGGGAGCAACTGAGGAAGGCATCATGCCCAAAGCCGGGAATCGAAAACCCATACCTTCGCTAACAAAATCGAGAGTCAGTCATTCAACACGCTCTGCCACCGAGGCGGCTACTTTGTCCTTCATCTAAGCCAATCATCATTCATCTTCATCGTCGTGATTCATCTAAAGAGATAGAAAAAGCGACGATGAAAATGCATACATACAGAACGTATCATTATGCAATCTTGCAACAATCGTTGAGACTGCAGTCCTAGTAGCATTTCTTATGCAAAGTTTAATTGGACTTTGATTGGATTTGGTTTATTTTACTTAACATTTCTGGAGCATTGGGCTAATCGCGAGGATGATGATGAGTGATGACATGATTAAATTGATAAAGGGACACAAAGAACACCAATGTCCAGAAGGATATTCGAACTCGGGACCCTTGTTGTCGTAGCGCGCTGTGTTAACCACTTTGCCATGGTTAAGGAGGTACGGTAAGGTAAAGATATCCCTGTGAGTGTGCTCAGATAAATAAGATGGGTCTTTAGTTTTTACTTAGCTAACCACCTCTTCCCTAAAGGAAGCTGACGAAGGTTTGTTGGGAGCGTGTGTTGTTGAACGCTACTCACCCCATGCTGTAGATCTGGCCCTCGGCTTCAGGTTTCTGTGATGGTAGGAATTGGAGACGGGCGCCCGCTGAAGAGATCGCTGGCGGCGATTAGAGGCGGCAGGAAAATTCGACCGCTTGATTCTATGGAGCGCTGATTCTCCGGACTCGGGTTGGAGTTTAGGCTAATGATCCTCCGTAGTCCGGACTGCATCTAGGGCTTCTCGCTTGTTGCCGCCTCGTAACGTCGCGATCTCTCAACAGGCCGTCGTCGTCGTCTCGATGATCAATTTGCTGGTAATTGTGGAGCGAAATGAGAGATCGATTTACCGTCTCCAGGGGTTTTATACTTTGGAATCGAGTCATGACTTGGTGGACTTTGCACCTTCAGCTGTACACCTGGGGTATCCCTGGATGCAGATAGAAATTTACAGTGGAGGTGCACTCACCGCTGGCGAGGGCCGTTGCCTTGCTGACTGTGCAGAGCTGAGTGGAAAAATCTTGATGCTCGGCTCTGCATCCGGTGGAATGTCGGGTGAATGAGCGTTCAACTTGCGAGCTTCAGAGCGATGTTTTAGGAAAATTGATGTGTCTACCTTTATGCTTCCAATTCCTTCATCGCTAGATATAGAGTTCCACATATTCTTGGTCTCGGCCATAGTTGATTTGATTGATTGTTTTGGTTTGTAGATTTACGTCCACTTTATGCACAGAAAGGCTAATCGGGAGACTTTTCCTACAGTTTAGAGCGGTATCCGTACCACTGCGCCATGCCTCCACCGGGTATCGAACCCGGTACCCCTAGATTACAAGGCGATAACGTTACCACTACGCCATATGGGAGACGCTCGGCCATAGTTGGGATGATGTGATCAGCATCACACACGGCCCAAGGATCGCCCCCAGGTACCCATTCATACGAGGCTGGGTGGGCCTTAGAGGCCGGCCTCCAAATTGATCGTGTGATAATAAGGAAAGCAAGATATTCATTTTCTCTGCGGTCATGCAAAATACCAAATACGAAGTCACATTACGTTCACCTAAAATGCGAACCCTATAATCAAATATCTTTAAATATTACCATACGTCAAGTTCCATCTTCCAACCAGCGTACGTAAGAGATGCAACGGACAGGATATGTGAAGAATGCAGCTTGCATACGTAACACGTTCCTGCACACGTTTGAAATACCCCGTGAAATAACGACTTTCACCAAATTTAATGGCAAAATAATCGACCTACGACCTTCTCATGCCGGAGGGATCTGTATGACGTCACTTGTTCGTATTGCTGAGCTTATTAAACATTACAGATTGCGCGTGTTTCGGATATTCCTCAGCAACGCCTCTCATAATTTCCTTCCTCTGAAACGTGCAACTTAATGTTCTTTCTCAAGAGTTTGCGTGTTGGTAGGGACAACATGGTACATTATGGTAATAAGCTTCTACGTAATTCGACGTATCAAGTCGTTAGTTTCTTGCAAGCAGCAAAACACTATGTTTTTACATCCATTGCACCCAGCATGACCAAAGCATTATACAGAGTGTCCACAATTAAAGTTGTCCTCTTCAGAGCCATCTGTAGCCCGTTTGAAGCATCGGATTGCTGTGAAACTTGGTAGTTAGGCTATGGAGACCCAGGGGAAGTGGATGCAGACGAAAAAGATAGTTCAAAATTTCACCACCAGGTTCAAACGGTCTGCAGAGGGGTCCGAAGAGTGCAACTCTTAGTTCTGGCCATCCAGAACCATTGTTCTTTTTTTTTTTTAAAAAAAAATGAAAGTAGTTCTTCGGGGAAATATTCCTCATATGCTGATTTGGGAGACCTCTTCTTGTTGTGGTATAATTAAACATGTCTGGAACTGCATCAAGTTAGTTTTCCTGTTGTCTTAGACTAATCGCGACAATGAGGATGAATGGTGATTACATGGAATTAATGAATGGACACTCCCAAAGCTTTTGCCATGCTCGAAACTCGAAACCTGTGGTGAAATATTTAAAGAAATACTTTGAACCATCTACCTAGGATTTTCTGTAGGCCATCACTAATTACTGATAAAATTCTCAGCGAGTTTCTAATATGGTAAACTAAGCACATATTTATACGTTTATGACATAGGCTATGATGAACAATAGAGAGAGAGAGAAGGAGGAAATTTCAAGTATGAAAGATGCAGTGGATAAGCCTATTTAAGAGAGACGACGTTATGTTATGGGTATTTTGAATAATATGGCTTATTTGTGACTTCATGACGGGAAAGTTGATGGGGTAGGAAAAGGGAAAGGAAGTTGGAGTAAGAGACCATGATGTTCATTAAAGAAACTATCCCAGTATTCGGCCAGAATGAGTGAGGAAAACAGCAGAAAAACTTAGGGTGTGTACGGCTTTCCAAATACGAGTGCCTCAGTACACAGACACACACAAGGTGGCATTTGAAGAAATGTGAGAGTAGAACTCTTCCTTCTGTTTACTAATTATAATTAGCTAATGAAAAGAAAATCCTTGTGAAGACGTAAACTAAAAAAGCAAGGAATACAAAAATTCAATTTTGTGTCAAATGTACATAATATACCAATCTAATATTTCTTATTAAGGCACATGAACATCAACTTGTTTCTTCCCAGCGAATTAATCTCTGTCAAATTATTCCACAATAACTAAGTTTATTTTAATTGACACCTTTCAAACGTCTTCTTGTTTTGTCACAGTTTTAAGTGATGTTTGTCAATAGCCGAGGACTTGAAAATTTAACTTAGATGTTTTTGTGTTTGGGAATCCGAAATTCCAATGAATCATTATTATTAACATAGCTAATTGAGACATTTAAGTTCCACTGTGATTCGAGATAGTTCTGTATATTAGTCGTTCATACACTTTATATACTATTTCTCAACATAGGGGAAGTCTCAAAGTCACGTCTTACAGTCTTTACGACCTATAATTACGAACTTATAAGTTATTTCACTCAATACGTTACAACAGAGAGGAGAGACTATTGGGCAGAATTGCGCTGTTGCCACATATGGGAAAAGCAAAGCGAGAGCGGGAGAAAAGTCGCTGGTTCCCGCGCACTGTGTGGCAACGTTGCCTAGTTCGAGCATCAGACTGACCTTTCCCCGCGGCACTTTTGTGTCATCCCTGAGCTTTCGAGCAAATACTGTAAGTTTGTACGTATCACATTGATTACAAAGACCAACTCTACAACGAGATATTTCATTCTCTTAAACCTCCGAACACAAGGAGTTGTGCTCCGACATGGCAACAGCGCGAACTTTTGCCACCCGCATAATTTTATGGCCGTGCTTTTAAAACTATTGAATTATATTCTAATCTGACCAAACGAAACAAAACGACATCTTAGAATCTTACTCTATTATTACCTTTCCACACAAAATTTACGAGCAGGTTTCTTGTGGTCTGGACACATCCACTTCATCCAGGTTAAGAAAAGTATACAATACTTTATATATATATATATATATATATATATATATATATATATATATATATATATATATATATATATATATATATATTGTATATATATATACACACTATATATTGTGTAGTAGTTCCTCCATTCATATCGGGGGTTAGGCGTAGAGCTGACAACTCTGCACTGTAAAAAGACATGTCAAGAAACAGAAATATAAGGCCATGGATGTTCCCAAGGTAAAATATTCCGGAGGTAAAATAGTCCCCCGTTCGGATCTCCGGGTGGGGACTACTTTGGGAGGTCCCTGGACTAAGGATAAGATCTACGTTAGGAATAAGGATATTAAATTAGGCACCTGGAATGTTCTGAGCCTTTACCGGCCTGGGGCATTTCAGTGTACAGTTAATGAGATAGTGAAGTATAAATTAGATGTAGTAGCTGTCCAGGAAGTTAGGTGGCCAGGAGAAGGAAATTGTAAAACTAAAAATTATACTTTTTTCTATGGTGGTACTGAAAATCATAATTTTGGAACAGGCTTTTTCATAAATAATAGAATTATCTCGGCTCTTAAAACAATAGAATTTATTAATGATAGGATATCATATGCAGTTTTACAGGGTAGGTGGTGTAAAATTATTTTAATAAACATACATGCACCAACGGAAGATAAAGATGATAATACTAAAGATGATTTTTATACAGAGTTAGAACAGGTCTTTGATAAATTTTCTCAGTATGATATGAAAATTCTGTTAGGTGACTGTAATGCACAGATTGGCAAAGAAGATACATTTAAACCCACGATTGGTAAAGAAAGTCTTCATGAATTAAGTAATGATAATGGTATAAGATTGATTACTTTTGCAACCTCAAAAAGACTTTAATTGTGAAAAGTACCACTTTTAAACATAAAGATATCCATAAATATACCTGGTCTTCTCCAGATGGTAAAACTCATAATCAGATAGATCATATTCTCATTGATAAGAGTGTTACGCCCTCCGCTGCCCGGGAAAACAAATGCTACCACTATCTAGATAGAGGCGGCAAAATCTCCCTCGGACAAGCGAAATAGCGTTACGGTCCAGGTTAAGTTCGTGTGTAGGAACCGGTGACCAACAGTGCATAGTAATAAGCCATATCGAATAAAAACAAAGACATATGTACTTTCAAATTACCACCTCTTTACCTGTAGCCGGGAAGCGGCTAGCTGTATACCTGAAAATCACGGGTAGCGACATGCATACGAAAATGATATAGCCCAAAATTAACATGAAAATAAAAAGTATATTCTATTCATAACCAACAAAAATGGAATTATTACAGGTCCCCACACTTGCACTCTCACATTCTCTCTCAGATTCAATCCTCATGGGGTCATCGACACAAGAAATTATACATGACATGTACAGGTTTTATGACGACAAGCCCTAATTATTGCATTCTCAATTAATTTTATCTTACTTTTTGTCTAATCAGGTCATTTGTGATTTTGCTCCAGTGCTACTTAAATCCTAGCCAGCCCTTACTTAAGTTCACCTTTTGTTTTTTAAAAAAGAAACTAGTCGGCGCGGTGACCATACATTACTTGACCAGTATAAACAAAGGCGTCTCAACGGCAATTACATTCACGTGGGCGGACGTTTTCCTTTTACAAGACCTCACGTGGTTCCAAACATAACAAATAACCTCCGTTGAGTGGCGCAAACATATACTCTCTAGCAGGCGGGACTTAAACACTTCGCCGCGACGAGCAATTCACATTACCAGGCAAATACTTTAACAAATAATCACATATGCGACAGGACATAGCTAGCAGCGACACAGCGCTGACACATAAAAATGAACAAACCTCAAGTAGAATATGCAATTAAGCGGGCGGCGCTTTACTCTAATAGTACGCACTTTAAACAAATACAAAGGAGCACAAACAACAATGAATTTAAGATCATAAAAAAATATCACAAGGAATACGAAAAATTGACCTGAGACGAATAGATTACAAATGACAAGCGCGACGGGAGTTTGGTATGAAGTTCGAGTTGAGTGGGCGTTTTCAAAATGTCGACGAATTTCAAGGGCGTTCTCTAAATCAATCGGGCCGTCACGTGTTAAGGTTCACACAGATGAATACTTTACCATCTCTCAGCTTCCGGGGTGCATCCTGGCGTCTTTATGGGCGATTGAAAACACATAGTATCCACGCGAAAGGTTTCCTGGGTCGTGACGATGAAGATGCAAAAAGGGTTCAAACACCTAGTTCCCCGGCTCCTCTTCCTCTCGGGATCGGTGGATCTCCGTGGTATGGCGCGGTTCGGACGTCGCATCTGAGCGGGCGTCGTCGGCGTCGTCGGGACGTCAACATCTCTCTCTACGTCTCTCTGTCGCGGTTGGTAGGCGTCGTCGGCGTCGTCGGGGCGTCAACGTGGCGGATGGTAGGCGTCATCGGCGTCGTCGGGGCGTCAACATCTCTCTCTACGTCTCTCTGTCGCGGCTGGTAGGCGTCGTCGGGGCGTCAACGTGGCGGATGGTAGGCATCGTCGGCGTATCAATAGGGCGGCGTTCGACGTTCTCTCTCTCTCCATGGCGGCGGATAGGCATCATCGGCGTAGCTTCTTCTGACATCAGGCGAATCGACGTAACGCCCCCATCTCTCTTCTTCCTCTAGCCCGCCATAGTTTCCGGTGTTCCTCGTTTCTCAAAAATTATAAATGGCGTAAGGTAATCACGGAAACACGGTTTCGCTTCAACTTCCCCCAGCGGTTGAGGTAGGCGCACTCGTGTAGACTTACTGCCTATCACACACACTGGTGTTCGCACAACACAACAAAGTCCACTGTACACGAAAGGTAGCACGAAGGTGCTCTCGTTCCAAGAATCGCGGCAAAACTGTATATGGAGAGGTAGCACGGAGCTTCTCTCGCTACAAGGATCGCGGTAAGACTGTGTATCGAAAAACCATGTCCTTCGTTTTATTTAGATTTTGAAAAACGACGCTAGGCGATCGTTGAAGCGACGCTTCCGAAGAGGTCAGTCCACTTTGCTCTATTGTCTCCCAAGTGGGACGAGCTGTGTCCGAAGTTTACTTGTGTGGATTAAGCTTCCGCCTGGCTGTCGCCCATAGCTCAATTGCGATCGCTGTCCACAATTGATCGCTGATCAATTAGAACCGATTTGATCTGGCGTCCGTAATTGTCGCTTGATCGTGACGAAACTCCACACATCCGTCCTTGCACACATGCCGCTGCGCTGGTATAAGTTTCACATGAATCTGACCGTTGGAAACCGAGATATTTAAATGTTTGTCATTACGGTCGAATTTCCTAAGCTTTAGACGCATAGCGTGACCCTTCAGGTGCTCACCCTTAACACACGCGAACGTCTTGTTCCTCCCGTCGGCTTGGCAAAAAATCAAATATGTAATCTTACAAATTAAAACACTCAACACTTTGAATCAACACGTCTTTTTTACTGCTACATACATGCATAATAATGATAATAATAATAATGACGGTAAATCTGACTGTCACAAGAGAAGGCATACTAGTATAATTGACGTTCGTACACATAGAGGTGCTGACTGTGCCAGTGACCATTATTTAGTAATTGGTAAATTAAGAGAAAGACTCGCAGTGATAAATCATAAGCAACAAAATCTAAAAGTTATAAAATTTGATACAGGAAAGTTTGCTGATGAAAGAATTAAGAAAGATTACCAAATTAAACTGTCAAATAGATTTGAGGTTTTGCAGGATTTAAATGATGATGAAAATATAAATGAAACAGACGTAAATAAGAATTGGGAGCACATACGTAATGCAATAGAATCAGCAGCTAAAGAAACTATAGGATACCATAAACCGAGATAAAGTAAGCCATGGTTTGATAATGAATGTCATAATCTAATAGAAATAAGAAATCAGGCTAGACTTAGGTGGTTAAATAACTCGGATGATGCAAATCTAAGCAATTATAATATAATAAAGCGAGAAGTTAACCGCACGTTTAGAAGTAAAAAAAGAGATTACTTGAAAAGCAAAATTAACGAAATTGAAACAAACAGCAAAAATAAAAATATGAGAGATTTATATAAAGGTGTAAATGAATTTAGAAAGGGGTGGCAACCTAAAGTAAACTTGATAAAAGATAAAGACGGTGATTTTCTAGCTGACCCAAGCGATATTCTAAATAGATGGAAGAACTACTTTAATGACCTTTTAAATGTCCATGTAGGAGATAAATCAGAAGTAAATGAAGTACACACAGCAGAACCTTTAGTTCCAGAACCTAACTTGACTGAAGTTAAAGATGCTATTAAAAGGCTTAAGAATAACAAAGCACCTGGCATTGATTTAATACCAGCTGAGTTAATTAAATATGGTGGAAATTCATTAATATGTCAAATTCATAAATTAATTTGTTTAATATGGAATAAAGAAGAAATCCCTCAACAGTGGAAAGAATCCATAATTGTTCCTGTGTTTAAAAAAGGTGATAAAATGAACTGCAATAATTACCGTGGAATTTCTCTACTCTCAACAACATACAAAATATTGTCTAACATTCTTTTAACAAGACTAACCCCATATGCTAATGAAATTATAGGTGATTATCAATGTGGATTTAAACGTAACAGATCAACTACAGATCAAATTTTTCACATCAGACAGACACTTGAAAAAAAGTGGGAATATAATCAAAATGTCCATCAGGTATTCATTGATTTCAAAAAAGCATATGATTCGGCCAAAAGAGATAAATTATATAATATATTAGTAGAGTTTGGAATACCTAAGAAGCTTGTTAGTATGATAAAAATATGCACCAGTGAAACAGAAAGTAAAATTCGTGTGGGTAATAATATGTCTGACAAATTTATAATTCACGATGGGTTAAAACAAGGAGATGCATTATCTCCATTGCTCTTTAATTTTGCCTTAGAATATGCTGTTAGGAAAGTAAAAGAAACTAAAGAAGGACTAAAATTAAATGGTGTGACTCAGTTGTTAGCATATGCAGATGATGTAGACTTACTGGGGGATGATATAAATACGATTAAGAATAATGCTAAAATATTTTTCAAAACTGCTAAAGAGATAGGTTTGGAAGTTAACAAAGAGAAAACTAAATATATGCTTACAGGCCGAAACCAAGTGTTAGGTAATAATGAAAATCTAATTATTGATAACAACTCGTTTGAACCAGTTTCCAAATTCAAATACTTAGGAGTAATATTAACAAATGAAAATTATATTAAAGAGGAAATAAAAAGTAGGCTTAATTCAGGAAATGCATGTTACTTCTCTCTTCATAAACTTTTGTCTTCTCGTTTAATATCTAAGAAACTAAAAGTTAAAATATACAAAACAGTAATTTTGCCTGTAGTATTATATGGGTGTGAAACTTGGTCCCTTACATTAAAAGAGGAACATAAATTGAGAGTATTTGAAAATAAGATCCTTAGGAAAATCTTTGGTCCTAAAAGGGATGAGGAGACAGGTGAGTGGAGAAGGTTACATAATTTAGAACTACATAATTTGTATTCATGTCCAGATATTATTAGAATAATTAAATCAAGAAGACTTAGGTGGGCAGGCCATGTGGCACGAATGGGAGAGGAAAGAGGAGTTTATAGGATTCTTGTTGGGAAACCTGATGGTAAGATACCTGTAGGAAGGCCAAGACGAAGATGGAGGGACAACGTCGAGATGGACCTAAAGGAAATCGGTAGGGATGGAAAAGAGTATATAGATCTTGCTCAAGATAGGGACAGATGGAAGGCCTGTGTTGCTGCAGCCATGAACCTTCGGGTTTAAGAAGGCTAGAGAGTTAGTTAGTTAGTTAATATATATATATATACATACAGGGTGGACAAAAAGTCGCGATACATACTCTATGTGATCAGAAGTATCCGGACACCCACCTGAAAATAAAGTACAAGTTTGGGCAACCCTCCATCGGGAACACTGGCAGTCAATACGGTGTTGGCCCACCCTTAGCCTTGATGACAGCGTTCACTCTCACAGGCATACTTTCAATCAGGTGCCAGAAGGTTTCCTGAGGAATGGCAGCCCATTCCTCGCAGAGCGCCAAAATGAGAAGAGGTATTGATGTGGATCGGTGTGGTCTAGCACAAAGTCGGCATTCCAAAACATCCCAGAGATGTTCTATGGGATTCACATCAGGACTCTGCGCAGGTCAGTCCATTAGTTGGACGTTGTTGTCGTTGACCTCGTTGAAAGTCTGTGAGTTCCTCAGACCATCCCATACTGCTGTCTCACACTGTCTGCAGACTACTGAGTTCGCTGACAATGTGTTCCACGCGGTAGATGGCAGTACTGTGTCGCCCTCTATGATAAACACACGTTTCGCGGTGTGTCCGGATACTTTTGATCACATAGAGTAGGACAAATAACGGGCCTCTCCGATGGCGCAGTGGTAGCGTCGTCGCCTTGTAATCAAGGGGTCACGGGTTCGATACCCGGTGGAGGCCCATAGTGGTTCGGATACCACTTTAAGCTGTAGGTCCAGTCCCGATTAGCCTTCCTGTGCATAAAGTGGACTTAAAACACCAACTCAACCAACCAACCAACCAACATACCAACATAGGACAAATAAATATGTTATGATAAGAAACAATGTATTCATATAATATGCTCGACGTGGTTACCATTGATTTGCAATACGTTTCTCCCACTCTTGATGAACATGCACTAGAAAACAACACGTTAAAAAATAAATAAGTATGGAAACTTAAAAACAAAATTTTATTTTCCTATATATTGCCACTCCTGGTCCACCCTGTATATTGATTGACTGAGTTGGTGTTTAAGTCCACTTTATGCACAGTAAGGCTAATTTGTACTGAACCTACAGTTTAAATTGGGATCCGAACCACCTTGTGCCTCCATCGGGTACCGAACCCAGGACCCCTTGATTACAAGGCGACGACGTTACCATTGCGCCATCGGGGAGATGTGGGCCTCTCATATACCCGGTGGAGGCACAAGTGGTTCAGATCCCACTTTAAACTGTAGGTCCATTCACGATTAGCCTTACTGTGCATAAAGTTTACTTAAAACACCAAATCAATCAAACAAGTCAATAGTCGCGCGGGTCGTTATTGTTCTCCACTGAAATGGGAGCTCTATAACAAGTGAACAATAGATCTTTTTCAATAAATGCTGAACGAACATAGTTTCTGGACTATTCCAGGAAGGTAGACTGGGAGCAAAGGTCAACAGTGTTGTCAAACGGCACTGTAGCATGCAAAACGAGTGGAGCACTATTGTGATCTGCTCTACCACTTTACTGTTAATAGTAACAGACACTTCACACAATAAGAATCGATAATATACAAAGCTCCAAGCTTTAAATAATCCTTGATTACTTCATTAGTTAATTCGTATTCGTTTTCTTATGCTAGGGTAGGTGCTAAGTTTCGTTCCATATGGGACTTGACTTTACATGAGTGGATGGAGTAAATTCTCTTCTTGATAAGAGTGAAACATGTTATGAGAGTTGTAAAGTTTAGTTGTATCATTTGAATATTTTTGTAATCAAGTGTACTGAGTTGTACGTAAAGAAAAAAGGCCTTGAGGTATTTAGGAGCGTCCCTGTGACGTAGTAGACAAGTGACTGACCTCAGAGCTCCTTAACGCCTCGCGGCTCGAGCGAGATAAGAAAGATGGAGTGCTGGCAGTTGAACAGATGATCGATAGACGCCAGACTGTGGCAGTGCCTCCAGTTTTTTTCTTCGAGTACAGAAGTATGTACGAGTGGAAGCTGTATAATACTCACAATTATTCATTTGCGTTTAATAAATAGTACGTCAAGAAAAATTAATCTTATTACTTCCCGTCGTCATCATATAGCCCACTGAGACATGGAGAAACGAGGAGAAAAGGGACTTATGTTGTCTGCTTCTATTAAAACTGAATGATGTAACGCCCACTACAGCGAAACGCCCGGAACCGAAGCGGGAATTTCCGTGCCGGAAGTCTGCAGGTGTCTAGGATAGAAAATTTCGGTTGGTCCCGTCTCCAGATGCCCCCTCGTGTAATTCCGTGTCTCTTCGTTTAGCTCCGGCAAGCGTCATGCTTGGCTCCGCTGTAGCCGACCATCAAAATGTTCCGCGGTCCGGAGCGTCGCAGCGCGGTACATGGGTGGACTACCTTCGGAAAAGCACATGGAATTTTCCACACGGAAGTTCGAGGTGGCGCACATCCTGTGTCTCAGTGGGCGATAAGCTTAAAAGTTCGTGCGCGTAAGTATCCTATACTCGTCCTAATCGCCTTCCTTTCTACATCTAATAAGGCAAGATCGTTGTGACACTCGTTGGGTATGCTTCTGAAATAGTTTTGGAAACGGCGAAGGCAAAGAAATTCTCTCCCAACACGAACTTCATACTGGAGCTGTGACCACAATTACTGATAATTTGAAAAGTTCGTGGACAATTAAACGATACACTCTTAGCAAAAGATGTTGCTATGTCAAACGACTGATTCCATGATTCAGGAGTTGGGAGTTTTCAGATCGAAGTGACAAGTCACAAGCACATGTGTCACCGAGGCGGGACTTCCATCAAAACCTGAAACATCCAAAATACTGTAATTGGCAAGTGTGTCCGTTTGCTTCACATAAAATGTACATGAATATCTACTCAAGTGGTCTGTGGGAACAAAGTCTGCAAATTTGGTAAAAATCAGAAGGGGTGGCGTTGATTTGACATTACAATTTAAGACAAAGAGATGCAACGTTCGTCCACCCTCAAAACTACTCCACGAAGCAATAGAGGCTGAGATAAATACTCTAGTCACTTCAATTAGGATAGCGGCAAAAGCGATCACTGATAAGTAATGAACTGAGTTCTCGGTGCGGTGCGGTGCGATAATATATCATAATCGATATGGAGTGTCATGCTTATATTTGACTCCAATCTGTTATATTCTGTAGACAACATCTTTAACAATTAACTTCATATACATAATAACAAGAACAAGCTTCGGCAACTGTCGCTCGAAGTTTAAAATATTGTGTTCCCAAAGTAAACGAAACAATTACAATCACCACAAATATACCACAACAATCAAATATTTACTCCCATCTCGGGAGTTAATGCGGAAATGACGAGGCATCTCCGACCCCAGCATGCTAATTAATGGATTTGTGTGTCCTCTTATTTTATTCCAAAAGGATAGTTTGGCTTGTCGTAGTGCTACATCAAGAAGCTCTAAATTCAGATCTTCATGTATCTGGATTATGCGAGTAAGAGGAGGATGCCTTCCAATTGCTCTGGCAGCTCGATTTTGGACTCTTTGCAGTTTAATTAAATGAGACTTCGCTGCATGCTGCCAGGCGGGACTGGCGTATAGTAATATCGGCCGCACCATCATTTTATATAAATGCAGGCGTGTCTCGAGTGTGAGTGCCATGGACCGGAACATTGGGTATATATATATATCCTATCCTTTGTTTGGCCTTCTTACTCTGGGCATTGATGTGTGGTCCGAAAGTAAGGCGTTTATCAATCAACACCCCCAAGTATCTAACTTGTTCAGCGCTGGGTACATCTCGCTGAAATAGTTGCAAGCTGGTCCCTTCTTTGGCATTGGACAGACTAAAAACGACTGAAGTACTCTTTTCTGGATTTATCTTGATTTTCCACCGTTGAGCCCAACGTTCAAAGATCGGCAGGAAAATTTGCATCTGTTTCTGACACTGAAGCACACGTTTGGCGGTAGTGAATAGTGCAGTGTCGTCTGCGTATGTGGCAATTATCCCTTTATCTGGGGTGGAATTCTCGGCCTCGCTGCGCTGACTTTATACTCGCGAAGGCGCATGGGCGGGGCGGCGAAAATCCTAACTAAGAGTACGCATTGCCAACTCACTTTTCGTTCACGTGTTGCAATCTCTGCGCTGAGAATTATCATGCTTTTATACTGAGAAATCACTAGTGGAAATATCACTAGATGCACGTGTTAACATAAACTATAAACTGTGTGCCTTAAGACAATACAATTAATAATGAGTCGCGCAGGACTCAGCATTACTATACAATGGATTTAACAAGATAAGTGACAATTATTAACGTTTAAAGAACAAATTAACAAGTTGAATTAAAACTCAAGGCGTATGCCTCGTAGAGATATTCCGCTCAACTATTTCAACTGAGATAAATACTCGGAACGGAAATGTAAATTTAAAAGGAATATTGCGACCACTCAGGGTCTAATCCACGCATGGTCGTTACAGAGAGAAAGTAATTGACCTTTGAATATTCAAGTGGAGTTGAGGGGGAAATGCGTCAGTTAAAGGAGAAATTAATTGCTTTTGGTGTTACGGGTGGGACACAACAGATATCAAAAGTAAATCAAAAAGTTAAAATAAACTAACAATATGCAAAATACATTCTACCTTCTAAATTGCCGGCCCGCGTGGCAGAGTGGTTAGCACATCGCGCTACGACGCCAGGGATCCCGGGTTAGAATCGTGGCCTGGGCATGAATGTTTGTGAGTGTCCATTCATCAATTTTATTGTACCATCACTCATTCCCATCGTCGCAAATTAGCCAAAAGTGGCACAAGAAGCGAAGTAAAATAAAGCAAATCAATCAATCAATCAACCTTCTAAATGAATTGTGTATAACGCTTGAATATTTATCCAAATGACAAGTGTACATCGTTCACTCACAAGATAGAATAAAGTTACAGGATTTAATTTAATTTCAAAAATTTAGATTCCGGCGCACTTTGTCATGGATTGTCCCATTTATATACTAGTGTATCTACGTGTAAAAGTTCATGATTGTGCAGCTCCAGTTGTAGAAGGTCGTGTGAGTGGCATGGCGTGAAATCTTAATTATTCGGTTGGTCACGATTTCCAGGCAAGTTTCTCAACACCCACAAGTTTGGAACGCGGCAGAGAGCTACGTTTGACTGGCAGGTGGCTCTATCATGCTAATTATCCCTTCCCCATATGGCTTCAAGTGCAAATTTGTGCCGATCTCCCCTAATTGCAGATATATTACGAGATACGCCAAAAATGGCCTTTGATTCGACGATCCATTCATGAAACATTTAGGTGCTTCTCTGCTCCACGTGTCTACCCGATGGCGTAGTGGCAATGACGTCGCCTTGTAATCAAGTGGTCCTGGGTTCGATACCCGCTGGAGGCACATAGTGGTACTATACGTCCAGTCCCTATTAGCCTATCTGTGCATAAAGTGGACTTAAAACACCAACTCAATCATGTGTGATTTACAATGTGAAACTTCATATCTGTAACCAAATAGTAAATAAAGTTATTTGTTTGAATTTTTGTTTGACTTCATTTGAGTTTTAAGTTAACTTTATGGCCAGAAGGCTAATCGGGACTGGGCTTACAGTTTAAATTGGGATCCGAAACCGGGATGCATTGATTACAAGTCTGCGACGTAACCACTTTGAAAGTTTGCACAGCTATTACTGTATTAGTTCATGTTGTGAAATCTTATGGTGTGCTCCGTGGCGGAGTGATTAGCACATCGTGAGGGGTTCTGGGTTCGAAGCCCAGTTTGGGCATGGATGTTATTTACGAGTGCCCCTTCATCAATTTCATCGTATCATCATCATCATCCCCGTCGTCGCGATTAGCCAAAAGTGGCAGAAAAGCGAAGTAAAATAAAGCATCGATCATAGCAGAGGCCGGCCTAAGTGGTGGAGTGGTTAGCACATCCTTCTACGACGGAAGGGGTCGCGGGTTCGAATCCAGGCCTGGGCATGGGTGTTTGTGAGTATTCATCACATCCATCACCCATCCACATCTTCGCAATTAGCTAAAAGTAGCAGAAATGCGAAGTAAAATTAACCAAATCAACTAATCAATCATGCCAAGGATAGAAACAGGAGGTGAGCATAAGTTGCTTCTTCAATTATCCTTTGGGTTTAGGAATGCCAGAGAATTAGTTACTTGAGTAATGCTTTGGTTGCTTTAATTTACGCCAAATATATTAATAGTGTGAATTTTTCAATTGCAATATAATCCACCGTAATTTTTTGTACTGATTATGATGTACTATATACAAAGAAAGACGCAACTGACGCTATATCGACATCATTAGAGGTTTATCATTTTTTATTGATTTCATTATTAACTACCTTTGTACCAGTTTCAAGTAATTTTCCACTAGTACAAAAACAATTATTCATTTGTTAGAATTAAACAAAATGTTATAGAATTGAAAACAGTACAAAAACAGTATAAATCTCTTAGCTCTTCTCTTAAAGCAGAACAATACATCCACCTATAACAAAAAAATTCAAAAGATGCCCCCTCTCGTGTTAAACTTTGAAAGACGAGGAACGAAGCACATATTATCTACATTGTAATTGGTTTGAATGTCGGCTTTCATTATTGAGTTTGATCCGTATCCTATACATGAATTTCAATTAGTGACGGCGATTAGGGGGGCGAGAGGGGTAGTTTGCCCCCACTCTTTGCCACTATTGCTCCAACACTATGATAAACCTTATCTACCAAGGGAAATTAAACTGTCCCTGCCCCCCCCCCCCCTTAGTATTGGCACCTTGCGCCCATAGTTTTGGAACCCAGTCGACGCCACTGATTTCAACCGTTAGTCATACATCATAAATTGGCTTTTTCACATCCGTAGTTAATCGCTACGATGAAGGATGATGGAAGAAAAGTGACAAGAAAGGGTATCGCAGAATTGAAGGGGTGCATTATTTCATATGTAATTCTTTCTTATGTACAAGGTAACCAAATAACTTCTTGCCGTTTTTGATCATCAGAAACAAAAAGGTATGCAAAGAATGTCACATACTGTTAGTCCTCAAAGTAACCCCCATCGGCATCCAGCACCTTTTGTCAACATGCCTCCAGCTGTGCAGTGCCCTGGCGACAAATCTCGGGGTCTCGTACAGAAAGAAGTCCGTGAGTGCTTGCCGCAAGTCTGCCTCATTTGCGAAGGATTTTCCAAAAGGTGGTTGTCCAGGGAATGGAAGAGGTGGAATCTGTTGGCTCAAGGTCTGGATAGTACCGTGGATGGCACACTGTCTCCCAGCCAAGTCACTGTATGGTATCCCTGGCCACCCGCACCACATGCAGCTTGGCATTGTCGTGAAGAAGCAGTACACACTTGCGATTAACCAATGCTGGCTTCCTTATGCTTCAGTGCCTGTTGCGCACGTTGCAACTGCTGCGAGTAGAGGTCCGCAGTGATGGTTTGGCCCGTTGGTAGCAGCTCATAGTGCACCACTTGGCGACTAGTCCACCATACAGAGCATGATCTTGCATGGGTGTGAAGGTGGTCTTGTGGCGTGAGGCACAAAGTCCCGTGTTGACAACCAATGTGGGGCACACTTGGGAATGTTATATAGGACCCACTTTTCATAACTGGTGAGCACTCGACCGTGGGTGTGTTGCTGTGCCAAGAAAGCAACAAGAAACAGGCTGTCACTCGTTGTTGCTTCTTGCCTTCTGACGGTGTATGAGGTACCCTCTTGCTAAACTTGAACGTCTTCCTATGTAATGCAGGTGCAGTCTGGCTGTTTTATCGCAAACCTGGAAGTGGTTGGCAAGCTCACCACACCTTAGGCTGCTGTCCTCCTGTATGGCTGCCTTCAGTTCCTCATCATCCAGGACCTGTGGTCTGCCACTGCGTGGTTCATCACAAAGTGACAAATCTCCCAACCTGAACTTCTGGAACCAATTCCTATAGGTGCGTTCATTTATAGCATTATCCCCAAAAGCTTGACATATTCGGCGACTTGATTCAGCTCCGGACAAGCCAACCTTAAAGTCACAAAGCAGACAACCCCAAACGAGCTGCTTCAACACTTCCACTTTTCTTCGCCCCTGCTCAAGCTATGGCTGCTATGAGTGTGCAATGTGTCTGTATTGGGCAAGACCAATGTCCCCACTCCCACCCTGACCACTTTTCCGGTACGTGGCACACATATTTTCCTATCAGTGATCACTTCTTCGCATGTGATGTTAAAAACGGCAAGAACTTTTTTGGTTACCTTCTAATTGAACTATTCCACTATGTTCTCTCGCAAATTTTTCGTTTTCAACACTCCCATACACTTTATTCATTAGTTGTGTTACTTCTATGGGTTTGAAGAATAACTTGCACATACATTGGAAATTGGAAAGGGGGCAAGAACAGTGTACTTTCTATTGGTATACAAGGGTTAACATTAAGAGTCCTGTGGGGCAAAAAACCCGCTCCCCCACGTCCCCCTAATGGCCGTCAATGTAGGAAATGAATAAATTATGTGTACTTGTTTCTAATCTGCTGTAGGAAACCATGTTTACGTAAGTGTAAATTACCCTCTGAAATACAGAAAGGGGTAGTAAAGAAGGGATGAAAAGACATTACTGCCATGGAAGCTTGAGTTTCGTCCGTGCAGGACATACACACAACATACACGTACACCTGTTTCGTTCCCATCAATACATCAAAACTGTGAGATGAAGGTCCCCTACCCTCCCTAATCAGAGGGTCTGTGCACGCCTACGTCAATGCCATTCCCGAACTTGAACACGTCTGCATCGTCTCACTGCTTGGCTCAAACTTAGGGGACGTAGGTTGAGTGATTTGATTGTTGATTGATTTGGTGTTTTAAGTCCACTTTAAGCACAGTAAGGCTAATCGGGACTGGACCTACAGTTTAAAGTGGGATCCGAACCACTATATGCCTCCACAGTCTCACCGGACTAGGTACCTGACCTATGTTTGGACACTTAGTCCGGAGACCGAAGTCCCCTTCCTAGGTGCCGGGCCCAGCTAAACGGTTTGATTCCAGGGTACGTGTGACCGGATCGGTTTTTACCCCCGACGAATAGCCGACTCGTGCATAAAGTGACGTTGAATAATAATAATAATAATAATAATCATAATAATAATAATAATGATGACGTAGATAATAATAATGATTGATGTTAGCCCGCAGAAATGCTTTGCTGACTTAACGTTGAACTAAAATATAAATACAAACAGTTATGAGGATTAGTATACTATTTGTATAAACGCAAATCATAGTCAAACATAGATAACAAAAATGTATATTATATAACACACAAAAATATACACTCTACACAACCCCTCGCTATCACTCAGCATTCACGCACTCATTCAAACTTCAGGTAACAAATTACATTAATATAAATACATTGGCCCTTTTTTAGACACCATGCAATATTTAGTTTTTCTTATGAATATTAAACTGCGCCCGAAGACGTTAATTTGCTTAGAATTAAAGATACTAAACTTTCATCTGCGCGTGCTCATTACATTCTGCCAACGGGCATGACACGTAAACTTTTTATTCTTGCAATTTATTTAGACATTTAAATAATTGTTGTAGAATTATCACTAATGCGCCTTGGAACTTCAATAACATTAGGCATAGATATCAACTGCAAGGCACACATGTTTACAGAATAAAAATGAAGACACTGATGTATGAATATATTAAAAATAGCACGAAGTTAACTTACTTCCTTACTTAGCAAACTTTAGAGGTGATCTCTGCGAGAGATACACGATTTACACAGTTTTAATCAAATATTTACCGAGTAAAGCATATAAGGTGACATAAATAAACATTATTACTCAACAGCTCGGCGCAGAGCGTGGAAAACAACAGTATGCTGTTAATATATCTTCCGAATTAGCAATTGTGAAATTTAGATGATGTTGGCAAGAAATAATTAAATCAATACCTTTGCGACTTTTAACTTTACATACAGGTATCTTTTCGTCCGACGGCCGATCTTTGGAGTCTTGGGTAGATGATCACTCACACATATAGAAAATTAACAGTAGTATACTATACGATCTCGGCGTTCTAGACGTTCCAGCGACGTTTACCGTAGTCCTCTAAACGGCGGCGTGACGTCAATCTGCTGTCCTCTTTGCGACACTAACACTTCCCCACATTACTTCTTTGTAGCGGCACTTCGCAATCTTCTTGGACACACCTTCCTTCTACGCTTCTACATCACGGCGATATTCTTGTCGGCCTAGTAATGAAGCGATTAATTACTTCGCATCGTCTCTCTCTCTCTTTCTGGGGGGACGGCGAAAACGGGCTAAGTTTCTTTACCGGGGGGGGGGTACTCGTGGATTCTCGCTGCTAATCTCACGTGGGACGTCGGCGTCGTCTCAAGACGCAGTAGGTGTCGCTTCATTATCTCAATCTTCTCTTCTAGACTGTAGATCTAAGTGTGGGCTGGTGTCGCTTCATCTTCCAATTTCTCTCTCTCTCTCTCTTTCTCTCTCCGTAGAATTCTCGTCGGGCGTCGGCGTCTCGACTGGCGGCTTTCGGCGGTATCATTTCATGGCTTCTAATCGGGCTCTGGGCGTCATTTGTGGCGATGTGGCGTTTGTGGCTTTTATGGCGCTTGTGGCGGCGTTTTAGTGGTGTGACGTCGCGACGCTGAGCGATGATCTGCTGCGTTGTCGGCTTCATGCAGGCTAGGAAGACCCAAGGCCCTCCTTCTCTCGTGATTAGCCCGCCATAGTGGTATTAACGTTCCTCGTCACAAAACGAATAAGGCGAATCCAGTGCACAGGCCACTAATTAACACTCCGTATTCGTACAACTAGTCACTGTCACTCACTCACGCAGGATAAAATACATGGCGCGGAAGAAAAAAGACAAAGTCCCGAATCTTTACTCCGACTGTCGCAGAGGTGTTGTCGGTTCAAAAACTGGCGGTAGACTGTAGGCTGTTTGTTCGATCTGCCACTATTTAAAGACACTTGAAATTTCGAAATCTAACAGACTGACTTTTAGGCGCGGAAATCTGCAGTTACGACGTTGGTGGTCAAGCGTCCCTTTTTTGCTTGGTCCAGCTTCTTCAAGCACACGTGTTGCGTTAGAATGGGGTGAAAAGAATAGTTCTACCCTCATCCGGTACGTAACATGTTCCTCCAGTAATTGGCCTCCCACGTGGACTTTCCTGTCGCCAAATGCACAAAAGTCGCTCAAAAATAGTGAAAGATTTATCACAGCACATTGTTAGTTCCGAGCTCCTACGACCGAAAGGGGGAAAAGTTGACAAAAGCAGAGAAACACAAAAGGTTCAGAAACGTGGTGTTTTTCTACCGAAGCTTCCAGAGGATACGAAGGTTACAGAAAAATATAAAATAATGAAAGCCTAGGATATAGAATAATAAAAAAAAAGTACGTGACAAAAACTGATTGTCATAACAGAATATCGAACCTGGAACCCCTTGATTACAAGGCAACGACGCTACCACTGCGCCATCGGGTAGGTCCTGAGGTTGAGTGTAATGTGTGCTAGAGTCGAATGTTCCTTCTTTCCGGAAAACACTTTGCCATGGCTGATGAACTCAAAGACGCTGTCACTACATGGTTGATAACATTGGCGGCAATCGAGTCCAAGGACGGTAACAACAAACTGGTATCACGCTATGGTAAGTGCTTGAATGGGTATAACGAATATGCGGAACAGTAGAGAAAGGTATGTAGTTTCCGTACCATGAATGTTTTTGGACACGTAATTTTTGTTTGTGTTTTACAAAAAGAAGAAGTTTTCTTTTCCTGGCTGACCCTCGTAATATCTTTTTTTCAGATTGTATCATCATCCACTTGGAAAATATAAATTGTCAAAACTAATCTTTGTCCACTTCACTCAACAAAAACTTTTCATAATTAATATTTGCCTCTATTTAACTACTATTATATCAGTTTATAAATTGCACAGAGCTCCTCTATAAAAAACCGGTTCGCATTTATTTTTCTTACGAGTTCGGTTTACATTTCTACTGTAATATTCCTGTTATGTTTAAATGTAAATAAGCAAATAAACCTTGTGACTTGAAGAAGGTTGTATTAGATGTCAAGGATGTGCTCGGGAATGGAATAAGTGCGATACGATTTGTGGAGTTGTTGTGTGCTATTTATAAAGTGAAAACATCTTATTTCCTACAAGATTACTGATCATTATAGTAAATTATATCACATTGTTTTGGGGAAAGAGAGATAGAGTGGGACATCTCAAATGAAACGAAATTTCTTACCTTTCTAACCACGATCATACTAACTCTCTAGCCTTCTTAAACCCGAAGGTTTATGGCTACAGCAACATGTGCCTTCCATCTGTCCCTATCCTGGGCAAGATCAATCCAACCTTTTCCATCCTTACCGATTTCCTTTAGGTCCATCTCAACGTTATCCCTCCATCTTCGTTTTGGCCTTCCTACAGGTCTCTTACCACCAGGTCTCCCAACAAAAATCCTGTAAACGCTTCTTTACTCTCCCATCCATGCCACATGGCCTGCCCACCTAAATATTCTTTATTGAATTATTATAATTATTTCTGGTCATGAATACAAATTATGCACATGCACAGAAGTGTCCGTGACTGTACATATGTGTATGTGTGTGCGTGCGTGCGAGTGTGTGTGAGAAAAAGAGAGATTATTATAATTGGACAAATATTAAATTTACTAATTTTAACTTAGGGTCAAAGTACCCTTTTTACTCTTCCAAAGAATTCGTGAATACCATCGTAAATGCATACACATTAGTAGTGGGGTTTGTGGTGGGGACAGGACCGGAAAGGAAGAGCATCCCCTCAAGCAGCTTTGCTACACTTAAAACTTGCTTAACATGAGCATATGAGTTTTTTGAGCAAGTGTGGAATCTTGTCTAATCCAAGATTTTTGTAAAAATGCCCTCGGGAATTTTTCAGAAACGAAGAGCTTCCTCAGATTGATTTGCACATACTTATAAAAGTTGCATCAGCCAGATTTTTGTTCATAAACTTGTCAATTTTTGGCTACACCAGAAATTAAGCTTATAGTATGTTTTTCTGTCAAAATCCCAGGAATCTTGAATTGATATCTATTGGGTTCTGAGACCGAGTGGAGCGTGGTGCATTGCCTTGTAATCAAAAGGTTCGGGTTTGAGTCCTCATAAAATCTGATGGCAAAATGTTAATATTGTTGTTTTGTAAACAAGGGGCTTTGGGTTCGAGTCCTGATAGATGTGGTACTCCATACGTGAGATTTTGAGAATAATTTTGTTTTGTTGATAGCTCCCAGATCTTAAATTTGGTAAAAAATGTTGTACAACAGAGCAAAATTATTCTCTATTAAGAATCACCAGAGTTTTGTTATCTGGGTAACAACAATATGGGGCAAAACTGCATAATCAATACAATAGAATGGAGGTCAAGTAAACATTGCATGTTCTTTCCAATCTTTTGATCAGTCCCATGTTTCGGCCAACAATAAATTATTGCATGCCCCGGGAGTTGTATGCCAACAGATATAATCTATACTGCGTCTTTTCAGAGAGTTATTTATTATTAAAGAGTAATTGCCTTCTTTCTGTATGCCTGAGTGATTATATCTGTTGATATTACCTGTACTGTGCCTTTTCCGAGGGAAATTACATGTCATTTGTCATGGAACTCAAAGAGAAATTCTTATCTATACTATGTACTCTTTCAGGGACCATCCATCATATTGAGGAATTGCCTTCTCGGATATTGTCATGCAAAGGTTTGATCTTGTCGCAACAGAATAATTGCAATGGCAAATGTGCTGTGTTAGTAGGTAAAAGCTTTTCTGCTCGTAAGCAGGTAATATAGGTAATATATTTTCTGACGGTAAAGTATTGTTTTATATCCAAAGGGTTTCTGTGTTTGAATCGTGTTTCTAGTTCGAGTTGCTGTTTTAAGTCTATTTTATGCACAGTAAGGCTAATCGGGACTGGCCCTACAGTTTTAAAGTGGGATCCGAACTACTTGTGCCTCCACCGGGTATCGAACCCGGGACCTCTTGATTACAAGGCAATGACGCTACCACTGCGCCATGGGGGAAGCCCTGAATCGTGCTTCTAGAATTGCTCTGTGACCCGCTCATTTCTTACATCATAAATATATGATTTTTCACCTATGAGAATGACACTGCATATGGTGTCATCTGGTAAAGCCTCGTGAAATTCACAGATAATTTTAATGTTTGTTCTGTCATTAACCACAACTTGTTTCCTTTTTGAAGTGTTGATGACAAACATGGGTCTCTGTGTCTTGAATTCATCTGGTGCGTAGTACAGGTCAGTACTGCCTGTAGTGACGCGCTTGAAAGCCGAAAAAGCTTCATATAATTTGAGAAAATCATCCTTGGACATGTCTAAATTATAATTTTCCCTAGGGAATACCTCATTTCTACCATTTTTAAGATATATGTTCTTGATGTTGCAGTTATCAAATCTACTTGAATTTTTTTCCTGATTGTTGTGTCTTCCAGTCTGAAACAGTACCACCACAAAATCAGGCATGTCAAATTGAATGCTGGAGAATGAATTTGTAGCATCAAATTCATAATAAGTACCAGATGCAGGCTTCTGTACGCATTGATATGTGTAAAATTGAAGAGGAATTTGTGGATTTTTTATTATATCTGCTTTGTATTTAAGAGCGTAACTGGCCTCATATTCAACAACAGGGATTCTTAGCTCCATAGTCTGAATAATGCATTTGCCTGCATCTGGTAAGGTATTAGGCAAAGCTTCTCCTGTAGGGTTTAATGTGCTGTACCTCATCAAAGCATTATTATCATTTGCAGCTCTTCTAAATGTAATTCTTAAACCACCCTTCCACATAATTTCTTTGTAATCCGAGAAGAATCCTGGCAACAGGCGCATGGGGAACAGCACTGTGTGATTCTTAGATAATATCTTATCACCAGCTTCAATTCCACCTATTTTGTAGTATGGAGCCTCTGTTTTGGATAATTTTAATGTAGCCAAAGCTGTGGAGGTAATGCCGGGATAATCTATTCTGTTTATAACAACACCATGCTTTCTGATCTCAATTTCAGAGAACAGATGCGGCACAAAATTATCAACCAATCTTATATTTGAATTTGCCGGATAATCTGTTCCATCGAGCTTTACAACATCAAATTTGATGTATAGATCTGCTCTGTGGGGGTGTATAAAGCCGTCCCCTACATCAAGATCAACCTCTATTTCCGTGTTGGGTTGATTTAAATTTGCAAATGTCCTCCTGTTTGGGGGGAATGATTGTAGCTCATAACTCTCAATATTTTCCATTGTATGTATTTTTATTTAAATGTTAATCTCTATGATTGCAGTTGTTGTGGCCCCAGCAAAATCAACTAATTCTTCTTTTTCATTAGTGACCATCAATTCAATGTAATCTATTCTATTATGGCACACAGGAAAATATAATGTTGGGGATGGATTGTAGATGATGGGCTCCATGAATTCGGAGTTAGGTTTAAATGTTGCAATGATGCCAGTTTGTTTGTGAGTGCCTATGCCATTTGATTTGGTGATCATACCCTCGGCCACATTACAGTGAATATTCAGAGTTTCTATGGCTAAGAATTTAGGTATATTCATAGCAGTGTGTTTGATGGCCGGTTCAAGTTTTGTGTTGTTCTCAAATCCTAACAGCTCTCCTATAGTACCCAGATGCACTGTTTCTGTAGCAGACACAATCTCTACTCTGTGAGTGACAGAATTTTGACTTAACACCACACCTCTGGGTAATTGAGCATTTAGAGTGGACAGATTATATTGCCCTGGAGTGATGACAATTTTTTGATCCCCTACTGCAATTGTGTTGTTGTGGTGTGTAATATTAGGGATCAGGTACATGCCGTAAAATGCCCTGAGAGCTATTGTTTTGGGATACACTATATCATCATGTAATTTGAGTTTCAATATTGAATTTTGGCTGGTGAGATGGAATACCCCCATGATGTTTCAGATACAACAGGGCTTTTTGAAAATCTTTAATTGATGGTTTATTTATTTGAGACATATATCTGAGAACTGATAAACACAAATGTCCGCAATTAACATCTTTGAAGTTTTGAACACGGGCATTATTGTAATAAAGATTAGCTGATTTTAGATATTTTACTAAATTTTCAGGTGGAACACCTCCAAATGAATCAAACACAAATGCCTTATTGTTTAAATATTTAAGATAACAGATCCAGTGAGTGCCCTGATTTTTGTACTCATCCAAATTAACAATGCCACACTCTTTGTTGAGTGGTTGTTCTGGTAAAGAATCAGACATGTACACACCTCTAAAATGTTTGATGCCCAGTGGCTTGATTAAAGCTTCAATATCTTGGTTTGTAAGCGGCTCTTGTTTTTTTTAAACTTATTCATGGCTCTCTTAACACCTTTGCCTTTTTTCTCCATTGCCAGGTTATGGCGCCTCTGCTCATCTAATTCTGCCCTATTTTTTTTGGCATCTATTACTGTTTTTGCTATGGCAGCTGATCCCCCGGCCAAGCTCCCCACAGCCCCAAGTGCAGCTAAGATGGCAGGGATAGTAAATATAAATCCCCCCACATGTGATTTTTTTCTTGATTGTTGTAATTTTTTTAATTGGGGGTACTTAGCAACAATTTCATACCATGACCCTTTGCAAGACAAGAGCTTTTTTTCTTGCGCTGCTTTTTGGTTAAAAGACTGTCAATAGTTTTAAGAGATTTGAGACCTGCATAAGGTATTTGATACATAACACCCTTGGCCTTCATCGTAGGTTTATTATATACATGTTCACAGCCCCCACCCCAGTTTTTGTTTGGTGCTCATAGCTATGGTGGTTCCCAATGCTGATATTCTCTCACTCAAAGAAGCATCTTTGCTTACAAATCTACCAAATGCAGCCTCTTCTAATTTCTTGTCTGCAACATGTCTCTTGTCAAGATCAGTATGTGTGTTGTATGCTATGTCATGGTCTCTACAAGCAGCATCTAGGGGATTTACACCAGGATCCCCTCTGTTTAATCTATGGTCCAATTTTGTACCTGGACCACAATACTGATAGCCTGGAATATGTAGTTCAAATGGCAGCTTGTTTATAATGTCATTAACCAAACCCCGGCCCTCAGAGATATTCCAAAATTTAGGTGGTAGAGTATTAATAATTTTTATGAGATATCCAATCCCCTTAGGGTCATTCACTATAAAATTAGATAATTTTGTGCTTATCATGTCCATAATTCCAACCTTTTCATTGTAAAAATTGTGGTTGCCAGCATTTTCCTCCCCAGCTATCACCAATAACCTATCTACAAGTTTCCTGACATCATCAACCCACACAAATTCTTTAGGCAGGGTGTTGTATTGTTTGATTCCACTGCCAGTCTTGATCTGTGACCATATGGGCTTGATTAAATTATTGTATTTTGCCCCACTGCTAGACTTGACTCTTTTTTGTGTGGGATCATTGTTCTGGTATAGAGCATCTGATTTTATTAATATTTCTTTGTAGTGCTCATAATCTTGATCTGTATAGCTGCCAGGCCTTTTCCTAGTCATCAGTTCCCACAATCCAGGTGTGCCGGTGTACTTAACAAAACCACCTTTTTCTCCGAGACGAGATTCTGAATAAACAATCAGATCATCTCCCATAAAAGTTACTCTGAAATTGCCAATTCTATGAATGATGCTGCCATCAAGCTCTGTGTCAGCATATAAGCCAAAGACCTCATCTTTGTTGTCTTTAGGTGTGGTTAAATATTTTTGAGCAAGAAGACCCAATTCAATAGGATCCTGAGTAGCTTCAATTCTTCTAGGAGCAACAGGACTAGGTGTATGAATACTGGAAAGTGGGGTGAATGGATAATCTAATATGTTCCTTGCAGCTACAGGTACAAGCTCTGTGATCAAATCTTGATTTTGCTCTGTAACAGTTTTGATATTCTTACCTAAATTATTAATAGCATCAATTACAGGCTGTTCTGTTTGTTTGTGTTTTTCATAAATTCCTCGGTTCTCTGATTTCCATCCCTTAAATCTTTTTACAAGATAATCTCTTAACTTAAGATCATCAATGATTGGCCTTTTCATGGTTATTTATATATGTTTCAACGTCTAGAAAATCGTTGATTTTATTTCTGTATTTGCCACTATTAGGTGTTCTTGTCATATCAATTGTGACAAACCCATAACTGTCCTGGTTCCAGCACTTGCTGCAAAACTTGGAAAAATCATTGTAGCTCAAGTCCCCACCTACATATTCATCATGTATGTGTTTGAGGTTGGTATGATCTTGATGAAACACACATATAAAATTGCTGTTGTCTCGGATCAGTTGCTTCGGTATTTTAGAAAAAGTCTGTGCCAGGTAGAAGCAATCAATGTTTTTGTGTCGGCCCTGTGTAAAGAAATTTCTAACCTTGTTTTGATTATCCAGTATAACGTCATCAAACACAACAACAGAATTATCGAGACATTCATCAAGTGGCTTAACATCTGATTCAAAAGTGGCAATATCCAATCCATCATATAGCTTCATCAACTGCTGATATTTTAATTGTTCCAAGCTCTTAGAGAAGACATACAAGTGCCTGTTTTCCAGCCTAACCAGTTGGGTGCCAATAAAAAATTATCAACCATTAGTGTAGTTTTACCACAAGCAGATGGCCCAACAATAAGACACCTAATATTATCAGGCAGCAAGTTGCCATTTCTCTTATTCTGTTGTTCAGGTTCTGGCAGCCTTTTTATAACATCCCAGGTGTTCATATTATTATTTTGTCTGCATCGATCCAGCTGTTTTCCGGATGACCCAGCCATTTGACAAATAACTTGTTGCCTTTTCTGCGGATGATTTTTTCTATGAGATATGTGTCAGGCTGTTTAGTTTTGCTGAGCTCTTGTTCATAGAACCTGCCTTTGAGAATTTCTCCTCGATGATCTTTTATTATATATGTGTTAAGGGTCCCAGGTTTAATTTGAACCACTGTAAATAATTCAGTGCTCCAGTTTCTTGTAAAGCCTCTTTTGAATAAGTGCTTATATTTGCTGATTCTTACTTGATCACCCACCCTGTATTTGGCCCTTCTTGTTGTTGGCTGGTATCTAGGATAATAAACAGTCCTGATCAATTTTTGCTCATCAGATGAAGTTACTTCAGAGGGTTTCATGTTGATTGTGGAATGGACCGAGTTGTTATATTTATGTAGAAGTTCTGGAAGAATATTAATCCATTTATAATTACCTTGAAGTGTAAATTGTTTATACATAAGATTTTTTAAGGTTCTGTTGAATCTCTCTACAATTGAGGCTTTGAGATCACTGTAACTCGAGTAATGTTTTATTGCCTGGCTTTTAATAAATTGTTGAAACACTGAATTATAAAATTCTTTGCCATTATCTGTTTGCAAATAGCGCGGTGATCTTCCTGAATGATTGATGATTGTTCTGATGGCTTCTGTAACACATTTTCCAGTCTTGGATTTGAGTGGCAGAGCCCAGGCAAATTTTGAAAATGTGTCTATTACAGTGAGTAGATACTTGTAGCCCTTGTTGATTTTGTCTAAGTTTTTCAACTGTCCAGTTGCCATTTCAATCAAGTCGCTCTGCCATAAATCATCTATGCCCTTTGTGACTACTGGGAGTCTCTTAAAATTATGCCTGGCCTGTCTGTGTAATTCATCAACTATAATTTGTCTAGACATAATATGTAAACAGGAATATTGCAACTATGGGGTGTTCAGCAGCTGATACTGCAGGATTTTCTAAATATAATTTGTCCCCTATTTGTATTTTAAATTCCAGAGAGCCATCATCTTCAGTATAGGCTGTTTCTAATGTATTGGGATCTGTAAAATCCTCTAACTCTACACTGGTGATTTTCACTTTGTTCTCAGCACTTGTTATTGATAAGGTGGGGTAGTGGTGTGCCTGTGGTTGATGCCAATATTTGATCTTGATTGGTCTCAGTGTGCCCCCAACAAAAAACTGGTAATAAAATTGTGCAGGGGACAGCATATATATTTTGCCACCTGGTGTAAATGGTGAATCATATTCTTTGTTGGGGACGCTGTACAATTCAAGAATTACTGTATGTTTTGGATTCTCGATTATGCCTGTTATTTCTTTTTCTGCTGTAAGCAATCTGCTTGTTACAGATTCAAGGTGCTCATTGATGGTCCTAACAACATCATCATGGCCTGGCTTGATTTTTATGTCCACAATAAGTTTCTTGTATTGTTGCACAATCTCTTGAAGCTGGGTGGCAAAAACAGACAGAGCATTTGCTTGATTGGATTCCATGGTTCCTAGCTGTTGCTTGATATTAGCTACAATTTGTTGCAAATTTTCAACAACTGCCAATTTTGAATTTTGAGCAGTAAGATCATGGACCTGTCTTCTGATATCCTCAAACAGGGCATGCAGTTCATTAATATGTTGATTGGTTGGTAGAGTAGCCACTGTCTGAGTGAGATGTTTGATCTCTGCTTGGATATTCTTGATATCTTCTGATTTCAATATCCTATTCACTGCCCTCTTAATATTTTTAAGTTCCTGTGATGTGGGAAGATTTGATACTGTATTTTGCAAAGATTCAAGTGCCAATTTTACATTGTTTAATTCAGAAGCATCAGCCACATTTTGCATAGCATTTTGGAGCAGGGTTATATCTGCCTGAGTGGGTGTGGATTGTTGTAAAATTTCAAGTTTTGTTTGGATATCATCGATCAAATGATGAAAATGAGATAGCTCAGATTCAGTGTTGAGGTTTTCAAGCTTTGTGATTTGGTGCTGGACACTAACAAGAGTATCTACAATCCCAGGCAGGCGAGTTTCTTGTACATTTGCCAAATCACTTTGCACTGCTGCTATTGTACCCTCAAGATGGGTTATGGTACTTTGAATTTTTCCAAAATCTTCATATGTTTCAAGTTGCAGCTTAATATTTGCTACACTCCGAGTTATTGCACTCAAAGCATCAGAAGATGGCAAATTGTTCATAAAATTTTCAAGTGTCTCAATTTTTTCTTTAACCTCGGCTATGGCATTGTGCAGAGGATCCAGATTAGGTATCTGGAGTGATTGAATCTGTTCTTTTAGAGTGGAAATGACTAGATCAAAATCTTCTTGTGATTTTATGCTTTTGACAATTGTTTGGAGCTGTGCCTGGACATTATTTATCTGCTCTTCCAGTTGCTGTTTCAATTGCTCGGAGTTGGTGGCCTGGGTCTTAAATTTGGCTTGAAGAGCTGCAACAGCTTCTTCCAAACTTTGAAAATTATCTAATGTTGCCAGGTCAGTATATTTCTGAAGCAATAATTTGAGTTCAGAATCAATTTTAAGAAGAGGGTCCATGCATTGTGATTGTAAATTTGTAATTTCTAGTTGAAGACTGGCATTGAGTGTGGTTTGTAAAGCTTGTAAATCACTTCTTAATTTCTTGACTCTGACATCAAGCATCAGAATCTCATCACTGTGATCTTCATGTCTTGTATGGCCAAATATATCATTAGGCATTTTCTTTTACTGGTTATTTATTATAGAGTATCTGATTCTTAATTCTATAAAAAGGGGTATAAGCTTGTCATAAGATCCAGGGACCTCAATATATAAGCAGTCACCAGCAGAAACAGTATAAACAGTGCCAGAAACCATGTTTGAGTGCTTAATTCTATAAATATTTCTCCCTACTGAAATCTTGACATCACCCTCGGGAGTTGTAATAAATTGCAATTGCCCACCTACAGGTAATTGGTAATGATTTAAATTATTGTTAAATATGTACAATATTTTGCCTGTTTCATCATCATTATCTGTAAGTATGCTGTTCAGATGAATAATTAACAAGCCACTCAGTTTAGACAGCATATCAGGAGAGGGTTGTGGTGTTGGCAGGTCCATAATAGCCTGTTTTTTGAACCCAAATAAGTTCATAGGCATGTTTATTTATTTCAAATCATGCTCTGTAATTGGGCATTGTTTGCCACTTTTCAAATCACAATGCCCCCAAGGTAAAGTATGTATGCCACATGACAAAATGCATCTCTTATCATCATGTGGGTCCAGGGCCACTTTTCTTACAATATTGCTAGTCAACAAGTGATTCTCACTCTGAATTCTATTTTCTGATGTTCTGATTGAATTCTGGGATTTGATGCAATTTTTATAATCTTCAAATTCAAGCTCTTTTTCCACAGTAACTCTGCCAATTCCCTTGGCTTTTTTGACAACAGCACTACATGTTTTAAAACTGTACATCTTGGCACTTAACCCAGCAAATTCCACAATAACATCACCAAGTGTCTCATCTTTTAACTTGCCAGGCACCTTTTTGTTGTGGTGGTGTTGAATTCTTGTATGTTCACTGGTATCAAAGTATTGAAACAATTCAGGCTGTGACATATCTTGATAAACATCTTCTGTTTGAATATCAAGAATAAAACTATCCGTGTCCATGTACAATAATTTTACACGATCACCATAAAAAGGTTTCAGCACATCATAATACAATATTAACATATGTAATTTGGACAATTCCAATATCACAGCCCCTTCATAAATAGGTTTATCAAATTTGATCTTTGTTTTCATCATGTTGAAGAGTGCCATGTGCTCATCATAAATTCTTCTATAATTGAAGTTGGGCTTTGCAACCAATTTTTTGCTCCGGCTGGGGTCAGTAATTATTTTAACATCGGTATGTTTTCTGACATTTTCAATTGTTTTGCCATATACTGAATTCACCATCAATTTAAACAAGCTCTTATCAAATTGGCTCTTTGCAGATGTTCGAAGCTCCGTGTTTGTATCAATGTATGGTTTCAACCATCTTGAATGCCTGAACCTCAAAACTTTTCTAACTTTGGTTACTTGAACACCATGTTTCATCAGGAACTGGAGGTTTTTATAATATGTAACATAGCCCTGTTTTGGCTCCAGAGTCATCATGAGTTTCTTCTGTTTAGAGCCAGGTGATCACTTAACCTCAGGAATTGGGGGCAGATCAGAAAATTTATTGTGCAAATCATCAGGAATTGTCAGATCAACCTCTAAGAAGAGGCCATAGTCACTGTCATCAAAATTCTGAAGATCTTCAATATTGAAATCTTCAACCCATTCAAGCCCTGCATATGGCAATTTATCCATCATGGCGTGACCATAGAGGTTGTTTGCATCTACATAAAGTATATAATTTGATGGCCGTGCTGGATCATAATCAGGCATATGCTTGTTATTTGCTCTGGCATATCTCTGGGAACATTGCACCATCCCTCCTCTTATACATTTCTCCATAAACAGATACTTATCTTGATCGTGGATCAGATCCAATGGCTTTTTGGTGTTGAAAAACATTGCAGACCATGCTAGGCCCGGGGCACTGTAAAAATACACTGGGTCCAGTCCATAATTTTGCATGGAAGATTTTCTGAATGCTTGCAATATATCAGCTAATAGAGTGACATCAAGTTTTAAATATGCCATGTGATAATCACCAAATGTCTTGCATTTTAAATTGTCCCACATCAACTGAGCATGGTGATAATCTTCATCAGTGATTCCAGATCCTCTGATTTTGCTGTAAAACTCTTCTTGTGGTGGCAGGGAACACTCATCAAATTTAGAAAAATCTGTAACATAGTCATATGGATATACACCCTTCCGCCTAATTAATTTCAGGTCCTGATTTGGAAACGAGGCACGTGTGATTTTCAAGTCATCATCAGGTAATTGAGTGGCCAGTGTATCTAGGCTAGCAGGTAAAAATCTGTAAGAATCAAGAAATCTTATGTGAATAGGAACACCATCAACTTTAATTATCTTGCTAATAGATATATATTTTTCATCATTTTCAGCTAAAATGTTTAAATTCTGCTTGTCAAACCCCTCGTACCTGATCAGATGATGGAAATCATAATTGGATGCTCCATGGCAAAATATGGGGACAAATCTTGGTCTCTTGATCTTAATATTACAGCTATTACACAGGGCCTGTTTATATCGACCATCTGTATGAGAATGGTGATGTACCTTGATATTTGTATCTGAAAATTCAGAATCACATACCGGGCATTTTTCTGCATTGTTGAAATCCTCAATCTGTTTCTCTGTTAAAGGCAACATAGGTTTTGATATTAATAAGATGTTAGATGCTATGTCACGGCACACATTTTCTATTATATGTGCAAATATTTTGATGGCATTTGGTCCCTTGTATGAATATTCTTTAATAACAACACCATCCCGTATAACCACACAACAAAAGCTGGAAGGTTCATGTTGCTGGTATGGTGTAATTGCAGATTCTTCTGGATCTGGGCTACAGAATGCAATAGGTTTGAGGTTCGATTCGAAATCACAGACAATATATGCTGGGTGTTCCAACAAGGCTTCAAACTTTTTGAATTTGCAATTTTCACTTGGATTGGGCATCACCATATGAACAGGTTTATGGTTCCCACAGTATTTCAGATGCTCAATTAACTTGTTTTTAGCAATTTCTGCATTCTCTTCACAAACACCATTCACCATTTTTCTACCATCAAATACAGTTAAGCATCTTCTGCACAACTTAAATATTTTTTTATATTTGTCTAGTTGTGTTCTCACTAAAGCTTCAAGATTATGTATCAGAGTATAATGGTATGTATCATCTCCTTCAATTAAGAGCAGATCAATCGGAATAGCAGATTCATCATCAATTGTACTGATTCTGAGAGGTGCTATCGGGCAATTGCCAGTGGAACAAATAAATACATTAATAGATAATTGTTTGCCATTGATATCCCGGGCCTTTTTTTCAAATTTATCAATATTCTGAACAGACATTGGATATTCCAAACCCTCCATTACATCGTCAAAAAGATGTTCATGTTGTTTGTAATAAGTTATTCTCTCAGGATGGCTTGAAACTGGATACAAAGCAGCTAATACACACCACAAAAAGCATTTCTGGTCGGTGTTTTTTATATTGACCACGGCTCTTTTGTTTTTGATATTAGCAGGCAATGGCACATAAGTGGATCCTTGTAATGGAGTGAATTCAGAAATATTAACATATAACTTGTGTGGAGAGCCACATAGGGTCCATCCTGACTCTTTTGCCGCAAATTCAGAGTGTTTAATGTTCAATTGATCTATCAGCCTGCTTATTATTTTGTCTGAATTTGTATTTGAATATACAGGTACAGTTTCTGTTATGTGGGGCTGTGTAAATTTTGTGCCATTTGGTTTCTTATATTGTGTATACAATTTGAGAGAGAGCTTATAAGAGCCATTTTGTGCATTAAGAATTGCCTGCAGATCAGAATTTATACTGTTCAAGAAATTCTCAATGCCACATCTTGGCTCTGATACAAACCGGTGATCCCTTAATTGGCCGTTAAAACTGCTACGGATAGGTTCATGGCGTAGCTGTTTTGCTGCTCTGGCATTAACAGGTGCTTCGTGCCTTCTTTTCAGACCAGATGTAGATGGTTGTGCAGAGCAAGTATCTTTATGTGTATATGTGAAGTATTGCATGCTGTATTTTCTATTGCATTTGGGGCAAATTTTTGTGGGAGTTCTGTATTTGTCTGGGTTACAAATTTTTTGGTGTCTGGCCCAATTAGAGCTAAATATATTTTTATTGCATTGGTCGCAATATTTTTGATTCGGCATTTTTGCTGTTGTTTATTATATACAATTTCCCGGGTTTCAATTCAAAACTTTATACTGAATAAAAAATATCAGTTGGGTTCAGCACTGTAATTTGTATGTGTGTATGTATATATGTGTGTATACACTTAATATTTTTGGCTTTGGTATTTATATAAAATTTCCTGGGATTCAAATCTAATCTCTATGGATTAATATTAATAATATTAATCTTATGACAGGTTGTAAAGCCAATAGCTTACAAGTGGAAAATCATTCACACTGACCCAAATGCCTGCACAGACATGCATATCTTGAATGGCAATAATCTTGTTATGTATAACAGGCTGGGACAAATATAAGCTTGACTCTAAATATGAGTGGATTACAACAAATATCAGATTTTATATTGTTCAATATGAATTTAAACCAGTAAGTATGAGAAGCACTGTATCAACACGTCTGTTCCCCTCAGTCAGTCTCACAATACTGGCTGATGCAATATTCGGGAATTTCTGTAAATACTGGCGCTGAGGAAAAAAATCAATACTACCGTCTCGGGAATTGCGCACACTGACGCAGAGGGGGAAGGAACATGCAAACACGGACCAATTCTAGAGGTAGGCTCTGCATATTGCATTGTTTTAATATTGGATAAGCAAATTGAATAGTATCCAATTAAACTTAAACCTGAAGTAAATATGTATAGGTGGGTATGGATACAAGTTTATAGACTAGCTGATGCAATTTTTGTAAATATTAACAAATTTGCTTGAGGAGAGTTAATACTTTCCGAATTACAAAACTCTTGGGTTAGGCAGGTGCTACACTTAAACAAATGAACATGTTGAGCAAGTTTTAAGTATGTGCAAATCAATCTGAGGAAGCTCTTCGTTTCTGAAAAATTCCCGAGGGCATTTTTACAAAAATCTTGAATTAGACAAGATTCCACACTTGCTCAAAAAACTCATATGCTCATGTTAAGCAAGTTTTAAGTGTAGCAAAGCTGCTTGAGGGGATGCTCTTCCTTTCCGGTCCTGTCCCCACCACAAACCCCACTACTCACATTTGTAAGAATGCTTACCTAATTAAGATGTGTCTCGGCATAAAGTAAACGCAAGATTGAATTTATCAGTAAATAATTATTTAACGTCTTAAAAATTGAAAACTTAAGGAACTCTATTTCAAGCACAAATAATCCTTAAATTATTTATTTCATTGTTATTTAAGTGTAATTGTTCATAAATATTTCTATTGTGTATACATAATGCTAAGGAAAGTTCTGCCATCTTTGGAGTAACGTGTTGTTTAACTTCTCAAGATCTAGTCTGATAGGTCAAGCCCAGGGGCACTTAATGGCTTACTCTTCCAGAGCAGGTTTCATAAAGGTCCAGGAAATTAAAATATATTCAATTCCGGTCCAGGAGAGAAAAATCAGCAAACGTAAATGAGTGCTGGACCGAAAAAAAACAACATTTTTTTATGTTTGAAATATTTGAATTCTGTCGAGAAACCTTCTTTCCGGATCAATTTAAATACTGTCCAGGATCCTTTTTTCAGGATCAGATTAAATAGGTTCAAGTTCTGTATTGAAATAAAACAACATGCAACTTGGACTGAATTTAAATTGTGCAAGAAACAAGGTTCCAATAGAACCCATTAGAAAAATGGGGGGAAGCCCCCTCGCTCCCCCTAATCGTCGTCCTGTTCCAGAGTCTACACAAGCAATGTGTCGACAGAAAATTGTGTCACGTGGATGTTTGTTTATGAGAAATGCAATTTAAATGCAAAGAATGGATGGTTCCATAGATTCAAATCTAGGTGTGTTTCACCTACGTCACAAACTGTTGCATTGTGGCTTCGAGCAGCCATGATTGAGGCCAGTTCTTGTAAGCATAGGGAATTCAAGCGGTCGGGTGGGAGATACTCACACAGACATTCCTGATTGAAAACATGGGTGCAGATGTAACGAACATTACGTGGTGGATATTCCCTTGCAAACGACATATAATTTTTGGCATGAAACATGGCGACTGTGCGCATCCTGTCATCACAGAAAAGCCATCCCCAGCCATGCATGTATGTATGTACGTACCTATAATTTTATGTGAGAGGTCCCACAACGTAAACTTTATGAGTAAAATGTGTTGTATGTTATGTGAAAAAAATAATGGAAAACAGTTGAGCTGGATATTCACTCCTCTGGTGGATCGAGTAGCAAATTCTTCCGTATTAATAATAATAATAATGTCTGGTTTAAAATTGGTTTATTTGTATTATTTTACAGTAGTTCTTATTGTAAAGTGAAGTATTCCACCGGATAACGCTGTATGGCACATTTCAGTGAATGCGAGAACAACGGATAAAATCTGTTATATGTTACTGGACTACAGTAGAAACAACATAAAACCTTATGCAAACACAGTAGCAATCTTTGGGCAACATCCTACCTTATGACTGGCCAGCTTGTAGCCTGCAGAAGCAGGGCCTCAGCATGATTCCACTGGTAACTCAGTACATGCCCAAAAGTGCCATACAGCGTTATTCGGTGGAATGCTCCAATGAACAAAATATTCGTGATAATAACTTTTATTAATTTTTTTCTACTAATCAAGTTTCATCAGTGGTTTGACCTTCAGAATGAAAAAAATTAACAATGCCCATGCTCGGATGCCATTAGGATAAGCGAGAGTACACTTTATGCACTCTGCCGGTTATATCTGGAGCAAGGCCGCGCATACCGTCAGAAAAGGGGAGGAAATCGAGTGGACAGAGCGAAGCAGTACACGCTGCTGCGAAGGCTGGTAACTGAAGTCGCTTTACCCCCTCCACGCAGTCTCGTGTTCTCTCACGTGTTCATTGGTGGAGCCATCTGTCCTAGATATCTCTGGAGCAGGCGAACTAAAACAAGTCTCTGCGCAAGTTGTGACGCAAGATGGCTCCACCAATGAACACGTGGAAGGAACAGGATCGCGTAGAGGGGAGGAAGCGACTGTAGTTACTAGCCTTCGCAGCAGCGTGTACTGCTTCGCCCTGCCCACTCGATTTCCTCCTCTTCTCTGACGATATGCGCGACCTTACTCCAGAGATAACTGAGACAGAGTATACTCTAAAATCGACGTTGCAAAATGGGGAAAAGGTACTTTCGTTCTGCCGCAGGAATGTCTAACACGTAAGGAACGAAAGCTTACCGTTAACCTTTAACGGGAATCGGTAGTGAATGTGCAACGGGAAAATCGGTCCGTCAGCAACGAAGCCCACCAGTGATCGTGAAAGTGAAAATGACCCGGTTTATTAGTACAAGATCGGTTACTGGGGAGGGGAGGAATGAATGCAGGATTCTCAGTCAAGGACTCGCGGAGCTGTGAGAATTGGGCTAACGTGATTTCCTAGGCAGTCTCTTCTTCTGGTTGGAATCCACGTCGTTACCCTCCGGGTGGGCAAGCTCTTGGATAATCTGCGTCCCTTATCTGATTCTAATTATCGAGGAGCGGTCCGACACGATGCAGCGAGTGCACTGCGAAGGCTGAACGTAAGGTCACGCCATGAAATATGTTTCTTCACTTCACCGGCTTCTGGACGTCAATTATTTCTGGAGCATAGCGACGTGCTTCCTCAATGCAAGGTGCAACGATGAAAATGAATAAAAATTGCCAAAATTCTTTTTGCTCATGACTGGACCGACGGTTTAAAGTTGGATACAAAGCATTGTTTCCACGTGGTTGATTCATTGATTGAATTTTGAAAGTTTGAGTGCGTCACTTAGGCTATTTGTACTCGTCACATTGTACGGGGCCCAGCCCCTTGCCATAACTAAAATACATTCCGTCGGTTTTGGCTCTGAGCCAAGATAGCGCGTGACATGGCGCAGATGCCGGCATTTTCGACCCGTAGCGTCTCGCTTATTTACGTGCTTATCTCTAGCATGCAGACAATTAGTAGCTGATTGCCCGGCGTTGTCCCAATCTTCTATTAGACATTAATATAATGAATTCTAACTATAGTGTAAAATGAACTTGGAGTTGAATGGCATTGGGAGTGCCATTCATCTTAGCGGCCTTGAGAACTATGGATTCAACACTAATATCAGTCGCTTTACGTGTCACCCCTTTCCCACTCCCACCCTAGGGGTGCCAGGGGTTCTTGAAGTTGAATGGCATGGGAGTGTCAGTATTCATCTTAGCGACACCGAAAACTATTGATTCCACACTAATATCGCTCGTTTTCGATTTTTTTTACATGTCACCTCCTTCCCACCCCACCCCTAGGCGTGCCAATGTAACTAATTTTATTTACATGTAAATGTCATCGTGAATGTCACCAATTAGCTTGGAGACTCCGAAAACTAATGATTCGACACTAATGTAGGTTATTTTTTACATTTTATTTTTCACCCCCTCTCACCCCCCCCCCCCCCAATGCCGGTAGGTGATGAACTTGGAGTCGAACGGCATTCTGAGTGTTAGTATTCATCTTAGCGACCCCGAAAACTATGGATTATACACTAATATCGGTCGTTTTCTATTATTTTTACACGTCACCCCTTCCCACCCCCTCTCATAGGTGTGCCATGGATGTCTTAGCCCCACAGTATTTCTTTCCAGATTGCAAGTGATATGTGTACCATGTTTGGTTGAAATTGCTCCACGCGTTCGAGAGTTATGCCGGTACAAACAAACACACCCACCCACACACATCCATCCATTTTTATATATATAGATTGCATAACGAGTAGTAACCTGTGTTATATGAGTTGTGCAAAGTTGTTCACGCGCAATTTCGGCCCAGAGCCAAAACGAACGAACTGTATAACTAACATAACGTAACTGTAATGTCGAGAGACTAAAATAATCTTAGTCCGGTTAAAAGCTGAGGCTGTAAAGAGACACTCAGTACACACAAGGACAAAACACAGGACAACACACACAAAGTCCTACGAAGATTATACTGGCTGTAGGCCCAGACGCCAGAGCCTCGTTAGTCTGCAAAATGCAGTCCCGGTGCACTACGTGGAAGGGTCACCCCTTACAGTCCAGTTTCCACGTGGGAACGAACCGGGAACCCCATGGTTACAAGGCGAAACTACGTCATCGGAGAGAGCCACGAAGATATGAATGAATGACGAGAGCGCAATGGAGAAAATTTATTTCGACCTCCGTGGCCGTGGAGATGGATGCGTTCTTCTTGAGTGTCCATTCGTCAATTTCATCATTTCCTCACTCATCCTCACGGTCGCGATTAGCCAAAAGTGGCAGAATTGCGCCGCAATATAATAAAAATTAAATCAAATCAAATCTTTAGAATAGCGACGATGGAACTAAATGTGATGAGTTCATCTTGGTAGCTGAGTGGTTAGCAAACTTATATTGGCATTTCCGTTATTGTGTAAAACAACAAAGAAGCTGGCTCCTCCCTAGAAAGTCAGTTCCCGTCCGAGACTAGTAACTCCTAGTTCGAAAGTCACACATTCATCATTCATACTAATCATCACAGTGACGTAAAATAACCGAAATAGAATGACAAGCGGTGATTGAACTCGATGCCGTAACTATGTGTCATGGAAAACTACGCAATTTACATCTTTAAATTATTGCATTTTATCAACTAGACAGCAAAGATAAAAATGACTCCGTTTTCAGGCAATCATTTATCGATATTTGGAATAAAGTTCTTTGAATATGCTACTTTTAAAAGGGTACATAATTGGCGGTTATGTAATGTAATTCTTTCAGGAGATTTTACTATTCTTATTGTTGAAAACAACTGTTGAAGTGAGTACGCTCTTCCGAACGTGTGTTGCTCGCCAACAGATATCCCAACCTTTGCAGACGACACAACAGCCAATGTATTTGATTCGTGTCATCTTACATGCTGAGTATAGTTACTTTCTTCCCAAATATACTCCCTACTCATAAAGAGAATGACTTTGCTAATCATTACAATGTTTTTATTATACATATATAATATACAGGGTTAGCCTAAAACAAATAGACAGTTTAAACGCTTTATAAATTGAAATTAGTTTGTTACATCAGAAAGAATTTAGTACAGTTGTATAGAAAAAGTGAGCACCCTTGACGTAAGTCTACGATTGGAGCAAGACTTTTGAGGAAACTTGTCTGTGCAAGGGGAAAAGTTGTGTTTGGGGAGAACCGGACTATCCCATTGATATATGTCGTGTTACAAAAGGGTCATCCATACAACACTTGTAACTTACCAATGTAAACTTCAGGACGTACTCTTCAAACCGTGTAAGTATTTCAGCCCTATTATTAAAACTCTTCTTTCTGTAAAACTTTGAAAGTGTCTATTTCATTTAGGCCAACCCTGTATTATTATACACTTCAAAGGGTCGTTTATTTTCTATTCAGTAATTATTTGTGCGGTAGCATACACGTTGACAGGGTCTTAAACTTGAGACAACACTCTTTACGCCGGAAATCCAAAGTGCACTTGAAGCAGTGCCAAGTTGAAAACTTTAATAAATGAAGATGGAAGCGTAAGAACCAGTTTCTCTTTTAATGCAAGAAAGACATTAGATTTACGTACAGTAAGAAGCCGCTGATGTGGTAATAATTTCGTTCTCGGGCTTAAGAATAGAAAAAGATTTTCATCCTATTTCTGTTTTGGAGGTCATGGCTGCTAATGTTATTATCTCCTCATTGTCTTTGGTTTTTCGAAACGCTCTTCCCTTTTCTTCTTCTCTTCTGTTGATTATATCTTTCTTACTATCTATTCTTTACGTTTTACTTAGATCTTTCATTCTAACACCTACATCTCAATCTTTTTCTACCACTGTTTTTCAATCATTTGTGCTTCTCTCTTTCTTTCTATATTTTCCCCCATCTTTCTCTGTTTCTCACTCATCTATCCAGTCTATCTTCTCCTCGTTTATCTTTCCTATCCTATATCTTTCTTGCTTGGTCTGTTAGCCTAGTCAAACAATTCAAAGTCGACGATCAAAATATTTTCAACTTTTTTTTTATGTGACAGAAACATTTCGAGCTAGAAAGAAATGGAGTGCGAAATTACCAACTTGATGCGACACGTATAGTTGAATGACCCTGCCATTTGATTTCTTTATTCAACAATCAATACTAATTAATTACTAGAGATAGAAACATAATACTTGTTGTATTGCAAGATTTACTTTATACTAACGCAGTATGGTATATAAGACCTTGATCAGTGTTGGTATGTATAAGTGGAATATCTTGAACCACAGCATTGGATAAAGTTATAAGGAAGAAATTTCAATATTGTGAAAGATATGAAGCAGCCACTTTATTTCATAAAATATTATCGATCGACCGGCTTCGTATATGCAATATGTGTATGCGTGTGTTTGTGTGTATGTGTGTGAATACCTTGAGAAGGCACCCAAAACTGAACATCACTTCCAAGTAACGATGCTCTGGCATCTACCCACATTGTAATCCTCTATGGGACTTTTTGTTGTATCGTCATATATGTATGTGATTGTTTCTTCATTCATTTCATCCTATCACGATTATGGGAGGCGGAGCTGCAGTTGCCCCCCACCTTGCCACATTTGCCCTAGCACTATGCTAAACCTTATCTGCCAAGGGAAAGTACACTGTCCTTGAACCCCCCTTTCCAGTTGTGTAATTCAATCGCCGCCACTGATTATCACCATTCATCCACATCGTCGAGGTTAGCTACAAGTGGCAGAAAGTCTACTTGTCACGAAATATAAAAATTAAATATACTCGTAATACAATTAAATAATTTCTTCGAACAGTGACAAGTAGTCATACTGCGGCGGTAGTATTTATGTATCCGGAAAAACAAACAAAAAAAATATGTATAATTGAAAATGGTTTTATTGTTTATCAAAATATTCTCCATGATGATCGATGCACCACATTGGCCACGTAGGTTATTCTTCACGTACGGGAACAAAAATAAATCATTGGGTGCTAAATCAGGGCTATACGGAGGATGACCGTACTATGTCATGGTGAAGAATGATCCTGCGTCGCTAGTTATTTTTTCTGATTTCCCCAAAGACTTCTGGCACACAAATGGTTGTGTACCATTTAGAATTGATGGTTCTACGATTCTCTAGTGTCACTGTAGCCACATGTCCATTTTTCCCAAAAAAACAGGCGACCATTTGCTTCGAAGTGCTTCTTGCACGAACTACTTTTGTTGGGTTTGGCTCATCTTCGAACACCCACACCGTCGACTGCTGTTTGCTATCGGGCTCATATGCATAGATCCAAGATTCGTCACCTGTGTAGATGTTATACACGGCTTTTGAAGCACCACGATTTTATTTTGTGAGTATTTGTTTGCACCAATCGACACGAGCCTTTTTTTGAGCGATTGTCAAATTATGCGGGATCCAACGCGAACAAATCTTCTTCACGGCTAAATATTCATGCAATATCTTATGTATGCTAGTCATACTAATGCCCAGGGATGCCTCAATCTCACGATATGTCACATGACGATCTTGCAATATCAATTATCGCACAGCATTAATGTTTTCTGGCAAAACAACAGATTTTGGACGGCCTTCTTTAGATTCGTACGTGAGCGAACGACGGCCACGATTGAATTCACTAAACTGTCGTTCTTCATCGCCAAAAGTCGAAGTGAGTTGATCGATGCACTGTTGTTGAGATAATCGAAAGTCATAGAAAATTATTGCTCGAAAATGTTCTCGAGTTAATTCCATTGTTGGCCTCCGATGAAATTTTCAAGTCCCTGTGACAAACAAAAATAGCATCCGTATGCACAACGTTCTGGGTACATACACCATAGAAATGTCCAACTTTGCGATGGATATATTAGATGTTCCCTAGCGACATTAGTGTTGCCAGTTCCGGATACATAAATAGCAACCCTCGTAAAAGTTGCAATTGAAAATTTTCTATTTGATAAATTTGCTGTTAAAATCCACTTATCGCCGTAGACTTAGGCAACACACTTATTCCTGTTGTTTCGTTACAGTAAAGTGGTTGAGGGTAAAAGGAATTCTAAATTGTTTCGCCTCGAAATTGAATCTAACTTGTTCAAAATAAGAAATACCGACTGAAGCATCTCTTGAACATGAAAAATAACCAAGTGTTTTCTAGCATGAAAGACTTATTTTCATATTCCAAGCAAACTGCAAAAAGAGGAAAATTAATCTTCCACGATATCTGCCATAGAAATACAATCATTGAAGATTTATAGTTGGGAGTAGAGCAAGGTCACATTGAGTATTAAAATAAAATAACAGGTAATTAAGACATGTTGAAATTGAATTTATTAAAAATCGTGAATTTCCTTGCATGCTTCCAAAGTCATATAGCGCATGCATGCACTATCTAAATGCAGAAGTGCACTCGAATTTTTTTTTGCAATTACATGCTGTTTACATTCGTGTTAAGGATCGTGTACACGCGATCATATTCTTATGCAGCTGGATGACTTCCGATGCACGACCATGAGAAATCAGATGGTTGTGAGTGTGTCATGTGCATGTTCGCATGTCTTTTCTTTAAGAGGGGCCCTCGCCGATTGTTTAGTGGTAGCGTCGTCGCCTTGTTATCAAGGGGTCCCGTGTTCGATACCCGGTGGAGGCACATAGTGGTTCGTTTCCCACTTTAAACTGTAGGTACAGTCCCGATTAGCCTTACCGTGCATAAAGTGGACTTAAAACACCAATTAATTAAGTCCTGAGTTTGATTTGCTGTTTGTTATTTAGCGTCGCTTTTCTACCACTTTTGGCTAATCGCGACGATGAAGATGAGTGATAATATCATGGAATTGATTGAATGAACACTCACCAAAAACACCCATACCTAGGCCTGGATTCGAACCCGGAACCTCTGGCGTTGTAGCACGCTGTGTTAACCACTGTGCCACGGAGGTCGTCAGGAATTCGAATCTCTGCCTGGGCATGGGTGTTCTTTGTAAGTGTCCCTTCATCAATTTCATCATATCATCACTCATCCTCATCGCTATTATCCTCAAGTAAAAAATAAGCGAAGTATACTAATCCAAATCAATCAATGAATGAACGTCGAGTGAACTTAAAGTCTGGTTGGTTGTTGTGGTTCATGTAGGACTACCGCCAACTTAAGTGGTGGAGTAGCTATCGTAGAGCGCCAGGAATTAATTGATCCCAGATTCGAATCCTAGGTAAGACTTCACAGTTCATCAATCCATATTCATCCTCAGCTCTACTATTAGCCGAGAGAGGTAGGAAAAGAACATACAAGTGTGTAACAGAAATTCTAATAATTCACTAACAATCAAGTAGCTCGATTTCACTTTGTAGGGCATATATATAGGGCGAGGCAGTCAAATGGGAAGATTTAAAAAATCACAAAAAATAGATAGAGCAAATATTAGTTAATGTTTTAACATGAATGTACTGTACATGAGTTGAAACTACTAGTGTACCTGAAAAATGTTCATTTTTTTTAATATGGTGTCAGTGAGATGGCGTCCTAGGTGTTGCACACATTGTCTTAGTCTCAGAGTAAATCTGCACATGACGTTGCGTAGCATGTCCAACGGAATGTTGTGGATCTCTTGCCGAATTCGCTCCTTCAAATTATCCCTGGTTCTTGGGAGGGTTGACCTTGAATACTTTGGATTTGAGGTAACCTCAAAGGAAAAAGTCAGAAGCCAACAAATCGGGTGAACGGGCAGGCCACGGAATATCGCCGAATGTGCTGATGGGACGACCATGAAATGCGAGTCTAAGCACATCCATACACACTCTGGCAGTATAGCTAGTTGCACCATCTTGCTGGAAGAGTGTTTCTTAATCTCTGTCATAGCCATCGAGGGCAGGGAGGAAAAAGGTTACCAACATGTCAGCATAACGTCCAGCGCTTACCGTCACCGTGTTACCATGTTCGTTTCCGAAAAAGTAGGGGCCGATGATTCCACGAGATGATAATGCACACCACACTGTTACTTTCTCTGAATGGAAAGGCGTTTCATGTAGAGCGTGTGGAATAATTTCGGATTTACTCTGAGACTCCAACAATGTGTGCAAAACGAAGGACGCCATCGTACTGACACCATATTAAAAAATGAACATTTTTCAGGTCCACTAGTAATTTCCACTCATGTACAGTACATTCATGTTCAAAAATTAACTAATATTTGCTCTCTATATTTTTTGTGATTTTTTTTTAAATTATTATTTCGAAATCTTGCTTCAGACCATGCTACACAATATATGAATGAAGTTGCCAAGTTTGGGTAAAAACAGTCAGAGGCAGAAGTAAGTGCAACAAAATAATTTTTTACTTTCCGATTTCGTAAATATGACCTTCTGATATCATTATTAATAGACAAAAACATGTATCAATGTCTTACGTCGGTAGATCCTAGATAAATAAATTCTCATGAGTGTTTATATTTGAGGGATGATTAGATGAAATTGATGAAGAAACAGTAACCAGTAACACCCATGCTCAGGTCGGTATTCGAACTCGGGAACTTCGTGGCGAGATCGAAAGTCAACCACCTAACGTGCTCCTCCATCGAGCCAGCAATGCAGTTTGTGCTGTCGCCAAATGTACAGTCACCCGCAATAAAAATGGGACACTGATTATTAAATACTTACTTGCCTCCATAGTGTTATGTGTGTTGCCTAACTCTATTGCGATGAGTAAACATCAGCAGAAATGGCATGTTCGACCACCACAGGAGAGTTAAGCAACATACATAACAGTGTGCCAGGAAATAAATATTTCAGAATCTCGGTGTCTGATTTTTATTGCGTGTGACTGTACAGAAAATTTTCCAAGGGAGATCAAAATTGAAAAATTGTGTTCTTCCAATGGTATGATGTTTGCATGTCATTACAAGAAAGAATCGTTTCAAGAGTGAAAGGAAAGAAGATATATGAGAGGAAAAATAAATAGACATGCATTCAAATCGATCTCCTTTTTCGAATTTCAACAACACAAAGGGCTAGATGTTGCAATATTTAATAAAACGTTGGCATAAAAATAACATCCGAGATTAATTTTTCATCGGAATGCATTGGTCTCAAAAGTGAGAGATTTTTCAATTTTTAATTTTTCCTTACATCATAAGGAAAATATATTTTGTGTGCTATGTTCTGTTTCTTGTACCGATAAAAAGTATAAACATGTGAAGGGATAGAAGAATATTGAAATTCTGCTAATTGTCTGTGGTTTTTCGATCTTATTTTCGCTCTTCCTTCTTCTCCTTCTCTTACTTTGTTTGTCTATTTATTTCCTTCTCTGCCTCTCCATTATTCCCATATTTTCAGTTTTTTCTTACCCTGTTTCCTCTCTTTTCCTATTTCTCTATCTCCTTGTTTCCCTTTTCTTTTAGTATACATTCTCATTCTTACTATCTCTTTACTTTACTTCTTTACTTCCATCTTTATCCTTTCGTTCACTTCCTTACCTTTTCTACAACTGTTTCTCAATGACTCTCTTTTTCTCTCTACGTTTCGTTCTTTCTCCCCCATATGTCTCTGTTTCTCACTCAGACAATTGCATACCGTGCGTGTGGGTGAGAGATTGGGGAATTTGATGGGCGCCAGCCCCCGCCTTCCTTTTGCACAGTTTTCCTACAAAAAAAAACTTTGGATATGTGAAAAAATGGAAAGAATTTGTAGAGATTGGATCGCGATTCGCTGAAAGTACTCAGATGCGATTAAAATATGTAGACATTCTTTCATTTTCAGCTGGAAAGAAAACCAATGCAAAGTGCCTTCTTGAAATAAAATCCACAAAGTGTGGTCAGAAAAACCTAGGCCATTTGGAATCTAGCAAGTGGTAGGTTGAAAAGTTATTGTTGTTCTGCAGTGGAAATGTCTGAATTATTAGTTGATCAGCAACGGCGATTTTCGTGGCTAATTCTATAGATGACGCCATGAAAGAGAACAACGTGAATATTTTTGACGCTCTTGCTAGCACTAATACTTGTGATTGATTGAATTGTTTTATTTTATTTCGCCTTTTGTGCCACTTTTGGCTAATTTGCGAAGATGAGGAGTGAGGAGATGATATGATGAAATTGATGAATGGACACTCACAGACATCCATGCCCAGGCCAGGATTCGAACCCGGGAACCCTGGCGTCGAAGCGCGATGTGCACTAGCACTAATACTATTGCAAGAACTAGAGTATTACTCATCGTAGAAGATTAGTACCACTTCCTTGAATTGCTTCGTCGATGATTAATAATTATTTTAATAATTACATTATTATTATTATTAATAGTAATATTATTATTATTATCATTATTACTAGTAGTAGTAGAAGTAGTGGTAGTATCAAAGAGGTTTTTATTCTGGTAAATCACGCAAGGAGGGGGTAGAAGTCTGTGCGAAAGCATTTCTTTTGGAACAAACAATTTGAAATATTTTTTCAACACGTTTAATTTTACATTAGCTAATGATGGAAAACCAGCATACAAACTTCATTTTTGAAAGACACTCCAAATTTACACTTTTTGTGTAATTAAGTTGCGAGTATCTCTTATTTAAGAGCAGTACATTTGGAAACTTATGACATGAAATTTGCTATTGATGGTATTGGAACTTTGCTTTTGTGATTTGTGACTTTACAAAGCCGATGCCTCGGTCTTCTGGCATTCACTACTTTCATTTGTGAGATCCTGTGATGAAATTAATTGAAAATTGGATTGTCCTTCCATTCCTTTGAATGGTTTTGCAGAAAGGCTTCAGATTTTGTTTTAGCTTCCTCCATAAATATATCAAATAATAAAGGGGTCCTTTCAGTCACAAGAATCGCTAACTTCAGATTGCTCACTTCATCTCTGATCTTCAGATGTCGTGCTGGGGTGAAAGATCTTGGACTTTGTAAATTCTTACATTTTCTCATCTGTTTCCGTGGCACTCGATCATCAAGAAAGGCAAGCGGAACCAGGTGTTCCGAAAGAAACCAAAGATATCTGCAAAATGTTCCTTAAATCTTGGTGTTACATCATTCAAGGGGGCTCGAATTACAAGAGGAGCTTCATTCCACTATTTTCCTGATTTCTCTTGGACCAACAGCAATGACGGCCGATATAGGAATGCCGGTATCTTCAACATACAGATATCTTCTTTACTCCTCCATAGAGCATTGTGATCTCCACCAGGAACTCTAAACGACTAATTTTCACTTCCTCCTCCAAGAAGCAAAAGATAGAGGAACAGAACTCCATTATAATGATTGCTTGGTTGCTGGACACAAGAGCGTGAGGAAAAAAAAATACTATATCTTGCTGGAGGATTCTTAAAATCTCACAGTAGATGATGACGTAATGGGTCCTCAAAAAATAAATGTTTATAATAGTGCGAGCTCCAAGAATCCATAAATTATGTTAAAAGTTTAGTCACAAGTAAACTCCGTATCAGCTAATTGTAGACCAGGCGAACGAGAACAAGTGTCTGCGCAAGTAGTGACACGAGACGGCTCCACCAATGAACAGTGAGAGAAACGGGATTGTGTAATGGGCGACGGGAGTTACCCGATTTCCTATGCAGCGTTGCAAACTTTTGAAAAGGATAATACCAAACGCACATGGCAAACAGGCCGTATTTTTGTATCCAGGTCCGTACGATTGGTTTAGGAATTTCTTAGGGAAATATTAGGGATAAAACTGCAAGAGCAAATTTTCACAAGCCGTGCATTTAGCGTACGGACTAAGGTCTGGACCGTACATCCGTACATGTACGGTCAGGACCGTACGGTTGGCTACACTGCGCTTTCACCACTCGATTTTTCTCCTCCTCCTCTGCCGATATGCCCGGCCCTGCTCTACAGTTAGCTGAGACATGGTTATAAGTCGGTACTAGGGGACAAAAATAAGGTATGTGGACAAACGTTTTGAGCTACTTCAGTTTTTGCTATTAAGAATTGGACCACCTTAATGTAACATGTCATTTATTCTTTGCAGTTTCCTTTCGAAGATTTCATTTTCACTTTCAACTTCTTTGTTTTTAAATTTGACGTAATGTGTGCAAATGTGTGGTTAGAAGCGTTCATTGTTTACAAAACAGAACATTTCCGAGAGGTGGCGTTGGAATCAAACAGGATGGATACAATCAGTACACAGTCTAGCAATGAGATCTCCAATGACTTTTCTTACTGTATTATTAGCATTTTACCAACTTGGACGACGTGTACGAACAATGAAGTCAGTGGCGGCTTGTAACAACACATTCGCGATTATCTCGAAAACGGGTCGTTTGCAGACCAATGTTTACTGATACTTTTTGCTTCTAGTATCGTGTACTTTCCCCCTGTGTCAGTTTGCGCTATTACTTATGAGACACCCTGTATACTTTCGACATGTCGGACATGAAGAGCTGGAACTTGGTGAATTTATGGACTCGTGTCTATATAGAGCGACCACTAGGAAAAAACCTTAGACAACAAGTCCTTGCGCAGCTTTCCCTTCTTCCCTCGGCCCATAGGGAGGCATGGTCCACTCTCCCTCTCCCCTCCACGCAGGAGTCACGGGTCTGCGCAGGTTTATTTGCTTATGGTTCCACTATACAAACTTATTTCATTACTTGAGTTATAGAGCATCTTGAACAATTCATCACCAATATTTCAGTGTATTCCCTGCATAAACATGATACTGGTTTGAAGGCGCTTTGAAGGAACTTTGAAAGGGAAAGGTTGACTCTAAGGATGTTACAGCTTTTTTTAAGTTAAGAAAAGGTTTAAACACGTAAACAGCTACTCCTAGACACGCCGCTGTTTGAAATACATTATGTTTCAATTTTATTTGAGGAATTGTGTGACCAGTATTCTCTACAATATGCAATATGGGGCATACACAAAATAATGGTGCAGTTTTTAAAGCCAATAAAAATACATTTCTCACCTTACACGCGCACAACACACCATCAGCGTCGGCAACTGTCCAAGTTTCTCATACGCTACAAGCAGTCGAATCTTATGCTTACTGCGGGGCAACTTTCCAATATGGCGTCCCAGCAGAAGATGGCTTTCTGTGTCATACGTTTTGAGGTGTCCAGATCTGTGATTACAGTGAAGCATGAGTTTAAAAAGACACACCACACGAGAATAACATAACCAGGTGGTGCGGACAGTTTGTAAACACTGCATGCTTGTGTAAAGTCAAGAGTTCTGGCCGACCTCGTGTGTCGGATGACAACATTCAAAGAGTGCGTGACGCGTTTCAGTGAAGTCCACGAAGTCAGTGACTAGGGCAAGCATGCTGTCCCGATTGAATACCAATTATGACGATTACGTTTTACAACTGGAAGGAGCCCACTCACCCCATTCTCATGAGTGCTTCTCAATAGTGTTCTTCCACAGCTCTGGATCTGACCTGTTGCAAATGGCGAAAAGAACCGTGTCCGTTGGCCACCCCGTTAGCCGGATCTTACACCATGTGATTTTATTTTTTGGGGAGTTGTTAAATGCATCGTTTATGTACTATCACCATTGATCACATACATCCATGAACATCGCAGGCCATCACAACGGACATGCTATACACCAAGTCTGGGCTGAGTTTGATTACCGTGTGGATGTGAAAACATTGAAGGATTGTAATTAATGCATAAGAAACTTGTAAAGTTGCCGCGGCTGACGGTGTATATGTCCGTGTAACGTGAGAAATTATTTTTTTATTAACTTTTGAAACTGCACCCTTCCTTTGTGTATGCCATATACGAGGGTTACAGCAAAAGTCATGGAAACTATTTTTTTTTTTTTTTACGATAATGCGGGTCAGGCAAGAAATTGTAAAATATACAATTGGAAGGTCACGATATATGCTAACGTTTAATATATGAATTTTGAACAACATAGAGATTTGTATCAGGATAGAGAGAAAGACAAAATACGCGCAGTCACAGGTCGTTCTGAACGTTGCATGTCGGCAGTTGCTTCTCTTCTCCGCCCGAATGCTGCTGCCCACCTCGCAACAGTTGTGTATGGTAGAACATGAATTCCTGAAGCTTCAACAAGCTCAGTGTGACATTCTCTCGCATTCCTTCCACGGAGAACTGCTATTTTCACATAAGAACGCTGTTTAACATCCTGCACGACTTCCCACTTCCCTCAGTTAAATGTCTTGGCAGCCACTGCCATCTAGTGACGTCACAATACATTAGTAGTGCAGGTTAGCCGGTTCTGCGCCCGAAAATGAGGCTCGGTGAGGCTCGCCTTAATGGATTTCTCTCGTAAGGCATGAGCCTCATTTTCTGGCAGTGTTGCCAGCTCCTTACTCGAAAAAATCACCAAGGTTTTTTTTTGGGTCTAACCTAGCATAAAGCAAGGAGCTGGCAATCTTGCTTGAGGCTTGCCTTAATGGATTTCTCTCGTAAGGCATGAGCTCTATTTTCTCGCAGTGTTGCCAATATTTTACTCGAAAAAATCACCAAGGTTTTTTTTTGGGTCTAACCTAGCCTAAAGCAAGGAGCTGGCAACCTTGCTTGAGACTTGCCTTACAGTGCATAAAGCAAGAAGCTGGCAACCTTGCTTGAGGCTTGCTTTACAGTGCATAAAGCAAGGTTGCCAACCTACTGGTACTTTTGCCATAGCCTTTTACAAAAAAGAGAGAGGAGAGAGAGAGGGAAGAGTTAAACAACCGACAGCTGCCAACACCCACCCTAACCTAACCTAACCTAACCTAACCTAACCTAACCTAACCTAACCTAACCTAACCAGGTCTAACCTAACCTAAAGCAAGGAGCTGGCAACCTTACTTAAGACTTGCCTTACGGTGCATAAAGCAAGGTTGCCAACCTACTGGTATTTTTGCCATAACTTTTTACAAAAAAGAGAGAGGAGAGAGAGAGGGAAGAGTTAAACAACCGACAGCTGCCAACACTCACCTACAGCTTTTTTTTGTCTAACCTAGCCTCAAGCAAGGAGCTGGCAATTTTGCTTGAGGCTTGCCTTACAGTGCATAAAGCAATTTTTGCCAACCTACATATACTAAACAAAAAAAAGCCGGCAACAAATATGTACTGCCGTAAAAGAGAGAAAGATGGGTGGATGGCAATATAGTATGTGCGTGCGTGTGTGCGTATAATATGTAGCATTATTAACTAGAGTGTGTTGGCAATTTACTTACAACTAAAAAAAATAGAGATGCCAACGTTGCTGTAAGATGAAAAGAGAAAGAGAGATTTATGGCTGGCAACGGTGGTGAGCGATGTCCTCTTATTGTAAATTTTTTCCAAGTCCCAAAAAAAAAAAAAAGAGAGAGGCCAATGTTTGTATATCGCGACTTTTGTAAACCTCTCTCGAGGGAACGATGTGCCACACACGCGCGCGCGCGTGTATTGTGACGCAAACAAACAAACAAAATAATAATTGTTGTTTTTTAGGATGCCTGGAACCTATAACCTCGCCAGGGTGCGTGGTGCCCAGCCAAAAAAGTAAAAGTTTTCTAATGGCTGCGGTTATCTACAACCGCACCTCTGTAGAGTTTCACGTGTTTTATTTTTTTTCTCAAACTTCCATGATACTCTACAGAGGACCTCCGTAATGCATGCAACGTGTACTAACGACTCTAGTGTTATTTGATGTTGTGATATTTTTGGATATAGAGTTTTATTGTGAGATATAGATAAAAATAATTATGTTTATTATAATATTTTCTTGATGAAGATGGAGAATATGTGTGTGTTACAAATAAAGTTGCATGCTTTTTTTTTCTAGTGTGTGTGTATGTGTTTTTGATGTTTCGACAGCATCTGAAACGATAAAAAAAAAAAAATTATTGTTAATTTTCACGTGTAAAAACAACAACAAATTTTGTGCAAATTTTCTGATTGTCTCGTGCTATAGTGCAAAAAAAGATATTGTAACTAATAACTAATGAAATTGACATTTGTAACTGATCTGAACTAGTGAAATTCGTATTGTGCTATTGTAACTGATTGTGCTAGTACAAAAAATTTCTTATTTGTGCAAGAAAAGATGTTAAAAAACTTGTTAAAACTGCTCTGTGACCCTCTCATTCTTCACGTCGTAGGCGAAGGACTTCTCTGCAATCAGGATGACACTGCATAGGGTATCCTCGGGCAAGGCATCGTGGAACTCGCAGACGACCTTGATGTTGGTTCGATCGTTGACCACAACCTTCTTTCTCTTAGATGTGTTGATGACGGTCATGGGTCTCCGTGCTTTGAACTCGCTGGGCGTGTAGTACATGTCCACGCTTCCCTCGGTCACGCGTTTGTAAGCCGAGAACGCTTCGTAAAGTTTGAGGTAATCGTTTTTGGTCACGTCGAGGTTGTAATTCTCGCGCGGGAACACTTCGTTGCGTCCATTCTTCAGATAAACGTTCTTGATCTTGCAGTCGTCGAACTTGCTGGAATCTTTTTCCTGATTCTTGTCCCTCCCGGTCTGAAAAAGCACTACGACGAAATCTGGCATGTCGAACTGTATGTTGTTGAACTGCGTCGTCACGTCGAATTCCATGTGACTTCCCGATGCCACCTTCTGCACGCACTGGTAACCGTGAAAGTGAATCGGCACCTGCGGACTTTTCAAGATCTCCGCTTTGTACTTGAGGGCGTAGTTCGTTTCGTATTCCACCACCGGCATTCTCAATTCCATGCTTCGGATGACGCATTTCGCCGCTTCGGGTAAAGTGTTGGCTATCGGCGTGGTGCCGTCCGGACCCAAAGTAGCGTATCGCATCAGTGCGTCGTCGTCGTTGGCCGCTCTTCGAAACGTGATCCTCAGTCCTCCCTTCCACATGATCTCCTTGTAGTCCGAGAAGAAACCAGGCAGCAGACGCATGGGAAAGAGCACCGTGTGACTTCTCGTCGATATTTTGGTCCCGGCTTCGAATCCCCCGGCCTGGTAGTACGCTGCGTCCGTTTTGGATAATTTCAACGTTCCCACCGCCGTCGACGTGATGCCTGGATAATCTATTCTGTCGATGACGGTGTTGTGTTTCCTCACCTCCACCTGCGAGAACAGGTGAGGCACGAAGTTGTCCATGAGTATCAAGTTTGCTGCTGCAGGAAACGCGTCTCCGCTTTCCTTCTTCACCACGTCGAATTGAAGGTAGAGGTCCGCTCTGTGAGGATGAACGAACCCGTCGCCTACGTCCACGTCGTATTCGATCTCCCTGTTCGCCTCGTTGAGATTGGCGAACGTGCGACGGTTGGGAGGGAAAGATTGCAATTCGTAACTTTCGATTTGCTCCATTTTACATGTATGGTTATTTATTATATGTTGATCTCCACGATGGCCGTCGTAGTGGCACCTGCGAAATCCACCACGTCTCCTTTCTCGTTCGTCACCACCAACTCTATGTCGTCTATGCGGTTGCGACATACTGGAAAATAGATTGGTGAAGAGGGCGTGTAGATGATCGGTTCCATGAACTCGGAACTTGGTTTGAAAGTGGCTATGATTCCCGTCTGCTTGTGACTTCCTAACAATCCGTCCGAAGATTTCGTGATCATACCTTCGGCCACGTTACAGTGTACGTTCAGAGTCTCTATGGCCAAGAATTTAGGAATGTTGGTTGCTACGTGCTTGATGCCAGCTTCGAGTTTGGTGTCGTTCTCGAAACCTAAAAGTTCTCCCATGGTGCCCAGGTCCACGGTCTCCGTCGCGGATAGGATTTCCACTCTGTGCGTGACCGAATTTTGAGAAAGGTATGTGCCTTTGGGTAATTGAGCTTGCAAAGTGGAAAGATTGTATTGTCCTGGCGTGACGACGATGTGTTCGCTTCCGACGCTAATTTTGTTGTTGTGCTGCGTAACGTTAGGTATGAGGTACATGCTGTAGAATGCACGCAGAGCCACGGATTTAGGATAGACGATGTCGTCGTGCAGCGTGAGTTTCAAGATCGATGATTCGCTCGTGAGATGGAACACGCCCATCCTAGTGATGCTGTTTGAGGTTCCACAATGCTTTCTGGAAATCCTCGATCGTAGGGTTATTTATTTTAGAGAGAAACGCGAGCACGGAGAGGCAGAGATGACCGCAGTTCACGTCTCCGAAATTTTGAATGCGTTCGTCGTTGTAGTATATAGAGGTTTTGTTCGTTTTCAGATAATGAATTAAATTTGTAGGTGGAACACCTCCGAAAGAATCGAAAATGAATGCTTTATCATTGTCGTTTTTGTGGTAACATATCCAATGCGTGCCTGGATTTTCTTGACCGTCCAAGTTGACTACTCCGCATTCTCTTTTTTTGACGCTTGAAGGTAACGAGGCGGACATGAAAACTCCTCTGAAGTGTTTGATTTGTAACGGTCCGATCAGAGATTCAATGTCTCGGTTGGTGAGTGCTTCTGTTTCTTTTTTTTAAACTTCCTCATCACGCCCTTTCCTCCTTTCTTCTCCATGGCCAGGTTGTGACGTTTCTGTTCTTCCAACTCGGCCTTGTTCTTCTTCGAGTCGATGACGGTTTTCGCGATGGCGGCACTTCCGCCGGCCAAACTTCCAACGGCCCCCAATGCTGCCAGGATGGCCGGGATGCTGAATATGAAACCTCCGATCTTTTGCTGTTTCCGCGAACGCTGCAATCTTTTCAATTGAGGTGTACTGAGCAGTAATTTCATTCCGTGTCCTTTCGACAAGCAAGAACGTTTCTTCTCGCGTTGTTTCTTGGTGAGTAACCCATCGAGAGCACCTAGATTTTTTAGATTGGAGTATGGTATCTGGTACACGACACCCTTGGGCTTCATGTTGATGCTCTATGTGTTATTTTCACGGTATGTTATTTATATATATATTCTGAGATTTTTTCTTGTGTAGTTTTTTTTATGGTATGTTATTTATATACCCCAGCCCAATTTTTGTTTCGTGTTCATGGCGATGGTGGTACCTAGTGCGGCGACCCGTTCACCCAGCGATGCGTCTCTGCTCACGAACCTTTCGAAAGCTGCATGTTCCAATTTTTTGTCTGCTTCGTGACGTGCGTCCAGATCCGTCTGCGTGGTGTTGTAGGCGATGTCGTGATCTTTGCATGCCGCGTCCAACGGATTCACACCCTTGTCTCCTCTCTCCAATCTTTTCTCGAGTTTGGTACCCGGTCCGCAGTACTGGTAGCCAGGTAGATGCATCTCGAAAGGTAACTTGTTGATGATGTCGTTCACGAGTCCTTTTCCTTCGGCCACGTTCCAAAATTTCGGAGGCAGCGTGTTGATGATTTTGATCAGGTAACCTATGCCCTTGTCGTCGTTCACGATGAAGTTGGAAAGTTTCGTGCTGATCATGTCCACGATGCCAACCTTCTCGTTGTAGAAATTACGGTTACCTGCATTCTCTTCGCCGGCTATCACCAACAATCGGTCCACGAGCTTCCTCACGTCGTCCACCCAAACGAATTCTTTGGGTAACGTGTTGTAGCGTTTGACGCCGCTGCCTGTTTTGACCTGGTTCCAAATCGGTTTGATGAGATTCCTGTACTTCTCGCCGCTGCTCGATTTCACCCTATTCTGCGAGGCGTCGTTGTTCTGGTACAAGGCATCCGTCATGATCAGAATTTCCTTGTAACTTTGGTAATCTTCGTCGGTGTAATCTTTCGGCTGCTTTTTGGCAACGAGTTCCCACAGTCCCACCGTACCCGGACACCTGTTCCAACTATCCTTCTCGCCTAAATTGACTTTAATGTCGTTGCCTTCGAAGGTCACCTTCGATTTCCCAATCTTCCACACCACACCGCCGCCTTCGCTGGTTTCCATGCTGGGATACAATCCGAACACTTCATCTTTGTCGAATTTCCCCGTGCTCAGGTAGTCTCGTGCCAAAGGTCCCAACTCGATTTTATCCGAAGACGACGTGCTGCCTATGGCTCGACGTCGTGCCGGTGCATCCTTCAGTTCGAACGGCGTCGAAGGAATGCTCGAAATGGGCGTGGGTACGGCGTAACTTTTAGCTGCGAGCGGTACGAGTTCATTAATCAAATTTTTATTTTGTTCCGTGACACTTTTAATTTCTTTACCTAGACTGCTGATGGCATCGATCACAGGTTGATCCTGACGTTTCTTCTCTTCGTAGAATCCGCGATTCTCGGATTTCCAACCTTTGAAGCGTTTCGCGAGGTAATCGCGAAGCTTGAGATTTTCGTCTTCGATTTTTCGTTTCGTCATGATGTTATTTATACACGTCGTTTCTCACAACGTTGCAACGTTTAGAAAGTCGTTGATTTTGTTTCTGTATTTTCCGTCGTTGGGTTTCCTCGTCATGTCGATCGTAGCGAATCCGAAATCGTCACTGTTCCAGCAAGAAGAGCAGCAGCCTTCCGAAAATTGATTGTAGTTCATGTCTCCGCCTACGTAGTCATCGTACGCGTGCTTGAGGTTGGTGTGATCTTGACGAAACAAACATATGAAATTAGCGTTGTCGCGCACTAACTGTTTTGGAATTTTGGAAAACGTTTGAGCTAGGTAGAAGCAATCCATTCCTTTGTGACGACCTTGCGTGAAAAAGTTGCGAATTTCATTTTGATTTTCCAGGATGGCGTCGTCGAACACAACGACTGAATTTTCACGACAATCGTCGAGTGGTTTTATTTCCGAGGCGAACGTTGCAATGTCCAGACCATCGTACAGTTTCATTAGTTGCTGGTATTTGGATTGCTCCAAACTTTTCGAGAACACGTACAGGTGCCTGTTCTTCCAATTTAACCAATTCGGTGCGAGGAGAAAATTGTCCACGAGCAGTGTCGTTTTCCCACACCCCGAAGGACCTACGATCAGACAGCGGATGCTGTCGGGAAGCAACTTGCCGTTCTTTTTTTTTCTCGTTTGACTTTCCGGATCCGGTAGACGCTTCACCACGTTCCACGTACTCACAAGATCACTTCGTTCGCGTCGATCCAACTCTTTTCCGGAAGTCCCAGCCATTTGACAAACAGTTTGTCACCTTTCCTACGCAATACTTTCTCGATGAGGTACGTGTCGGGGTGTTTCGTTTTAGAGATTTCCTCTTCGTAAAATCTTCCTTTCAAAATCTCGCCGCTACTATCTTTTATTATATACGTGTGTCGGTTTCCGGGTAGAACTCGAACCACCGTAAAAAGTTCCGTGCTCCAATTTTTTGTGAATCCCTTCTCGAAGGTGCGTTTGAATTTGCTGATCCTCACCTGGTCTCCAATTTTGTATTTAGCTTTTTTTGTCGTGGGTGTGTACTTTGGACAGTAAACGGTAGAAATTAAACGCTGCTCGTCGGACTTGGTAACGTCGGCTGGCTTCATGCCTATCGTTCTGTGTACCGTATCATTATAGGTGTCGACGAGTTCCGGTAGGATGTCGACCCATTTGTAATTTCCCCGAAGCGTGAATCGTTTCCACATGTGTGTTTTCAAGGTTCGATTAAATCTTTCCACGATGCTGGCTTTGATGTGACTGAAGCTCGAATAATGTCGAATCTTGTGTTTTTGAATAAACTTTTGGAATACGGCGTTGTAAAATTCTTTACCATTGTCCGTTTGCAGAAACCGTGGTCGTCTGCCACCGCTTTCGCGAAAAATTGTCTTGAATGCTTCCGTGACGCACGTTCCCGTTTTCGCCTTCAAAGGTAGAGCCCATGCGAATTTCGAAAACGTGTCTATGACGGTGAGAAGGTACTTGTTGCCCTTGTTCAATTTATGTACGTTTTTCAAATTGCCGCTACTCATCTCCACGAGGTCACTTTGCCAGAGGTCGTCGATGCCCTTGGTTACCACAGCCAAACGTTCGTAGTTACGGCGTGCAGGTTTATGCAATTCTTCGACGATGGCTTGCCTAGACATTTTTTTTAGAGATTACGTTTCAAGAGAAGCACAAGCGTGATGGGATTCAAAGAGGGTGGCACTTCGCTCGTGTTTTGAATGATCAGCTTATCGCCGGCACTCACGTCAAAAACGGTAAGATCTTCGTCTTCGTGTATTTCATATATGTTGCGCGTTTCGTTCCAACGTGCCAGAGGAATGTTTCCTGCTTTCTGGACACCACGATTCGATATCAAAGTCATGGTGGGAACGCTAGCTTTTCTACCGTGAGACCAGTACGAAAATTCGTTTATCTGAATCGTGCCATCGAGGAGAAACTTGTAGTACGGATGATAAGGATGTAACATGTACAGTTTGTTACCTTCGACGAACGTGGAGATTCTTTGTTGATTGGGTATGCTGTTGATTTCGATGGCTTGCAGAGAATGCAGTTTAGCGAATTTAGTGTCGACGCCGAGCAGATTACTGTGAACTTGTCCGAGTTTATTTTCGATGGGCAGCAAATGCTCAACTATGGTATCCGTTACGGCAGAAAACGACGGTTTGATTTTCACTTCCACGTTCAACTGCTTATAGTTTTCGTTGAGTTCTTGTAACTTGGCACCGAAAGAAGCCAGCGTCGATTCCTGCGTGGATTCCAGCACTCCGACTTGATCTCTGATGTTGACGACAATATTCTGAAGGTTCTCGACTTGATTCAATTTCGAGCTCTTCTCGGTAAGATCGTTCACGATGCTTCGCATCTCTGTAAACTGCGTGTGAAGGTCGGCGACGCTCTGGGAAGTGGGCAGCGTCGACACCAGCGAACTAATTTCGTCCCGAATCTCTTCCACGTTCGCCGTTTCCGTTTCCAGTCGTTTCAGCATTCGAGATATGTTCCTTTTCAAAGCGTGCAATTCTTTGGAGGTGGGGAGATTGGCCACCCTACTCTCGAGATCGCTCAATGAACTTTTGATGTCGCTCGATTCGGATAGTGCCGTCACCGCCGTTTTCAATTTTTCCAAATCTTCGCTCGAAGGCACGCTCGTCCGTAACGATTCCAAGTCACCCTGTATGTTGTCCAGTACGTGATGAAAATGAGCAAGATTGGATTCGACGTTCAAATTTTCTAAATATTCGATTTTATGCTGAACCGTGCTCAACGTGTCTTGAATGCTCGTCAGCGCGCTCGCTTCAGCGTGAATATTTTTAATTTCTTCGTTGATCAACTCCAAGGACGCCTGAAGCGTAGCGATGGTGGTTTGAATGTGTTCGAAATCTTGATAGGCCTCCAATTGAATTTTTATGTTCGCGACGCTTTTACCGATGACCTGCAGTTCGTCCGACGATGGTAGGTTCGTCATTGTATCTTCCAAAGTCTGCAACTTGGATTTAATTTCTTCCAACGTGCTGGTGAATTCTTCTTGTAATTTGGAAACGACGACATGCAAGCGTTCTGCGTCTATATCGTTCACCACGGTTTGAAGTTCAGAGAAATTCTTTTCTATTGCGGAAGTTCGTTCTTCGATTTCGAGTTTCAATTTTTCCAAATCTTCATTTTTCGATTGAAATTGCTGTAATTTGGCCAAATCATTTTGAAGCGAATCCACGCTCAACTGTATATTTTGAACGCTGTCGTAAGAAGGTACGTCGACATAATTTTTTATCAGCGTCTTCAGTTCGGAATCGATTTTCAGAATGGGGTCGAGACATTGCGTTTGGAGCGTAGCGATTTCCGACTCTAAACTTTTGTTTAAGGTTTCCTGCAAAGCGATCAAATCGGTCCTCAACTTCTTAACTCGAATGTCCAACATGAGAATCTCTTCTGCGTGGTCTACACGCTTGGTGTTGCCGAAAATGTCGTTAGGCATTTTTGGTTAACGGTTATTTATAATAGGATAGACGATTCGTAATTCTACGAAGAGAGGAATAAGTTTGTCGTAATCTCCGAGGAGTTCCATGTAAAGATAATCTCCTGCAGACACATCGTACGTAATGTTAGAAAGCATCTTGTCGTGCTTGATTCGAAAAATGTTCTTGCCGGTAGAAATTTTGATTTCGCCTGCGTTTTCCGGATTCACGGTGATTTGAAGTTTCCCGTCGATCGGAATTTCGTAGAAATGTAAATTGTTATTAAAAACATAAAACATCTTGCCCACATCGTCATTCAGTTTCGTCCAAATGCTGTTGAGGTGAATGATCAACAGACCGTTGAGTTTAGGTAACACGGAAGGTAAGACTTCATGATCTGGTATGGTTTCCATAATGATCTGTTTTTTGAAACCGAACAAATTCATAGGCATGCTGGTTATTTAAGAATACGGTCAAAGTTTTTTTGTAACACAAGTCAAAGTGTTTTTTGTTTTGTTTTGTTTTTATGAATCTTCTGTTGAAGATGGACATATGTTGCAGGTTTTGCTTTCTGCTAAGCGATAGTGCCCCCACGGCAATGTGTGAATACCACACTCGAGGACGCACCTCTTATCGCCATCGGGATCCAGCGCAATTTTTCTAACTTTGTTTGTGGTCAACACATGGTCGACGCTCTGGATGCGCTGTTCTGCTCTTAGAACCGACGACCTGGTCTTGAGGCAATCGACGAAGTCCTCGAATGTGAGATGCTCCCGAACCACCTGCCTGTCGACACCCTTGGCCTTCTTGGTAACGCTGCCCTCGGCTTTGATGGCATAGGCCTTGGCGCGAAGACCTGCAAACTCGAGAATTACATCACCGTCCTTCTCGTCTTTGAGTTTGCCAGGCACCTTCTTGTTGCGGGGCAGGATACCATACTTGTTTTGCTGGGCGTAGCCCGAGGTGTCGAAGAGGTTAACCAAAGATGGAACTGTGGCTATATCCCCGTACGCGTCGTCCGTGCGAACGTGGTACACCAAGCTGTCCGTGTCCGTGTAGAGTAGGCTAATATTGTCGTTATAGTGCTGGCGTAGTTTCCCATAATATATTTGAAACATGTGCAGCTTGCTCAGGTCTAATACTGAGGCGCCAACATAAATTGGCTTGTTGAGCTTCACCTCGCTCTTCCTCATATGCACCAGAGCAAGCTGTTCGTTATAAATGGTCCTCGATTTGAATAACGGGTTTGCTACGAGCCTGCGACATTGTGCTTTGTTTGATATTAGCCTCACATCTACACGATTCCGTACATTCTCCATGGTTTTCCCGAACACCGCATTGTTCATAAGCTTGAAGAAATCCTTATCAAGCTCGGACGTGGCTGCGGTGCGGTGTTTCGTGTTGACTTCAATATATGGACGCAACCACGGAGAATGCTCGAACTTGAGGATGCAGTGAACTGCGTGGACCGCGACCCCTCGCTGCATCAGCCACCGGAGATTCTGGTAGTGCAGGACGTAATTCTTCTTGGGCTCGAAATCCATGACGAGTTTTTTCTGGTTGGAATCGGGTGGACACTTCAACTCGGGTGCAGGGGGAAGATCGCTGAACAAATCCTGCAGCTTCTCGGAGAACTCAAGGTCCACCTCGGCGAAGAACCCATGTTCCGAATCGTCGAAGCTTTCGATGTCGAAGTTGGAGGGGTCAGCCCACTCGAAGCCTCTAAAGGGGAGTGGCTGCATCATGGAGTGCCCGTAGAGGTTATTGACGTCCGTGTACATGATGTAGCTGGACGGTTGTGAGGGGTCGTAGCCGGTGGCCATGTGGTGATTGTTGGCGTGCGAGTGTCGCTGCGACACCTGGACCATTCCACCCCGCACGGCACGTTCCACAAACAGCACCATGTTCACGTCCGAAAGAAGCTCCAGCTCGATCTTCGTCACCAGAAACATGGCTGACCACGCCAGTCCGGGGAGACTGTAGAAGTAGGCAGGGTCCAGCTGGTAGATCTTTATTGCGGTCGCACGGAACGTCTGGAACACGTCGGCGAGGAGCGTCACATCAAGTCTGAGGTAGGCGTCGTGGTAGTCCCCGAGAGTTCGACAGCCCAGCTCGCGCCACATGGACTGGGCATGGTGATATTCTCCGTCGGTGATGTTCGAGCCGCGTAGCTGACTGTAGAACTTCGCCTGGGGAGGTAGCGACGTCTCTGCGAACTTGGAAGGGTCTGTGATGTATTCGTAGGGATAGACCCCCTTACGCTTGAAGAGGCCGGCGTCCAAGTTCGGAAAGTTTCCGGAGGTAATGAGCATTTGCTCGTCGCTAAGCTTCCCTGCGAGAGCATCGAGGCTGGCCGGGAGGAACCTCAGGGAGTCGAGGAAGCGAAGCTCGACGGTAGAGTGTGATCCTGGGATTCGCACCCACTTGCTCAAGCTAATGTAACGCTCCTCGTTCTGCGCCAGGACGTTGATTCGCATGTCGTCGTACCCAAGATGCTTGACGAGGTGGTGGAAGTCGTATCCCGAGCCATTATGAAAAAACACAGGGATAAATCGCGGGTCCCGGGCCATGAGGTTGCATCCGTTGCACCATGGACCAACATACCTACCGTTAAAGTGATCATGGTGTTGGACTTTACGGTTGTTGGCGGTGTACTCCTTGACGCAGACAGGGCAAGCGATGGCCTCGTCGTGTCTACGTTGATCGTCGGGAGACAGTGGGAGCATAGACTTGGGGGCCAACAGTACCTTCCCTATCTCGCTGGCTTCCACAACCATCCTCTCGAGGAAGTGTTTGGCTGCGTCGGGACCGCGATACACGTAGGGCTCGGGGGTGATGTGCTGGTCACGTCGCACCACAACGTATGCGAAGCTGGATGCCTCGTGGAGTTGGTAAGGGGTGGTGGAGGAAACTTCGGGATCTGGATCGCAAGTGGACAGGGGTTTGAGGAAGGCCTCGAAATCCGCGATGATGATAGCGGGATGCTCCACCATGGCACCGTGCATGTGGAAACGCTCCACGGTGCCAGGTTTGGGCAAGACTGCCACACCAGGCTCGTTGGCATTGCAGTAGATCTTGTGGCTGGCAAGCTTCTCTGCAGCGATGTTGGGACCTTTGATGTGCTGATAATCCTGCTGTTTTTGATTGTCAAAAGTTGACAAGCACCTGCGACAAACTTCTATGTGGTGTTCGTGTTTGCTTGTTTGGCTCGACACCAACCGGGAGAGGGAACGGATAAGGGTGTAGTGGTGATGGGTCTCGTCCTTGATGAGCAGAAGGTGAATTTCCTGCGCACCATCAACGTTTACGTCGCTCACCCTGATGGGGTACACCGCATTTTCGTCAGTGAGGCCATAAACGTTGATGGCCAACCGTGCACGAACCTCAAACTTTCGAATGTCCGAAAGCGCCACCGGGTAGTCGATCCCAACCATCGCAACTTCCAGCTCTGCCTCGTAGGGCAGGTAGTGGTTAACTCGGTGTGGATGGTTTTTCCGGTCGACAGGGTGTAATGCTGCCAGAACACACCATACGAAGCACTTGGCGTCACTGTTCTGAATGTTCAGGACGGCCTTCTTTGCCGCAATAGTAGGTGGTAAGGGGACGTAGCTGGAGGCGGAGAGAGGTATGAACTTACAAAGTTTGACGCACAGTTCGTGAGGCTCGCCACACAGCGAACCCCCCGAGCCTTTAGCTTGATGTTCTTCTTGTTTCGCCACCAGCTCCTCTGCAAACTGGTTGTAGATGACCTCGAGGTTGTCGACATCCGCCAGATGCAGCGTCTTCGCCTTGGTGTTGTGGCAGAAGCTGTAAATTTCATCAGACGGTTTTTTGTACTGGCAACGTAGCGATGCGTAGAATTTGGTGGAGTGCGTTGCAAGCGCATCGTTGAGGATGGAAATAATTTCGGCTTGCACGTTCTCCAAAAAGCTACGCACGTCGCATGAGCCCTCCGAAGTGAGGACAAAATCCTCTAACAACCGCTCGAAAGCAGTCTGGTTCGCTTTCGCCACAGGCTTGACACGTTTGGCGGATGGTGCATTGATGGAGGCTGCTTCTGCCTTCCTCTTGGTGGAGGTCGAAGGCTGGGCCCCAGATGTATTTTTGCTTAGACAATTAAGCTTATGCTTCTTGACATACGCAATTGTGATCTGCATATTGCATCCGGAACATAGTTCAGTGGCAGCCAAATGCTTGCCTGGCACGCAGGTACGACAATGTCTTGCAAAATTTTGGCTTGATTTGGTTTTCTTGCACACAGGACAACTTTTCATGGAGCGCATTTTTTGGGGGGGTATGTTTATTTATATGTGATCTGTTGGTGGTAGAGTGTTTACAAAAAAATGCCTTACGAGAAAAATTTTGTAGGCTAATTTTAATTAGTGTTAGTTTGAGGGGTTTATTTATATATGGGTGGCGTTGTTTTCCTCAAAATGTAGAGGAAGCTCGCTTGTGTGATCTCCCGTTACATGTCCGCCTCCCGCCCCACTTCCCCTAGTTGTTATAAAATAGCGACGGAAGTGTGTACATGTTTCTTTTCTCCCCGTCTTTTTTTTTTTTTGGTTTATGAATAGAAGCAGGAAACTTGGTTCTGGCGGCATCAGTGATGGGTAATGTGAAAGTCTGTGACGGTCTAATGTTAATGCCCTCGAGCTTCTAGATTTATTAGTCGAGGAGTAATATGTAGGTTAACAACGTGGACTAGTAGAAATCTGCTCTGTCAGCATGAAATTCCATCATTATTGTTAGCTTTTAAAACAACAGGAAGTACATCCGCCACTGTGAATAGCCAGAAATGCAGCCCCTCCCAGTCATCCATCTCTCTTACAATAGCGTGTATGTATGTGTGTGTGTGTGTGTGTGTGTGACACATCGTTCCCCCGAGAGAGGTTTACAAAGGTCACGATATACAAACATTGGCCCCCGGGAGTTGGAAAATTGCGATATGGCGCATTCGCTCATTACTGTTGCCAGCCATAAATCTCTCTTTCTCTTTTCATCTTACAGCAACGTTGGCATCTCTATTTTTTTTAGTTGTAAGTAAATTGCCAACACACTCTAGTTAATAATGCTACATATTATACGCACACACGCACGCACATACTATATTGCCATCCACCCATCTTTCTCTCTTTTACGGCAGTACATATTTGTTGCCGGCTTTTTTTTGTTTAGTATATGTAGGTTGGCAAAAATTGCTTTATGCACTGTAAGGCAAGCCTCAAGCAAAATTGCCAGCTCCTTGCTTGAGGCTAGGTTAGACAAAAAAAAGCTGTAGGTGAGTGTTGGCAGCTGTCGGTTGTTTAACTCTTCCCTCTCTCTCTCCTCTCTCTTTTTTGTAAAAAGTTATGGCAAAAATACCAGTAGGTTGGCAACCTTGCTTTATGCACCGTAAGGCAAGTCTTAAGTAAACTTGCCAGCTTCTTGCTTTAGGCTAGGTTAGACCTGGTTAGGTTAGGTTAGGTTAGGTTAGGTTAGGGTGGATTAGGTTAGGTTAGGTTAGGTTAGGTTAGGTTAGGTTAGGGTGGGTATTGGCAGCTGTCGGTTGTTTAACTCTTCCCTCTCTCTCTCCTCTCTCTTTTTTGTAAAAGGCTATGGCAAAAGTACCAGTAGGTTGGCAACTTTGCTTTATGCACTGTAAAGCAAGCCTCAAGCAAGGTTGCCAGCTTCTTGCTTTATGCACTGTAAGGCAAGTCTCAAGCAAGGTTGCCAGCTCCTTGCTTTAGGCTAGGTTAGACCCAAAAAAAAACCTTGGTGATTTTTTCGAGTAAAATATTGGCAACACTGCGAGAAAATAGAGCTCATGCCTTACGAGAGAAATCCATTAAGGCAAGCCTCAAGCAAGATTGCCAGCTCCTTGCTTTAGGCTAGGTTAGACCCAAAAAAAACCTTGGTGATTTTTTCGAGTAAGGAGCTGGCAACACTGCCAGAAAATGAGGCTCATGCCTTACGAGAGAAATCCATTAAGGCGAGCCTCACCGAGCCTCATTTTCGGGCGCAGAACCGGCTAACCTGCACTACTTACATTGCATGTGTGAACCGCAATATCGTGGAAACAAAATGGTCGCCATGACTTTTGCTGTAACCCTCGTATATATTGCTTTACTAGCACAGATACAATAACATATGCATGATTAGAAGTTAAATCAACCTTAGAGGATGTAGAAAATCAGTTCTTTTTACTCTCGATACATAACGTTGTCTTCGAACGCATGTAAATTTGCACATTTAATGAGGCTTATTGCTTCGTTGACTACAAAGAAGAGGTTAGCATTGTTGAAACAAAGAATACGTGCAGTTTTATTATTTCTCTTGCTGGGAATCTTGTCGCAGATTGGCTGTTATATCCTGTATTATCTATATTGACTCCAGAGACCCCTGGTGTTGTGTGCATCTTCTTAGGCATCTACAACACAATATAAACGATCAACTGAGTTTTGTTATGCAACAGTAGTGGTGATAGGGAGTAGTGTAATTGATACTAATATAAACTCGATAAAGTATGAGCCCCCTTCGGGAAGATTTGGCTACACTTAAAACTAGCTCAACATGCCCATATGAGCTTTTTGCTCAAGTGTGGCACCCTGTCTAACCCAAGATTTTTATAAAAATGCCCTCGGGAATTTCCCGTGAAAGTATGAGCCCCCGTCAGGCAGATTTGGCTACACTTAAAACTAGCTCAACATGCCCATATGAGCTTTTTGCTCAAGTGTGGCACCCTGTCTAACCCAAGATTTTTGTAAAAATGCCCTCGGGAATTTCCCGGGAAAGTATGACCCCCCTCAGATTGATTTGCCTACACTTACAAAAGGCACTTCTGTGAGATTGTTGTCCATAAGCTTGTTAAAAAATATGGCCCTCTTGATATTGTTTTGGATACACTTAAAACTAAGCCAAGATGCTCATAAGAGCCACCCACACCCACCTACACCCACACATATTTACTTCCGGTCACTTCCGGTTTAAGTTCAATTGGGCACCAGGCCCAACTTGCATATCTAGTACTAAGACAATGCATTGTGCAGAGGCCTTCTAGATTTGCTCTGTGACTCTCTCATTTCTTACATCATAAATATATGATTTTTCACCTATAAGAATAACACTACATATGGTGTCATCAGGAAGTGTATCATGAAATTCACAGATAATTTTAATGTTTGTCCTGTCATTAACCACAACTTGTTTCCTTTTTCAAGTGTTGATGACAAACATGGGTCTCTGTGCTTTGAATTCATCTGGTGTGTAATACATGTCAGTATTGCCAGTAGTGACCCTTTTGTATGCTGTAAAGGCCTCGTATAATTTAAGAAAATCATCCTTGGACATGTCTAAATTATAATTTTCTCTAGGAAATACCTCATTTCTGCCATTTTTAAGATATATGTTCTTGATGTTGCAGCTATCAAATTTACTTGAATTATTTTTCCTGATTATTGTGTCTTCCAGTCTGAAACAGTACCACCACAAAATCTGGCATGTCATATTGTATACTGGAGAATGAATTTGTAGCATCAAACTCATAATAGCTACCAGTGGCAGGCTTCTGCACACATTGATATGTATAAAATTGTAAAGGCACCTGTGGATTTTTTAGGATATCTGCTTTATATTTAAGAGCATAACTGGCTTCATATTCAACAACTGGAATTCTTAGCTCCATAGTCTGAATAATGCATTTGCCCTCATCAGGTAGGGTATTAGGCAGAGCTTCCCCTGTAGAGTTTAATGTACTGTACCTCATCAAAGCATTATTATCATTGGCAGCTCTTCTAAATGTAATTCTTAAACCACCCTTCCACATAATATCTTTGTAATCCGAGAAGAATCCTGGCAACAGGCGCATAAAAAACAGCACTGTGTGGCTCTTGCTTAATATTTTATCACCAGCCTCAAATCCACCTATTTTGTAGTAAGAAGCCTCGGTTTTGGATAATTTTAGTGTGGCCAAAGCTGTAGAGGTAATACCAGGGTAATCCACTCTGTTTATAACAACACAATGTTTTCTGATCTCAATTTCAGAGAACAGATGTGGCACAAAATTGTCTACCAATCCTATATTTGAATTTGCCGGATAATCTGTACCATCGAGCTTTACAACATCAAATTTGATGTATAGATCTGCTCTGTGGGGGTGTATAAAGCCGTCCCCTACATCAATATCAACCTCAATCTCTGTGTTGGGTTGATTTAAATTTGCAAATGTCCTCCTGTTTGGGGGGAATGATTGTAGCTCATAACTCTCAATATTTTCCATTTTTTTCTTGTATGTATTTTTATTTAAATATTAATTTCTATGATTGCAGTTGTTGTAGCTCCAGCAAAATCAACTAATTCTTCTTTTTCATTAGTGACCATCAACTCAATGTAATCTATTCTATTATGGCACACAGGAAAATATAATGTTGGTGATGGAGTGTAGATGATGGGCTCCATAAATTCAGAGTTAGGCTTGAATGTTGCAATGATGCCAGTTTGTTTGTGAGTGCCTATGCCATTTGATTTGGTGATCATACCCTCGGCCACATTACAGTGAATATTCAGAGTCTCTATGGCTAAGAATTTGGGTATATTAATAGCAGTGTGTTTGATGGCCGGTTCAAGTTTTGTGTTGTTCTCAAAGCCTAACAGCTCTCCTATAGTACCCAGATCCACTGTCTCTGTAGCAGACACAATCTCTACTCTGTGAGTGACAGAATTTTGAGTTAAAACTATACCTCTGGGTAACTGAGCATTTAAAGTAGACAGATTATACTGCCCTGGAGTGATGACAATTTTTTGATCACCAACTGCAATTGTGTTGTTGTGGTGTGTAATATTAGGGATTAAGTACATGCCATAAAATGCTCTGAGAGCTATTGTTTTGGGATACACTATATCATCATGTAATCTAAGTTTCAATATTGAATTTTGGCTGGTGAGATGGAATACCCCCATGATGTTTTAAATACCACAGGGCCTTTTCAAAATCTTCAATTGATGGTTTATTTATTTGAGACAGATATCTAAGAACAGATAAACACAGATGTCCACAATGAACATCTTTGAAGTTTTGAACACGGGCATTATTGTAATAAAGATTAGCTGATTTTAGATATTTTACTAAATTTTCAGGTGGAACACCTCCAAATGAATCAAACACAAATGCCACATCTTTTAAATATTTAAGATAACAGATCCAGTGAGTGCCCTGATGTTTGTACTTATCCAAATTAACTATGCCACACTCTTTGTTGAGTGGTTGTTCTGGTAAAGAATCAGACATGTACACACCTCTAAAATGTTTGATGCCCAGTGGCTTGATTAAAGCTTCAATATCTTGGTTTGTAAGCGGCTCTTGTTTTTTTAAACTTATTCATGGCTCTCTTAACACCTTTGCCTTGTTATTCCATGGCCAGATTATGGCGCTTTATTTCATCTAATTCTGAATTCTTCTTCTTGGCATCTATTACTGTTTTTGCTATAGCAGCTGATCCCCCAGCCAAGCTCCCAACAGCACCAAGTGCTGCTAAGATGGCCGGGATAGTAAATATGAAGCCACCTGTATGCAATTTTTTTCTAGAATGCTGTAATTTTTTTAATTGGGGGGTACTAAGCAACAATTTCATACCATGGCCCTTGGCAAGACAAGAGCTTTTTCTCTTGTGCTGCTTTTTGGTTAAAAGACTATCAATAGTTTTAAGAGATTTAAGACCTGCATAAGGTATCTGATACATAACACCCTTGGCTTTCATTGTAGGTTTATTATATATATATTCACAACCCCCACCCCAGTTTTTGTTTGGTGTTCATACCTATGGTGGTCCCCAATGCTGCTATTCTTTCACTTAAAGAAGCATCTTTGCTTACAAATCTACCAAATGCAGCCTCTTCTAATTTCTTGTCTGCACCATGTCTCTTGTCAAGATCAAAATGTGTGTTGTATGCTATGTCATGGTCTCTACAAGCAGCATCTAGGGGATTAACACCAGGATCACCTCTGTTTAATCTATGGTCCAATTTTGTGCCTGGACCACAATACTGATAGCCTGGAATATGTAGTTCAAATGGCAGCTTGTTTATGATGTCATTAACCAGCCCCCGACCCTCAGAGACATTCCAAAATTTAGGTGGTAGAGTATTAATAATTTTTATAAGATATCCAATCCCCTTAGTGTCATTCACTATAAAATTAGACAATTTTGTGCTTATCATGTCCATAATTCCAACCTTTTCATTGTAAAAATTGTGGTTGCCAGCATTTTCTTCCCCAGCTATGACCAGCAACCTATCTACAAGTTTCCTGACATCATCAACCCACACAAATTCTTTAGGCAGGGTGTTGTATTGTTTGATTCCACTACCTGTCTTGATCTGTGTCCATATGGGCTTCATTAAGTTGTTGTATTTTGCTCCACTGCTAGACTTGACTCTTTTTTGTGTGGGATCATTGTTCTGGTATAGAGCATCTGATTTTATTAATATTTCTTTGTAATGCTCATAATCTTGATCTGTATAGTTGCCAGGCCTTTTGCTAGTCATCAGTTCCCACAATCCAGGTGTGCCGGGATATTTAACAAAACCACCTTTTTCTCCAAGATGAGATTCTGAATATACAATCAGATCATCTCCCATAAATGTTACTCTGAAATTGCCAATTCTATGTATGATGCTAACATCACGCTCTGTGTCAGCATATAAGCCAAAGACCTCATCTTTGTTGTCTTTAGGTGTGCTTAAATATTTTTGAGCAAGAAGACCCAATTCAATAGGATCCTGAGTAGCTTCAATTCTTCGAGGAGGAACAGGACTAGGTGTATGAATACTAGAAAGTGGGGTGATTGGATAATCTAATATGTTCCTAGCAGCTACAGGTACAAGCTCTGTGATCAAATTTTGATTTTGCTCTGTAACAGTTTTGATATTTTTACCTAATTCACTAATAGCATCGATAATAGGCTGTTCTGTTTGCTTGTGTTGTTCATAGATTCCTCCGTTCTCTGATTTCCATCCCTTAAATCTTTTTACAAGATAATCTCTTAATTTAAGATCATCAATGATTGGCCTTTTCATGGTTATTTATATATGTTTCAATGTCTAGAAAATTGTTGATTTTATTACTATATTTCCCTCTATTGGGTTTCCTTGCCATATCAATTGTGACAAACCCATAACTGTCCTGGTTCCAGCACCTACTGCAAATCTTGGAAAAATCATTGTAGCTCAAGTCACCACTTACATATTCATCATGTATGTGTTTGAGGTTGGTATGGTCTTGATGAAACACACATATAAAATTGCTGTTGTCTCGGATCAGCTACTTCGGTATTTTAGAAAAAGTCTGTGCCAGGTAGAAGCAATCAATGTTTTTGTGTCGGCCCTGTGTAAAGAAATTTCTAACCTTGTTTTCATTATCCAGTATAATATCATCAAACACAACAACAGAATTATCGAGACATTCATGAAGTGGCTTAACATCTGATTCAAAAGTGGCAATATCCAATCCATCATATAGCTTCATCAGCTGCTGATATTTTAATTGTTCCAAGCTCTTACAGAAAACATACAAGTGCCTGTTTTTCCAGTCTAACCAGTTGGGTGCCAATAAAAAATTATCAATCATTAGTGTAGTTTTACCACAAGCTGATGGCCCAACAATAAGACATCTAATATTATCAGGCAGCAGCATTCCATTTCTCTTAATCTGCTGTTCAGGCTCTGGCAGCCTCTTTATAACATCCCAGGTGCTCATAGTATCACTTTGTTTGCCTCGATCCAGCTGTGTTCTGGGAGACCTAGCCATTTCACCAGTATCTTGTTGCCTTTTCTGCGGATGATTTTCTCTATGAGATATGTGTCAGGCTGCTTAGTTTTGCTGAGTTCTTCTTCATAAAACCTGCCTTTGAGAATTTCTCCTCGGTGATCTTTTATTATATATCTGTATCGGGTCCCAGGTTTAACTTGAACCACTGTAAATAATTCAGTGCTCCAGTTTCTGGTAAAGCCTCTTTTGAATAAGTGCTTATATTTGCTGATTCTTACTTGATCACCCACCTTGTATTTGGCTTTCCTTGTTGTTGGCTGGTATCTAGGATAATAAACAGTGCTGATCAATTTTTGCTCATCAGATGAAGTTACCTCAGAGGGTTTCATGTTGATTGTGGAATGGACCGAGTTGTTATATTTATGTAGAAGTTCTGGTAGAATACTGAGACATTTATAATTACCTTGAAGTGTAAATTGTTTATACATGTGATTTTTTAGGGTTTTGTTGAATCTTTCTACAATTGAAGCCTTGAGATCACTGTAACTCGAGTAATGTTGTATTGACTGGCTTTTAATAAATTGTTGGAACACAGAATTATAGAATTCTTTGCCATTATCTGTTTGCAAATAGCGCGGTGATCTTCCACTCTGATTGATGATTGTCATGAAGGCTTCTGTAACACATTTTCCAGTCTTGGATTTGAGTGGCAAAGCCCAGGCAAATTTTGAAAATGTATCTATGACAGTGAGTAGATACTTGTAGCCCTTGTTGATTTTGTCTAAGTTTTTCAGCTGTCCACTTGCCATCTCAACCAAGTCACACTGCCATAAATCATCTATGCCTTTTGTGACTACTGGCAGTATCTTATAATTATGTCTGGCTTGTATGTGTAATTCATCAACAATAATTTGTCTAGACATAGTATGTAAACAAGAATATTGCAACTATAGGGTGTTCAGCAGCTGATACTACAGGATTTTCTAAATATAATTTTTCCCCTATTTGTATATTAAATTCCAGAGAAAAATCATCTTCAGCATAAGATGTTTCTAATGTATCGGTGTCTGTAAAATCCTCTAACTCTACACTGGTGATTTTTGCTTTGTTATCAGCATTTGTTATTGATAAGGTAGGGTAGTGGTGTGCCTGTGGTTGAAGCCAATATTTGATCTTGATTGGTCTAAGTGTGCCCCCAACAAAAAACTGGTAATAAAATTGTGCAGGGGACAGCATATATATTTTGCCACCTGGTGTAAATGGTGAATCATATTCTTTGTTGGGGATACTGTACAATTCAAGAATTACTGTATGTTTAGGATTCTCGATTATGCCAGTTATTTCTTTTTCTGCTGTAAGCAATCTACTTGTTACAGATTCAAGGTGCTCATTGATAGTCCTAACAACATCATCATGGCCTGGCTTGATCTTTATGTCCACAACAAGTTTTTTGTATTGTTGCACAATTTCTTGTAGCTGGGTGGCAAAAACAGACAAAGCATTTGCTTGATTGGATTCCATGGTCCCTAGCTGTTGCTTGATATTAGCTACAATTTGCTGTAAATTTTCAACAACTGCCAATTTTTAATTTTGAGCAGTAAGATCATGGACTTGTCTTCTGATATCCTCAAACAGGGCATGCAGTTCATTAATATGTTGATTGGTTGGTAGAGTGGCCACTGTCTGAGTAAGTTGTTTGTTCTCTGTCTGGATATTCTTGATATCTTCTGATTTCAATATGCGATTCACAGCTCTCTTAATATTTTTAAGTTCCTGTGATGTAGGCAGATTTGATACAGTATTCTGCAAAGATTCAAGTGCCAATTTCACATCATTTAATTCAGAAGCATCAACCACACCACGCATAGCATCTTGGAGCAGGGTTATGTCTGCCTGAGTGGGTGTTGATTGTTGTAAAATTTCAAGCTTTGTTTGGATATCATCGATCAAGTGATGAAAATGAGATAGCTCAGATTCTGTGTTGAGGTTTTCAAGTTTTGTGATCTGTTGCTGGACACTGACAAGTGTGTCTACAATGCCAGGCAAGCGGGATTCTAGAGATTCTTGTACATTTGTCAAATCACTTTGCACTGCTGCTATTCTACCTTCAAGATTGGTTATGGTACTTTGAATTTTTCCAAAATCTTCATATGTTTCAAGTTGCAGCTTAATATTGGCAACACTCCGAGTTATTGCACTCAAAGCATCAGAAGATGGCAAGTTGTTCATAAAATTTTCAAGTGTGTCAATTTTTTCTTTAACCTCGGCTATGGCATTGTTCAAGGGGTCCAGATTAGGTATCTGTAGTGATTGAATCTGTTCCTGTAGAGTGGAAATCACTAGATCAAAATCTTCTTGTGATCTTATGCTTTTGACAATTGTTTGGAGCTGTGTCTGGACATTATTTATCTGCTCTTCCAATTGTTGTTTCAATTGCTCAGAGTTGGTGGCCTGGGTCTTAAATTTGGCTTAAAGAGCTGCTACAGCTTCTTCTAAACTTTGAAAATTATCTAATGTGGCCAAATCAGTATATTTCTGAAGCAATAATTTGAGTTCAGAATCAATTTTAAGGAGAGGGTCCATGCATTGTGATTGCAAATTTGTAATTTCTAGTTGAAGACTGGCATTGAGTGTGGTTTGTAAAGCTTGTAAATCACTTCTTAATTTTTTGACTCTGACATCAAGCATAAGAATCTCATCACTGTGATCTTCATGTCTTGTATGGCCAAATATATCATTAGGCATTTTGATTTAGTGGTTATTTATTATTGAATATCTGATTCTTAATTCTATAAAAAAAGGTATAAGCTTGTCATAGGATCCCGGGACCTCAATATATAAGCAGTCACCAGCAGAAACAGTATATACAGTGCCAGAAATCACGTTCGAGTGCTTTATTCTATAAATATTTCTCCCTATTGAAATCTTGACATTACCCTCGGGGGTTGTAATAAATTGTAATTGACCACCTACAGGTAATTGGTAATGATTTAAATTATTGTTAAATATGTACAATGTTTTACCTGTTTTATCATCAACATCTGTAAGTATGCTGTTCAGATGAATAATTAACAAACCACTTAGTTTAGATATCACAGATTGTATATCAGGAGAGGGTGCTGGTGTTGGCAGGTCCATAATAGCCTGTTTTTTGAACCCAAATAAGTTCATAGGCATGTTTATTTATTTGAAATCATGCTTTGTAATTGGGCATTGTTTGTACTTTTCAAATCACAATGACCCCATGGTAGAGTATGTATGCCACATGACAAAATGCATCTCTTATCATCATGTGGGTCCAGAGCCACTTTTCTTACAACATTTGTAGTCAATAAGTGATCCACACTCTGGATTCTGCATTCTGATGTTCTGATTGAACTCTGTGATTTGAGACAATCTTCATAATCTTTAAATTCAAGCTCTTTGTCCACAGTTACTCTGCCAATGCCCTTGGCCTTTTTGGCAACCGCACCACTACATGTTTCAAAGCTGTACATCTTGGCCCTTAACCCAGCAAATGCCACAATAACATCACCAAGTGTCTCATCTTTTAACTTGCCAGGCACCTTTTTGTTGTGGGGTTGAATATTTCTATGTTCACTGGTATCAAAATATTCGAGCAATGCAGGCTGTGACATATCTTTATAAACATCTTCTGTTTGAATATCAAGAATAAAGGTATCTGTGTCCATGTACATCAGTTTTACACAATCACCATAAAAAGGTTTCAGCACATCATAATACAATTTTAACATGTGTAATTTGGCCAATTCCAATATCACAGCCCATACATAAATAGGCTTATCAAACTTAATCTTTGTTTTTTCATGTTGAAAAGTGCCATATTTTCATCATAAATTCTTCTGTAATTGAAGTTGGGCTTTGCAATCAATTTTTTGCTCCGGCTGGGGTCAGTAATTAATTTAACATCAATATGTTTTCTGACATTTTCTATGGTTTTGCCATACACTGAATTTACCATCAATTTAAACAAAGTCTTATCAAATTGGCTCATTGCAGATGTTCGAAGCTCTGTGTTTGTATCAATATATGGCTTCAACCATCTTGAGTGCCTGAGCCTCAAAACTTTTCCAACTTTGGTCACTTGAACACCATGATTCATCAGGAACTGGAGGTTTTGGTAATATATGACATAATCCTGTTTTGGCTCCAGAGTCATCATCAATTTCTTCTGCTTAGAGCCAGGTGAGCACTCAACCTCAGGAATTGGGGGCAGATCAGAAAATGTGTTGTGTAAATTATCTGGAATTGTCAGATCAACTTCTAAGAACAGGCCATAGTTACTGTCATCAAAATCCTGAAGATCTTCAATATTGAAATCTTCAACCCACTCAAGCCCTGCATATGGCAGTTTATCCATCATAGCATAACCATAGAGGCTATTGGCATCCACATAAAGTATATAATTTGATGGCAGTGCTGGATCATAATCAGGAATATATTTGTTGTTAGCTCTGGCATATCTCTGAGAACATTGCACCATGCCTCCTCGTATACATTGTTCCATAAACAGATACATATCTTGATCTTGGATCAGATCCAATTGCATTTTAGTGTTTAAAAACATTGCAGACCATGCTAGGCCTGGTGCATTGTAAAAATACATTGGATCCAGCTTATAATTTTTCATGGAAGATTTTCTAAATGCCTGAAGTATATCAGCCAAGAGAGTGACATCAAGTTTCAAGTATGCCTTGTGATAATCACCAAATGTCTGGCATTTTAAATTGTTCCACATCAACTGGGCATGGTGATAATCTTCATCAGTGATTCCAGATCCTCTGAGTTTGCTGTAGAACTTTTGTTGTGGTGGCAGAGCACACTCATCAAATTTAGAAAAATCTGTAACATAATCATATGGATATACACCTTTCCGCCTAATTAATTTCAGGTCCTGATTTGGAAACAAAGCACATGTGATTTTGAATTGATCATCAGATAATTGACTGGCCAGTGTAGCCAAGCTAGCAGACAGAATTCTGTAGGAATCAAGAAATCTTAAGTGAATAGGAACACCATTAACTTGAATTATCTTGCTAATAGCAATATATTTCTCATTATTTTCTGCTAAAATATTTAAATTCTGCTTGTCAAACCCCTTGTACCTGATCAGATGATGAAAATCATAATTGGATGAACCATGGCAAAATACAGGGACAAATTTTGGTCTCTGGATCTTAATATTACAGCTATTACACAGGGCCATTAAGAATTTACCATCTGTATGAGAATGGTGTTTCACCTTGATATTTGTATCTGAAAATTCACAATCACATACCGGGCATTTTTCTGCATTGAAGAAATCTTCAATCTGATCCTTTGTTAAAGGCAACATGGGTTTTGATTTTAATAAGACATTAGATGCTATGTCATGGCACTCATTTTCTATTCTATGTGCAAATTCTTTGATGGCATCTGCTCCCATGTATAAATATTCTTTACTAACTACACCATCCCTTATAACTATATAACAAAAACTGGAGGGTTCATGTAACTGGTATGGTGTAATTGAAGATTCATCAGGGTCTGGGCTACAGAATGCAAGAGGTTTGAGATTTGATTCAAAATCACAGACTATATATGCTGGGTGTTCCAACAAGACTTCAAATTTTTTGAATTTGGCATTTTCATTTGGATTAGGCATCACCATATGAACAGGTTTATGGTTGCCACAGTATTTCAGATGCTCAATTAACTTGTTTTTAGCAATTTCTGCATTTTTTTCACGAACCCCATTCACCATTTTTTGACCATCAAATACAGTTAAACATCTTCGGCACAACTTGAATATTGTATTAAATTTGTCTATTTGTTTTCTTACTAAAGCTTCAAGACTGTGTATCAGAGTGTAATGGTGTGTGTCGTCCCCTTCAATTAAGAGCAGATCAATCGGAACAGTAGAATCATCATCAAGTGTACTGATTCTGAGAGGTGCTATCAAGCAATTGCCACGGCCAGTAGAACAAATAAAAACATTAATAGATAATTGTTTAACATTGATATCCCTGGCCTTTTTTTCAAATTTATCAATATTCTGAACAGACATTGGATATTCTAAACCCTCCATTGCCTCATCAAAATCATGCTCATGTTGTTTATAATAAGTTATTCTCTGAGGATTTCTTAAAAATGGATACAAAACAGCTAAAATACACCACAGAAAGCATTTCTCATCATTATTTTCTATGTTAACCACGGCTCTTTTGTTTTTAATATTGGCAGGTAATGGCAGATATGTAGATCCTTGTAATGGGTTGAATTCAGAAATATTAACATAGAGCTTGTGTGGAGATCCTCATAGGCTCCATCCTGACTCTTTTGCTGCAAATTCAGAGTGTTTAATATTCAATTGATCTATCAAACTGCTTATTATTTTGTCTGAATTTGTATTTGAATATATAGCTACAGTTTCTGTTATGTGGGGCTGTGTAAATTTTGTGCCATTTGGTTTCTTATATTGTGTAAACAATTTGAGGGACAGCTTATAAGAGCCATTTTGTGCATTTAGAATTGCCTGCACATCAGGATTTATACTGTTCAAAAAATTCTTAATACCACATTTTGGCTCTGATACAATCCGGTAATCCCTAAGTTGGCCAGCAAAACTGCTATGGATGGTTTCATAGCGTGGCTGCTTTGCCGGTCTAGCATTAACAGGTGTTTCAAACTTCCTTTTCAGACCAGATGTAGATGGTTGTGGGGGCAATGTTGATGACTGTGCAGAACAAGTGAAAAAGTGATAACAAAAAGATTATTAGAATTCCTTGCTTTGAAACCAAATACAGGACTCCAATACGGCTTCACAAAAGGGAGATCCACGGAGGATGCAGTAAATACTTTATTAAACACGGTCGCTTCGAACGAAAACAAATACGTGGTGGCAACACTGGCGGATATAACTGGGGCGTTTGATAATCTGTGGTGGCCTCACTTACTCTGTACTCTCAGAGAAATGAAATGCCCGGGCACCCTGTATAGAATTCTGGAGGACTATTTGAGGGATAGAAAAGTCACCCTACATATTCCGGACCAAGATATCGCTAAAACAATGACAAAGGGTTGCCCACAGGGTTCCGTTTTGGGACCCCATCTATGGAACGTGAACTTCGAACCTTGCATCAAGACCTTGCAAGAAACACTGGAAGTAGTTAAGTGCATAGCCTACGCCGATGATCTGATAATTATCACCACAGGAAACTCAAGAGCAGAAATCGAGAAAAATACTACCACCGCGTTACAAAAATTGACACAATGGTGTGATAAAGCTAAATTAAAATTATCGGATACAAAGACCAAATACATAGTTTTGAAAGGAAAATTTAGCCAACATAGGAATCCATTAATAAGAATGAAAGGCAAATCAATAAAAAGGGTAACTGAGATTAAATACTTGGGAGTGACGCTGGAAGAGGGCTTGCTTTTCAAAAGCCACATTGAGAACATAACCTCCAAAGGGGAAGCTCTCATGAACAAAATAGCTACCATTGCATCCAACAGCTACAGACTTCCTCCGTCAGTTATTAAAACTTATCTAGTGTCCATCTACTTTTCAATCATCACTTACGGGGCATCGGCGTGGGCCTCATCGTCATTGCATAAAATAACGTACGTTCGTAAGCTAAGATCTTCTTACAGGAAAGTAATTCTCAGAGTTACCGGGGCTTTTAAAACTACTTCGTCGGAAGCGCTGTTTGTCATGATGGGAACTTTGCCAATTGATTATCAAATTAAGCTGAGGGCAGTGACTTATCACTTCAAACGTGGGAACGAGAGGGAGATAACCGAACAAATGGGAGAATTCCTCCCCACCGTCCAGGAGATCAAGGCGAAGATTCATCGAGACTGGCAGCGAGAATGGGACGAGTGCGAGAAGGGTAGAAGACTGTATAACTTCCTCCCCTGCACGCAGGAGAACGTTTTTAACAGGGACGTCACGCCATCCAGAGGGCTGATACATCTTCTAACAGGGCACGGACCATACGGGAGTTACCTCACAAAAATAGGTAAAAGGGAAACCGACGTATGCCGAGACTGCCGGATGGAAAGAGACACGCCAGAACATAGAGTTTTTTCCTGCCCCGCCTCTGATGAACAGATAATATTGGCCAGAAGAGACCTGCCGAATAACAACATCTTCGAACTGATAAGGAGCGAACATTTAAATAAGTTATGCGACCTCGCAAATTTAGTGTCCAATATCGAGTTGCGGAGGTACCTGACGGAACCGGAAACCCGGCGCCCACAAGCCACCCCTCCTCAACAGGAGCCCCGCAGAAGCAGCAGGATACGAAACCAAGTCCCCACACCCCCTCCCCGGAGACCGTCACAATCGCGTCGGGAGCAGATACCACAGGAAGAAGAGGAGTCGGCACCGGAAGATTCAACCCGAAGGAGAAACTTCAGAGTGTCCACTGGGAGACGAGGAGCCGCCGCCAGGAGAGGGTTACCCCCGTCCAATCAGCCTGGAGAGAGCCATGAAGGTTGCCCGGAGAGAAGTTGTCGAAGATGAAAATGACCTAAAAACCATCTCTAGGGATAAAATAATACAATAGCATAATAACGAAAAAAAAAACAACAAAACAAGAACTTTAAAAGTAATATGAGAACCCCACATTAAATCGTGACTAAAGTTTCTTTAATAATACATCCAAGATGAGGGGCCATAAACTCTTAAAAATTTAACTTGAAAATTGCTAGACTTGGAATCTGCTGGAATCCAGTAGGCACCAAAGAGACTTAATATAAAAGGAAATTTCGAACAAACAAATTAAATTAAAATTAATTTTTTAACAATGTAAGTGTAGTAAAAACCATGAACATATATTTATATACTTATTATTAATTAATATAATCTAATATAAAAGTTTGTTTATCTTTTTCCTTTTTAAATTTTTTACTATAATTATTATTATTATCAAGTCTACATATAATTATTTGCGTTTTTATGTCATATTTATTTATCTATTACATATCTAACAATTACAGTTTCCGCATAATTAGCATTCTATCAAAACTTAGTACCCGTTAATTCACGTTAAATTATGCGGCTGTGATTTCATTCTGAGATCTCATAGCAGCCTCAGTCTGCACGGACATTGAACCTCGCACGGCCACTGTCGCTCCCGTGGAATGCAGAGTCAGCTTCATGTCGCATAACCAAGTTGACACGCAGTGCTGACGCCGGTATCTTATCGGGCGTGTGTCCTCAACACATAAATGAAACAACGGCGAGATAAATAAGGAACTACAAAACCTCTTACAGTAAGTGTATATTAGGAATCGACATCCACTAAATTAATGAACTAGCCCAGTATTTCAGTGCATTTAACTTCCAAATAGCAAATTCTCCCCACACACTACAATAAAGCCTGATCTGGAAACCAGACAGGGAACTTGCGTCCGTGCAGACTAATCCAAGCAATCATTCACCCCAATCTAAACTCTCACCCCATCATACTCTCCCCTCAAGCTTAAAACAGTTCTGGATACCAGAATGGTTGTCCCTCCTGTACATAGCATTTCCTATAGTACTATCTATACGATAACTAAAACTAACCAATAAACTAACATAAACTAATCCATAACTACTATTAACAAATTTAATTAACTACCAATCATACAAATGCACAGTAAATTTACAAGAAATCTTTAAGACTTGTTCCGGTCACCAGAACGGTCTATTAAAATAATACAAACTAAAAATTATTAAATGTAGCTATGTATAGAATCTCCATGTATTTTATTTTATTTTTTGTAATTGTATTTTATGTATGAAAATAAAGATGAGAAGAAGTAGGATAAAAAGGCGGGGGAACCGTTTAAATTCAGGAAACTGACGTCCTGGTTTATTTAAAGGTACCAGGACATTGAGAGCATACCCTCGAAAGTACGCGGGCGGAGGCGGGCTACTTCGGGAGGTTTCCCCCTTTAGATATGTATATGTGCTGTATGTGTATATGTGTATGTATATATGTATGAGTATGTATGTGTGTATACATTCTAAAGGCCAATAAATTTATTTTTTTTTTGTTAATGTGCAGAACAAGTATCTATATGTTTATATGTGAAATATTCCATGCTATATTTTCTATGGCATTTAGGGCATATTTTTGTGGGTGTTCTGCATTTGTCTGGATTACAATTCTTTTGATGCTTAGCCCAATTGGGGCTGGATATATTCTTATTGCATTGATTGCAATATTTTTGATTTGGCATTTTTGTTGTTGGTTTATTATATAAAATTTCTTGGTGTTCAAATCAAAATTCTATGCTTAATAAAAAATATCAGTTGGGTTCAGCAGTGTGCTTTGTATACTTAGTGTGTATACTTAGTGTGCAAATATATTTGGCTTTGGTATTTTTGTTGTTGGTTTATTATATAAAATTTCTTGGGGTTCAAATCAAAATTCTATGCTTAATAAAAAATATCAGTTGGGTTCAGCAGTGTGCTTTGTATACTTAGTGTGTATACTTAGTGTGTAAATATATTTGGCTTTGGTATTTTTGTTGTTGGTTTATTATATAAAATTTCTTGGGGTTCAAATCAAAATTCTATGCTTAATAAAAAATATCAGTTGGGTTCAGCAGTGTGCTTTGTATACTTAGTGTGTATACTTAGTGTGTAAATATATTTGGCTTTGGTATTTTTGTTGTTGGTTTATTATATAAAATTTCTTGGGGTTCAAATCAAAATTCTATGCTTAATAAAAAATATCAGTTGGCTTCAGCAGTATGCTTTGTATACTTTGTATATGCGCGCGTGTGTGTGTGTATGTGTATGTGTGTGTGTGTGTATGCGTAAATATGTTTGGCTTTGGCATTTTTATTGGTTTATTATATAAAATTTCTTGGGCTTCAAATCAAAATTCTATACTTAATAAAAAATATCACTTGGGTTCAGCAGTATGCTTTGTATACTTAGTGTGTGTGTGTGTGTGTGTATGTGTATAGGTGAGTATGGGTATAGGTAAGTATAGGTATAGGTAGGTATAGGTAAGTATGGGTAGGTGTGGGTAAACCGGAAGTAAACCGGAAGTAGACCGGAAGTAGATAGTTAGTTAGTAGTTAGTCGATTCGAGTGACCGGAAGTAAATATGTGTGGGTGTAGGTGGGTGTGGGTTGGTGTGGGTGGCTCTTATGAGCATCTTGGCTTAGTTTTAAGTGTATCCAAAACAATATCAAGAGGGCCATATTTTTTTTAACAAGCTTATGGACAACAATCTCACAGAAGTGCCTTTTATAAGTGTAGCCAAATCAATCTGAGGGGGGTCATACATTCACGGGAAATTCCCGAAGGCATTTTTACAAAAATCTTGGATTAGACAGGGTGCCACACTTGAGCAAAAAGCTCATATGGGCATGTTGAGCTAGTTTTAAGTGTAGCCAAATCTGCCTGAGGGGGGCTCATACTTTATCGAGTTTATATTAGTATCAATTACACTACTATAGGGTGTCAAAACTGGACGGATAGATAAGTCTTATCACTAAGATGCTACAGTGAGGGGACAAAAAGTGAGGAGGGAGGTGGTAACGGCTTATCTACATAGCAGCAAGCTCTTTTCATATTTATGCATTTTTAAGAAAGCTCAATATTACGCGTACATCTAAAGAAATATAGTTATTACGAAAATCTCACATTAAGACAAAGATTCATTTTTTATCAAACACCTTTTAAGAGAGTTCATTAAAATAGCCTCCACTGATCTAAAACAGTCGATTCGATTGATTGATTGATTTGCTTTATTTTACTTCACATTTGTGCCACTTTTGGCTAATTTGCGAAGATGGGGATGAGTGATGATATGATGGAATTGATGAATTGACACTCAAAATCATCCATGCCCAGGCCGGGATTCGAACCTGGGATCTCTGGCGTCGTAGCGCGATGTGCTAACCACTCCGCCACGGGGTCTGGCAGAAAATAGTCGAAATTTCAGACGTTCAAGAATCATACTACACACACTACATAATGGTCCAAAATATTTTTTTTTCTAATTTAATTTCTCATAATTGCTAATTTAGTTCCTTTCTCATGAACATATTTAAGTTAAAAAATCAGCCTAATTGGATAAAATTTAAAGGTCACTCAAGCAGCAGGAAATCTTCCATAGGATGTATACGTATTTACTGTACGTATATTGGATATATGGGATGTCTTACAGCATTCAATAATTATTAAGGACGTTGTACTATATGTAATAAATGAAGTTTTTTCAGTGATAAATTATCACAAACAATACAATTATTTATTACAAAATTACAATTTATTGTAAACAGTTGATACATTAAAATATTCGGTCGATGTTCAAAATCAAAGTCTATAATATCACTCCAGCTCTTGTGTTCATACTGCCATATGAAGTCAATAGTTCGTGGAAGCAAAAGTTAGGTACAAAAGAAGGCTGACTTTATGACATCATGCAGACAGTTTATTTCTACGATTAGATAGTCTGTCAGTTTGATGCATATTGAACTCACTTTCATCACAAGCCTTAACACAATAATGTCTTGCTTTCGTTGATAGATACCTTCTTCCTAAAAAGCCCAGGCCTCCCCGATGGCGCAGTGGTATCGTCATTGCTTTGTAATCAAGGGGTTCCGCGGTTCGATACCCGGTGGAGGCACATACTGTTTCGGATCCAACTTTAAAACTACAGGTCCAGTCCCTACTAGCCTTACTGTGCATAAAGCGGACTTAAACCACCAACTCAAACCAAACCTAACAAGCTTTGCTCCAAGATACCTCAAATAGGCCATTGCAGATTCCAAAACAGATTAATTCGCTGATATACTCTTTAATCGACCTGGAGAGAAGGAAGTCATGATCGAGGCATCTCTTGTCTTGAAGCACGAGATCAAGAAGAAACTTACAAACAAGCACATTCCCCTTATAGCAACATTAGACAAAATTCAAAGCAACACTTCAACCTCCCCTCACTTTTTATAATGGTATAACATGAACACATTTGAAACAGTCATATGGTTAGTAGATGAAGTTCATTAAAATATTTACTTCTATCCCAGTGTAAACAAATCTCTCTACCTTTCTTCTTACCGGGTAGGTGGAAGCACACAGAGGCACATAAACTGTAGGCCCAGTCCCAATTAGCCTCTCTGCCCATAAAAGTGGAGTTAAAACTCAGAAAACTCTTCTTTTTCACAATCGGTCTTTGCGTTTCATCTTTCTAAAGCTTGGACTCAAACTTCGTACACCGCTGTTGTAGGATACAGTGTTATTTTGCTTTGTACACTTGCATGATATAATTAGTACACTGAAAACATTTACTTGCACACAAAAAATAATCCAAAATAACCTGTTTGTTGTAAGTTTTGTGGTAATATGATATGCCAAACTGATTCTTCAAATAACCAGTATGGAACAGTTTTAAGGGCTTTGAGAGACACGTAAACATTTTTCTATTCTCAACATTTGCACATAGTATATCTGGACCAAATGCAACAAAATTAGCAAATATGCGTTGAAGTTGTAACAAAATATATTTCCCATGCTGTGTTGGGTCATCCAAGATTTTGTCCTTGTGGAAAATCTTCTAAAATCCCTTTATATTAAATAAACAGAGACGTTAATGTAGTTTATAACAGTTCAGTCAAAAACTATCAAGGTATTAAACATACCTATAGAGCCTTTTGTAAGAATAGAACTTCCAGGGAATGAGCATGTGCATTTTTGGGGTGAACCATCCAACACTTTCATCTGCAGATTGTCCATCAACATTGTGTAACTCGAGCTTGTACTTATGTTCAGTTCAGCAGCAACCGATTTCATACATTTTTTTCTTTTTTGAACGAAGTAAAGTTGTACGTGAGACGTCCATTGAACCGTGGAAACTGCGGGCTGTCACTGCGAGTCAGCACCGTGTTCTTATGTTCCACGTATATCTTTTTCCCGTTGAATAAAAATCTGTACAAAACCTGTTTCACAATATGATTTGACAATGATAATGGATTTTGAAAACTGATGCAAGAAGCTTCAAAACAAGAACAATATTGTATTTGTAGGATTATCCAATACCAAGAAAAAGTTGTTTCGCAAAATTGAAAAGAACGGTTTTTCGACAAAATTTTTAAAATCTAAAAATTACGAATTGTGTTTAAAATCTTTCTGCCTGCACCATACAAAAATTTCAATTCAATCCGATCACCCGTTTTTTATTTCTATAATTCCAAACATAATTGCAAAATGCTGGTTTCCGGGTGGGGAGGGGGGAGAGTAGGCAAGTGTTCCATTGACCCTTTCAGCTATATAGGGTGTTTCCGGGCTGATTATACAAACTTTCAGGGATGATGGAGAAGGGCACATGTACCAATTTGAGGTAAGGAACCTTGGTCCGGAAACGACTTAGTCAAAAGTTATAAGCAAAAATCGGTGTATGAAGATGTAATATTTTTATTACCTGCCTGCACAAGTTTGACAAGCTGCTACATTCACAACAGTTGTTCAAAGTGGCGTCCCCCAGCTTCGCTGCAGGCATGACATCGTCGCACAAAGTTCTGGCGTACCCATTGGAACAACCCTGGGGTCGTTCGAACAATGTCACAGGCAGCGAGAATTCTTGCCAGGAGATCCTCTTCAGTCTCGAGAGGTGTCTCGCACACAAGACTTCTCACATCCCCACAAGAAGAAATCAAGTGGGGTCAGATCAGGTGACCGAGCTGTTGTGAATGTAGCAGCTTTTGAAACTTGTGCAGGTAATAAAAGTACTGCATCTTCATCCACCGATTTTTGCTTACAACTTTCGACTAAGTCGTTTCCGGACCAGGGTTCCATATCTCAAATTGAAACATGTACCCTTCTCCATCACCCCTGAAAGTTTGTATTATCAGCCCGTAAACACGCTGTATACACTCACGATCCATAGGTGCGTAGAGCGGAATCCGAAACAGAAGATCCTGGCTTCGAATCTTCTAGGTTTCCCATAATGTTCATTATCATCTTCAAACTTAGATTTTATCATGGGATTCTTCCCATTACATTCCTATAGGGTTGGCAACAGGTGTGTCACAGCCATTCGGTGATAAAAAAAATCATATCCGGTTTATGCTGTAGAAATCAAAGCACATGGCCTCTCTGTCAATATGGTCATCTATCCATGAGTTAACATGAAGTAAGAACTTCATTCGGTATAATATTCTCCATGACAATGTACACTCACCGGCAATACAAATTGTATACCTAGACTCAGAAATTCTCGCTTCCGTGCAAGGCGTTATGTGTGCTGCCTAATCTACTTCCATAAGTGGATTTTAATATCGAGTTTCCAATGGCAACTTCTACGACCGCCGTATGGTTCGGCAACACACATAACGCCTTGCAACGAAGCGAGTATTTCAGGATCCAGATGTTCCATTTTTATTGCCGATCACTGTACATATCCGAGTTAGACTACGACGAGGATGAATGATGTAGTAGGCAACAGAACAAACAATGATATGACCACGCCTTGTCCAGGTTTCGAATCCAGGTCTCCTGGTTTAATAGTTCAAGTCATGATTACTTAGATATTTGCAACATAATGCTTATGTTGGCACGGGGTCTTTAATTATGTAAGAAATACAGCGAGCAATCCACTAGTAGCTCTTGGAAGAAGCCTAAAATAAGTTTCAAATCCGAAGTGGTTCTATGAAATAAGAGACTGGCTATATATGAAGAGTGGTTTCTGAGAAATAGCTAAGGACCAGGTAACAATTTAACAAAGTTGTTTAAGGTTCAGAAATTTTAAATAAATTCAATTCTGGTCCAGAAGAGAAAATCAGCAAGCGTAAATGGGTTCTGGACCGTAAAGAACCTTTTAATCTGTAAAGTGTTTCAATTCGGCACAGGAACTTTTTTTTTCCGGATGAATATAAATACGGCCCAGCAACCTTTCTTCCGGATGAAGTTAAATCCGGTCCAGGAACTTTTTTTTTCCGGATCAATTTAAATAGAACCAAAGTTCCATATTGAAATGAAAAAATACGCAACTTGGACTGAATTTAAATTATATGAATAAAAAGATCCCGTTCCTGTTATGGAACCCAATAGGATCTATTGGAATTTATGGTTTCCTTGATGTTTAACAATCCCAGGGTTGTTACAGGTTCAGGGATTGTAAATAAATTCAATTTTCGACAGGGAGAGAATATCAGCAAGTGTAAATGGGTTCTAGACGGCCTTTTATATTTAGAGTATTTCAATTCTTTACAGGAAACTTTTTTCCGGATGAATTTAAATACCGTACATGAACCTTGTTTCCAGATGAATTTATATACAGTCCAAGAACCTTTTTTTTAGATGAATTTAAATATCGTCCAGGAATGTTTTTTTCCGGATCAGTTTAAATAGAGTCCAAGTTTTGTATTAAAATAAAACAATAAGCAACTTGACGCCTGTGTGTAATAAAATATACACAGAACATACTTTCAAACATATGTCCACTTGATTTCTTTTAATGGAAACTGATGTTACCTATCGTACAACTACATATGCCAACACACGAGTTATCGTTTGGCTCTAATTCCAGAGTTAATAAGCAGTAAATTAAACGCCAGTGCCTCTAATGTCAACAGAAGTGATCTATTTCATTTTGAACTGCCTACATTACGTACAACCGGCTTCTCATCTGTAGCACCACGCCTCTGGCGTTGATTGGCTGTTGTTGATGACCCAGCTTATACTCGTGTATCAAGGTTTCAGGGCTAGCCACACGTGTCAGCACGGGTTCACCTGCGTTATAATTAGTATCGGGTGTCTACAATTAGTCTATCGTTCCTTCTAATTCTTAAGGATTCACACTTGATGCTTCCATCTTGACCTCCAAGACAATGACTATCATCTTTCTCACATGTCAAGACGAACCGGTTGAAGGCTAGGGTGAGGCCTCTCAGCCTTATTACAAAGTGGACCAATTTACAAGAATTCTATTAGACATAGATCCTGTCTTTACCTTGGCCTTATTTGCTACGATTAATACGCTTTAAGGGAAACTCAGAGGTGCAAACCACAGAGTCATTCACACAAGGAAAAAGGGGGAGGGTGATGTAACGTTAATGAAGACTTATTGCAGTGTGCAGGGGGTTAACGGGTCCAAACCCCTCCCCTCGGTTTAGTAAACATTTTGCATTAATTACATATGGTAGGTGAACCAAAGGTGGACCTAGTTAAGCTTCTAGGGCAATTTACAAATCTCTAATGAGGGAGAAATTTCTAAAATGTAGAAAATAACTTCTATAAATATTAACAACGTATGTCAAGTGGATATTTTGTAACTGTTTGTAACTTAAAAAAAGAAAATTACAAAACCGTTACGTCTGTTCCTAAGGTGGCCCACGACTTATACTTGGCTTAGAAAATTATGCCTGTGCTCAAGAAAACATATTTATTCACGTTTCTACATCTTATTAGAGAAAATTGTAGGTGCCACAACTTTTGATTGTTGTCGTGCATTATCATAGGCGTGCGCACAGGGAGGTAAGGTGGGCAATTGTCCCTCCTAATCCCGGACGATCGCAGATTTTTTCACAGAGGAAGAAGCAAGGTATTTTTCCATGGGGCATTTTATCCCTATAAAAGGTTTGCCTCCACAAAAAACACCACTTGAATTTGAAATTATCTCATTCCTGCATCCCCATTACATAAGAATTTATGTAAATTACTATGACTGAAATCAAATTATACGTGTGAAATATATACTTTTAGGTTGACATTAGTTTTCGAAGGGGGAGGTGTGGCCTGCTTTGCAACCCCCCCCCCCTTCCAGACGTTCAATGCCCTTGTATTATTATACTTTCACCTAGAATTTTAGTGAATCTTATCGCTGTTATTAAACGATATTAGCAATACTCTTAAAGGAAATGAAGTATTTTCAAGCCGATGAAAGTTCAAAGCAACTACGGGGAAAGGACGTGCAGTGGCACAACCACAGGGGGGCTATTGCCCCCTCCCCCAACCTTGGACGGAAATCTATTTTAGGGGGGAAACATTGAAGTAAAATAAAGCAAGAATAGCAGAATCTAAGAGTAGCAGGACAAAAGGGTACTCATGATGGAATTAGTTTTCCCGTCTCTCTTGCATTATATCTTCCAGATGGCCAGAAGCACCTGCAGAGGGACAATTGTCCCCTCGACTTCAAATATTATACAAATAAAAATACATTTCGTGAAATATTCTTGCTTGCTTCGCTCGCAATATTTCCTTTTCTTACAGACTTACCAAGTTCAGAGCCGTAGCTAGGGAGCGGCGGGAGTTGTCCCTGGGCGTCCAATAATCTGAATGAGAAATATTCTAAAAGAGAATGCCATGGCGTCCCATGAATTTGTTTTGCGCCCTATTAAATCAATACTGTTTTCAATTTGAAAATAATTGGATCGAAAAATTTTCTTTCTCCCTTCGCTCGCAATTTGTTTTCTGAAATGCAATGTAAATTACCAGAGAGAAAAGTAAGAACAACTAACTATAACTACTTCAGGCAGTTGCTGATATAACAGTTTGGTTTGGAGAAAAAGGAGCGCGCACATTTCAGAGACAATTTATATATTTTTTGCTGTTGGTTTGTTATGGGGCGGATGAAGTAATTATGTAATGTATTTAAATAATATATATATACACACACATATATACATGTATATAATATATACACACATATGCGCGCGCGCGCGCGCACACAAACACACACACACAAATACCGATCAATGCAATACAACTAAAACAGTGAGAAAAAATGAGTTCTTTCTTTCCCGACTGAACTTTGAAGGCTTTTGCCCCCCCTCCTAATCAGAAGATCTGCGCACGCCTATGTGCATTATAGACAGTAAGGACGAATAGCCAACCTTCGTGGAGGAGTGGTGTGCACAGATCCTACGACGCCAGGGGGTCCACAATATCTTAAATAAAATGTCTGCTGGCAGCCCAAGATAGTTCGTTTTCTGCATGGTGCATCTGAGGAGAACTGGGTACATTAAAGTAGTGCCATTTCTTAGCTGTGTTAAATACTAATATGTTTTTCGTAAAGTGGGCCACCTTGGGAACACGGGCTACCTTTGGCTCACCTACCTTATTCAAATCAATAATCATTTCATTTCATTACCTCGAAATTTTTTTTAAAAAATGGTAAATTTATAATGGATGTCCAGACATTCTTCATTAACAATAATATTATTTTCTTCATAACCTAAGCATATTTCAGAATTTGTTGTGGAATAAAATATATTGTAATTGGCACTAATTAATTAGTCTCAAAAAGTGAAAATTCAAACATATTTTGATAGATTTCTTAAAAGTTAAAAATTGGAAGATAAGTACACTGCTACAATATACGTAATGAAGAATAATAATGTTGTTAATAGGTGCATATTGTTTTTATACACAATGAGATTTTATTGAAGGAAATATATTATGGGTTACTTGAAAACGGTATAATGATGATGATGGTAATAATAGTACTAATGACTAACCTTCTAACAAATATAATCATTAACAAAATATGCAATAGTTATGATCAACGGTCTATAACATTTACATTTTTACTATTCATATTTCTTTTTCTACATATGTGAAGACTTCTTGATTTAACCAATTGTGCAAGAGCCCTTTCGGAAAAACGTTGAACGGAGCAGATGAACATGAAAAATTGGCCTTGTACTATTTCTTTGCGGTTGAAGCCTGAAGACCATGAAGACGCTACGAAGATTCCATGGGATTACCATACCTGCAGTTACCCGCGGGGTGCCACTATCGGTGACTACAAAATGATGCAATCCTGCTGCGCTAAAGGTGTGTTTAGTTGACCTGGTTGCTCGTAATAACAGTTCAGTTGAAAAGAACAGGCCATAAGTGCTCTGTGGGCGACACAGAAAAGTAAGTTGTGTCATCTTCATCTTGCACTGGTCGTACACGTAAAAACACAACCAAACACGCATTCCTTGTTGTGCAGATCCCTTGTGCAAGCAATTAATAGCTAGAGTGTAGTACTTGCATGCTTACATACTAAGCACTTTTTTGTGTATGTGCATGGATTCCGTGTGTACTTATCATGCTGCAAGAATGCTGGCTTGATGGATTGTCGAGGACAACAATGATGAAGAAACGCTAAGCTCAAGTACTGGATCTATTGATGTGTGCTGAGTAGCACGTGTCGTACATTTGCACCAAATACTTCAATGACATTTTAAGAAACACAATGGCTCTTTACAGAGAGTTTGTCTTGAAGATTCACCTGCTAGAGAAAGTAAAACATCTTGTGCGAGAGCACACGTGACGTAGACTGCAGAGAACAAATTAAGTATTGCATGCGCAGGCATTCAGTACATGTATATGCCTTGAAGAACTACTGTACTTCCTTGCAAGGTTACTGAAATGCAACGATAGAACTCACAATCTACCATAACAGTACGAAATATTCCAAAATTGTGAGATCTTCATTATTTTTTATGGTGAATATTTGTTACTTTAAGAGAACCTTGCAAGTCAAAGTTAATTTACGAAAGATGGCTCTAGCTCTTTCATGTCCATATTCTTGTCTATTTGTACATTCCTTTCGGTGTTAACAGTATTAAATTGAGTTTTGGTAATTGTAATTAATTCATTTTGAGTGACATTAAAATACGCTAGCTGGATGCCGAGACAATTTCCACAACTTACTCTCGTACATGTGTAAAGGGTAAAGGGTAAATTATGTAAACTGTAATACAATACAGTTAATCACAATATAACTTCCATCTTTCCTTTATATGTATGGGTTAAAGTTACAATGGTGTAAGTAGCTTTTTTTAAAATAAACAACAACAACTTAGCCACAGAAACCAGATCTATATAAGTCAATCTGTTAACAAATGACGTGAAGTAAATCAGAGATGCATTCAACTGTCAACAGGTGACAGTTTAAGGTGTAGTGATAAAGGAAACAGCTATTGTGTTGATCAGCAAAGTGCTGTGAGTCAGACTTATTTTTCTTTTTAAAAAAGTGGCTTACACCACTGTAATTTTAACCCGTCCATATATGTTATAGTGTCCATGACTTACGAAAATTTAACAACTCTTTGCATCCATGAATGTAAAGAGACACAAATTATCGTTCGTGAAAATCATTTTATTTCTACAATACCAACTTCAGCTTGGTATTCCCAAAGAAATTAAGAGAAACAGAAATAAATGAAAGATTGAAAGATAGATAATAAAGATATAGAGAAGGAGAGAGAGAGAGCGAGAGAGAGGCTCAACCTCGAATTTTTGTCTTGGGGGCAAGTGTCAGGATAAACGTACCAATCATAATAATAATATAATAATAATAATAATAACAACAACAATGCCTATGCAACATGCTAACACTAAATTGTGTACGTATTCAAAGTTTATTTAATACATAATACAACACATAGTATTTAAATACATTACAGAAAAGCATCATATTGCGAGCGAAGCGAGGAAGAAAATTTTTGGATCCAATTTTTGCAACTGAAGGCAATATTGATTTAATAGGGTGCAAAATATTTTACGGTGCGTCATGGCATTCTCTCTGTTACATTTTTCTTTTCATTTAGATCGCTCGGCGTCCATGGCCGACTCCCGCCGCCCCCTGGTTACGGCTCTGAACTTGAGGAGACTGAGAAAAGCAGGTATTGGGAGCGAGGCGAACAAGAAAATTGTATGAAATGTATTTTTATTTGTATAAAATTTGAAATCGAGAGGGCTGTGCCCCCCTGCAGGTGCCCTTGGCAGTCAACGTTTGACCCCCTTGTCCCCCTAGAATTGACTTCCGTCGAAGTTTGGGGGGAGCAATGTCCCCCATGGTTGCGCCACTGAGAGAGAGAGAGGAACAGAGAAAGATAGAAAGACAGGAAGAGAAAAAAATAAATAAAGAATTGATGAAAGAGAGAGAGAGAAGAGGGGAACAGAGACAGGAACAGAGGAAGAAATGAACTAAGAGCCAGAGAGAGGAAGAGAAAGACAGGAACATAAGAAGGAAGAAAAACAGAATCTCAAGAACAAGTAAAGAAATAGAAAGGAAATCGAAACTTAAAGAGAGACAGAGACAGATGAATAACGAAGAAATTAAATGAGAGAACAGAGAGAGAAGATGAAATGAAGAGAAAGATATACAGAAGGAGAGAAAGGCAGGAACAGAAGATAAAAGGAAGAGAGAAAAGAGAGTGGTTTGTCAAAGAAGCAGAACTTCCTTGAAATTATAACGTGCATCCTTACTGAAATCCTATGACTGAATCAAGCACGAAAAGCAATAACGCGAAACGGAGGAAGTTCAAATGGAACAACCAGGAAGTAACTAGCGGGAAAGGGATAACCGCGAAGAGGAATTAGCTTTAACATTTCACTTATGCCTTCATTTACTTTCGTAGCATGCCTTATGTGTGCTTTAGTGAACTTTTATGCCCTGATCAAGTGTTACCAACAAAAATTTCTTCCGAAGAATAAGCTTGTCGTACCAAACAGTTTAATTCATAATGTTAGTCGATCACAAAATGTATTAGCAATTACGCTGACTATATATAGAGTTATTCGGGGGAATATGTCCATCGGGGCTAAATGCCCACCCCCTCGTATTTCGCACAACGTTAATGTTATGGCAACTCTGCGACTCTTGTTTGAAAGCGCCCTCCATGGTGAGACGAGTCAACAGGTTTGGAGCTTGTGAGAAGAATCTGAAGCCATCTAGGGTTAATTTCATGAGGTAAGAAGACAATTTTTGAGGAAATAATTTTATGGACGTTGCTGTATTAACCGTGTGCAATAATATTCCCAAGAAAGAAAGAGACTGAATTATATTTGGTGTAAACATCAAGAGTGAGGGAAACATACCTGCAGAGTGAAACTGCCGCATCGTGCTCAGAGTTGCTAACCCAGTTATTCAATTTTCTCCCGGTAGCTGTGGGGTGATTGCCCACAGGACTTAAGTACAATATGCCCATGGGCATTATTACGAGAAGAAAGGACCACAATGTGACTGGTTCCAGTGCATTCGTTGTAGTATGTGGATGCATGAAATATGTAGCAAATTCACGTCCATGTGTCCAAAGTGTAATGCAATTTCTCACAAATGTAAACAGTAAAAGAGGCTATGGTAAATTCAAAATAAATGTTGTTAGAAACGCTATGCTTGTCTGTACAAATGTTGTTCTGTTTACGAAACAAATGTTAATAATTTTCCAGTTAATGCTGCGTATTTTTTGCTTTAAATATGTCATGTCAAGTATTACAACAATTTTTTTCTTGTATTGGGCATTTTACCCCGAACACGGGGTTATTTGCCCAATTGACGTTCATCTGTTTATTTTCCTATGGCTCTTTTGCTATAAGACTTACAGTAATAAAACGTATAGGTAACAATAACAAAACATGTAGCTTTCATTTGACATCCTTTTCATTGCGACACTCCTTCATTTAGCGAAGCTATAAACCGCCAAATAAAAGTTGGGCGTATTCCCCCGTGTGACTCTAGTTGAGTTGAGTTGTTGCTTGAAGTCCACTCTATGCACAGATAGGTTAATGGTAACTGTACCTAAAGTTACAGTGGAATCCGAACCACTATGTGCCTCCACCGGATATCGAACCCGGAACCTCTTAATTACAAGGCGACGACGTTACCACTAAGCCATCGGGGAGGATTGCAACGATGTTAAATGGAGCATCAAAATTGAAGAGGAGTCCAAAATGAAGAAGTCCAATGATGATATATAAAGGAAAGATGATGGATGAATTTCCATGAATTTCCCTTCAGAAAGATTCTGAACACTATTGGAAGCCCCCCCCCCCTGTCTTAATTTTATTGCCATTATTGCCGACGTTACGCAAAATTATACTATTTTTCTATTCCGATGTCGCTGCACCATTTTGTATATTTCTTCCTTTTTTACGGACAACACTTTCTAACCTCAAAAAAATGTATGAGGTTTTTCATCTCTACTAAATCACAACCTCCTTATGTATTTGACATAAAGCTGTGTAATCAAGAAATCTTTCACATCTTAATTTACTTACCATAACCATCCATGAAATTTTAGCGAAGAATGTGGAAACAACTGATTAGAAATGTAATTTCTTTGGAATTTCGAATATTACTCATTGGTAATGCTGGGATAAGAAACATGATAATAATAATGAAATACTTCCTTTTCGTTGAGGTACAAAGATCGAGTTGTTTTCAAATCTTAAAAATAATTTTTGAAATCTACATAGAGAAATCTACTCACAAATTATGCTCATGCTCAGGCCAGGATTCAAACCAGTAGCAGAATTGAAAATCAACCACTGAAAGCGCTCGGCCATTGAGCCTGCTGCTGAATATCTGAGTTTGTTTATTCTTCCTCATCGTCGCGATGAAGCTATATGGTTAGAAATGTTACGTAAAGCTCCCCCCAAAAAGACATACAAGCAGAATTATTCAAATTAATAATATAATCACGGCATCTGTGAAATGCACAGAATGAAAACTGTATAGTAATGAACAAGAACGCCTACGACAAGAGTTCAATGACAATTACGCCAATATGAATCGCTTGAAGATCAGCCGACTGTCCCACGAGTGGAAGCACACGAGAAAGTTTCAAGCAGAACTAGGTTACAACCACTCGAATGATAAATAAGAGTGTTAGTTCTTCCTCTTCTGCGACTCGGTACCCAAAAAAAGGCGCATATGCATACCCTCTTGCTCCAACCGCCCACGTGTGATATAGTTGGACGACGTCGCCTCTTCACTCCGAGCAATACATCTTGTTAGTGACGGTTCTCTGCACGTAGAAGATATGGCCAGGGGGAGTAGCGGCATCAGGATGAGTCGAGACGTGGAGGGGGGAATCGAGATCAACACGTTGAGGTCACCAGTTGCGGACTATGTCGAAATGAGATCCTTTTCTTGGCAACTGAAGATTCTCTCCAGACCATCTCCTTGAGACGATATAAGAAAAAAAATCGTATGGCCTTGTGGATGGTATGAGATCGGTGAATATGTGTACTTTTCAGCATCTGCCTGTCTGTGTGTGTGTGTGCTTCTGCATAATTATTAGATCACGTGCGTGTGTGGTTGTGTGAGAGGGGGACGTGTATAAATAGTGCATCTGTCGGTGGATGGTCACAGTGCTATAATCAGTAGTGATCATTGCAGGACGCAGTTACCACCGACATGTTCTTGCAATTGGTGAGTATCTGTGAGCAGTGGCGCAGGAACGATTTTGAATTGGGGTTACAAAGTTCAATCTCGAAGGGGGTATGCATTCTTTAGGTCTCCATGATGGCGTAGTGGTTACGTTGCCGCCTTGGAGTCAAGGTGTGCAGGATTCGATTGTCGGTGGAGGCACATAGTGGCTCGGATTCCACTTTAAACTGTAGATCCAGTCCCGATTAGTCTATCTATGGCTAAATTGGACTTAAAACAAAACTCAACAACAAACATAAATTTTTGAGTGTGCTTGAGTACAAGTGCACACATACCACACACATACACACTATATACCTATGCTTTTTTTAATGTCTGCATATTAAAAAGATGATTTCAGAAACATATACAGCTTTTAAGCAGATGAAGCTCTTACTCTTCTCAGCTATCTCTGGAGCAAGCGAACGAAAACAAGTCTCTCTGCAGGTATACAGTTCCACCAATGAACGCTTGAAAGGAAATGGGACTGCGTGGACGCAGTTACCAGCCTTTGCAACAGCGCGTACTGCTTCGCTTCCCTCCCCTCTTCTCTGCCGCTATGTGCGGTCTTGCTCCAGAGATTCCCGGGACGGAGTATACTACATCCGGTAATTGCAAATAGTGCAGGCCGACGAGGCTGTGGCGTCTGAATCTACAGTCAGTATAATCATCTCTAGGGCTGTGTGTAGTCCTTATATGTGCTAAGCGCCCCTTTATAGCCTCAGGTTTTAATCTAGTTAAGGACATTTATCCCTTAAAGATTGTGATTGACTCTCCCGAAGGTTCATGGCTGCACCAACACAAGCCTTCCATCTCTCCCTCTCCTGGACAAGATCAATCCAATCTCTTCCATCCTTCCCGATTTCCTTTAGGTCCATATCAACGTTGTCCCCCCATCTTCGTCTTGGCCTTCCTACAGGTTTCTTACCATCAGGTTTCCCAACAAGAATCCTGTAAACACTTCTTTCCTCTCCTATTCGTACCACTTGGCCTGCCCATCTAAGTCTTCTTGATTTAATTATTCTAATAATATCTGGACATGAATACAAATTATGTAGTTCTAAATTATGTAACCTTCTCCACTCACATGCCTCCTCATCCCTTTTAGGTCCAAAGATTTTCCTAAGGATCTTATTTTCAAATACTCTCAATTTACGTTCCTCTTTCAATGTAAGGGACCAAGTTTCGCATCCATATAATAATACAGGCAAAAGTACTGTTTGGTATATTTTAACTTTTAGTTTCGTAGATATGAAACGAGAAGACAAAAGTTTTTGAACAGAAAAGTAACATGCATTTCCTGAATTAAGCCTGTTTTTCACTTCCTCTTTAATATCATTTTCATTTGCTAGTATTACTCCTAAGTACTTGAATTTGGAGACTGGTTCAAACGAGTTGTTATCAATAATTAGATTTTGATTATTACTTAACAAAGACACGGGTCCATATTAGTTATGGTAAGTGTTGCCCCGTATAATGAAACGAGTGCAGGCGCTGACTCCCCAAGAATTTTCATTTCAAATTTTCATTCAAATCATTTCATATTAGAACAGGCTCTCAATTTTTAAAATATAATTTGCATAAACTTGTACTGCCAATACAAAAAGCAATATTCACAAAATAATTTTAAATTTCTTTATTTTCAAAAAAAAATTAATGGCTCTTTTCAAGATAGGTTTTAACAGGCTCCAAAAACATGTCAAATTTCTAATTCAGATGAAGCTCTAGGCCTTATTTCATCGTTTCGCACTCATTTTGAATAATATTTACCTTTCTTCTAAATTTTTCCAAACTAGCTCTCTAGCATTCTTAAACACGAAGGTTTGTGGCTGCAGCAACACAAGCGTTTAATCTGTCCCTCTCCTGGGCAAGATCAATCCAATCTTTTCCATCCTTACCGATTTCCCTTCATCCTCATCTTGGCCTTCCTACAAGTCTCTTACAATTAGGTTTCCCAACAAGGATCCTGTAAACTATTCTTTCCTCTCCCATTCGTGCCACATTTCCTGCCCATGTAAGCCTTCTTGATTTAATTATTTTAGTAAAGTTTTCGAAGAGCACAGATTGAGCGAGATAATTAGTTCGACAATGTAGTTTTGTAGATTCATGGTGCTTATGATTCTTTTGAACGGGGAGACAAAGTAGACAAAATAATCTTTTATTAAGCTATTAAAAAACGAGATTTTTGAACGATTGCATCTTGCGGCTGACAAGTTGTTTGATGTAGCACAAGGTTAACAATTCAGATCTAACGATTTAGGGGGCGAGGGGGTAGTGAAACCTTTCACAAAATTGTGGAGCATACAATCTACTTCTGTACTCTCCGTTCCCTTGTCAATAATGTATCCAATGGAAACTCTCGAGTTGCAACTGGAACGACAGATTCCAGTACAATTCAATTACGAGCAGCATTACACCTCCGTGTAACGCTGGTTATACTGTTATGAGATAGAGCTGTCGACAATCTTCATTAAACCATTTAAGCATTTCACTATCATATAAATGTATTTTCTTGTCTTACTGACATCGAAGAAATTATCTCAATAGAAAAACATGCGATCTAGTATGCTACAAATGATAAAAAAAATATTAAAAAATAATGTATTTTTTTAATCTAATTCTGCAATAAAATTAACTTCTTTGCTACAATCTCGAAAATATGAAACTATACAAAATTCAGAAAATGAATATCTCGGAAAGCACAAAACTATCTTCCAATAAATGGAAAATCTCTTTAAAACAAACATTTATTATTTACCCAAACCGAAACATTTCACATTGAGGAAGGAGAGTCATCTTGTTTCTAAAATTACAAATAATTTTTATTTATTCATATTACCGTATATCGTACTTTCCCTGCAAACTGCGTAAATATTTCCTCATAGAATATAGGGATACACGTTGCACAAGTTGTAACGGTCTTTAAACATTTCCCTAAACGAATTTCATGCACACAATAAAGAGGTCATTCCAGTGGCGGCTATTAGGTTCCAAAACTAGGGAAGGGGCAAATTAACAAAGGGGAGCAAAGTTAAGAAAGTTTACTTTTGCAAGGACAGTTTACTTTCCCTTGGTACGTACATACGGTTTAGTATAGTGCGGGACAATTGTGGCAAAAAGTGGGGGGAACTGTCCACCCTCACCCCCCTTAATCGCCGCCACTGGGTCATTCACTTTATGTTTTGCACTGCGAATACAAACTCAATTCAACTACTAACAAAAAATCTGACGATTAATGTGACTAAAATGAACAAATTTTATTTATCACTTTATCATAGTGTTTTGCAACTTTTGAAAATGATCGTATGCATAATTTTGATTCATTTTCGGAGAGCTAGTTTTTATAAAAGTGTGCAAATTAGTCTGTGTTTGAATTGTGAACGTTCTAGGATCCTTTGCTACCTAAAGACATTCTTAGATAAGGATAAAGCTCTTCAGCTGCCCGTTATATATGCTACCCACCGACTATCTGTATCAATATAGACATCGGCTCCAATTAAAATACTTTGTGAACCTATTATATTGCACATTATCATTTAATATAGCTTTTCTGCCTTTTTATGCTAATCTTGACCATGAGAATGAATGACAATTGAATAATTAATGAAAACACATTGGCAAACAATTCATTCTAAGGCGTGGACGCGAACCTAAGATTGAAAGATCGTAAGCCAAAGACACAACGCTCAAGAATCGGGACAGTGACAAATAATTAACTATTTTTTAATTTGTGTACAGTATGCAGGCTTCAGCCATTGTTTGCTAGGAAGTTGTATCTGAAGGCTATGATTTTCTTCACCAGGTTACGGATTTATATCTAAATACAAATCTTCATATTACGCTAAAATCAAGATACCTTGTTTATTATATTTGTGAATTGTGGTATTGTAATCTCAAGAAATGATATTTTGATTTTCCATATTGTTTACATGTGTTAGATTTGAGCACATAGCTTACGTATTTTAGATATTTTTACATGTAATATCTATATTTTCAAACATTTGCAGATAAATACTCCATATGCTTGCTATTACTACTTTTCCCCTTCTTGTGTTAAATACTAAAGGTTTTCCGTTTATCTGTATTCTATTCGTTTTTTACTATCGGTTTATTTTAAATCTTTACATCTTCGGATAATGCATCTATTGTATCATTCTTGTCGATATTAGAAAATGCAAGTTCAAGTTATTGTAATTTCAGTCAATGGAAATTCATATTTAGAGACAACAGAAGAACATTTAAGTTTTCTGCACTTAGAAGAAAGTTTGGTAATACAATGTTTAGATAACCAAAGATAAATCGCATTTTGTATTTGAATTGTGCGTTACAATTAATGTCATGTAAGCCTTACTTACTTACTCCGATCCTATTTTGCCCAAAGGTGTGGAGGTTTTGCAGGAAGCTCTCCATTGGTTACGATCCATTGCTAGTTTTCTTCCTTCATCCCACTTAATGCCTCTTCTGATCAGGGTCTGTTCAATGTTCATGTCCACGTCAGCCGTGGTCTTCCTTTCCCATTCCTCTTGCTCTTGCCTCGCATATTTCCTTCGGTATTCTTCTATCCTTCATTCTATTAACGCCAAACCATCTCAGTTGTGAGTCGATGACATTTTGTTCCACTGGTTTGGAGTTTAGTGTTATCCTGATCGTTTGATTCCTAATTCTATCTTTTCTTGTTTTTCCGACCACTCTTCTTAAATATTTCACTTCCGCTGTCTGTACCTGCCTAATTGCCAGTGCCCACGATTGTCTCCCATATAGCATAGTTGGTAAATATGTTGATTTATATATTGCCATTCTTGTTATCTGGCTTATTTTTTTCTTTCCTAGAAACCCTTGAATTATAGCATAATGTTCTGTATTCTTGTATTTAATTCTTCATCTATTCTTACATCGCTGTTGATGGTAAGCCTAATGATTTTTTAATTTAGCTAGATATGCTGTTCATGAGTCTTTGCTTAATCAAAATGACAATTTTCTACAATTGTAAATTTAGATTTCATTTTATCTTTTGATTAAAACGACCAAATATTTATTTATATATCTAACACTATTTGGTACTTATAAATTCGTTTTCTTTTTCATACATTGTGCAATCAATTGTTCATGTGCACTTATATCCTTTCAGTTGTTGATCACCGCTCTATCGGTGCTGACATCTGCTGACGTCAGAGATGCATATCTGCCCCCTGATGGATCACATCGTCTAGATGCAGCAAACCTTTCCCCTCCCTTACCATCAGGTTCTGCTCACGGTGGCAATAGCCTGACAGGCAGCGCCTCCAGCAGCAACTTCGCTAGCGGAGGCAGGACTGGTGGGTTTGGCGGTGCTGGAGGATTCCAAGGAGCCGCTAGTGGTTTTGGAGGCTCTGCAGGAGGTTCTCGGTTTGGTGGTGCTTCCGCTGGTGGATCCAGGTTTGGTGGTTCCGCAGGTGGTGCTTCGCAGTTCGGGGGATCAGGTGCTGGTGGTTCCCGATTCGGTGGTTCTGCACCGTCTGGTGGTTTTGGTGAATCTTCCGGCCCGACAACGCCTCCCATTGGTATCCTTGCCTACTCCAATGAAAACAACGGAGATGGTTCGTACGCTTACAGGTGAGATACAATTCATTGACCAACCAGGAAAACACGATGTACGAGGGTGAGTCAAACGAAAACCTTAAACGTCCGACAAGAATTACAGGACAGACTGTAAACAACTCAAATTTACATGAGGTGTCGACTGTTATTTAAATACAACCTCAAGGCTGCAACACTGATCATGTGAGATTCAAAATACATTTTTTCATTTTAAAGATGGCGCCTCATGCATGCACCAGCGAAGGGCAATGGTTTCTTGCCATCTGGAAGCCTAAAAGGTACAGACATTCTAGAGTAAATGAAAATTCAATGTCTTTATGCATGCTAGCCACGCCAGCAAGTTTACAAATAGAGGAGGAAGTTCGACAATGGCCCAATCGGTAGAAAGCTTATAAGTGACTTGACATAGATTCCAAATATTCTTCTTCTTGACGTATACAGGCACTAACTGAGACTTGAAAATATATGTAAATCAGCAATAGGTCTATGCTATAATTCAGCAAATTTGTGCAATGTTACATGCAGAAATCTACCAGATAAAATAAAAACAAGTTAAGGATTTCATTTGAACGTCCCTCGTACATACATCTGGTTAACGCTCTGGACTTGCGCAGTCAAGAACTTTCGGGTTTGATAGTCGCAAGCATAAGTGCTACGTCAAGATAGGGATCCAGTTATATTAACGACTATCTGCAAAATTAATTGGGTGAAGGTTTGTATTTCAGTTCTTTATTTGCATATTTCTCACAGTTAATAAATACGGTTTTGTAGTCAACTGTACGCTGCCCTGTCTTATCCATTGACACATTAAGTTCAAACAAAATGTGAATAAAATGCATAAGGAATTTCTAACATGTAGTGCATTTTACTAAGACGAAAGAATTGAACAAGAAAAATTAAGTGAGCTTGATTATAAATTATACGTAAGCAATATCTACATATATTTAGAAAAGCTTTCTTACAAGTGGTAAAGTATTTGTATAAAAATTAATTGTATTTCGAAAGTCTATTCAAATGTTTGAATTGAATGCATACTTGTAGGGATTGTCTGTTATAACTAACAATTGTTTTTAAATATGTATGTAAAATTGATTTTACAAATTAATTGGCTTCGATTTTTTACTACTTCCAGAAAGATGTATCTGTTAAGTTTGTTGCAGTAAATCTTCAACATGTTCCTTGTTACCTATTTACAACTCGAGAGCCCTCTATTAGCTATATTTAAACTACATGATAATTTAGGTCAAATAGTTCGTTACTTTGTCTCATGAGACGAGTTTTTAATCTTCCACCTGCCGAGGTGGGAGATCATCAGACTAGTCACGGAGTGACGTGTGGTCAGCATGACGAACCCCCAGTTGTAGGTTTTGGATGGGCACCGGTCCCATACACAGGCCGAAATCTCAAAAGGAAAGTTGATACGCTTCCCCTTGGAGACTCGTTCTTGCGCGTAGCTGCAGCCGGAAGAGTCTAAAGCATGACATCTTAGACCGCACGGCCACGGTGCGGGACGATATTTAATATAGATGGCGGAATTATAACAAATCAAACTGATAATTATATCGGTATCAAAGTCAATACATTGCTCTATGTAATGTATGTTAAATATTTGAGAACACACACACATTTCTTTGTAGTAATTGTATATCAATGGTAAAATAGATTCTTTTAATCTGTTGTCGAATTTAAATTTTTATGTGCCAAACTGTATGTTAAGGCCCAGAACTGATCTCTTTCAAATCCCCCTTGGAAGAACCAAAATGACCGAAGCTGAACCCATGAGGAGAATGTGCAAGTTATTTAATTCAGTTTCTAAGAATAATCCAAGCGTAGACCTATTTAAATGTAATTGTAACATAAGATCTAATCGCCGAATTTCTGTATGTTTTGTTTTGTTTTGTTCATTGAATTTTGGTTTTCATTCAGCTTGTAAGGTTATATCCAACAGTTTAGCTTCATTTATTATTGTATTGTCTCTGTGTACCCTTTGCTTCTATAATCTAATAATTAATTTCTTGTCACAATTGTTTTTAAATGTAAAATGTATGTTGCGTCATTCATATTTCTTGTTAATTTTCTTAGTTATGTTCTTGTTTATGTAATGGTGTCATCCCATATTGAACACTGTAATTGGGCATGCGCCTGTTGTGTTTCAATTAAATAAATTTAAATAAATAAAATGATAGTTCTAAGTATAGTTTGTTGTATTTTAACAGTTACGAGACAGAGAACGGTATCAGCCACGAAGAATCAGGATTCGTGAAGAATCTTGGAGTACCAGAACAGGAGACTCTCTCAGTGCACGGCTCCTACACCTACACCGATACAGATGGCGTTGTCTACACCGTCAACTACATTGCCGATGAGAACGGCTTCCAACCGTCCGGCGACCACCTCCCAACGCCACCACCAATCCCAGAGGCCATCCAGAGAGCCCTCGACCAGATCGCCGCTCTGGAGAGATCAGGGGCCGCGTCGTCTTCATCCGGGTCACAGGCTGACGGTTATTACCAAGGTGCAGGCTCAAATGGCGGTTTCGGAGGCTCTTCCGGCGGTTATTCCAATGGCGGATCTGCTGCGGCTACCCAGTCAGGCGGTTATTCCCGTGGTGGTTCTCCTGCGGCTACCCAGACACGGGGTTATTCTCGTGGTGGTTCTCCTGCGGCTACCCAGGCAGGCGGTTATTCCCGTGGTGGCGCTGCTTCGGCTACCCAGACAGGCGGTTATTCCCGTGCTGGATCTTCTGCGGGTACTCAAACAGGCGGTTATTCCCGTGGTGGCGCTGCAGCCAACCAGGTCGGAGCATTCTCTGGTGCTGGAAGGAGGCCTGCTGGTGGTGCCAGGAATGGATCTGGCGGTTATAGCTATCCGAAACCTAACTAGAACGCATTACAACATGGGAACAATTTAGCAAGAAATGTAAATTGTATGAATTCCACGACAATCCCATTTCTTGTGTGAATCGTGATATTTCTGAAAACTCAAAATTGGCACTTGCCTTTTTCTTCGTATTAGAACAGTTGATTTGTATTTATTGTGATTTGGAATAAAGATGTAAGCCAACAGATCACATGTGTTGTTTCATTTGTTAAAAAAAATATATAGCTTAGCTGTGCGTAAAGACCACATTATCTAATTGAATATAAGTTCAATTACATGAAGGTTGCGACAGAATGGTCTTATTCACAAAATTACTACATGGCTTGCCTCAAAGTTATGATGATTTCTCAATGACAGTGTAGTGTAATCAAGAGGCCCTGTGTTCGTATCACGTATCCATGTATCACAGTGGTTCGGATCCCACTTTAAACTGTAGGTCCAGTCCCAACTAGCCTATCTATAGAAAAAGTGAACTGAATACAACATTTCAATTAAAAACAATTTAGAAACATCATGATAACACCAGTGAGCAGTGACAAGCCGGTTACCTCCCGTTTCACCGAATGCCCAAGAGACAAATATCTCACCTATTTTGAGGCGAGAGAATTTTCTCTCTGCCGGAAAATTTCAGGAAATGAAGGGAAAGAAATTAGCTTTTGAGATGGTAATTAATCTTTCATCCTCACTTTGATGCTCTGAATACCATCCCTCCACATAATTTGTTATTCTTTCTCCGTCATTATTGAAATGGAACTCCATGTAGTTATGGAATGAATCCTTGTTGGGCACCTCCGGAGCTTCATCTTGCAGGAAGAGGAACACGTCCTCTATATTATCCACCGGGACTAGGGGCAGAGCTGCAGCCCACTGAATCCACAACCTGACCCTCTCATCTTCCTTGTAGAGTGTTGCTAATCCCAATGCTTGACTCTTCCTCCATATGCACTGAGTAAAGTGGAACAGGCATCTTCGGATGATTAAACTTCGTACTGCGTTCAAAGATGCTACTTCGAAATCAAGGACGATATCAGTAGATTTACACTTAGCAATGCACTGGCTGTCTCCACCCTCGCAATCTCCTCCCTAAGTGAGGACTAAAAGTGGTAAACGTTGTAAGTTCCAAAAGCGAAAGTGTTGGGAAATAGCATCGTTCAGCACATCAGCCCGTAAAAACTTGCACACTAGTGACCTCTTTGCACGCCCTTTGAACTACTTAGAGGGCTACGAGCCACATTTCACGTTTACCACACTATAAAGCATGGCACATTTCACAGTTTAACGTGGAAAACGGTGTTTTAATTATTGTGGCACTTACAGCGTTTACGAATTTTAGTCTTCAAGTCTTTTCGAACCGAAAACAATAATAATTTCTTCACTTCAAAGAACAGACACCCCCATTCAGAGCACACCTGTCACCCATAAACAAGGTAACACACATGGAAAGAAAGTGAATAACTAAGAAATAATCATTCTGCAATATGATTAATACAAAACTTACCTGTAAATCTTAGTAACGTGTTCCAACTGTTCATGCACTCTCTTCTTCATTCTGTTGAGCTGCAATTCTCGCTACTTCCGGTTCGTGTGTATGTGTTCCAGCTTTAGACACAAATTCTTCATTATGAACAATAACTGATGCCTTACAACCACTCCAACACTTCCACTAAGATCTGGCCTCCACTCGCTTACAAATGCGATACACGAATCCTTCGTATACCACAAGTTGGCCGCCACGTTTAGAACTTATAAAGGACCTGAAATTTCCTTCATTCAAAATATTCGGCGAAAGGAGATTCGGCAAAACGGGAATTCCCCTTTCGCCGAAAATTTTACTTCGGTGTGAAATCTGATATAATGTGTCTGTGGGCCATTCGACGAAAGGGGAAGACACGGACAGGCCACATTCTTCTCAATACTATCATATAGTATGTGGCGCAGAGTGTGTGTCCATTTAGACTGAAGTATACCAGGTATCAAAATAGCACGCAACATAAACGGAAGAAAGCTTTTATGTTTCACTGCGATTCTACAGATGTCGCCACGGTGTCGTCCTAATTGCGAACATTCCTAGTTGCGATCACTTGCTGCCTTGAACAGGAGTATCCTCGAAGGGCTGTGTTTTAATTGCGAACACATTTTTCTTCCTTCGTAACTATAACTTTCCCTCACTTCCCGAGTCTTTTAATGAATTTTTAAAAAGGCACTCCGCTCCAGATTTTAGACTGGTCAGTGTTTTGTTGGATCATAGAAAATTCGACGTGATTAAAGTAGTTGCTAAAGTATATATAATTTAAAAATACAAGTGTGGCTTGTTTTTTATACGACTACATACTGCACAATTCTTAACTGAAAAGAGCTTCGTCATTTAATAATTATTAACTTTACATAAATTTCAAATTTAAATTTCAAAACATGACACTGTTTTTAAAAATTTAGCAATACCCCTAATATCCTTATACTTGTTAGTGCTCCTCACCAAAAAACAAAAACACATTTTATTCTTCAGTTTTAGATCTTCCAGATTTCGACATTACAATAAGACAGTCTTTTCAAAACAGGGGCGCGCAAAACAATTGAGTGAGTGTTTTGCATTTTTATACTTATTACAGTTGTGCGAAATTCCTTAGTGTATACACGTATTCATATAAACATTTCTTTTTACATAAAAGTTTTACAAATCATGTCTTTTTTATCATAAAATCTATATTATTATTTATTTTAAAAATTGTTTTGAATATTTTAGAGCGCCATCTATTTTTCACAACCTCTAGAAGTACATGCATCTGTGTAAAGTAGTGGCTCTTAAATGTTTTTCTCATTGTACCCTTTTTTCGCAACTGAACGTCTAATCTATCCCAACCATAGAATTTCTCTGAAATTTGGGGATATTTTTTGGCTGCCTGATTGTTGGGGCGTTTTTGATATGTTGAAGGCGTGTATCTGCAATAAAGAAAAATGGCATTCGGGCTGTTTGTGGAAAGATGGTAAACAAATAAACATTAGAATCCTACGTTTATTTTTTTATTGGGTGTTGCAATTCTTATGATTACGGTAGATACAAGAATAAAAATGTGAAACACATACTGTACATGTTAAGAAGTACGTATATAAAAAACTTTAACTTTCTTACATTTTTTCCGAAGTTGTTGAGGAAATATAAAGAACAAAAATGTGTTTATAAACAAACTGTGAAGCACAATCTTGGAGTTTTTTTTTCATTTATCCTCAAGAGTTTCTAGTGAGATGGATGCGCCTGCATAGCCTGACACAGTCTCTTGATGTCTGGTTGTACACTTGAAACTTTCAAGCAGAGATTTGGCTCCAAATTTACTCTTATTATAGATTTCGAACGAGTATTTTATTTCGAAACATATGAAGCAAATATAAGAGTGTCAGTGACAAAATCAGCCTTGTGTTCCTGTTCAGTGTTAAAGCTATAAATCCTGAAACAATGAAGTCTGCTTTACACAGCTGCAGCAAAAAATGTTCCCGTGTGGGTATTTTCTATAATTCTCTTCCGATCCGATCGCGTACCCCCTTCAAGTCGTTCATGTACCCCTGGGGGTACGCGTACCACAGTTTGAGAACCACTGGTGTAGAGGATTACAATGTCACAGCAGACAAATTGTCCATCATTATATACATGCGTTTTGTTTGATGCAATATGATTATGGATAATCCAATGCAAATTCCCAGCGAAGAAGAGAACTTCCCTGCCGATATTCATGGCGGAGTGAATCCAATAAGTAGGAACCAAAGAAACAATGCTAATGAAGCAAGATAGTTGTTATAGTTACTTAGCGAAAAATACCGGACTGGAGGCCAGTCTATTACTGTGCCAATGTGAACCTACAAAAATAACATTGACGATTTTTCAGATTTCGCAAGAATTTCGATTTCGTCCTTTCATAAAAGAATGGGTTTGTTGTGGAGAGAGGCAGCCTGCAGAAGTAGTCCTCATCTAAAGTACGTCTACATGCAAGATTTGTTTGTTCTGTGTTAAAACAATTGAATGTCTGAACGGAAGAACTATGATTGATTGATTTGGTTTATATTTCTTCGCGTTTCTGCAACTTTTAGCTAATCGCGAAGATGAGGATGAGTGATGTGAGTAACGATGTGATAAAATTGATGAGGGACACTTACAAACAATACCCATGCCCAGCGGGGATTCGAACCTGGAACCCCTGACGTCGTAGCGCGCTGTGAAAACCACTCCGCTACGTAGGAGGGAATTAAGACCGCGTCCGAATCGGCAGCAGATGTCACCTATAAAACACTTACATCCGAAGGACTCAGCCTACTTCCGTTGTCCGGATTAGCTGCAGACGTGGAATAAAGGTGCAAGGTGCGATAGATGCGAGCTTCAACTCGCTGTGACCCTGCGCTTGGCATCCATATTGCAACTTCAGCTTTGCAGAGGCAACTTTTACTGAATAGACAATGTAAAACTAAGTGATTCTTGGACATTTTATCGATAACACTAAATTTAGAAAAATTGTAAAAGAAGAAATCATATGCCACATTTTTAATATCAGTAGTAAATAGGTGAAAATCATTGTAATGTGTGGTTGGCGCCTGCACTGTGCGCCTGCTCCCCAGAGCGCCATGAGTGACGTTCGGGCTGACACCTGGCGGGAAAAGTGACAACCGTACTGCAAGGGGACATGTAGATTCGGACGACTTCGACGTGACTTGGACAGTACACGATAGCAACGGGAGAGGACGGGACGGAACACTTGGCCATCCGGACACGGTCCAAGTCTTCAAGCTTTCCTTGCGATGAATTATGAAAATATTCTGTCGGGCTATCGATCAAGTGAGATTTGAAAAGGTTTCCAAACTATCAAGAGCTAAAGTAGCTTTCATCTTCTTGGTATTTGTACATACCCTGTAGACGAGTGCTACGTTAGATCTCGAAAGCTTGGAAACCTTCTCAGATCTCACATGGTCGATATGCCAATATAATCTTTTCAACTTTACGTTCATTTTGTTTCCAGTGTATCTTTCTTAGATCTCAATATAGATTATTCCTTGTCTTAATTTAATTTCTTGGGAAACCTGATGGTAAGAGGCCTGTAGGAAGGCCAAGAAGAAGATGAAGGGATAACATTGAGATGGATCTAAAGGAAATCGGTAGGGATGGAACAGATTGGATTGATCTTGCCCAGAATAGGGACAGATGGAAGGCTTGTGTTGCTGCAGCCTTCGGGCTTAAGAAGGCTACAGAGTTAGTTAGTTAGTCTTAATTTAATTCTGTCACAATTTCATTTGAATATCTCCTACAGTCGCCCAAAATGATTATCCTTGAAAAGAATTTTCCCTGGAATGAATTAAAAAAGTACGAATTCTGGATTACGATTGAATATATCCCTGAGGATCACACAAGTTCGAATTAGTGGCATAATGAAAGAGACCTTTCTTTTAATGATATATTTTTATTGGTCAAAAACAATATTTATTTACATTGTAAATAATTTTTCATAACCGCAAAAATACATATATCTCCACATTTAATTTCATTTATAATAAATTCTTTTTGTTAACAATAAATATGAAATGATGATGAATAAACATAATTGTGAAGTATGACAGTCATTCTATAGTAGTAAACTAATTGCAATCAACTTAAAACGTATACAAAATTATTTTTTATAAATTTTTAAAGTATCTTAGTTCATTAGAATGTAATCAAGAAATTATTTCTTCTATTACTCATTTTCTTGAAATTTCTTCTACATAGAAAATAACGGGAGGAAAATCTTGAATGCTCTTGCAGAACTCGGAAATTTCCGACTGGTAGAAATCTCGTAGCTTCCTGAAATAAGGTGCAAAAGTAATTAGTCATGAAATTTTATACAAAACTAAAATTTTAAAAATTGTTGACAGATGGCAGGAAGCACAAATATTTGTAGTTATTTGACGCAGCGGGTCTTAGTGTTGGGATTAACAAAGAATTACTAAATTTTAATAAGATTATTTTTAGTGAATCATACAGAATCAAACTCAATCAAATCGCAATCCTTGTCTGTTAAAAATAGATTCCGAAATTTTAGATGTCATTATAAATATGTGTGTAAATGTATATAAAAGAAAAGGTTGGAAAGGAAGTTCAAGGTTTTTTGTCCCTAAGAGTTCTTGGAAGGAGATTCGTACTATATAGAAATAATAATTTTATAGATTGGCTGTGAATTGAACGGAACTTGGCCGCATTGGAACCAATGTATTCATATATTTTTCTGTATGCAGGAGTTAAAGAATATAGAGCGTTCAGTCACTTTGAACAGATCATTAGTTGTTCAAATACTTGAATCGCCTTCAGATAGGTTCTGATCATGTATATGATGACAGATAGAACTGAAATTAAGAATCAACATACAAAGTTGTATGTATTCAGTAGACACTTCGAAGGATACGTGAAATTTACTATTCAACATAACAACTTCGGTTAGGATATCTCGTACGCGGATGACACACGTCAAGTAACTTGAAAACAACCAGTAAATTTGTAGGTTATTTTCTTTAAATTTATTTTATGGTGGACTGTAGTTACACATTACTAAATGCTTTACAGTGACGAATAGCTGAAGAACCAAGGAACTGAGTCAACTGTATAATGTGTCAAGTCATAGACCGGCCTAAACTAGTTTATTTTTAAAATTCTACTGGCAAGGACTTAATAAAACTGTGGTAGAAATAATTTAAGGACATCAGGCTGAAGAACACATACCAAGAGACTGACTTATCTACTGAATATTGTTGAAGTTTTTATTTAAGTCCTCTTTATGTCCAGATAGACTAATCTCTATGGAACTTGTAGTTCATTTATTGATTGATTGAGTTCGTTTTTTAAGCCTACTAATCGGGACTGAGCCTATAGTTTAAAGTGGGATCCAAACCACTATGTGCTTCCACAGGGTGTCGAACCCTTGATAAGAATGTGGCGACGCTACCACTACGCCATTGAAAAGGCGAACGTACAGTTTAAAATTGGATCTGAACCAATGCGCAGTGTACCATCTGCGAGTACATCACTATATTTCTTGTTTGCAAGTCGTCGTTACCACTGTCTCGGGGAAACCTTACTGGATATTGCATGTGCCACAAATGATGCATGTTAAAATCTGAACACCCTATACATATAGAGACTTTTGGGACATGCTGCATTTCCTTACCTGTTCAGAGCTGTATTGCACTATCCTCCGAAGGCTGCCAGCGGCGGTCTGTAAGGTGAACTCGGTTGCTGTATTGCGGAAAGCAACTGCTCCGGTCCTCCGATGTTCTGTCTCGCTCTATCAAGCAGCGACAATGCATCAGGAAGCAGGGGAGGCACAAGGAAGCCCGATGGAGGTGTCAGTATCTGAGATAAACCTCCGTTTGGTGGTCCATACGTGTCTAGGACAGCTGGTGGCGGTCCGTAGGTGTCTAGGACAGGTGTTGGAGGATGTGGAAGTGGTGGTGAGTATACGTCTAAAACAGGTGGTGGCGGTGGTGGTGGTGGTGGTGGTAGGGGCGGTAGAGGGGGTGCATCGAAAACAGGTGGTCCGTAGGAGTCCTCTGGTGGTGGTGCGGGTGGGTACTCGTCGAATGTTGGTGGCGGTAAGACGATGTCTGGTACGCGATCGCTCTCAGGAGTCTTCTTCTTGAGACTGAGAAGGCCAGGAATGACCGGCAAGAGGGAAGTGATTGCTTTTGGTACTATCGAAGTCAAACCTGCTGGGATCAAAGAGAGTTTCAGCAAAGGGTTCTTCTTTGGCTTCAGCGCTGCTGTCGCTCCAACAACAGCCGCATTGGCTGCCACCACCTTCTTGGCTTTCGTGACAGGCGCTGCCAGTGCAAGTCCTTTGAGTCCAAGCAACCCTGCAACCGGTGCAACAGCCAGAGCCTTTGCGCCCTTTGCGACAACAAGAGGCGCTGCGAGCTTCAGCGTCTTCAGTGCCTTCAGGTGGACAATTGGCTTGACGATCTTGAAGGCTGCGATTCCCTTGATGGTACTGAGAGCAGCCGCTCCCTTCACGGCAGTCAGGGCCTTGAGCGTCTTCAAAGTCTTCAAGGCAGTCACTGCCTTGACGGCCTTAGCAGCAGCTATACCCTTGATGGCAGTCAGCTTTCCAGCCTTGATCAACGCTGCTCCCTTGGCTGCCTTGAGCAGAGCTGCTGCCTTGGCGGCCTTGATGACAGCTGCACTCTTGGCGACCGTGAGCACAGCTGCCCCTTTGGCTGCCTTGATGGCGGCGATTCCAGTGGCGGCTTTCAGAGCTGCTGCCCCCTTGACGGCGGTTGCCGCAGCGAGACCTGCCAGGGCTCCTTTCTTAGCCACCGTCAGCTTCTTCGCAACGATCAAGCCCTTCTTCAGAGCAACTGCACTCGTGGCGCCGGCAGCTGCTGACGCAATCTTCAATGGAACCAAAGCCTTTGCGGACTTTATAGCTACTGCTCCTCCCAATCCTTTCAGTCCTATAAGTCCTTTCAGCTTGAGCGCCGTCAGAAGTGCAGAGTTCTGGTGCACCAGCACCGCAAATATGACCAACGTTACAATCTGGAAAAATACATCATTTTCACTGGTTAGTTCTGTTACATTGAACATTAATACAAGCAATATATAAGCAAATTTATTGTTTTTTTTTGTTTCCTTTAAATAATTCTTGGAATTTAGAATGTAATTTATGGCCAATTTTTATCCTCGATGTTCGGGGACCTAATTTTGCTCTTCAAATAGTTAAAAAAAACGAAGTATAGAAATTTCATTGACGACATTATGAAGTTAGAAATTAAGAATAAATATGAAAATATCAAAGGGGGAAGCAAACGTATTTCCTACATAATGGATTGCATCATTACAATTTCACACTAAAAACAGTCGGGTTACAGAATGGATATACAGGAACAAATATTATTTCCAAATTGATATATTTTTCAAACACAGGATTATTGTAAAACATCATCAAAAATACTTCATAATATGAGCATGGAATTTAACAGAAGGAAGGAAGTAGTTGCATTTTATTTTAATTGTTTTAGCTTCATAACTGGTAAAATTCATTAATACCGGGTGATCCGTTTGAAATGTCAGAAAAGTAAACCGTTGTGTACAATAGGTTAATGCACGTATCTCTGAGCAGTTTGTTGTAATATATGCAGAAATGATGTAAGTTTTGAGTGAATGCATGTTTACAGACTTCAGACAAGTGGCTGTACTAGTGTGCATAAAACACTCGAAAATTTCACATCCTATACGAGACATTGTGCGCTGTTGTGGCGTGACCACTATCTTTATCTACCATGAACGCCAGCGCCACGCGGCTGAAGTCTGTAAACCTGTACTCACTCAAAACTTACATCCTTTCTGTATATATTACAACAAACTGCTCACAGATACTTACATTAACCTATTGTACAGAACGGTTTACTTTTCTGACATCTCAAACCGATCACCCGATATTTCTTAATCCACTTTGATAATGTCCCCTATTTTACAGCTGCTCTTAACACATTAAAAATAAACAATGTACTTATATTTGTTATTCATATTACAATTCAAATAACTGCTTCTATGGTTATATTTATATAAATTTAATAAATGTTAACAGTTAAGTATTTGCATTCTCTGTTTTCAACATCAAATCACCACAGGATGTAAATACAATTCCCTTTGGCACAGAATGGACCAACATTTATATTAGAAAACGATATTTTGTTAGTTGTGGAATAGATAGTCGTGGGAGATTCATGGTTGGCAATTTTACGAAGAAACAAAAAATGGAAATAATTGATTTTTTTTTTCGAAATTGAAAGTCCATTTTTTTTGTAAGGACCGTTGGTTCTACTTTTCATCTCAGGGAGAATATCTGCGCAGAAATTCAAGCGCTAGAAGCTCAAATATTACCACACACGTTAACATTACTTACATGCAATGGCATGTTTTTTTAAAAATAAAGTTCTTCACATCCTGCTCTGACATTTGGCGAACTTTCTATAAGGTATCTTGCTTGCTACAACTACAATATGCAATATAAGAAAAAAATTACACTTGCCGCCCGCAATCTTGAAATTCCTTGACCAATTTTATTCAAACGCAATACCAGAGTAATCCCAGAAATATAGTCCATATAAATAGGAAAAAAAATCCAATTTTCGTAAGATTGCAAAACTCCTCCCCTATCCCCAAACATTTTCACTAATTTTCTCACACACAATATTAGATGAATACATCAAGGTATCTAGTAGATATGAAAAATTCATCTCAATGTCTTCACATTTATAGTTGTTATCTTTGTCGCAATATTTGGGATTTGGCCTCCCACTTGCTCTGAATATCTTTTCGACGGGGTTTCGAATAAACCATTTGAAACTTTCCATCCGATTTAACTGAAATCGAATACCATTCTAGTTATGGATGGTAGCTGGTTCAAGGCTAATTTCATCTAAATTTACGTCAGTTAATCAATTTTATGCACACAACGCAGCTGATGAGGGTATCCTGAATACTGTATTTTCCTTGAGAGTGGTTCAAGAATCCAGTTCTTCGGCGGCGAGATCGCAAGTAAAAGACCTGACCATCGGGACGACAGTAAAAATCTGACATATTCAGAAAATGGATGTAAAATATTGCAAATCCAAAATGCTTAAAATACCATTTCAACTGCAAGGCATATAGAATAGATTTGATCACAAGTTGAATATACGACACAAATCCTTACGCACAGTATTTTAGGCACACGTTCTACAAGTGTTCTCTATTCTCAACACTCATAATTTCAGTATTAACCAAATATGTCTAATTATAATAGTAATTTATTATCCCGTAATACTGTTTTTGTTCATATTATCTTATCTTGAAATTCATATGTATTTCCTCAATGATGAGTGTATTCCTAGAAAATAAATACATGAACATTCTAAGGTTGATTGTAGACTTATGTCATCGCTGTAATATGCGATTTGCTGTCTTTGAAACCAACTAGCAGTGGCGGATTGGTTAGAGGTCCCGGGTTCGAATCCAGGCCTGTATATGTGTGTTCACCAACTTCATCATATCATCACTCATTCCTACCTTTGCAATTAGATAAAAGTGTCAGAAGAGCGATGTGAAATAAACTAAATCAATCAATCATTCAAACCAACTACACCAAGTCTGAACTTATTTCATTTCCAAAGTTTTGCAGTTTAAATTAAACTTTTGAAAAAAGCAACTAACTCGAGGGAAAGCATTTATTAATGTAAATACTTGTTACGCCTAGATGACAAGTTAACTTTACATAGCCGAATTATGGATTTCCTATGTGTACACTCAGCTGCATTAAAAATGGGACACCTATACCCTAAAATACTCACTTCCTGCAAGGCGTTATGTGTGTTGCATAACTCTACGGCTGTGGTAGGAGATGCCATTGAAAATTTGCTATTAAAAGTCACTTATTGCAGTAGAATTAGGCAACGCACACAAAGCCTTGCAGGGATGTGAGTATTTCAGAATCTAGGGTCCCATTTTTATTGCAGCTGAGTATACACTAACTCCTTCTTGTAAACCTTTGTTAATTATAAAATGTCTCCTTCAATTTTGTGGAAAATATTGCACATATTTTAAATATTTCCATAATTCTTGTCTCGTAATAATTCTATTGCTCAAGCTTTCAACATCTGTTATGGTTCTACTGAATTGGTTCGTTCTAACGATGCATTTTTCTTCTCATAAAAATTGTGAAAAACTAAAATTGCTATCGTCATGTATGTTCGATTTTGTTTCGTGAACAAGGTTATAATAATAAGTAACCTAATCATTGCAAGGATCATACTTAAATTTTCCTACCTAATTTCTCATTGTGCATATTGTACACAAAATTAACATTTTTGGTGAATATACAATATTCAAAAGAGCGTTCCAATGATCGATTTTGTTATTATTAGATAGCAACATTACAATAGAACTATTTTGATACGTTTAAAACTATCAAAATGTAATATATTGCACACGTTTTGATGTGAAGTTATTCTTAAAAAAAATATGTGTGGTGACATATTAATTTAATTAGAATGCATAGATGTTGCTTGAAACATCGATGCATTAAAATGTAGAAAATGTGCTGTTTCGAATAAATTAATTTGAATAACAAAATTTAAAGTAAAAATGTTATACGAAACACTACCATAAGAACAATTCTCTTGGATGGTGTGTGCGTGTCTGCGACTTTTCAATAGACACATTCATATCTTTCAAAGTAGGTTGTTAATTAAAGTAAAAGTAGTTAATAAGTCAGAGACTTTTCTTCATGTGTCAAGATGAAATTTGTTTATTTTATTTACCACATAAAAGCTATATATATAGTTCTAATATTGTTTTATGGTCGACGTTATTTAGGTCACCTAAATCTCTATAAATTATTACTGCCATCTGTTACTGTTTATTTGTACTATTCACATGAGCGTCCCCACGACTGTCTGATAACTGCCTCTGGGCTTAAACTTGCAGAAGGATTATCAATGCAAATAATATTGCGGTAATTAACGTTAATCGTTATATTTAAAACAAATACAGTACAGGTGCAGAAAATCTCACCACTTCCATCACCATTTTTGTACTTAATGATTTTCGTTGCTATGGTTACAATAGTTTGTTTTGTTTTTCCAATTTAGATACAAAGTCTTTTTTATACAGCGCGATAAGAGAAATATATATAAAAAAACAAACATGCGTAAGTTAAAGCAACATTAATAAAATAAATAACATTAACATTGAACATCACAGTTTGAGAATTGGGACAGTCTCATAACTAACTAATTGTCGCGATTGGCCAAAAAGTGGCAAAAAGCAGCGTAAAATAACAAAAGTACAAAGCAAATGCCACGATCTACACTATTGTTGCTTGTAATTACCGTGTTTTATAATTAGATGACGAGGACGCCCACCTTTTGTGTGCTAGGGACCTGCAGAATATGTTTCGTTGCTCCCTTCTTGACACTTGGCAGGAAGTGTAGGATGAGGTAGCGAGGAACAAGCTTTGCGCTATCAAGCCCACCACTGGTGCAAGACGTTCTTAGAACAGTCCCATTCGTTGAGAAAACGTCATTTTAAAGCGGCTTCGAATTGGACACAGCCGTCTTACCCATGGTCATTTTATGCGTTCGGCATATTGTTATCGAAATTGCCGATTTACTTTTCTCAGACAAACTTTTAACTTTCGCAACTGTTTATTCATGCTGGGAGGTGAAGACAGTGTTTCAACAAGAGTTTTTAGTTTTTTGAGAAGACAGGCTTACACTGTTTCTGAGGAAGTTTTTCTTTACATTCTTAATGTGTTGTGAATGTCCTATGCAGATCCTTGTACAAGTTGCACTTTTAACATCTCTCAAGCGGCTCTTTGAAACGTTTTTTTAAACTTTAAGGCAAGGGTTTTATATAAGAGAAGTTATCCTTGTTTACGTAGAAGTGTGCAAAATGGTCATACGCACCGACCCAAGATATTAACTCATTCATTCATAAATTAATGTGTCTGAAATGAAATTATACCCGAGTGATTCAAAAAAATGTATACACACTTAGAAACATGATAAAACAATTCGTATTCCCACCTGGGGCGATGAAATTCGGTAGAAATGTAGTGTGATGTTTGCTCAATAGATGGCAGCAGGTACCAGGAAGCTACCGCCACTACGCGGTCAGCGGCGAGTGCTTGATATCAACATGATATCAACGGTTGAACTTCGAGGAGCGTAAGAATTTGTTAAAGTGGTACTGGAAATTTGAGAATATGGTTGAAGTTCAGAGACAATGGAGACGATTTTTAGTTATGGGGAATAGTAAGGATAAGGTGTACTGCAGGGAACCAGATAACCTGACACACTTTGGGACAAGATTAAAGGAGCGTGTGCAGAAATCCCACTACAAACTTTGGTAAGTGTTGCTGAAGCAGTAGTGGTCCGTACTCAGAGATGTAATGACGCTGAAGGCCACCAGTTTGAGCATTTATTGTAAACGTTTAGCCCATTGATATCTTCAAACTGACTTACAACCTTACTTTCAGGTAAATATACATCTTTGTATGAAGACGTTTTACCATTTTTTCTTCTCCTGAAGTGTGTATACATTTTTTGAAGCACTCTGTATGTGTGAAATATAACTTTAACTTTAAGTTAACATTCATTTTCCACAAGGAGGAGGGGGGCACGCCCAACAACCTTAGATTTAAGTCCAATGGTCTTATATTATTTCGTTTATGTCCACTCTTGTTCTGTCTGACATTCAATATGTCTTTTTGAATTTTCGTGAAATGTCTTAAGGAATATACTGAACCACTGAACCAACTCAAACACGTGGTTTGGTGCAATGGTAGAATGAATCCAGCAACTTTCCTCCAGGGGATATCAATCAAATTGTAATGCTATTTACATTTTTAAATTACCACTTACCTCTGATATGCAATTACATTAAATTAAGCGCATCTAAATTCCAACAAGAGTGAACAAACACGTCACAATTGTTGTTACAACAATGGAAGCTCACACTACACCAGCCTTTCCAGCTACCACTTTCACGTGTACATTATTGAGTGTCAATGAAATGGAATTGTATTATATAGTTATCAAACCGGACTATAATTTAATTTCGTTCATGATTTTTACTTTTAATTGTCAGCCAAGCAAGAACATTCCAAGCCAAAATAAGGGAAAGCCAATAAAAATAAATCATAAATTATCATGAAGTATACTAAAGTAAAGAAGACTGAATCTGTTCTTGCTATTACGAAACGGCTAGAAAAGTACATTCTACGTTATATTAAAGTTAATGAAAGAAAGCCAGACTGAAATTAATTGTGAAATTTCTTAGCTATTAACCGAATGCTCTGCCAGGTTATTGAATTTTCGGGGGGTGGTCTATTTCGGGGGAGGATTTTCCCCACATGTCCCTCTCTGAATTCAACACTGGTGTGGGGCGAGCCCTTGGCGAAGGGTTGGTTAGGGGGACTGAAGCCTAGGGCGCCATTCAAAGCTTTATTTTCTTCTTAAATGAAAGTCAAAATATGGGACGGAGAAATTTACACTTCGCAGACGTATATTCTGGTGTCATCCGGCTCCCGTGGTTAGAACATCGCCAGGGGTCCCGGGTAAGAATCCTGGCCCGGGCATGAATGTTTGTGAGTGTCCATTCATCAATTTCATCACATCATCGCTCATCCCCATCTTCGCAAATTAGCCAAAAGTGGCACAAAAAAGCGAAGTAAAATCAAGCAAAATAATCAATATTCAGGTATCACACTGCTGGAATTTTCTTTTGAAAAAGAAGTAGCAATACCTACTACGTTTTTAAATATGTTCTTTAGACACTAGCGAATAACTGAAATATTCTTTAATATGCTAAACTAATTTTAATGAGAAATGCAAGCTTCGAATATTTAAATATAATCTATAGTATTTTTAATAAGATTTTCTTCTAGTTTCCTTATTTCAAAATTTGTAGGATTTATATCACAAACCATGGCATAAGAAGAAAATATCCAAGGAAAAATGTCGATGTTACATAAAATGTCGGTGCTTGGTAGTGCGGGGGGGGGGGGGTACCAAACCACAATCCAGCCTATTATATATCTAGCTAAGGGGATGGGTGAGCCAGTTATGTCAGTACTTTATATCCAAGAAACAGCTGCACACTGATTAACTTGTCCTCGTCACTATTATTTCCTAGATTACTTTCTAGATGTCAACTTACCACCTTCATCTTGGTATCCTAGTTTCGGTTACCATCTGCAGTGAAGTCACTTGGTGACTTGGACGACTCCTTCAACGTTACTGATGTGGAGATACAACAGGACATGGGCTTTATATTGTGGCTGGCAATATTTTTCTCGCTGTACTTCCGAAATATTACTTCCGCAACCTTCCCCCTTCCCTCAGAGGCAATTTCTCTTTCTATCAAACCTTCGCCGCCCGTGAACCCTTCCCATCAACAAGTAAACAGGAGGAGAAATGCGTCTAATTTTGTCTTCGCCTTGGAAAGTGAAGATGGTTTCACTTTAGGAAGTTGCGTTCGATGCTGGTTGCGGGAATTTTCCGCAAACGGTAAACTCTTCACTCGTCACCGAAGAAAAATTGGGAATCATACGGAAGACTAGTATGTTATACAAATATCCTCAGAATAGGATGTACAGGGTGTACCTATAGGTACTTTACAACTTTTATGTCATACAGCACAACTTGCAATTGACATACCATGCCACATTTGATTTACCAACAGGAAGTTTTACTGTGTGTCAGTCCACTTCAACATCCATCGCAATAACAATATTATTTGTAATAAAATATCTCTAAAACTTTACCACTCGAGATGCACTCCGGCTCCCGTGGCGGAGTGGTTAGCACATCGCACTACGACGCCAGGGGTCCTGGCTTCGAATCCCGGACTGCACACAGAGAACTAAATGCATCGTATCGACTGATGCACCAGAATGCATCAATTGATTCACTAAATTGTGTTTTATGGCTTCTTCAAAGAATCAGAGAAGAAAATATTAACAATCCTGACATTCGGGACTGAAAAGAATCCCCATTTCTCATCCAGGACTGGAAATTTTTAAAATTTCCCGATACGGTGAAAATTTCGAATTGTACGCACTCTTTCCCCTTCAAGTGATTGTTTTTGCACTGCTGGAATAAAAACTGTTAAGACATTTCAGTCACTTATTTTGCAGAAATGATCCAGAATTAACCTCTTTTATATAAGATCCTTTGGATTTTTTATCTTTTTCGGGATTACAAAAAGTCGGGATCTGACCTTGATAATTCACACCCCATCATCTTGAATTATTACTTTTTCCTTTATGTTTTTTCCTTTTGGCGGTACCCTTCGGCATGCCCAAATATAAATCAGAGGTACCATGAAGGACAGTAGACCAAGTGGTGGTCTCTGAATTCTGTGCTTTGGGAAAAAGTGCAAAAAGACAGAGTACTGTTCCTCAACAAAGTGATAGATACGTATTTACGGGAAGGAAGAAAGGCGAATCCAGTTTCTATCTAGATAGCCAACTGCAGTCTGAACATGTACCTATAGAGCAACCAAAGTATTGTCAATTCAATTTGAATTTTATGATTTGTAAAGTATAATAAAAATAATAATAATAATAATAATTAAAGTTCCAATGGCTGAATCAGAATGGCAAGATATGAAACCTTACTCAAACCTCCTCTCAGAAAAAATACTGCGGGAGGGCCCTTGACGCTTGTGTATTTTTATTTGTACAAAGTTGAGCGGAAAATAAGTTGCAAATTTTTCTAATACTCTCTGGATTCTACAAACGCATTAACTTTTCTAGCAGGTTCTTTCCAAGTATTGCAAATCATGAAAACATAGATCTGTAGGTATTTGGTTATTCTAGGTCGCTTTCTGTCTCATTATGTTAAAGGCGAGGTTTCGGGCGAATGATTTTTGTGAAGAATCTGCTGGTGTAACAAACTAAGGAATCCCTACGTCCATGCCAGGATTCGAGAAATCAGAATCTTCTGTGGGGAGATTGTGAGATGAATATGGCATACGCTCTGTAACCAATATTGCTAGAGCCGGTCCCCGTGGCGAAGTGGTTTGCACATCGCGCAGAGGTCTTGGGTTCGAATCCCGTCCTGTGCATGAAAGTTCGTGAGTGTCCATTCATCAATTTCATCATATCTTCGCAAATTAGCCAAAAGTGGCACAAATGTGAAGTAAAAAAAGGCAAATCAATCAATGCTTAACTATGAGGTTAACTATGAGGTATTTGGAATTTTCCTCAACATGTTTTCATCTACTTACAACATGCATAAATAAGAGCGAGAATTATCGGTTGGAATACCGGGGATTTCATCCCACAAAACAATTTATCCCCGGCAAAATAAAATTATTTTTATCCTTGCCAGGGATGTTTTTATCCGCCTGAAAGAAAAAAGGAATTGAAAGCATCTCGTAGTATAATAAAATATAAGGTACCTGAACCCAATATGGCCTAGTACCCAATATGGCCTATTTGCTGTTTCCAAGTAGTTACAAGGTTAATTCAACACATTACGTTACTATGCCATTTAGACTATCTGAATGGCGTGATTTAACCTTTTGACTAGACCTTATAGTGCAGTAACATGAGGACAAAGAAGCGAAATAGCTGGACCTCATGACTTTATGCTTAATATTGTATATGGAAGTTATTACTTGCTACATCTTCCCAGTGAGAGGAGCTTATATGTCTAGTCCATATTATGGTAGCTCATAATTTGTATAAAATTTTCATAAAATGTCACCCACCATCCCCGATTTTGATGAAATTCGGTACATTTATAGAACTTTTAATGCTGATTACAAAAATGACACTTTTTTAGATTGGTCAAGGGGTTCAGGAATTACGCGGTTTTTAAAATCTCCGTGTACGCCACTTGCGGATCCACTTTGAATGAAACGTATTAAGTTATAAATGATAGTATCTTCCCTCAGGTTTGCCGTAGAAACTTCAAGTTTGTTTTCTTTTGTTCAGAATAGTGTAAGCTTTCACTTAAATAAGGTTTTAGATGAGTGTATCAATAACCATGTGTTTATGTATGGTTTCAGGTATTATTTTCTAAAACTAAATGACTAACTTCAAGAGCAAATTTCGTGCAATGACCCCGACTTCAATTTCCCCCCAATTTTATATGTAGGTAGCTCAGAGTGTGTACTAATGCCTGATGGAAAATTGGGATGGGCGGTTCAGTGACAGGGTGATAAAAAAATCATTTGCATTAAATGACATTAAAAGTTAATCTTAAAAATGCTTATATATTTAGAACAATGCCTGAAGTACAATATGTTTTAAGGTGTAATATTCAAAATTTCTGTTCGCTATGTTTGAAGGTAAGCATAGGCGTAAGCTTGCGGGGGCAAAGGGAAGCATTTGCTCCCTCCAGAATTTAAAGATTGCCTAAATTTACAAATAACCCCGATTTCATGTTCCTCAATTTTACATTTTCCTGCATTTTGCAATCAATATTGGTGGTTCCAACATAGAAATTGCTAAGAAATTTTTCTCGGTTTCACGTTTTCTCGCATTTTAAGTTTTTCCAGCTTGGTCCACTGAATAACGTAAAATCGAGGTTCCACTGTATCTAAGTTAGTTTCAACTGTCTTCAATTTTTTTCAAATGATAATCATCATTATTAGCACTCCCAAGTTTAGTACTTTTTCTTTGAGAACATTCTTTTTCTGCATTTTATCTCAATATGGAAGTTCTTTTCTTTATATATTCGTCACAGGGATACGTAATATGAAGTAAGAATTAATAATACACATTTGTACTGTTTGAGGTTTTTCCAAATTATGCTTTTTTGCCACATACCACAGAAAATCTCCTTGTGACGGGGTGGTTGGAACAGTTAGAAGACTTTTAAAGACTTCAAAAGTATGAAGTAACAAGTGCGGCAATGTTGTACCAATTACGTAGAAATAGAATTCAAGGCATACATTTCTTATTAATCACGTAAGGTGATATGACAACAACCCGCAGTACAATGTGTCAACGATTGCTTGATTTATTGATTGATTTCCTTTATTTTACTTCGCTTTTTGTGCCACTTTTGGCTAATTTACGAAGATGGTGATGAGTGATGATGTGTTGAAATTTATGGATGGACACTCACAAACATCCATGCCCAGACAGGGATTCGAACCCGGGACTCCTGGCGTCGTAGCGCGATGTCCTAACCCCTCCGCCACGGGAGCCGGCGTGTCAACGATTGCAAATTACTATACAACAGCACCAGGAAGATTAAGTATGCACTATTTTGAACTTAGGCTACAGGCTGTTTATAGTGTTAGGTAAGTTACTTTTTACAAGTAACAGAGATACAGTTACTCACTTAGAAAGTAACTCAGTTACAGTTACTGGTACTTTGAAAGTTACTGTGAGTTACTTTACAGTTACTGTGAAAGTAACCTACAATTAATGATCATTGATTTGTGTAAAAATTACACACAATCAATGATCATGAAGACTTTCGTTCCTTGTTGCGTTTACTTATGTTTGTAGTACATAATATGTCATCATATATTTATATTACTACTGCAAATAAATGATGGAACGCAGAGTCAGATTTGCTTGAACTATTTTAATAAAGAAATCATTTGTATGCTGACGACGTATTTTGATTGATTGATTTAGTTTATTTTACTTTGCGTTTTGTGCCTCTTGGCTAATTTGCGAAGTTGGGGATGAGTGATGAAATGATGAAATTGATGAATGGACACTCAGAAAAAACCAAGCCCGAGCGGAATTCGAACCCGGGACCCTTGGCTTCGCAGCGCGATATGCTAACCGCTCGGCCACACCTCAGTTGCAAAGATTGCAGCGTTCGAGGAAAAAAAATCTCACACGGGAGGTTTCATATTCAGCATTCCATCAAATTTTATCAGCTTTGGGTGCCGTAGGAAGCTTGACAGGTGGTAGTGCAGCCATAGCAAAAACCGTAATCGATACACGGTGTACCGTGTGCCGATATTTTGAATATGGTGTCATTGATTCCACTTGCGCCTATTTCTTTCTGCTCCATTCCAAGTTCAACGGCATCCAAAGCAAGGGCGCCGACTTTCCAAAATTTATGTGGGTGCATATCAATGGCGGTTAGATCTGTAATTATCAAGTATTGTATACTTACATGCACAATGATTGCAAGAGGCAATGATATTATCAACACGTTACTAAAAGAAAATACCGCATTCATACAAATTAAAATGAAAAAAACTTCATAAATGCAAATAATTTTAATTGTATTGCAGAAAGAACTATGCAAGGATTTTGTTGTGAACAGAAACTACAAAATGACTAATTTTATGTACCAAATAATAATAATAATAATGACATGTTAACTTTCAATATAAAACACATTCCTTCTTACGTCATTTGCACTTATGAATTTGTTTGCAATTTTGCTAATGTCAATATTTTTAGTCATTTCTTTATGAACATGCAAAATTGCCAAATCATTCAATCTTTTTTGGGTCATTGTTGACCGCAAAAACGTTTTCAATCGTCTAAGTGCTGAAATGACCGATTAGAAGTACCAGAAGTAACAGGTATATTTAAAATCACCAGTACAAACTTCACAAAATCTGTGAGCATTTCACGCATACGACCACTGTTTTCTCTACTTAAAATATTTGTAATGTCTGACAAGTTGGCCACTTTTTCTTTGTTCGTTCTGCATACATCTAGAAACATGTCCCTGTGCAATGTTAGCTTGTCTTTATCAGAGTCTGTCCCATAGAACAGCAGAATTCGATCAGCACCAATTTGACCGATAGCAAAAGCTTCAAGTTGTGAAATAAGTTCCAAAACCTTTGTTTGAAATCTACGATTTAGCAAATCCACAGCCACATCAATTATTTAAAAAAAAAATTGTCTGTACATTTTCTCCGGCGTTTGATACGTATGAGGATCACTACCTTCGTCGTAGCGTTTTGGCATCTTCCTTTTTCTAGGGAAAACTGGTTCATTAATGTTCAATTCCTTCCCTTTCCTCATGGTTTCATTCCACAACTCAAAAAATATATCCCTTGGTGAAGCTAAACTTGCAGACAAAGTTTCCACCAAAGTTTTGATTTCTCGGTATGACAATGATTTCTTCTGAAAAGAAGAATGAAGTTGTTCAATCCTGCCGAAAACTGAAATTAACATTTTCAGGAAAATAAGAAATCTGAATTGATGTAGGTTTGAAAAATATCCACTAGCCTTCCCACCGACTTCACTTTTTTCTTCTGACAGATCTTCCAAAAATTTCAAGAGAACGTCATAATTACTTTCCAACGATTGTAGTGATTTTACCCTCACACACCATCTTGTGGGACCGAATGGTCGCAAAGTCAGTCTGGGAATGTTTTTTACAACACCATCTTCGTTGTCTTCTTGTAGCGATTGAAACACTGCTAGCCTCTTTGGCGAATGTCTTACAAATTATATTAATTCACGAAGAATCGCCATTCGGTTTATTCTTTATTAGTGCTCAATATCGGCAAGTAGTTATTTTAAAACAATTGTTGACGAATGGAGTGTGTCACTTGTAAGGAAACATCAAAGCAAGCCGAGAAGACGGGATTCTATTCACAATACAATACACTTCCATTGTTATTGTGGGGACTGCCTTTGACTTGGCCAGAGACAGGCAAGGAAGGGGGGAATGTGTTGCTTGGTTGTCTTTGCACAAACACATTTGAAACAATAATGTTTTAGAGGTTAGAAATTTTAACTTCCATCTCAATGTTTAATTGCTTATTATTTTTTGATAGTGGCAAGTGAGAAATATTTATTTTATTTTGTTTTTACCAAACTAAAAATCTTGTGGGTGCGCCGCACCCACAAGTTTATTTATGTGGGTGCTCGAGCCCTGGAGCACCCACGTAGTCGGCGCGCATGATCCAAAGATCCACTCCCTCGACAATGACTTTCCCTAGCTCGACAACCACATTCTAAACGAACGCAGCAGTCCATCAAAAGCACTGACGTTTTCACATACAATCAAAAAAGAATTGAAGTAAAGCGTGGATGTTCTAAAGTTAGCATAAAGCATAGCTTCCTTGCCAGGCCAGGAATTCCAAGAAAATTCTTTTACGTAGCATCCAGAGAAGGTTAGTATATATATATATATATAGTTGGGAACAGAATTGTCAAATTTACATCTTCCCCTACTGCAAGAATTAACTCTGTTACCGTTGTTAACGATACAGTTATTTACTTTTAAAAGTCGCTAGTTACAGTTAGAATTCCTAAGTAAAAAGTAACTGTTACTTGAAAGGAGTTATTTCGAAACACTGGTTGTTTAACAGTCGATGCAAAAATAATAAGTGCTGATTAAATATGTCTTGCATAACTGTATGGTTTGACTGTTGTGAAGAAATGGCTTTCTGAATTCCAACGTCATTGCCTTGTAATCGAGGGGTCCCAGGTTCGATACCCGGTGGAGGCACAAGTGGTTCGGATCCCACTTTAAACTGTAGGTCCAGTCCCAATTAGCCTTACTGTGCATAAAGTGGACTTAAAACACCAACTCAAACCAAACCAAACTCTGAATTCCAACTCTAAACAGTTATTTATTAGCATGTGTCTGGAACTCAAACTTGTTTGTAGGATTGCTTCAAAAGTCCACGTGAAAAAAGGAGATTAAGCAATTAAATTCTTGCATACATCCACATGGTCCATCAACTTTCTACTACTGAACACAAAGTAATATGTGTCAAATAGTCATTAACAACACAAATGGAAGGGCATATGTACTTAGTGGTAAGTCAAATACTTTAGTGTGTTGAAATAGTCTAAATATTCTTCTAAAATGTGAACGGCACAATTTATAGTACATAAAATTTTGTCAATGAGTAGAGTACAATAGAGTAAGTATTATTAGGTACTATCTTCATGGACGTAACTTGGGACTATCTTTGGGTTGAGAGAATCACAAAGTTTTCCATTCCATAAAAATAGTTTCCAAGAATATTTGCTAATTCCATTTGAAAAATCACAAGTATTACTCTTTATTTGTTTGTTCCTCAAGTGCCAGGAGGTTTACAAATTATATTTAACTTGTAAATTTTAATTAATCTATAAATATGGGAGTGTTCAAATGCTTCCCTTTGCCCCCGCAAGCTTACGCCTATGTTTACCTTCACACATAGCAAACAGAAATTTTGAATATTATACCTTAAAACATATTGTACTGCAGTCAGCATTTTCAATAAGATTAACTTTTAATGTAATTTAATACAAATGATTTTTATCACCCTGTCTCTGAACCGTCCATCCCAATTTTTCCATCAGGCAATAGTACATACTCTGAGCTACCTACATATAAAATTTGGGGGACATTGAAGGGGGCATTGCACAAAATTCGCTCTTGAAGCTTACACTATTCTGAACAAAAGAAAACAAACTTGAAGTTTGGCCAAATTTAAACAAGAGATTTGGACATTAATCTATGAATACGGACACTGTGCTTCATCTACCTCATTGCCTCCTTCATATAACGTAGCTGCAAAAATGTTTATTTTATTCTATTTCTTATATTTTTCAATGATATAAATTTATAATATTCCATTTTATGTATACTTATAAACAAATAGTATAACTGTATATTAATTCATGTAGGGCAAAAGCTGTTTTTGTAGTTCAGAATCAATGTAAAGAAAATTGTAAGCTTAATTGAAATAATAATAATAATAATAATAATAATAATAATAATAATAATAATAATAACGGCAAACCTGAGGTAAGATACTATCATTTATAACCTAATGCATGTCATTGAATGTGGAGCCGCAAGTGGCGTGCACGGAGATTTTAAAAACCGCGTAACTCCTGAACCCCTTGATCAATCTAAAAAAAATTGTCATTTTTGTAATCAGCATTAAAAGTTCTATAAGTATATCATCAAAATCGGGGATGGTGGGTAACATGGCCTGGGTGAATTAACATGGAATGACCAGTTTACAACAATGTTTAAACTAAAGTCCTGTTTATAGTGAAGGAGAAAGGAACACTATGTTAGGTAGATTCAACATGTCCTACTTAGGAATATATCGTGAAAGACATGTGTAAATGTGACATTTGTTACTTTGATGTTAAGGTAGAGTGTGTAGGATTCACTATGGATGATGAAGGACCTTTCATTTGCCCACTCTGCCCATGGTGGTGGGGCAAACATTGACGGCCAAGGGTACTTACAGGGGTGGCACAGAGGGGTAATTGCCCCCTCGATTTCAAATTCTATGCAAATAATAATACTAGGGGACGACGGGAGTAGGCCTTGGACTCCGAACGATCTAAATTTGAAAATTTGCAAAACAGAGAATGCCATGGCGTCCCGTGAAATTATTTGCGCCCTATTAAATCAATATTGTTTTCAGTTTTTACGTGTGGAAAGAATATTTAAAATCGTTTGTTCCTACACAAATGCTTTTGCTTGTACCCCTTTTTTTGCGTGATTTACGAGAATAATAACGTCTTTGATACAATTACTACTACTACTACTACTAATAATAATAATAATAACATTATTATTATCATTATTATAATTGGCACGTTTATCCTCATATTTCAGCCCCTCGTTGTTGCGACTCTGCAATGAACTCGGGAGAGGGAACGGGATTGCGTGGAGAGGGGAACCAGTTACCAGCATTTGTGTGAGAAAGTAATTCTTCGCTCCGCCGACATGGTTTTCCCTCCTTCTCTACAGTTATGGGCGGACTTGATTCCAGAGATTTTCGGGATAGAATCCTTATTCCAGTGCTCCCCCCCCCCCCGAGTCTCTCTGTTTCTCCAGTTTTCTTTTGTTGGCAACACGCATATATCAGAGAAATAGGTTCTCAAAGTCAATCAGGATGATATGAAATGCTCCATAAATAACTTGAAGGTGAAATTGTAGATTTTAACGTAGTGGCGCTGCCAGAATTCTTCCTTGGAGGCGGGCTTCATGTAGCTAAGTCAAATATTTGGGCTTTAAGGGGGTTCTAAAGCCATGCTAAAGCATAGACCCAAATTTCTAAGGGTAACCGTACAACTAATATAGATTCGGTAAGGAAGAAATTTTCCGATATGAAAGATTGTTTTATTCACTAGAACATGTGAACCTTATAATTCTGTTACGATTAAAGGGATTTAAGTAAATAACAGAAAATATAAGGTCTCCGTCATGTTCAAACTGCTCCGTACAGATGGCGCTGAAGTGGTAGTTTTGTTAATACCGGTGCATTTTCTTTCTTTTATGACTAGTATGGAAGATTTCGTGGTGAAACAAAGATCACATGTTCTTCCCGCAAGCATCTGAAATACTATGTGAAAAAATGAAAACATTTCGTACCTTCAGAGAGTAGTGCCTATCATTAAAACTTTTGAAGTGGCGTTTCGTCGCAATATACTCCGTGGTGCAGATTTTAGTCAACACTGTTGCCGATATTTCACGCCGTGTTTTCTAACGATATGATCAATACAATTGCGTCGAAATCGTGAAAGTTAAACCAAGTTACCAGAGAATAACGAATCCAGTACATGTTGGAAGAAGGAAACATCGGAAAAAACTGAAAGGTGTCTTATATTTAAATGCTTGTTGCTTAATCCATCAAGAGCAAAACGTTTGCAATATGCAAGAGTGATGCAGAATGTATGATTTATTTATATATTGAGGAAATGCCTTCCGATATAATTTCTGTGAGAATATCGCTTCAACGTGTCTACCTTTTCAACGCTGCACGCATATTTCCTTACAAAACGAAGTTTATAATTCTTTGCAATTGTAAAATCAGAAGAGAATGTTATTTTAAATTAGGCAAAATGCAGATATTACAGTTTTGTGATTATTACTAGAGCATGAAATACTTTGATATAGATTATATTCTGGCATTAAATCGATAATGCACAAAATGCTCTACTATCGTTCCTGTGAGATTATTTTCGTATTTCACTGGTGCTATTCAAATGTACATACATCGAAATTTGTATTACAAATCAGTCGTCCATTACAGTTTTACTTTGCCCTTGTACTTGGTTGGAACGAATCGTTTCTGACCTTTTTTGAACAAGATTTTTCTGCTTTTTGTTTATGAAACTTGAAAACAAATTCATAAAGCTCGCAAATGTTAAATGCATTAAGTAGGTTAAGCTAAGTTAGGTTGGATTGGAAAAGATTTAATGTGAGATCCCAGTAGTTGTATTTGTGCTACAACCAGGACAAGAAAGGAAGAGCCCCTCTCATGCAGATTTGGCTATACTTAAAACTTGCTCAACATGCCCATATGAGTTTTTTGCTCTAGTGTGGAACTCTGCCTAACCCAAGGATTTTGGAAAAATTCCCGAAGGGGATTTTTCAGAAAAGAAGAGCTCTTCTCATGCAGATTTGCTACACTTAAAACTTGCTCAACATGTTCATATGAGTTTCTTGCTCTAGTGTAGCACCCTGCCTAACCCAAGGATTTTGTAAAAATGCCCTCGAGAATTTTTCAGAAAAGAAGAGCTCCCCTCAGATTGATTTGCCTATACTTAAAACAGTGCCAAGTTCCCATATGATTTTATTGTTTATAGTGTGTTTTTTCTGTCAAAATCTTGAATTGATATACAACTCATAGGTATTGGGCCTTAGAACTTAGTGGAGTGTTGTGCATATCAGCTCAGCTATTAACTGCTGTTATGCAGGCAAAAATTGCCTGATCAATACAATAGGAGAGAGGCGGACAAACATAATTTATTGCTTCCATGTTTTTATAATCTTTTGATCAGTTCCATGTTTCGGCCAGCAATAAATTATTGCATGCCCGGGAGTTGTATGCCAGCAGATATAATCTATATTGTGTCTTTTCAGAGAGAAATAACATATTATTCATCATCATTAGTAAATGCCTGGGAGATTATATCTGTTGACATTACCTATACTGTGCCTTTTCCGAGGGAAATTACATGTCATTTGTCATGGAACTCAAAGAGAAATTCTTATCTACACTATGCTCTTTTCAGGAAAATTACTTACCATCTATCATATTGAGGAAATTCCTAGTATTGCCTTCTCGGATATTGTCATGCAAACTGGTTTGGTCTTGTCGCAACAGAATAATTGCAATATTTCTTTATTTAGGCTTTTTGGCAGATGTGCTGTGTTATTTGGGGGTAGGTAATATATATAAAAGCTTTTCTGCCACGAGCAGAGGTGCTATAAAATGGGTAGGTAATATATTTTCTGACGGTAAAGTGTTGTTTTATATCCAAAGGGCCTCTGTGTTTGAATTGGATCTCTAGAATTGCTCCGTGACTCTCTCATTTCTTACATCATAAACATATGATTTTTCACCTATGAGAATAACACTACATATGGTGTCATCAGGTAATGCCTCATGGAATTCACAGATAATTTTAATGTTTGTCCTGTCATTAACCACAACTTGTTTTCTTTTTGAAGTGTTGATTACAAACATGGGTCTCTGTGCTTTGAATTCATCTGGTGTGTAATACATGTCAGTATTGCCAGTAGTGACCCGTTTGAAAGCCGAAAATGCCTCATATAATTTGAGGAAATCATCCTTGGAAATGTCTAAATTATAATTTTCCCTAGGAAATACCTCATTTCTGCCATTTTTAAGATATATATTCTTGATGTTGCAGTTATCAAATTTACTTGATTTTTTTTCCTGATTATTGTGTCTCCCAGTCTGAAACAGTACCACCACAAAATCAGGCATGTCATATTGAATACTGGAGAATGAATTTGTAGCATCAAACTCATAATAAGAACCAGTTGCGGGCTTCTGTACACATTGATATGTATAAAATTGCAGAGGAATCTGTGGATTTTTTATTATATCAGCTTTGTATTTAAGAGCATAACTGGCCTCATATTCAACAACTGGGATTCTTAGCTCCATAGTCTGAATAATGCATTTGCCTGCATCTGGTAAGGTATTAGGCAGAGCTTCTCCTGTAGGGTTTAATGTGCTGTACCTCATCAAAGCATTATTATCATTGGCAGCTCTTCTAAATGTAATTCTTAAACCACCCTTCCACATAATATCTTTGTAATCTGAGAAGAATCCTGGCAACAGGCGCATCGGGAACAGCACTGTGTGGCTCTTGGATAATATCTTATCACCAGCCTCAAATCCACCTATTTTGTAGTAAGAAGCCTCGGTTTTGGATAATTTTAGTGTGGCCAAAGCTGTGGAGGTAATGCCGGGATAATCCACTCTGTTTATAACAACGCCATGTTTTCTGATCTCAATTTCAGAGAATAGATGCGGCACAAAATTGTCCACCAATCTTATATTTGAATTTGCCGGATAATCTGTTCCATCCAGCTTTACAACATCAAATTTGATGTATAGATCTGCTCTGTGGGGGTGTATAAAGCCATCCCCTACATCAAGATCAACCTCAATTTCTGTGTTGGGTTGATTTAAATTTGCAAATGTCCTCCTGTTTGGAGGGAATGATTGTAGCTCATAACTCTCAATATTTTCCATTTTCTTTCTTGTATGTATTTTTATTTAAATATTAATCTCTATGATTGCAGTTGTTGTGGCTCCAGCAAAATCAACTAATTCTTCTTTTTCATTAGTGACCATCAATTCAATATAATCTATTCTATTATGGCACACAGGAAAATATAATGTTGGGGATGGAGTGTAGATGATGGGCTCCATGAATTCGGAATTAGGTTTGAATGTTGCAATGATGCCGGTTTGTTTGTGAGTGCCTATGCCATTTGATTTGGTGATCATACCCTCGGCCACATTACAGTGAATATTCAGAGTCTCTATGGCTAAGAATTTAGGTATATTAATAGCAGTGTGTTTGATGGCCGCTTCAAGTTTTGTGTTGTTCTCAAAGCCCAACAGCTCTCCTATAGTACCCAGATCCACCGTTTCTGTGGCAGATACAATCTCTACTCTGTGAGTGACAGAATTTTGAGTTAATACTATACCTCTGGGTAATTGAGCATTTAGAGTGGACAGATTATATTGCCCTGGAGTGATGACAATTTTTTGATCCCCAACTGCAATTTTGTTGTTGTGGTGTGTAATATTAGGGATCAAGTACATGCCATAAAATGCTCTGAGAGCTATTGTTTTGGGATACACTATATCATCATGTAATTTGAGTTTCAATATTGAATTTTGGCTGGTGAGATGGAATACCCCCATGATGTTTTAAATACCACAAGGCTTTTTGAAAATTTTCAATTGATGGTTTATTTATTTGAGACATATATCTAAGAACAGATAAACACAAATGTCCACAATTAACATCTTTGAAGTTTTGAACACGGGCATTATTGTAATAAAGATTACCTGAATTTAGATATTTTATTAAATTTTCAGGAGGAACACCTCCAAATGAATCAAACACAAATGCCTCATTGTTTAAATATTTAAGATTGCAAATCCAGTGAGTGCCCTGATTTTTGTACTTATCCAAATTAACTATGCCACACTCTTTGTTGAGTGGTTGTTCTGGTAAAGAATCAGACATGTACACACCTCTAAAATTTTTGATGCCCAGTGGCTTGATTAAAGCTTCAATATCTTGGTTTGTAAGCGGCTCTTGTTTTTTTTAAACTTATTCATGGCTCTCTTAACACCTTTGCCTTTTTTCTCCATGGCCAGGTTATGGCGCCTCTGCTCATCTAATTCTGCCCTATTTTTCTTGGCATCTATTACTGTTTTTGCTATGGCAGCTGATCCCCCAGCCAAGCTCCCAACAGCCCCGAGAGCAGCTAAGATGGCCGGGATAGTAAATATGAAACCCCCTGTATGCAATTTTTTCCTGGATTGTTGTAATTTTTTTAATTGGGGTGTACTAAGCAACAATTTCATACCATGGCTCTTTGCAAGACAAGAGCTTTTTTTCTTGCGCTGCTTTTTGGTTAAAAGACTATCAATACTTTTAAGAGATTTGAGACCTGCATAAGGTATTTGATACATAACACCCTTGGCCTTCATTGTAGGTTTATTATATACATGTTCACAACCCCCACCCCAGTTTTTGTTTGGTGCTCCTAGCTATGGTGGTTCCCAATGCTTCTATTTTTTCACTTAAAGAAGCATCTTTGCTTACAAATCTACCAAATGCAGCCTCTTCTAATTTCTTGTCTGCAACATGTCTCTTGTCAAGATCAGAATGTGTGTTGTATGCTATGTCATGGTCTCTACAAGCAGCATCTAGGGGATTTACACCAGGATCCCCTCTGTTTAATCTATGATCCAATTTTGTGCCTGGACCACAATACTGATAGCCTGGAATGTGTAGTTCAAATGGCAACTTGTTTATAATGTCATTAACCAGGCCCCGACCCTCAGAAATATTCCAAAATTTAGGTGGTAGAGTATTAATAATTTTTATAAGATATCCAATCCCCTTAGTGTCATTCACTATAAAATTAGACAATTTTGTGCTTATCATGTCCATAATTCCAACCTTTTCATTGTAAAAATTGTTGTTCCCAGCATTTTCCTCCCCAGCTATCACCAATAACCTGTCTACAAGTTTCCTGACATCATCAACCCACACAAATTCTTTAGGCAGGGTGTTGTATTGTTTGATTCCACTACCTGTCTTAATTTGTGACCATATTGGCTTGATTAAATTGTTGTATTTTGCCCCACTGCTAGACTTGACTCTTTTTTGTGTGGGATCATTGTTCTGGTATAGAGCATCTGATTTTATTAATATTTCTTTGTAATATTCATAATCTTGATCTGTATAGCTGCCAGGCCTTTTCCTAGTCATCAGTTCCCACAATCCAGGTGTTCCGGGGTACTTAACAAAAGCACCTTTTTCTCCGAGACGAGATTCTGAATAAACAATCAGATCATCTCCCATAAATGTTACTCTGAAATTCCCAATTCTATGTATGATGCTACCATCAAGCTCTGTGTCAGCATATAAGCCAAAAACCTCATCTTTGTTGTCTTTAGGTGTGGTTAAATATTTTTGAGCAAGAAGACCCAATTCAATAGGATCCTGAGTAGCTTCAATTCTTCTAGGAGCAATAGGACTAGGTGTATGAATACTGGAAAGTGGGGTGAATGGATAATCTAATATGTTTCTTGCAGCTACAGGTACAAGCTCTGTGATCAAATTTTGATTTTGCTCTGTAACAGTTTTGATATTTTTACCTAATTCACTAATAGCATCAATGATAGGCTGTTCTGTTTGTTTGTGTTGTTCATAAATTCCTCGGTTCTGTGATTTCCATCCCTTAAATCTTTTTACAAGATAACCTCTTAACTTAAGATCATCAATGATTGGCCTTTTCATGTTTATTTATTTATATTTCAATGTCTAGAAAATTGTTGATTTTATTTCTGTATTTGCCACTATTAGGTGTTCTTGTCATATCAATTGTGACAAACCCATAACTGTCCTGGTTCCAGCACCTACTGAAAAACTTGGAAAAATCATTGTAGCTCAAGTCCCCACCTACATATTCATCATGTATGTGTTTGAGGTTGGTATGATCTTGATGAAACACACATATAAAATTGCTGTTGTCTCGGATCAGCTGCTTGGGTATTTTTGAAAAAGTCTGTGCCAGGTACAAGCAATCAATGTTTTTGTGTCGGCCCTGTGTAAAGAAATTTCTAACCTTGTTTTGATTATCCAGTATAATGTCATCAAACACAACAACAGAGTTATCGAGACATTCATGGAGTGGCTTAACATCTGGTTCAAAAGTGGCAATATCTAATCCATCATATAGCTTCATCAGCTGCTGATATTTTAATTGTTCCAAGCTCTTAGAAAAGACATACAAGTGCCTGTTTTTCCAGTCTAACCAGTTGGGGGCCAATAAAAAATTATCAACTATTAGTGTAGTTTTACCACAAGCAGATGGCCCAACAATAAGACATCTAATATTATCAGGCAGCAATTTGCCATTTCTTTTATTCTGTTGTTCAGGTTCTGGCAGCCTTTTTATAACATCCCAGGTGCTCATATTATTACTTTGTTTGCATCGATCCAGCTGTGTTCTGGGAGTCCTAGCCATTTGACAAGTAACTTGTTGCCTTTTCTGCGGATGATTTTTTCTATGAGATATGTGTCAGGCTGTTTAGTTTTGCTGAGTTCTTCTTCATAGAACCTGCCTTTGAGAATTTCTCCTCGGTGATCTTTTATTATATATGTGTTAAGGGTCCCAGGTTTAACTTGAACCACTGTAAATAATTCAGTGCTCCAGTTTCTTGTAAAGCCTCTTTTGAATAAGTGCTTATATTTGCTTATTCTTACTTGATCACCCACCCTGTATTTGGCCTTTCTTGTTGTTGGCTGGTATCTAGGATAATAAACAGTCCTGATCAATTTTTGCTCATCAGATGAAGTTACTTCAGAGGGTTTCATGTTGATTGTGGAATGGACCGAGTTGTTATATTTATGTAGAAGTTCTGGAAGAATATTAATCCATTTATAATTACCTTGGAGGGTAAATTGTTTATACATAAGATTTTTTAGGGTTCTGTTGAATCTCTCTACAATTGAGGCTTTGAGATCACTGTAACTCGAATAATGTTTTATTGCCTGGCTTTTAATAAATTGTTGAAACACTGAATTATAAAATTCTTTGCCATTATCTGTTTGCAAATAGCGCGGGGATCTTCCACTCTGATTGATGATTGTCCTGATGGCTTCTGTAACACATGTTCCAGTCTTGGATTTGAGTGGCACAGCCCAGACAAATTTTGAAAATGTGTCTATCACAGTAAGTAGATACTTGTAGCCCTTGTTGATTTTGTCTAAGTTTTTCAACTGTCCACTTGCTATTTCAATCAAGTCGCTCTGCCATAAATCATCTATGCCCTTTGTGACTACTGGGAGTCTCTTAAAATTATGTCTGGCCTGTCTGTGTAATTCATCAACAATAATTTCTCTAGACATAATATGAAAACAAGAATATTGCAACTATGGGGTGTTCAGCAGCTGATACTACAGGATTTTCTAAATATAATTTGTCCCCTATTTGTATTTTAAATTCCAAAGAGCCATCATCTTCAACATATGCTGTTTCTAATGTATTGGGATCTGTAAAATCCTCTAATTCTACACTAGTGATTTTCACTTTGTTATCAGCATTTGTTATTGATAAGGTGGGGTAGTGGTGTGCCTGTGGTTGAAGCCAATATTTGATCTTGATTGGTCTCAGTGTGCCCCCAACAAAAAACTGGTAATAAAATTGAGCAGGGGACAGCATATATATTTTGCCACCTGGTGTAAATGGTGAATCATATTCTTTGTTGGGGATGCTGTACAATTCAAGAATTACTGTATGTTTTGGATTCTCGATTATGCCTGTTATTTCCTTTTCTGCTGTGAGCAATCTGCTTGTTACAGATTCAAGGTGCTCATTGATGGTCCTAACAACATCATCATGGCCTGGCTTGATTTTTATGTCCACAATAAGTTTCTTGTATTGTTGCACAATCTCTTGAAGCTGGGTGGCAAAAACAGACAAAGCATTTGCTTGATTGGATTCCATGGTTCCTAGCTGTTGCTTGATATTAGCTACAATTTGTTGCAAATTTTCAACAACTGCCAATTTTGAATTTTGAGCAGTAAGATCATGGACCTGTCTTCTGATATCCTCAAACAGGGCATGCAGTTCATTAATATGTTGATTGGTTGGTAGAGTGGCCACTGTTTGATCTCTGCTTGGATATTCTTGATATCTTCTGATTTCAATATCCTATTCACTGCCCTCTTAATATTTTTAAGTTCCTGTGATGTAGGAAGATTTGATACTGTATTTTGCAAAGATTCAAGTGCCAATTTTACATTGTTTAATTCAGAAGCATCAGCCACATTTTGCATAGCATTTTGGAGCAGGGCTATATCTGCCTGAGTGGGTGTTGATTGTTGTAAAATTTCAAGTTTTGTTTGGATATCATCGATCAAGTGATGAAAATGAGATAGCTCAGATTCAGTGTTGAGGTTTTCAAGCTTTGTGATCTGTTGCTGGACACTAACAAGAGTGTCTACAATACCAGGCAGGCGGGATTCTTGTACATTTGCCAAATCACTTTGCACTGCTGCTATTGTACCTTCAAGATGGGTTATGGTACTTTGAATTTTTCCAAAATCTTCATATGTTTCAAGTTGCAGCTTAATATTTGCTACACTCCGAGTTATTGCATTCAAAGCATCAGAAGATGGCAAGTTGTTCATAAAATTTTCAAGTGTCTCAATTTTTTCTTTAACCTCGGCTATGGCATTGTGCAGAGGATCCAGATTAGGTATTTGGAGGGATTGAATCTGTTCTTTTAGAGTGGAAATCACTAGATCAAAATCTTCTTGTGATTTTATGCTTTTGACAATTGTTTGGAGCTGTGTCTGGACATTATTTATCTGCTCTTCCAATTGTTGTTTCAATTGCTCGGAGTTGGTAGCCTGGGTCTTAAATTTGGCTTGAAGAGCTGCTACAGCTTCTTCTAAACTTTGAAAATTATCCAATGTTGCCAGATCAGTATATTTCTGAAGCAGCAATTTGAGTTCAGAATCAATTTTAAGAAGAGGGTCCATGCATTGTGATTGCAAATTTGTAATTTCTAATTGAAGACTGGCATTGAGTGTGGTTTGTAAAGCTTGTAAATCACTTCTTAATTTCTTGACTCTGACATCAAGCATCAGAATCTCATCACTGTGATCTTCATGTCTTGTATGGCCAAATATATCATTAGGCATTTTTGTTTTAGTGGTTATTTATTATAGAGTATCTGATTCTTAATTCTATAAAAAAGGGTATAAGCTTGTCATATGATCCCGGGACCTCAATATATAAGCAGTCACCAGCAGAAACAGTATAAACAGTGCCAGAAATCATGTTTGAGTGCTTAATTCTATAAATATTTCTCCCTACTGAAATCTTGACATCACCCTCAGGGGTTGTAATAAATTGCAATTGCCCACCTACAGGTAATTGGTAATGATTTAAATTATTGTTAAATATGTACAATATTTTACCTGTTTCATCATCAACATCTGTAAGTATGCTGTTCAGATGAATAATTAACAAGCCACTCAGTTTAGATATCATATCAGAAGAGGGTTGTGGTGTTGGCAGGTCCATAATAGCCTGTTTTTTTAACCCAAATAAGTTCATAGGCATGTTTATTTATTTCAAATCATGCTCTGTAATTGGGCATTGATTCCCATTTTTCAAATCACAATGCCCCCAAGGTAAAGTATGTATGCCACATGATAAAATGCATCTCTTATCATCATGTGGGTCCAGAGCCACTTTTCTTACAATATTTGAAGTCAATAAGTGATCCACACTCTGAATTCTGGATTCTGATGTTTTGATTAAATTCTGGGATTTGATGCAATTTTTATAATCTTCAAATTCAAGCTCTTTTTCCACAGTTACTTTGCCAATGCCCTTGGCCTTTTTGGCAACAACACCACTACATGTTTCAAAAGTGTACATCTTGGCACTTAACCCAGCAAATTCCACAATAACATCACCAAGTGTCTCATCTTTTAACTTGCCAGGCACCTTTTTGTTGTGGTGTTTAATTATTGTATGTTCACTGGTATCAAAGTATTGAAACAATTCAGGCTGTGACATATCTTGATAAACATCTTCTGTTTTAATATCAAGAATAAAACTATCCGTGTCCATGTACATCAATTTTATATTATCACCATAAAAAGTTTCAACACATCATAATACAATGTTAACATATGTAATTTGGCCAATTTCAATATCACAGCCCCTACATAAATAGGTTTATCAAACTTAATCTTTGTTTTTTTCATGTTGAAAAGTGCCATATTTTCATCATAAATTCTTCTGTAATTGAAATTAGGCTTTGCAACCAATTTTTTGCTCAGGCTGGGGTCAGTAATTATTTTAACATCGGTATGTTTTCTGACATTTTCAATAGTTTTGCCATATACAGAATTAACCATCAATTTAAACAAGCCCTTATCAAATTGGCTTTTTGCAGATGTTCGAATCTCTGTGTTTGTATCAATGTATGGTTTCAACCATTCTGAGTGCCTGAACCTCAAAACTTTGCCAATTTTGGTCACTTGAACACCATGATGCATCAGGAACTGGAGGTTTTTGTAATATATGACATAACCCTGTTTTGGCTCCAGTGTCATCATGAGCTTCTTCTGTTTAGAGCCAGGTGAGCACTGAACCTCGGGAATTGGGGGCAGATCAGAAAATTTATTGTGCAAATCATCAGGAATTGTCAGATCAACCTCTAAGAACAGGCCATAATTACTGTCATCAAAGTCCTGAAGATCTTCAATATTGAAATCTTCAACCCATTCAAGCCCTGCATATGGCAGTTTTTGCATCATGGCATGACCATAGAGGCTGTTTGCATCTACATACACTATATAATTTGATGGCCGTGCTGGATCATAATCAGGCATATATTTGTTATTTGCTCTGGCATATCTCTGGGAACATTGCACCATGCCTCCTCTTATACATTGCTCCATAAACAGATACGTATCTTGATCCTGGATCAGACCCAATGGCTTTTTGGTGTTGAAAAACATTGCGGGCCATGCTAGGCCCGGGGCACTGAAAAAATATACTGGATCCAGTTTATAATTTTGCATAGAAGATTTTCTGAATGCCTGCAATATATCAGCTAAGAGGGTGACATCAAGTTTTAAATATGCCATGTGATAATCACCAAATGTCTGGCAATTTAAATTGTTCCACATCAACTGGGCATGGTGATAATCATCATCAGTGATTCCAGATCCTCTGATTTTGCTGTAAAATGCTTGTTGTGGTGGCAGAGCACACTCATCAAATTTAGAAAAATCTGTAACATAGTCATATGGATATACACCCTTCCGCCTAATTAATTTCAGGTCCTGATTTGGAAACAAGGCACTTGTGATTTTGAATTGATCATCAGATAATTGAGTGGCCAGTGTAGCCAGGCTAGCCGATAAAATTCTGTAAGAATCAAGAAATCTTATGTGAATAGGAACACCATTAACTTTAATTATCTTGCTAATAGATATATATTTCTCATCATTTTCAGCTAAAATATTTAAATTCTGCTTGTCAAACCCCTCGTACCTGATCAGATGATGGAAATCATAATTGGATGCTCCATGGCAAAATATGGGGACAAATCTTGGTCTCTTGATCTTAATATTACAGCTATTACACAGGGCCATTTTGAATTTACCATCTGTATGAGAATGGTGTTTCACCTTGATATTTGAATCTGAAAATTCAGAATCACATACCGGGCATTTTTCTGCATTGTTGAAATCTTCAATCTGTTTCTCTGTTAAAGGCAACATAGGTTTTGATTTTAATAAAATGTTAGATGCTATGTCACGGCACTCATTTTCTATTCTATCTGCAAATTCTTTGATGGCATCTGGTCCCATGTATAAGTGTGGCTCACTAGCTACACCATCCCGTATAACTATATAACAAAAGCTGGAAGGTTCATGTAGCTGGTATGGTGTAATTGCAGATTCTTCAGGATCTGGATTGCAGAATGCAAGAGGTTTGAGGTTTGATTCAAAATCACAGACAATATATGCTGGGTGTTCCAACAAGGCTTCAAACTTTTTGAATTTGCAATTTTCACTTGGATTGGGCATCACCATATGAACAGGTTTATAATTGCCACAGTATTTCAGATGCTCAATTAACTTGTTTTTAGCAATTTCTGCATTTTTTTCACAAACACCATTCACCATTTTTCTACCATCAAATACAGACAAACATCTCCTGCACAACTTGAATATTCTATGAGTTTTGTCTAGTTGTGTTCTCACCAAAGCTTCAAGATTATGTATCAGAGTGTAATGATATGTGCCATCCCCTTCAATTAAGAGCAAATCAATCGGAACAGCAGAATCATCATCAATTATACTGATTCTGAGAGGTTCTATCAAGCAATTGCCAGTGGAACAAATAAATACATTAATAGATAATTGTTTGCCATTGATATGCTTGGCCCTTTTTTCAAATTTATCAATATTCTGAACAGACATTGGATATTCTAAACCCTCCATTGCCTCATCAAAATTGTGTTCATGTTGTTTGTAATAAGTTATTCTCTCAGGATGGCTTGAAACTGGATACAAAGCAGCTAAAATACACCACAAAAAGCATTTCTGGTCGGTATTTTCAATATTGACCACGGCTCTTTTGTTTTTGATATTGGCAGGTAATGGCACATATGTAGATCCTTGCAATGGGCTGAATTCAGAAATATTAACATATAACTTGTGTGGAGAACCGCATAGGCTCCATCCTGACTCTTTTGCAGCAAATTCAGACTGTTTAATATTCAATTGATCTATCAAACTGCTTATTATTCTGTCTGAATTTGCATTTGAATATACAGGTACAGTTTCTGTTATGTGGGGCTGTGTAAATTTTGTGCCATTTGGCTTCTTATATTGTGTAAACAATTTGAGGGATAGCTTATAAGAGCCATTTTGTGCATTTAGAATTGCCTGCAGATCAGAATTTATACTGTTCAAAAAATTATTAATGCTACATCTTGGCTCTGATACAAACCGATAATCTCTTAATTGGGCATTAAAACTGCTATGGATAGGTTCATAGCGTGGCTGCTTTGCAGGTGAAGCATTAACAGGTGTTTCATGCTTCCTTTTCAGACCAGATGTAGATGGTTGTGTTGATGACTGTGCAGAGCAAGTATCTTTATGTGTATATGTGAAGTATTGCATGTTATATTTTCTATGGCATTTGGGGCATATTTTTGTGGGAGTTCTGCATTTGTTTGGGTTACAAATCTTTTGGTGTCTGGCCCAATTAGAGCTAAATATATTTTTATTGCATTGGTCACAATATTTTTGACTTGGCATTTTTGTTGTTGTTTATTATATAAGATTTTCTGGGCTTCAATTCAAAACTTTATACTTAATAAAAATATCAGTTAGGTTCAGCTGTGTGATTTGTATATTTAGTGTATATACTTAATATTAATATTATTAATATTATTATTAATTTTTATCCTCGGTTTTATTATATAATTTTTTGGGTTTTAAATCAAAACTCTATGCCTATCTTATGACAGGTTGTAAGGCCAATAGCCCACAAGTAGAAATATTGATCTAAACTGACCCTCCGCAAATACCTGCACGGACATGCATGTCTAGAATGGCCTTGTTATGTATTGATTTTTTGTATAACAGGCTGGGAGAGATATAAGCCTGACCCTAAATATGAGTGGATTACAATAAACAAGCTGGATGTCAGGCAAAATATTGTTCAATATACCAGAAATATAAATTAAAACAAACAGGCCTGTAAGTATGAGAAGGACTGTAACAACACATCTGCTCCCCTCAGCCACTCTCACAATACTGGCTGATGCAATGCAAAATCTCTTTATATACCCTAAGCACAAATTAAAACTTCTGAAACAAATAAACCAATCAAAATATAACACATCATCATATTATATCATAATTAAGCAATTAAAAAACAATACATGGCTAATAATTTGTTGCATTGGATAATAATTTGTTGCACAGCATGATGCAATAGCTCTTGCATCATAATTTGTTGCTGAATAATAATTTGTTGCACAGCATGATGCAAGAGCTCTTGCATTACATGTGTGTGTGTATGGGTGTATATGTGTGTGTATGTGTGTGTGTGTGAGGGGGGGGTATGTGTGGGTATATATGTGTGTGTGTGGGTGTTTTGCTTAATTTCAGGTGTAGCCAAAAAAATATCAATTTTTGACAAGTTTATGGACAAAAATCTGGCTGATGCAACTTTTGTAAGTATAGGCAAATCAATCTGAGGGGAGCTCTTCTTTTCTGAAAAATTCCCGAGGGCATTTTTACAAAATCCTTGGATTAGGCAGGGTGCTACACTAGAGCAAAAAACTCATATGAACATGTTGAGCAAGTTTTAAGTGTAGCAAATCTGCATGAGAAGAGCTCTTCTTTTCTGAAAAATGCCCTTCGGGAATTTTTCCAAAATCCTTGGGTTAGGCAGAGTTCCACACTAGAGCAAAAAACTCATATGGGCATGTTGAGCAAGTTTTAAGTATAGCCAAATCTGCATGAGAGGGGCTCTTCCTTTCTTGTCCTGGTTGTAGCACAAATACAACTACTGATCCCCATATTTTGTACAAGTTCTGGACAACGTTCTGCTATCTTCTTTGACAGAATCAGGTCAGAAAACCGGTTTTGTAAGCTATATAAAACTCTTCGGTTTTCTTGTTCTTTCATAATTTTGAACGCCTTGTAATGGTAGCGCAACATTTCCAATATGTTCAAGCTTTATGTATTTAAAGTGTAAAAGTACACCCTAACAGCTAAAAGAGTAAAGTCCTAACAGTCTACCAAACAATAGTTTTCGTGTTTACTGAGAATTTACAAATTAGTATGGATTAGTAAATATTAGAAGTTCACATATTTTACAAGTGCAAGACCAATTATTTATTTGTGGGTAAGATTGGGTGATTTTCAGAGAAATCATAATTTGTCCAGATTATGTTACGAATATTTGATTCAATAACCTACTGAAGTCAAAGTCCTATTCATAGGCGTGCGCACGGGGGGGGGGGCAAGGGGGGGCTCACGGACGTTCGCAGATTTTTCCACATAGGGACAAGCAAGATATTTTTCCGTGGGGCATATTACCCCGATAATAGCGCTGCCCCTCAAAAACACCACTTGAATTTGAAATTATCGATACTTGCGTCCCTCCATTACATACGTAATAATTAATGTAAATTACTATGACTGAAATCAAATTATACGTGTGAAATATATACTTTTAGGTATATATTCGTTTTCGAAGAGGGAGGTGTGGTAATCCTTGCCCCCCTTCTAGACGTTCCATGCTCCTACATTATTATACTTTCAACTAGAAATTTAGTGTACAGGAATCTTATGACTTATTAAACAATATTGGTTGCAGTGGCGCAACCACAAGGGGGCAGAGGGGCATTGCCTTATCACAACCTTGGACGGAAATCAATTCTAGGAGGGCAAACATTGAATTAAGAGAAAGTAAAACTAGCAGAAATTAAGAGTAGCCGGACAATAGGATACTCAAAATGGAATTAGTTTTCACGTCTTTCTATCATCATTTTTCCCACAGAGGGGCAATTGCTCCCTCGGCTTCAAATTTTATATACAAACAAAAATACATTTCGTAAAATTTTCTTGCTCGGTTCGCTCGCAATATCTGCTTTTCTTACAGTCTTGTCAAGTTCATAGTCATAGCTAGGGGACGGCGGGAGTTGTTCCTGGACGCTGAACAATCTGAATGAGAAAAATTGTAAAAGAGAACGCCATGGCGTCCCGTGATTTTTTTGCGCCATATTATATCAATACAGTTTTCACTTTGCAAAAATTTGGATCGTGAAATCTTCTTGCTCGCTACGCTCGCAATTTATTTTCTGTAGTGCATTGTAAATTAACAGAGACAGTGTAAGAACAATTAAGTACTTCAGACAGTAGCTCCTGTAACAGCTTGGTTTGGAGGAAAAGGAGCGCGCATATTTCAGAGACAATTTATAACATTGTTGCTATTGGTTTGTTATGGGGCGGATGAATTGATTATGTAATGTATATAAATAATATGTCAAAAACACACATACACATATACCCATCAATGCAATAGAACTAAAACAGTGAGATAAAGTGAAGTAATTCCCGACTAAACTTTCAATGCTTTTGCCCCCCCCCCTGCGCACGCCTATGGTCATATTTAACATGCACTGTAAAGATAGATCTGAGTCAATGAAGTGAGCTGATACCGTGAATCAAACCTTTCATAATTCTGTTATAAAAGGACCACTTCGTTAACCATTATGGTGCAGTTTAGATCAATTATATTCACATCCACTTACACAACATCTCTAAGTTGTTTTCATTTTATTATTAACTCAACTTGTCTGTGGTTGTAACAATGTAATGAAAATGATTTTTTTCATCTTTGTTAAGTTAATAGTCTCATACACCATATTAACAATATTTTTATTTGCTCCTTTTGCAGATGAACATTTGAGAATCTATTTGATGTGTCTTCTAAGAATACCTTGAAATTTGTAAAAAGGTCAGCAGATTTGACTAACAATGGCAACCCAATACCGTGGAAGTTTGTGGGTATGCTTCTATGGAATAAAAATCGTCTGTGTAGATTGTTTGAACCGTACACAATTTGCACATTACATGGTTGGATGGTGATGGTTTACAAGATATCAAGGGTCCAAAATATACTCAAGAAATGATGTTGCAAGACTTCTTAATATCTGGTTGCAAGTAGTCAGCAATTGGGAACGGTATATTTGGGAAACTGAAAATAATGGGAATGGTATAACTTGTTTGTCTTGTCTGTCAAATTATAGCACACATTCCTTGAAATTTTTGCTAGTTCCAATTTTGAAGGGTATTTGCCCACAATCTTAGGATATTCATTGCTTTCTGAATGGAATGATGATTTCAAAACAGCGAAAAGCATACGCATCTTTGAGAGAACCACATAATGTTGCAGGATGGGCAAGAAGGAGAATGAAGTTACATTGAAATAAAAATGTTAATGTGAATTTATACGTATATCCCGAATATATAGTTTTAGTAGTCCCTTCATGCAATGCTTTTTGAATGATTTGAATTTTATTCTAATGATAATTATTACCATATTGTATCTTAGAAAACTTCTCTCACAATTCTTATCTGAGTAATGCTGAACTCCAAGATATCGACAATGTTTGGAAAGTTAATTTTCAAAAGTAATTCAAAGTTAATCACTTGAGAAATTAATTCAGTTATAATTACTGTAGCTTTAAAACGTATTAATTTAGTTACTATTACAATTACTTTATTCCAGATTAGTTATATCTTGTAAGACATGGTTCAGAACATGAAATGCAAGTGCACTATTCATTTCATCACAGATGACCACCAACAACTTAGCATTAAGTTCATATATAATTGAGGACTAAAAGTGGTAAACGTTGTAAGTGCCAAAAGCGAAAGTGTTGGGAAATCGCATCCTTCCGCACATCAGCCCGTAAGAACGTGCACACTAGTGACCTCTTTACACGCCCTTTGAACTACTTAGAGGGCTACCAGCCACATTTTACATTTACCACATTATAAAGCATGGCACATTTCACAGTTTAACGTGGAAAACGGTGTTTGAATTATTGTGGCACTTACAGCGTTTACCAATTTTAGTCTTCAATTATAACTGCTGGTGTCCGTGTTGGAGTGGTTAGAACAGCGCGTTACGACGCTAGGAGTCTCTGGTTCGAATCCCGGCATGGGTATGCTTTGTATGCGATCCTTCATAAGTTTCATCATTTATCACTCGTTCTCATCTTTGCGATTAGACAAAAATGGCAGAAAAGCGTAGTAAAATAAACTAAATCAATTAACCACATAATTATAACTAAGTTAATATATTTTATATGTAAATACAGAGGTAATAAAATCCACGTCTTTTACTTAAAGATGAAAAAGTAATATTTTATTGTATTTTTGTTGAGCAAACAATATAATATTCAGAATTACTGTTGAACTGTGGTATACCAATGAGGATTGTTGGAAATTATTCTAATTAAAATACACTTGGAATAGATACATTCTGGTTCTTGGCAATAAATAAGATTGTTCTCATGGTCTCACGATTTCAATAATCACTAATTCATCCATTCTTTCAGGCGAGGATATGATTCAACAAATTGTAAAAATGGAACAGAAGAAAATTCCTTTCTATGCAAAAAAATAGTAATTGTACACTTCTGTTCACATCAATTGGTACATACTTCAACTGTTGGACCCTATAAAGAGTGACACTTTATGTGAACAGGAGTGTACAACTAACTTCGAAGTTAGTTACTAGTTAGGTGGAAAAATAACTGAATTTCAGGTACTAATTTCATAAAGTAAGTAGTTTACAGTTACTGTTACTCGAAAATGTTACTGTTACTTCCAAAGACAGCTGCAGAACAAACCAGTAGTTCATGAAGAACTGTGAAACAGGACTTTGGACATTGTGCGGAGGCAACTTGTGTAAAATTGTACTTAAGTATTTTGAAACGAACAAACACTTGCTGCTCGTTTACCTTTATTCCCGGTTTTCAAATAAAGGCCTCCCCGATGGCGTGGTGGTAAAGTCGTCGCCTTGTAGCTACTGAACAGGTTCGATACATGGTTGAGGCGCATTTGCACAGTGGTTCGGATCCCACTTTAAACGGTAGGTCCAGTCCTGATTAGCCTTTCTGTGCGTAAACATGACTTAAAACATCAATTTAAGTTTTTCAAGGAAATAATTTTCTTAAAATATAGTAATTTGAGATTTAATTTCCATTGTAACACTGTTAAGTCTTGTTTTCATGTCATTAAAATGTTGACGAAGGAAAGCTTGTATAGTATAAAAAAATATACATAAAACGTAACGTTTCCACCCTCTAACAGGATCTTCTTCAGACGAATATTCACAATTGGCAATAAGCAAAGATTATTTTGTCTTATCGTCATCCTGAGAAAATGCTTTTTTGTATCAATTGTAATTCTGCAAGAAAAATACATTAGGAAACTGAAATTTACGGCCTTGTGGAAAAATTAATATTAATACTTTTCAGCATTTTTCAACAATGTTTATAATTGAAAAAAATGAAAATGTGTTTTATCTTTAATTTCATTTTACTAATACAGGGTGCAGAAAATAATATCTTGCGAATGGTATTTCAACAATGAAAGCACGGTGCATTGAATACGTTCTACCAAAGAATATTTTAAACAGTCTATCCATACACAAGAAAAGAACTTCGCTGGATCAAGCGAACGAAAGCAAGTCTCTGCGCAAGTAGTGACAAGACGGCTCTACCAATGAACACGTGAGAGGGAACGGGATTGCGCGGAACGGCGGAAAGCTGCTGTAGTTACCAGCTTTCGCAGCATCGTGTACTGCTTCGCTCCGCCCACTCCATCCCCTTCTCTGCCGCTATGTGTAGCCTTGCTGCAGCAGAGATAGTTGGGACAGAGTATAAAGTCTCCAATCAAAAGTAGAAAGTACTGTCATACAAAATGAAGTGTATAGTCAACGCAGGCACGTATCCAGAAATTCCTTTCGGGGCGAGGGGGGACAATATATTTTTAAGTGGTATAGATAGAACCTCACAGGTGCATATTTAAGGCTAGTGGTGCCCTTTTGGTGGCAAAGCGGGGAGGGAGGGGGGACAAGGCCTAGCATTAAGAGGCCATAGTGCGGAGGCAAAAAAATGGGGAGCAACTGTCCCCTAAATAGTAGCCATCGTTTAAGGCTGCCATTTTTATCACGTGTTTGTCCGTTTCTTCTCATCAGGCATCAAAACATCTTTGGTGTCTTTGAGTGTCTTAACGAAGCTGTTACACAATGGATGGACAATCCACTCGACGATGCGAGATTCAAACTGTGGGCTGTGAACTGGATGCACACAGTTCTCGAATATTTCTCCCTGATTCGAGCCTGAACACCACTAATGTGTCTTATCTTCCCATGTATGCAGCTCTTATAAAAGCTGAAACCCACCAAATTGTTCATATTCAGGCCTAAGCACTCGCAAGTGTTCAAATTGTCCGTCACAGCTTCCGCAGTTTTGTCATATATCGGCACGAAACAAAGGAAGTATTCTCGAACACATCTGGATCGAGAAACAATTAATGCACAGTGAAAACCCTTTCGTTCCCAACACATCTAATGTTTCGACTTCCAATATGATAAAATGCTCACTCATTTATCTGCAGTGGCGTGATGGGGGTCATAACCCTCCATTGGCGTGTGGGTCTAACCCAGTTGGCTTAAATAAAAGTCATTTTTATCCCATGAAAGTCTCGGACTGCAGACACGAAATTTGTTCCGGGCACAAATAAAATTACAGTTGATCTGTGCAACTTATTTATGTCTTAATAAACCGCCCCAATATCCGGTACTCCTGAAATATTCCCTTTAGACCTTCGATCTCTTCGGCCCATGCCCCTAACTAGCACTACACTGAGGCTCCTAGAATTCCACAGACGTCAATATTTTCAACTTTGGACACGAACTAGAAGTCGACTTCGGTAGTTTACGGGAAATTGTCTCACTAGTCCTCTTCATTTTCGAATTATAAACAGATTCTGTTGTACTGATCAACCGGGAAATTGAAACCGGGTATTTACGTCTTCATTATATTCTAGAATGTTCCGCAGGTAAAACGTTTCGTTAATATTACCAGTGGTTCGACTCCACCTCTTATTTAAGAACGTTTCCTTTCCCGCTTTCCAAAGAATAAATAATACAAAGAATCGTCCTACTCGTGGCACGCTTTGTTGTGCAGCTTCCAAATGATGACAAATCTTTACACAATGATCACGCTCGCTGCGACAACAACAATGAAAACGCAAGAAAAGTTTACGTGCAATATTGTCAATAAAAGGGTTATAGAACATTATCCGTCTTGCCTCGTTAATTACTCTCCTTAAATTATTGTCACATTATTCAAGAAGCCAAAAACCTACTTTATCTAGTGTATACTGGAGCATTTCCTGGGGGATCGACTCCCCTTATCCCCACATTGGACACGTGCTATTATCAATTACAGGGTTGTAGAAAAATGTACCTTGCCCCGATAATTATTTATCTCCTTAAATTTTCGTCACATTATTTTATTTCACACACACAAGAAACAAAAAAGCCTCATTTTATCTAGTGTAAACCGAAAACTTTCGGGGGGCTCTAGCCCCCTGAGCCCCCCTTGGATACGTGCCTGAGTCAACGCAGCATTTGCTTCAAACTTATTCACAAAATTTTTCAATTATTTCAATTACTGTCCTCACTTGGTCAGTTTCGTGTTTGAATTAACTACACTTATTATTGTATTTTCTTCTCTGCGTTCGGAATATTAAAACAAATACTGAACATAAAACAACGAATTTTATATTAATATTTAACTACACTCATTATTGCATTTTCTTCTCTGCGTTCTAAATATTAAAACAAATACTTAATATAAAACAACGGATTTTATATTAATATTTCGACTATTACTACCCTCCACTGATGATATATTGCTTATTTCTGTATGAAGAACATATAACTAAAATCTCATGATTATCAATTTCCCTGATTTACTACTTTTTTTTAATTCACTAACTCACCTTTAACCAGTATGGCGTCATCTCACATCGAGTACCCTAATCGACCTACCTGTATGTATGTACCTTGGTTATATTTACGCGGAGATCTGGCAACATGGCCCTCGGTTGCCATGGCAAACGGTGCTGCCATCTGTTATCGAAAAATTACCACAAAATTGCCTTTAATACGGCCTTAAAGGAACTTTCAAAACTTCTTGTTTGTTTTATACAGTTATTCTTATTTTTTTAAAAAAAAACAACAAATCTGGCTACATACATACATATACATACATGAAAATACTCCTTTGGAAACCTTTTAAAGGGTACCAAAGTCTTCCTTTTCAACTTTTAGGCCATAAGTTCAAAACCTCTCCCTGGCTGCTATAGAGCGATCAGAAATAAATTAAGAATTGGCCAAAAGCCTTCGCGCATCTTGCCCTCCATTCATTCTATTTGGGCCATAAGAAAGCTTGCTCCACTCTACCCCTCCCCTCCACACGCAAGTACGGTGCACAGGATATTTTGCGTGTGGTCCCGCTATACCATGTTTCAACGGAAAAATTACTCACATTATCCTATCATTTTCCTTCAACTTCAAGATACTGATAATCAAATGAAAGTTCCGACGTTTGTCAACACAAGCAAAATCTTCAACCTATCCTCTTTTCGTCAATGTGTTTTTCTACACCATCGGAAGTTTGATATTTCCATGAGAACAATTAAAATGGTATTCCATAAGCGTAATATTAAGTTTCTCCTCCTCCTACAATCATCTAGAGCACAGATCGCGGGGAAATGTTGGCGGAGAGGGGCGGTTTGGGGTCTAGCTATAACTGAAACTGTTCCTCGCTGCCTGAATACAAAATAAGAAAACTTATTATTTCAGTGCTGGGTGATGAACCTTGTAAATTATTCTTGATACTTGTAATTTTTCTGCGAACAGTCATCAGTAGAGATGGATGATACCGAAAATTTGATATCGCGACATATCATCAAGAAAATATCGCCACAGACGATACGATACAATATTTTTTCCGTATCGTGATATCGGGGATATATCGTCTTGTTACGTCCTTGCACTTTTTCACAACATTCGATTATAATTAAAAATGTACATGTCGAAAGTTAAAAATTTTAGTATTGCTTTGATTTCTTAATAATGTTTATAAATTGACAAGTTGAATGGCTCAGTTTGTGATGTAAACGTGAACTCACCAATCAGGATGTTAATGATCAAATGAACAAACCTTTATATACTGTACTGAAGAAAGCTGGTTTAACGAAATATGCATATCACTATGATGTAAATATAAACTCGCCAGTCAAGAGATTACCAGTTTTAATGAACTAACCTTAGCTTATTATGATTAGCAAATGGCGGAACATTCAAATTTGTAATTTCTCAAATGTAAGAAGAATTATCAATGTTAAAGAAAGAATAGTTAACTCAAATGACTATGTCAAATCTCTTTGTAAATTACTCAAACCGAAACTATGTATTTTCAGAATATCTGCATGTTATAGATCAGAATGAAAGCTTGAGTATAAATACCCCGCATTTTGGCTTAATGGGAGAGTGTCAGGTGAGAATACCAAGTCTAGGTAGAAGTGAACAGGTTAATTCCGCTCTTCTATAAATCTTAGATTGGCCACCTCAGAGTTATATTTTTATCTGCGTACTTTACAAAAATAACTATACTCAAGTTCCGGTATTCGAGTTGCTTACCGAACAGATGTCACCAGATTAATTCTGACCAGATTGTAAGAGCCTTGATGCCCCGTAAAAGAATAGAAAAGTTACCAGGAACGTAACAGCCTCCACGATATATATCACCAAATATCGTGACGATATATTGCCCAAAACTACTCATCAGGCCCACCACTTAACCAAGTGGTTAGCATTCTCACGTTTGTGAGTGATCCCGGTTTCTATCCCAGGTGTAGATCAAAGTTGTCAGTGTCGGTCCAGTAGAGTGACGTCAATTTGGAGAGAGGCAGGTCGAGCAACCCTTTGGGGCGGCGGGGGGGGGGGGGGGGGCTTGCTATGCTAATGAGATATTCATATGTTCGTGTAAAACAATAAATGTAGTAGGTACAAGTGGTTCGTTCTCAGAGGTGGAGAAACGAATGATATACACAAAAATGCAGTTTATATGCACTGTACAGCTCACAAATTTTAATCTTGTTATTAATAATGACTTAATAGAATGTTCATCTTAGATGACTTTGCAAAACTTGTGTATGAGAAGTACAATACAATTCAGGCCGCTTCTTACTCACTGTAGCTTTGACAGAAACCTGAATTTCAATAAGGGTGGATAAAATCATGAGTTTTAGTTAAAGAATCATTTTTGATATTTTTTTTTATTTAAATCGATTTTTTTAAGAAACCCACTTAAAATTGATTGCATGTTTTTTTGTCACAATACATATAGATATATGAGGTGTTCGAAATGATCTCCTCCTGCATCCACGTATTTACGGCATATATATAGAAAATTTTCAATAACACACGTAGGTCCTGTTCCGAAATTACTTCAAATTCTCTCCTGATGTTTTCTTTCAATTCTTCCAATGTATCGGTTCAGGTTTAAAAGCTTAGTAGCTCGCCACGCAGACGTTATGGAAATGTCTGTTTCTTGTGCAAGGCGCCGGAGGGATTTTTGAAAAGTGTGTTCCAATCGTGCTGCAACGTAGTCTAGCTTCTCCCCAATAAGCACAGAATTTCCCCCTTCGCTTCTTATCAAGAACGGACCCTGATTTCCTAAATTTGTTAACAAGTATCCGAACACTGTCTCTGTGTGAAACAGGAACATCTGGGAATTCTGCTGCAAAACGTATTGTAACTTCCCTACAAGAATTCGTAATGACGTAAGAGTCGTACATAAAAATGCCTTGTTTAAAATTGTACGTACAGCGTGGCAATATTAGACTGTAAAAAGGCACCAGTAATAACTAAAACAAAACAATCTAAAATACACGTGCTAACTGGACACCAGCTACCTGGATACTGAAGCACTGATGCGTCCAGTGTCAAGGTCAGCGTACAGCTGTGAGTTTAAATGCCTGCAGATGCTCTCCCACCGCCCGGCGTGTTAGCCGCCGCTTCAAGGAAGACTCGACAGAGAAAGGCACTGTATATATGTATCTACTATAGAAACGCTTGTTATGAAACTATAATAATTTCAAAAACTTTTATTCCAGTGAAAATAAAACATTCTGAAGGTACTATGTAATTGCAATTTAAAATAGTCTCCCTAGACTCAACGTAAGTGATATTCATCTGCCTTTTTCAACTACTGTTAAGAATCTGGGTGTGATACTCAACCACCATCTCACCTGGGCAGAGCAAGTTAACTCTGTATCTAGAAGAGCTTTCGGTGCATTGCATTCACTCTATCGGATCAAAAACTTCCTCCCTGAACGCATAAAAATTAAACTGGTCCAGTCTCTTGTATTTCCCATTGTTGACTATTGCGACATTGCTTTCTTGGATGTCAATCACGAGCAAGCTAAACGACTGCAGCGAATTCAAAATGCCTGCATTCGTTTCGTTTTCGACCTAAAATATTCAGACCATTTGACATCGTACTTTGCGAAGGTCGAGTGGCTTAAATTAAGCGATAAACGTAATTTTCATAAGTTAATTTTACTGTACAAAATCCTTCAAATAAAAGACCCGCAATATCTCTATAACCGATTTCAACATCTTTCCGACTTGCACAGCCACAACACCAGATCGCGCGAAAGGTCTCTGCTCTCCATTCCACTCCACAAATCCAACTTTTAAGCAAATTCTTTTACTGTTACCTCAGCAGGCCTTTGGAACAAGTTGCCACCTGAAATTCATGTCTCTTCCTCAATTGTGACGTTCAAAAAATTGTTAAAGTTACACATATTATACAATGAAAATTAAATGTTTGATTTCCCTAATAATATGGCGGGTGCAGAGAAATTGTTACACATATTATACAATGAAAATTAAATGTTTGATTTCCCTAATAATATGGCGGGTGCAGAGAATGATAGAAGGACGTAAGGCACAAAAATGATTTTACGTAATAGTTAAGATGAATTATCATCAAACTATACAGTTTTGAACTGTGTTTAAGTAAGTGTAGTGTTATGTATTTGCTTGTACGTGTGTAAGGGCAAAAATATGTATGTGTGAGTGTGTGTGCCCGTATCTATAGGTTAGATTACCATTCTTATATGTATTTTTTTTTGTATTTTTATTTCTCTGTAATTTTATATATATTTTTCTTTCTTTTTTTTCAATATTTTAATTATTTCATATTCAATTTTTTTGTAAACATGGTCAAGTGGAAGAAAAGGCTCCACAGTCTAAACTTCGCCATGTAAATGAAGACGAAATAAAATAAATAAAATAAATTAAATAAAATATTTTTTCAGTCTTTGTAGCTGCATTTTGGCAATTATTTAAATAATAGTTTCCAAAATATCAGCTGTTTAATGGTAATGACACTATTTACGGTTTAACATGATTAGTATTTTGTGTATATTCTACACAAAATGTTTGCTATTTTTGCCTATTAAAATCATTCAATTTTAAATGTGTTTACAGTTTACATATTACATTTCCTTTCGTATGAGCTTCACCCCATCAGTACATACATTTGTTTGCTTTCTTTCCATTCTTAGAGCCTAATAAAAACCATTCAATAATTACGAGATGAATTTAAATTCACCAAAAGTGTTTCTGATATCTACAAAATCTTTATGTACATTATTCTGTAAATTATTTATTTATTTAAAGTGATTTAAATCAGTGATTGAACGCTAGCGAAGATAAATAAATACTAGTGGAATCCGAATTGGATCCACAAAGAAGCTATAGCTTTTTACAATAAATAACTTAAGTTATATGTGATTTTGTTAACATGAAATCAAGAAAGAAGACACCATAAAAAACACGAGATCAGTTGATTAACAGCAAAGCTATGATATTTCTTTTCACACTTTCACAATTCCGTTCATTTTTTTGTTGAAAACACTTGCTCATATATTACTTCATTTGTTAGCGATATACAGGGTAATTCAAAATGAATGGTACAGAAGGAAACCATACCTGTGACTGCTGTAATGAATTTAATTCACAATTATCGATATAAAATTATAGTTTAATTTCCAGGTTTCATCTGGCAACACTGAAACAAAACAAGCTCGTCATCCAAAATGGCGGCACCAGCGAGAGACAAGGCTTATTGTGTGCTAGAATCGGTGGCGCAACCACGGGGGGAAGGTAGATTGCCCCACCAAACCTTGGACGAAAATGAGTTCTAAGGGGGGGGGGCAAGGAGGGCAAAAATTGACGGCCAAGTGTACGTGCAGGGGGCAATTACCGCCCACAACTTCAAATTTTATGCAAATAAAAATACATTTCGTAAAATTTTCTTGCTCGCTACGCCTGCTTTTCTTAGTCTTATCAAGTTCAGAACCGTAGCTAGGGGACGGTGGAAGTCGGCCCTGGGCACCGAACGATCTAAATGAAAATAAGTTGTAAAATTGATTGATTGATTTACGCACAGAAAGGCTAATCGGGACTGGACCTACAGTTTAATGTGGGATCCTAACCATTGTGCCATGTGCCTCCACCGGGTATTGAACTCGGGACCCCTTGGTCACAAGGCGACGATGTTACCACTACACCATCGAGGAGGCACAAAAGTTGTAAAAGAGAGAATGCATTGGCGTCCCGTGAAATTATTTGCACCCCATCAAATTAATATTGATTTCAGCCTGCAAAAAAAAAAAAAAAATGGATCCAAAAATTGTCTTGCTCGCTTCGCTCCCAATATGTCATTCTCCTCTGTGATTCATTGCAAATTTCCATACAGAGAAATAAGACTTCTCTTAATTGATTTGTTTTAAATGCATGAACAATTGTTTTGAGGAAAGGGAGCGTGCACACATTATGTATTTTTGCTGTTGGTTTATTGTGAAATGGATAAATTGGTTGTGTAATGGATTTAAATAATATATGTTGTATATAATGTGTATTAAAGAAACTTTGAATATCTACACAATTTAGTGTCCACATCGCTCCATGTTGCATTAGGTGTGAAACATATATCGTGCATAACAGTTATACATGTTTATGTAAAAAAGAATGATATTTGGAATGCATTTATCAAGCATTTTAAGCCTTTCAAAAAATAGTTTGTGCGCTTGTTTTCCATTATTAACGTGAAACTGAACGTGTTGAAAAAATAATTCAAATCGTTTGTTCTAAAACAAATTCTATAGCACCAACTTCTACCCCCTTTTTGCATAATTTGGGAGGATAGAAACGTCTTTGATACAACTACTACTACCACTACTACTACTAATAATAATAATAACAATAATAATAATGTTGGTCCCGTTTACGAATCCCGGCTTGGGCATGAATGTTTGTGAGTGTCCATTCATCAATTTCATAATATCATCCCCATCTTCGCAAATTATCCAAAAGTGGCAAAAAGCGAAATAATATATAGCAAATCAATAATAACAATAATAATGTTAACATTATTATTATTATGAAAATTATTATTATTATTATTATTGGTACTTGCCCCCCCCCCCCCCAGACAATTCTTGGTTGCGCCTCTGGCTAGAATTTTCATCGCTAACCGTTGTTCAGAGACATTTCCGGACGAAATTTACCAAAGAAGAACCTCACCGTCCCAACATCGCAAGGTTGGTGAAACGGGATGCTTATGCAAGGGAAAAGCACAGTACGACCATCGGTCAAGAACGAAGTGATTGAAAACATTCGTGCGACTTAACTACGAACCCCCACATGGAACATCTGTGAATGTCCGTAGAATCGTGTAGTATGTGTATCAAGAAACTTGATGAGTTGACCTTTCATGTCATATTGATAATTGTGAATTACGGTCATTACAGGGGCTATACAGGGTGGCTCAATAAGTCACTTAACACCCCCAGTACAAGGCCACTGCAGCGCGCAACATGGAAATGGTGATGACCAATCGTTATCAGGCCAAGGGGGAACCACATTGACGCCACCCACACGGTCGGCGGCCATTTTGATGTCCGCCATCTTGAATTCAACTTCAGAATATTAAATGGGGAGGGGGTCGTGCGACATATCAAAATGGACTAGAATTTCACGAGAAATGCAATGGTGAAGGTTTTTTCGACGTATCTTTAACCAGTAAAAAGTTATGACTGAATTCTTGTACCAATTTGCTCCTTTTCGAGGTGTTAGAAAAATGCCTTAAAATTTGTTGAGCGCTTCGGTAATGCATCGAGATTATGTTTATGTTCATAAGGAAGTTCATAAACAGAATATGTGACACTTCTCATCTGATAACTAACTTTGGACAAAAACTGGTTCATAACGTTCCCATAAGTGTTCTGGTGTTCTTCCCTATTGAAAAAACTCTGTAAAAAGTACATTCTTCCATAAGCAAGGATAAAAAAAAACTGTTTATTTAACAAATCCAAGTAGCCCTAAGCATTTAAGGTTCCGTTGATGGAAAATTGACTAACCAATCGTGTTCCACACAGCACGCCACACCATTAACTTACCAACACTAACCATTCAGCTTTGATCTGTCGAAAATGGGTTATCAGATAAAAATCATCGCATATTCTGTTTTTAAACTTCCTTATGAACATAAACATTAGCCTTGTCACTGTGAAGGACTTTTAATTCAATGGAAGCGTCACACTGTCAATTGTTCGCGACAACCATTCATAATGCACAGCTCTTCATGGATGTATCCGATTAAAATCGTGTGCAATGGCATGCGAACTTCTCTCCCTAGACGTCACTTTGATCTCGATGCATTACCGAAGCGCTAAACAAATTTTAAGGCATTTTTCTAACACCTCGAAAAGGAGCAAATTGGTACAAGAATTCAGTCATAACTTTTTACTGGTTAAAGATACGTCGAAAAAACCTTCACCATTGCATTTCTCGTGAAATTCTAGCCCATTTTGATATGTCGCACGTCCCTTCTCATTTAAAATTCTGAAGTTGAATTCAAGATGGCGGACATCAAGATGGCCGCCGACCGTGTGGGTGGCGTCGATGTGGTTCCCCCTTGGACAGATAACGATTGGTCATCGCCAATTTCAAATTCCATGCCGCAGTGGCCTTGTACTGAGGGTGTTAAGTGACTTATTGAGCCACCCTGTTTAATAATATAGGGGCTATTCACCAGATGTTTAATTATATTTTCAGTTTTTGTTTTTAGTATTATTTATGCACTGTATAGCTAATCGGGACTGGACCTACAGTTTAAAGTGGGAACGGAACCACTATGTGTTTCCACTGGGCATTGAGCCCGGGACCTTCTGATTACAAGGCGACGATGTTACAACTACACCATCGGGGAGGCCTCGAATTTTTTACATGGTTCTAATTAATGTAAACTTGATTTCAACCTGCAGAATCCTCATATAGTACTTGCATGTGTGTCAATGCTTTTATCTTCGTTTTCATGAAATTACAAATCAACTTAAGTTTATGATTATTAGAACCTTCTTAAAATTTCTGGTTTCATTAATGAGAAATGACATTTGTACTTTATAACTATTATAATAGAATATCTGTTTTTCGTTGATGTATTTAATCTTCGTTTTACCTTTAAGAATTTAATATTATACTTCCCTTCTAATAAAAGAATCTGTTAATTTATAAGCGAATGAACTTTCTTCTTTAATATGGGAAAGTTTTTATCGTACATATGCATAGTAGACAGAAAGTAGATTATCGGCATTGTCTTGTAAAAAATTAGTATTGTTCATTAAATCTTCATCGAAAGGATCCGAGAACTTCCCAATATTTTGAGATAACTTTGTTTTTCTAGCTCCCCCTCAAAGTACGGAATTGAGAAGCTGAATAGTACTAGGAAAACTAACCAAATCTATCTCCCAATAAACCAATGAAGTAAGGAATATATTTCAATTAAGGTATTTCTTTCTTTCTATTTAAATTCTTTGATATTGTACTTTGTGAACCGAAGAACTCAAAGTACTTGTCAAGTGTAGCAGCGTGCATGTTTAAATCAACCCTAAAATCAATACTCTCAAATAAATTACAAATAAATTTGATTAATTTCTTGCAGTTCTCTTCTGTGGTTTTAGACATTACCAAAATAAACTGAGAATGAAAGAGCGCGCTGACATCTTGCGGGAAAATTACGAAGTAACTGGTATGACAGGAGTCTGTCTACGACTGCCATCTGTTGTACGAATTGTTAACTTTCTTCGAAAGTGTGCACTATTGCTACGATGTTTAGATAATTTCAGAATGAAACACCTTCGCCAAAGGGGCGTAGCGAAACTCATTGGGGCCCCATTTACTGCTATTGCAGTGGTTTGATCTACGAATACAAAATATGCATAATTTTAGAATATGGGGTGGTAAACAAAGGGGTGATATAATTCTCCTGATTACGATTAAAGATGTGAGTCTTTTTGACAAATTTTAGAAGCTTATAATAATAATGTGTACAAAATACCCAATCAAAAAGATACTTTACTCTTTAACAAATTAATAGTAATGATTAATTGCAACGCTTACGTTATTGATAAATTTATTTTAATTTACAAACTTAGACCCACACCCCCTATACGCCTTCATGGCGTGGTGCTATGCACAGGGGAACACTTTACCTTTTACCTTTAGACTGAGGACACATAATTTCTTGATTTTTTTGTCTGCAGAAGCATAGTTTACTTTGTTAAGTGCGATTTTTAAGCTCTGAGAGTGAAGCCAGACCATTAAAGCGTTCCTGACTTATAGTATACCGCGTAAATAGGGTTTCATAATAGTCGATTTAGAAAAGAGATGTCTCTGCCTTTATTACTGTGACAGCAACGGTGAGAGACATGAAATACGTAAGCCGTGGACTATTTTGTATCACAATGAGATCAGCAAGCTCTTTCACATAATTCGTATTCTTCATTTTGTGTTTGAAATTGCTTCTAACTGATAATATGTATTTATGGCTGAAATAAACGTTTGGAAATGTTTATGCCTATAAAAGAAGGTTCACTTTCTGTGTGTCTACCACTGCTTTCATGCCTTTAAAACGATTATCCAGTTGGAAGCAAATGGTGTCTATCATCTGGTAAAATATTGATACTTTGAAGCAGCTCTTGGTTGGTATGTATTTGGTTCTGAGAGTTCGTCAAAGTGCTTCTTTATATTTTTCGTTGTTTTGGCAGGAAATTCACTTTGAAATCCCTCACTTGACACATATAACACTTCAAAAGTGATTCAAAGGATCCTCGAAGCTCAGTCATTTCTAGGAAAGCTTTCCACAACAGATCATATCCACCCATAATACCAAAGTAGTATAAAAGTATATAGGATGAGGACCACTTACAAGTGTAGAAAAGGCGAGGCTATTTGATTGAACAATCAGATTTGCTTACACTTAAAACAATGCCAAGATGGGGCCTGTACCCCAATTCTTCAGGTGTGATATGCTCTGATTTTTAAGAAATTCTGAATTTCTAGTGTAGAAAAGGCGAGGGCTCAACAGATAGATTTACCCATACTTAAGACAATGGCAAGAGGGGTTTATACCCTAATTTTTCAGGTGTGGAGGTTCGGGTTTAAGTCCTCATAAAATATGAAGCCTCCCCTGATGGCAAAATGATAATATTGTTGCCTTGTAAACAAAAGGCTCGGGGTTCGAGTCCTGATAAAATATTTAAGATTGAAATACATGTGGCAAAATAATATGTCCACAAGTGAGATTTTGAGAATAATTACTGCTAGTTGATAGCCCCCAAATCTGAAACCCTGGTAAAACAATGTTTTACAACAATATATTGTACAAAAACTGAATTTCTCAATTTTCTTATTTTCTCATGTTTTATAACCACTTGCTCAATACAATAGAAGAATAGTGGGTAGGCATAATTAATTGCCTCCATGTCCTGCCGGCACGCAAGAGATAAAATCTACACGCTAGAAGGGAGCATTAATGATTTTTCTGTACGATTCACTGAAGGGGGCATTAATCTTTCTGTGCGACAGGGGGAAAAAGTGTAACATGTTGCAGACATGTAAAAGTGTAACAAAGATTATTGAGATAAAAATACATATTTTCACACAGTGGCAATGAACTGCCCCCCTTCATGCTGAAAGCAATTCTATTCTGATAATATGAGCCTAGGCAAAGACTTAGAAAATATTATGGCAGTTCAAAATCCAATTTTGTCTGTATAAGGGTCTCAGAACCCAGTAAAATGTGGGCATATTCCATATTGAGAAGTGTTAATATTGTTGCATTGTAATCAGGGGCTTTGGGTTCGAGTCCTGATAAAAGATTGAAATATATACAACTGCCCACACATAAGATATTCACTGCTAGCTGATAATACAGTTGAGGTTTCAAAGCTGGTAGAGTGTCTGGGGCCTCTCTGACAGCAAAGTGTTGGTATTATTGCTTTGTAATCAAGGGGCTTCTGTGTTTGAATCGGACCTCTAGAATTGCTCCGTGACTCTCTCATTTCTTACATCATAAACATATGATTTTTCCCCTATGAGAATGACGCTACATATGGTGTCATCTGGTAAAGCCTCGTGGAATTCACAGATAATTTTAATGTTTGTCCTGTCATTCACCACAACTTGTTTCCTTTTTGAAGTGTTGATTACAAACATGGGTCTCTGTGTTTTGAATTCATCTGGTGAGTAATACATATCAGTACTGCCAGTAGTGACACGCTTGAAAGCCGAAAAAGCCTCATATAATTTAAGAAAATCATCCTTGGACATGTCTAAATTATAATTTTCTCTAGGGAATACCTCATTTCTGCCATTTTTAAGATATATATTCTTGATGTTGCAGCTATCAAATTTACTTGAATTTTTTTCCTGATTATTGTGTCTTCCAGTCTGAAACAATACCACCACAAAATCAGGCATGTCAAATTGAATGCTGGAGAATGAGTTTGTAGCATCAAACTCATAATATGTGCCAGATGCGGGCTTCTGTACGCATTGATATGTATAAAATTGCAGAGGAATCTGTGGATTTTTTATTATATCTGCTTTGTATTTAAGAGCATAACTGGCCTCATATTCAACAACTGGGATTCTTAGCTCCATAGTCTGAATAAGGCACTTGCCTGCATCAGGTAAGGTATTAGGCAGAGCTTCCCCTGTAGAGTTTAATGTGCTGTATCTCATCAAAGCATTATTATCATTGGCAGCTCTTCTAAATGTAATTCTTAACCCGCCTTTCCACATAATTTCTTTGTAATCCGAGAAGAATCCTGGCAACAGGCGCATGGGGAACAGCACAGTGTGGCTCTTGGTTAATATTTTATCACCAGCCTCAAATCCACCGATTCTGTAGTAAGAAGCCTCGGTTTTGGATAATTTTAGTGTAGCCAAAGCTGTGGAGGTAATGCCGGGATAATCCACTCTGTTTATAACAACGCCATGTTTTCTGATCTCAATTTCAGAGAACAGATGCGGCACAAAATTATCTACCAATCTTATATTTGAATTTGCCGGATAATCTGTTCCATCGAGCTTTACAACATCAAATTTGATGTATAGATCTGCTCTGTGGTGGTGTATAAATCCATCCCCTACATCAAGATCAACCTCAATTTCTGTGTTGGGTTGATTTAAATTTGCAAATGTCCTCCTGTTTGGGGGGAATGATTGTAGCTCATAACTCTCAATATTTTCCATTGTATGTATTTTTATTTAAATATTAATCTCTATGATAGCAGTTGTTGTGGCTCCAGCAAAATCAACTAATTCTTCTTTTTCATTAGTGACCATCAACTCAATGTAATCTATTCTATTATGGCACACAGGAAAATATAATGTTGGTGATGGAGTGTAGATGATTGGCTCCATAAATTCAGAGTTAGGTTTGAATGTTGCAATGATGCCAGTTTGTTTGTGAGTGCCTATGCCATTTGATTTGGTGATCATACCCTCGGCCACATTACAGTGAATATTCAGAGTCTCTATGGCTAAGAATTTGGGTATATTCATAGCAGTGTGTTTGATGGCCGGTTCAAGTTTTGTGTTGTTCTCAAAGCCTAACAGCTCTCCTATAGTACCCAGATCCACTGTTTCTGTAGCAGACACAATCTCTACTCTGTGAGTGACAGAATTTTGACTTAACACTACACCTCTGGGTAATTGAGCATTTAGAGTGGACAGATTATATTGCCCTGGAGTGATGACAATTTTTTGATCCCCTACTGCAATTTTGTTGTTGTGGTGTGTAATATTAGGGATTAAGTACATGCCGTAAAATGCTCTGAGAGCTATTGTTTTGGGATACACAATGTCATCATGCAATTTGAGTTTCAATATTGAATTTTGGCTGGTGAGATGGAATACCCCCATGATGTTTTAAATACCACAAGGCCTTTTGAAAATCTTCAATTGATGGTTTATTTATTTGAGACATATATCTGAGAACAGATAAACACAAATGTCCGCAATTAACATCTTTAAAGTTTTGAACACGGGCATTATTGTAATAAAGATTAACTGAATTTAGATATTTTATTAAATTTTCAGGAGGAACACCTCCAAATGAATCAAACACAAATGCCTCATTTTTTAAATATTTAAGATAACAAATACAGTGAGTGCCCTGATTTTTGTACTCATCCAAATTAACAATGCCACACTCTTTGTTGAGTGGTTGTTCCGGTAAAGAATCAGACATGTACACACCCCTAAAATTTTTGATGCCCAGTGGCTTGATTAAAGCTTCAATATCTTGGTTTGTAAGCGGCTCTTGTTTTTTTTAAACTTATTCATGGCTCTCTTAACACCTTTGCCTTTTTTCTCCATTGCCAGGTTATGGCGCTTCTGCTCATCTAATTCTGCCTTATTTTTCTTGGCATCTATTACTGTTTTTGCTATGGCAGCTGATCCCCCAGCCAAGCTCCCAACAGCCCCGAGTGCTGCTAAGATGGCAGGGATGGTAAATATAAACCCCCCCACATGTGATTTTTTTCTTGATTGCTGTAATTTTTTTAATTGGGGGGTACTAAGTAACAATTTCATACCATGGCCCTTTGCAAGACAAGAATTTTTTTCTTCCGCTGCTTTTTGGTTAAAAGACTATCAATAGTTTTAAGAGATTTAAGACCTGCATAAGGTATTTGATACATAACACCCTTGGCCTTCATTCTAGGTTTATTATATACATATTCACAGCCCCCACCCCAGTTTTTGTTTGGTGCTCATAGCTATGGTGGTCCCCAATGCTGCTATTTTTTCACTCAAAGAAGCATCTTTGCTTACAAATCTACCAAATGCAGCCTCTTCTAATTTCTTGTCTGCAACATGTCTCTTGTCAAGATCAGAATGTGTGTTGTATGCTATGTCATGGTCTCTGCAAGCAGCATCTAGGGGATTTACACCAGGATCCCCTCTGTTTAATCTATGATCCAGTTTTGTGCCTGGACCACAATACTGATAGCCTGGAATGTGTAGTTCAAATGGCAGCTTGTTTATAATGTCATTAACAAGCCCCCGACCCTCAGAAATATTCCAAAATTTGGGGGGTAGAGTATTAATAATTTTTATGAGATATCCAATCCCCTTAGGGTCATTCACTATAAAATTAGATAATTTTGTGCTTATCATGTCCATAATTCCAACTTTTTCATTGTAAAAATTGTGGTTGCCAGCATTTTCTTCCCCAGCTATCACCAATAACCTATCCACAAGTTTCCTGACATCATCAACCCACACAAATTCTTTAGGCAGGGTGTTGTATTGTTTGATTCCACTGCCAGTCTTGATCTGTGACCATATGGGCTTGATTAAATTATTGTATTTTGCCCCACTGCTCGACTTGACTCTTTTTTGTGTGGGATCATTGTTCTGGTATAGAGCATCTGATTTTATTAATATTTCTTTGTAATACTCATAATCTTGCTCTGTATAGCTGCCAGGCCTTTTCCTAGTCATCAGTTCCCACAACCCAGGTGTGCCGGGATATTTAACAAAAGCACCTTTTTCTCCGAGACGAGATTCTGAATATACAATTATATCATCTCCCATAAATGTTACTCTGAAATTGCCAATTCTATGAATGATGCTACCGTCAAGCTCTGTGTCGGCATATAAGCCAAAAACCTCATCTTTGTTGTCTTTAGGTGTGGTTAAATATTTTTGAGCAAGAAGACCCAATTCAATAGGATCCTGAGTAGCTTCAATTCTTCTAGGAGCAAGAGGACTAGGTGTATGAATACTGGAAAGTGGGGTGAATGGATAATCTAATATGTTCCTTGCAGCTACAGGCACAAGCTCTGTGATCAAATCTTGATTTTGCTCTGTAACAGTTTTGATATTCTTACCTAAATTATTAATAGCATCAATTACAGGCTGTTCTGTTTGTTTGTGTTTTTCATAAATTCCACGGTTCTGTGATTTCCATCCCTTGAATCTTTTTACAAGATAATCTCTTAACTTAAGATCATCAATGATTGGCCTTTTCATGGTTATTTATATACGTCTCAACGTCTAGAAAATCGTTGATTTTATTTCTGTATTTGCCACTATTGGGTGTTCTTGTCATATCAATTGTGACAAACCCATAACTGTTTTGATTCCAGCACCTACTGCAAAACTTGGAAAAATCATTGTAGCTCAAGTCCCCACCTACATATTCATCATGTATGTGTTTGAGGTTGGTATGATCTTGATGAAACACACATATAAAATTGCTGTTGTCTCGGATCAGCTGCTTCGGTATTTTTGAAAAAGTCTGTGCCAGGTAGAAACAATCAATGTTTTTGTGCCGCCCCTGTGTAAAGAAATTTCTAACCTTGTTTTGATTATCCAGTATAATATCATCAAACACAACAACAGAATTATCGCGACCTTCATGAAGTGGCTTAACATCTGATTCAAAAGTGGCAATATCCAGTCCATCATATAGCTTCATCAGCTGCTGATATTTTAATTGTTCCAAGCTCTTAGAGAAGACATACAAGTGCCTGTTTTTCCAGTCTAACCAGTTGGGTGCCAATAAAAAATTATCAATCATTAGTGTAGTTTTACCACAAGCCGATGGCCCAACAATAAGACATCTAATATTATCAGGCAGCAACTTGCCATTTCTCTTAATCTGCTGTTCAGGTTCTGGCAGCCTCTTTATAACATCCCAGGTGTTCTTAGTATCACTTTGTCTGCATCGATCCAGCTGTGTTCTGGGAGTCCTAGCCATTTGACAAGTAACTTGTTGCCTTTTCAGCGGATGATTTTTTCTATGAGATATGTGTCAGGCTGCTTACTTTTGCTGAGTTCTTCTTCATAAAACCTGCCTTTGAGAATTTCTCCTCGATGATCTTTTATTATATATGTGTTAAGGGTCCCGGGTTTAACTTGAACCACTGTAAATAATTCGGTGCTCCAGTTTCTTGTAAAGCCTCTTTTGAATAAGTGCTTATATTTGCTGATTCTTACTTGATCACCCACCCTGTATTTGGCCTTTCTTGTTGTTGGCTGGTATCTAGGATAATAAACAGTGCTGATCAATTTTTGCTCATCAGATGAAGTTACTTCAGAGGGTTTCATGTTGATTGTGGAATGAACAGAGTTGTTATATTTATGTAGAAGTTCTGGAAGAATATTAACCCATTTATAATTACCTTGAAGTGTAAATTGTTTATACATAAGATTTTTTAGAGTTCTGTTGAATCTCTCTACAATTGAGGCTTTGAGATCACTGTAACTCGAATAATGTTTTATTGCCTGGCTTTTAATAAATTGTTGAAACACTGAATTATAAAATTCTTTGCCATTATCTGTTTGCAAATAGCGCGGTGATCTTCCTGAATGATTGATGATTGTCCTGAGGGCTTCTGTAACACATTTTCCAGTCTTGGATTTGAGTGGCACAGCCCAGGCAAATTTTGAAAATGTATCTATTACAGTGAGTAGATACTTGTAGCCCTTGTTGATTTTGTCTAAGTTTTTCAACTGTCCACTTGACAACTCAATCAAGTCGCTTTGCCATAAATCATCTATGCCCTTTGTGACTACTGGGAGTCTCTTATAATTATGTCTGGCTTGTCTGTGTAGTTCATCAACAACTAGACATAATATGAAAACAGGAATATTGCAACTATGGGGTGTTCAGCAGCTGATACTACAGGATTTTCTAAATATAATTTGTCTCCTATTTGTATATGAAATTCCAGAGAGCCATCATCTTCAGCATAAGATGTTTCTAATGTATTGGGATCTGTAAAATCCTCTAACTCTACACTGGTGATTTTCGCTTTGTTCTCAGCATTTGTTATTGATAAGGTAGGGTAGTGGTGTGCCTGTGGTTGATGCCAATATTTGATCTTGATTGGTCTCAATGTGCCCCCAACAAAAAACTGATAATAAAATTGTGCAGGGGACAGCATATATATTTTGCCACCTGGTGTAAATGGTGAATCATATTCTTTGTTGGGGATGCTGTACAATTCAAGAATTACTGTATGTTTAGGATTCTCGATTATGCCTGTTATTTCTTTTTCTGCTGTAAGCAATCTACTTGTTACAGATTCAAGATGCTCATTGATGGTCCTAACAACATCATCATGGCCTGGCTTGATTTTTATGTCCACAACAAGTTTCTTGTATTGTTGCACAATATCTTGTAGCTGGGAGGCAAAAACAGACAGAGCATTTGCTTGATTGGATTCCATGGTTCCTAGCTGTTGCTTGATATTAGCTACAATTTGTTGCAAATTTTCAACAACTGCCAATTTTGAATTTTGAGCAGTAAGATCATGGACCTGTCTTCTGATATCCTCAAACAGGGCATGCAATTCATTAATATGTTGATTAGTTGGTAGAGTGGCCACTGTCTGAGTAAGTTGTTTGATCTCTGTCTGGATATTCTTGATATCTTCTGATTTCAATATGCGATTCACAGCTCTCTTAATATTTTTAAGTTCCTGTGATGTAGGCAGATTTGTTACAGTATTTTGCAAAAATTCAAGTGCCAATTTCACATTATTTAATTCAGATGCATCAGCCACATTTTGCATAGCATTTTGGAGCAGGGCTATATCTGCCTGAGAGGGTGTGGATTGTTGTAAAATTTCAAGCTTTGTTTGAATATCATCGATCAAGTGATGAAAATGAGATAGTTCAGATTCAGTGTTGAGGTTTTCAAGCTTTGTGATTTGTTGCTGGACACTGACAAGTGTATCTACAATCCCAGGCAGGCGAGTTTCTTGTACATTTGCCAAATCACTTTGCACTGCTGCTATTGTACCTTCAAGATGGGTTATGGTACTTTGAATTTTTCCAAAATCTTCATATGTTTCAAGTTGCAGCTTAATATTTGCTACACTCCGAGTTATTGCACTCAAAGCATCAGAAGATGGCAAGTTGTTCATAAAATTTTCAAGTGTCTCAATTTTTTCTTTAACCTCGGCTATGGCATTGTGCAGAGGATCCAGATTAGGTATTTGGAGTGACTGAATCTGTTCTTTTAGAGTGGAAATCACTAGATCAAAATCTTCTTGTGATTTTATGCTTTTGACAATTGTTTGGAGCTGTGTCTGGACATTATTTATCTGTTCTTCTAATTGTTGTTTCAATTGTTCAGAGTTGGTGGCCTGGGTCTTAAATTTGGCTTGAAGAGCTGCTACAGCTTCTTCTAAACTTTGAAAATTATCTAATGTTGCAAGATCAGTATATTTCTGAAGCAACAATTTGAGTTCAGAATCAATTTTAAGAAGAGGGTCCATGCATTGTGATTGTAAATTTGTAATTTCTAATTGAAGACTGGCATTGAGTGTGGTTTGTAAAGCTTGTAAATCACTTCTTAATTTCTTGACTCTGACATCAAGCATAAGAATCTCATCACTGTGATCTTCATGTCTTGTATGGCCAAATATATCATTAGGCATTTTTGTTTTAATGGTTATTTATTATAGAGTATCTGATTCTTAATTCTATAAAAAAGGGTATAAGCTTGTCATATGATCCAGGGACCTCAATATATAAGCAGTCACCAGCAGAAACAGTATATACAGTGCCAGAAATCATGTTTGAGTGCTTAATTCTATAAATATTTCTCCCTACTGAAATCTTGACATCACCCTCAGGGGTTGTAATAAATTGCAATTGCCCACCTACAGGTAATTGGTAATGATTTAAATTATTGTTAAATATGTACAATGTTTTACCTGTTTCTTCATCAACATCTGTAAGTATGCTGTTCAGATGAATAATTAACAAGCCACTCAGTTTAGACAGCATATCAGAAGAGGGTTGTGGTGTTGGCAGGTCCATAATAACCTGTTTTTTGAACCCAAATAAGTTCATGGGCATGTTTATTTATTTCAAATCATGCTCTGTCATTGGGCATTGTTTGCCACTTCTCAAATCACAATGACCCCATGGTAAAGTATGTATGCCACATGATAAAATACATCTCTTATCATCATGTGGGTCCAGGGCCACTTTTCTTACAATATTTGAAGTCAATAAGTGATCCACACTCTGGATTCTGGATTCTGATGTTTTGATTGAATTCTGGGATTTGAGGCAATTTTCATAATCTTCAAATTGAAGATCTTTTTCAACAGTTACTTTGCCAATACCCTTGGCCTTTTTGGCAACAGTGCCACTACATGTCTCAAAAGTGTACATCTTGGCACTTAACCCAGCAAATTTCACAATAACATCACCACATGTCTCATCTTTTAACTTGCCAGGCACCTTTTTGTTGTGGGGTTGAATCTTTGTATGTTCACTGGTATCAAAGTATTGAAACAATTCAGGCTGTGACATATCTTGATAAACATCTTCTGTTTGAATATCAAGAATAAAACTATCCGTGTCCATGTACAATAATTTTACACGATCACCATAAAAAGGTTTCAACACATCATAATAGAGCTCCAGCATGTGTAATTTGGCCAATTCCAATATCACAGCCCCTACATAAATAGGTTTATCAAACTTGATCTTTGTTTTCTTCATGTTGAAAAGTGCCATGTGCTCATCATAAATTCTTCTATAATTGAAGTTGGGCTTTGCAACCAATTTTTTGCTCCGGCTGGGGTCAGTAATTATTTTAACATCGGTATGTTTTCTGACATTTTCAATAGTTTTGCCATAGACAGAATTCACCATCAATTTAAACAAGGCCTTATCAAATTGGCTCTTTGCAGATGTTCGAAGCTCTGTGTTTGTATCAATTTATGGCTTCAACCATCTTGAGTGCCTGAACCTCAAAACTTTTCCAACTTTGGTCACTTGAACACCATGATTCATCTGGAACTGGAGGTTTTTGTAATATATGACATAATCCTGTTTTGGCTCCAGGGTCATCATGAGCTTCTTCTGTTTAGAGCCAGGTGAGCACTGAACCTCGGGAATTGGGGGCAGATCAGAAAATATGTTGTGCAAATTATCTGGAATTGTCAGATCAACCTCTAAGAACAGGCCGTAGTTACTGTCATCAAAATCCTTAAGATCTTCAATATTGTAATTTTCAACCCACTCAAGCCCTGCATATGGCAGTTTTTTCATCATGGCATAACCATAGAGGCTGTTTGCATCTACATACAGTATAAAATTTGATGGCCGTGCTGGATCATAATCAGGCAGCATAATATGCTTGTTATTTGCTCTGGCATATCTCTGGGAACATTGCACCATCCCTCCTCTTATACATTGCTCCATAAACAGATACATATCTTGATCGTGGATCAGATCCAATTGCTTTTTGGTATTCAAAAACGTTGCGGCCCATGCTAGGCCCGGGGCACTGTAAAAATACACTGGGTCCAGTTTATAATTTTGCATAGAAGATTTTCTGAATGCCTGCAATATATCAGCTAAGAGGGTCACATCAAGTTTCAAATATGCCATGTGGTAATCACCAAATGTCTTGCAATTTAAATTGTTCCACATCAACTGGGCATGGTGATAATCATCATCAGTGATTCTAGATCCTCTGATTTTGCTGTAAAACTCTTCTTGTGGTGGCAGGGAACACTCATCAAATTTAGAAAAATCTGTAACATAGTCATATGGATATACACCCTTCCGCCTAATTAATTTCAGGTCCTGATTTGGAAACAAAGCACGTGTGATTTTGAATTGATCATCAGATAATTGAGAGGCCAGTGTAGCCAGGCTAGCAGATAAAAATCTGTAAGAATCAAGAAATCTTATGTGAATAGGAACACCATCAACTTTAATTATCTTGCTAATAGATATATATTTCTCATCATTTTCAGCTAAAATATTTAAATTCTGCTTGTCAAACCCCTTGTACCTGATCAGATGATGGAAATCATAATTGGATGCTCCATGGCAAAATATGGGGACAAATCTTGGTCTCTTGATCTGAATATTGCAGCTATTACACAGGGCCATTAAGAATTTACCATCTGTATGAGAATGGTGTTTCACCTTGATATTTGTATCTGAAAATTCAGAATCACATACCGGGCATTTTTCTGCATTGTTGAAATCTTCAATCTCTTCCTCTGTTAAAGGCAACATGGGCTTTGATTTTAATAAGATGTTAGATGCTATGTCACGGCACTCATTTTCTATTCTAAGTGCAAATTCTTTGATGGCATCTGGTCCCATGTATGAATCTTTTTTAGTAACAACACCATCCTGTACAACCATATAACAAAAACTGGAAGGTTCATGTAGCTGGTATGATGTACTTGAAGATTCTTCAGGATCTGGATTGCAGAATGCAATAGGTTTGACGTTCGATTCGAAATCACAGACAATATATGCTGGGTGTTCCAACGAGGCTTCATACTTTTTGAATTTGCAATTTTCACTTGGATTGGGCATCACCATATGAACAGGTTTATGGTTGCCACAGTATTTCAGATGCTCAATTAACTTGTTTTTAGCAATTTCTGCATTCACTTCCCGAACCCCATTTATTATTTTTTTACCATCAAATTCAGTTAAACATCTTCTGCACGACTTGAATATTGTATTGGATTTGCCTTGTTGTTTTCTCACTAAAGCTTCAAGACTGTGTATCAGAGTGTAATGATATGTGCCATCCCTTTCAATTAAGAGCAGATCAATCGGAACAGCAGAATCATCATCAATTATACTAATTCTGAGAGGATCTATCAAGCAATTGTCACGGCCAGTGGAACAAATAAATACATTAATAGATAATTGCTTACCATTAATATCCCGGGCCCTTTTTTCAAATTTATCAATATTCTGAACAGACATTGGATATTCTAAACCCTCCATTGCCTCATCAAAATCATGTTCATGTTGTTTGTAATAATTTATTCTCTCAGGATGCCTTGAAACTGGATACAAAGCAGCTAAAATACACCACAAAAAGCATTTCTCATCATTATTTTTTATATTAACCACGGCTTGTTTGTTTTTAATATTGGCAGGTAATGGCAAATATGTAGATCCTTGTAATGGGCTGAATTCAGAAATATTAACATATAACTTGTGTGGAGAGCCGCACAGGCTCCATCCTGACTCTTTTGCCGCAAATTCAGAGTGTTTAATATTCAATTGATCTATCAAACTGCTTATTATTTTGTCTGAATTTGCATTTGAATATACCGGTACAGTTTCTGTTATGTGGGGCTGTGTAAATTTTGTGCCATTTGGCTTCTTATATTGTACAAACAATTTAAGGGACAACTTATAAGAGCCATTTTGTGCATTTAGAATTGCCTGCACATCAGGATTTACACTGTTCAAGAAATTCTCAATACCACATCTTGGCTCTGATACAAACCGATAATCCCTAAGTTGGGCATTAAAACTGCTATGGATAGGTGCATGGCGTGGCTGCTTTGCAGGTGAAGCATTAACAGGTGTTTCATGCTTCCTTTTCAGACCAGATGTGGATGGTTGTGAGGGCAATGCTGATGACTGTACATAAGAATTACACTTATGCCATTTGTAATATGCCTTGCTTAATATTTTATGGCATCTTGGACACATTTTTGTGGCTTTTCTGCATTTCTTAGAGTTACAAATACGGCAATGCCTAGCCCAATGAGAACTAGATATATTTTTATTACACCGATTGCAATATTTTTGTTTTGGCATTTTTTCTTGTTGTTTATTATATAAGATTTTCTGGGCTTCAATTCAAAACTTTATACTTAATAAAAAATATCAGTTGGGTTCAGCAGTTAGTGGCTGAGCTGGTGCTTTTATACCCAAACAACAGCAGTAACTAGGTTTTGGTGATAGTTTTGCTGATGTACAACACACTTCATCAGGTTTAAAACCTCATCTCTATATCAACTAAATACAATTCAAAATTGGATTTTGAACTGTGCAATAAATATTCTGTAAGTCTCACTTGTGTTTATATTAACAGAACAATACAAAACCAGAATTGTATTCAGGATTGTATGTGTTCATACAAAAAAGCCATATTTTTGACAAGTTTATAAACAACAATCACACAGATATAGCTTTTACACACATGGCCGAATCTGTCTGAGCAGAGGAGGGAGGGGGGGGGTTTCAGATTTGGGGGCTATCAACTAGCAGTAATTATTCTCAAAATCTCACTTGTGGACATATTATTTTGCCACATGTATTTCAATCTTAAATATTTTATCAGGACTCGAACCCCGAGCCTTTTGTTTACAAGGCAACAATATTATCATTTTGCCATCAGGGGAGGCTTCATATTTTATGAGGACTTAAACCCGAACCTCCACACCTGAAAAATTAGGGTATAAACCCCTCTTGCCATTGTCTTAAGTATGGGTAAATCTATCTGTTGAGCCCTCGCCTTTTCTACACTAGAAATTCAGAATTTCTTAAAAATCAGAGCATATCACACCTGAAGAATTGGGGTACAGGCCCCATCTTGGCATTGTTTTAAGTGTAAGCAAATCTGATTGTTCAATCAAATAGCCTCGCCTTTTCTACACTTGTAAGTGGTCCTCATCCTATATACTTTTATACTACTTACCAAGAGATTCTACTTGTAATGACGAAGAAGCAGTGGCGCAACCACGGGGGGAGACAGGAGGCATTAAATTTAAGAGAGGGGCATGGGTGGCAAACATTGACAGCTGTAAAGGTGTAAAGGCAATTGGACCCCTAGATTTCAAATTTTATGCAAATAAAAATAAATTATTTGAGCTCTATTAAATCAATACTGTTATGAGTTTGCGAATCATTGGATCTAAACATTTTCTTGCTCGCCTCGCTCGCAGTATATTTTTTCCCTGTGATGCATTGTAAATTACCAGAGAGAGAAAGTAAGACTTCTCCTAATTCATTTTGTCTTAAACGCACGAACAATTGTTTAGAGGAAACGGAACGTACATTTGAGAGACGATTTATATCATTCTTGCTCTTGGTTTATTACGAGGTGGATGAATTGACGCACACAATTTAGTGTTAACATGCTGCATATGTATTTTCTCATTTACGTCGCTCCACGTTGCATGTGTGTAACACATATGTTGTGCATGAAAGTTATGCATGTCATAATTATATTCAGAATGCATATATCACGCATTTTCTATCTTAAAAAAGGAAACAGTTTGTGTGCTTGTTTACTATTATTAATGTCAAATTGAACTTTTTGAACAAAATATTTGAAATTGTTTGTTCCAACACAAATGCTTTAGCGCCGACTTCTACCCCTTTTTTTGCGTAATTTACGAGGATAGAAACGTATTTGATACTACTACTACTACTACTACTACTAATAATAATAATAATAATAATAATAATGATGATGATGATGATGATGATGATGATGATGATGGCATTGTTGTTGTTATTGTTGTTGTTATTATTATTATTATTATTATTATTATTATTGGTACGATTATCACGTTACTTGCCCCTCCCCCCGGCAGACAAAAATTCCTGGTTGCGCCTCTGCGTAGAAGTGATATTTATCTGCTTCAAGACCTCACAATGAACAGTCAATAATACAATGAAACTGTTGAATTCCTGCGTGTTAATATTATACAAAGAGAAAACTTTCAAAACATCATATATTTTTCTAGAACATACACAGCGTGTTCTGTTCATCGTGTCGGATTAAGCATTTTAACAGTTTCATTCGCTTTATTTCTTGATCACGGATTTTATCTTTTGCCATCGCAGAATCATGTTACCAAAAGCTATTAAAAGACTTTGTAAACTGTTTCAGAAGAAAAATGTTATTTTCCTGTTACCTTCTACAGCATCATTAAGAACAAACTTTACACTATGAGTAGTGCAATGTATGTAATAAGATTGAGGCACTGACACAGACGAGACCTGATGGGGACACAGTCCGTCACAAAATTTTGAGAAAATCAAATTTTTCAAAAGAAAGCAGTAAATATGCTAAATGCACCTCCCCCTCATAAAGACATAAAGACAATACAACATGCGCCTCCTCTACAACGTAGCTGTAGAATCCGTTTTGACAATTCCAGCTCCCTCCGGAAAAATAACTGCGTACGCTAGAGGCTCGATGTGCAAGATGTTGGTTTCTTTTATTTAGGAACACAGATTTTCAGGCCAGCCTTCCAACCCTAGCTTAATTGTGTTAAACCTTGGATAATTCTATGCCGTTTAGCATTCTTTGCTTACCATAGTGGGATATCGTAGTAGCTACAGTTACTGCAGACGCGCATCCATTAGAGAACACCTCCTTTGCGGCTCACACGTCTCTATATATGCCTACAATGGCCCAATCTAACAAAAAGTTAAGTCACGAAAATCCATTAGAGTTTTCTGGCGTTTTGGTGGCCCATTTACCTTGAAGCCCAGGGCCCAGTGTTGCCACATAAAGGGAAATTTCCCTTCATGAAGGGAAAATACCAAAATTCAATGGAAATTTTACGACACCAAACTCAATATTTGTACAGATTATGTACTACTTATTATAATTGTATGCGATTTTTAGTGAAGGGAAAAATTGAATGCAAAAAAGGGAAATTTTACCCATAGTAAAGGGAATTTTGCCCCCCGGGAAGGGAAATTGGACCCCCAGTTTGTGGCAACACTGCCCCGGCTGCCCCAGACTAGTTACGCCCCTGACTTCGGCATGCCTAACACGACATATTAAATTGCATTGCTGTTTGAGGAACTCTTCTGTTCACATTACATACTTTTTTTTAAAGTAAAAACAGAAAGCTAAAGGTCGTTTCAGTTCTTACCGCGGACGCTCTACAAGCTGGCAAGGGAAAGTTGGTAGCGGGGAAGCGACCAATCCAGCGAGATAAGAAACTCAGCAGCCTTTAGAATGACGTTTACGTAGTACTTATTTCCGCCACGTCGTATCTCTCGGCGCCACCGCTGTTGTCTGGTTGGTCTGCGGCGAATTCCCATCTCCCCACTTTCCTTGCTAGCTTCTAGAGCGCCCGCCGTAAGAAGAAAATACATTTAGTATTAGTAATACTTGTTATTAAAATGTATATACTTCCGGTTAAGAAATTGTGCTTTGTGGAGTATGTTTACTGTACCATTTCCAAGGGCGTATTCACGAGGAGGGTCCAGGCAGTCCGAACCCCCCCCCCCCCGCCATTTCCTTTCTTGTTGTTAATACTATGGTAGGTTCAGCATAATTTCCGCTGAGACCCTTGATGTGGCAGGTGTACAAAATTCTCTGTGTGCAAATGCTCAAAACAAAACTCTACTTGTACAGTCACGGACACTTCTGGGTTGTAACAATTCCATTGGTTCTCAATGGTGTCGTTACAACCCAGAAGTGTCCGTGACTGTACATTGCCCTATGCATTGCTTTTATTATAGGATTCTTCTAATTTACGTTAAATAGCTCAACCAAGACGAGAAGAACCCCGGCAAACTGGCGAGATAAAGGAGATAGTAATTTGTTTTATCCTCTCGCTTCCTCTTCAATTGTGCCCGAGTGTCGCGGTGTTGCCCTAGAAAGAAAAATTGAAGACACAATTTTCCGAGCCCCATGTCGACATTGGAAAATGCTGTAGGAATTAATTTCTGTTAGGTCATTATCTCTTGTCTACTCTTACGGCGGACGCTCTACATGCTAGCAAGGCTAGCGGGGAGGGTGGAGAGGGGAATACACAGCAGGCTAACCAGATGCCAGCGGTGGCGTCGAGAGTTACGACGTGGCGGGAGGAAATACTACGCGCACCTCATCCTACAGGCTACCACGTTTCTTATCGCGCTGCATTGTTCGATTCCCCGCTCCCCACTTCCGTTTCCAGCATGTAGAACGCCCGCCGTAAGACTTGACAAGAACATTTTTTATAGTAGCTTTTAAAAAATATACAGGGTGACTCAAAAGTCTCTTAACAGCACCTATAATATGTAAAGGAGTTAGCCTAGGCACAAATGGTCATGATAGAAGCAGGTTAGGCCTAGGGGGAAACATACTGGTGTATTCGAAATGGACGTTCGTCGATGTCGAAGAAACTTTCACCATTGCATTTCTCGTGAAATTCTAGCCTCGTTTGATACATCACAGTATCACTTTCACATTTAAAATTTGATTTCAATTCAAAATGCCGGACGTCCGTTTCGAACACACCGATATGGTTCCCCTAGGCTTAACCTGTTTGTATCATGACCATTTGTAGAGTGAGATTACTTTCGTAACATCTCTGGTTGTTTTGCATTGGCAGCTTTGGAGCGAGTCATAAGTCCTAGAGCAGCCAATCAACAAACGAGCCGCTGGCGTCATCTCTACCCAGCACCTATCGCTATCTCTGTTGCTCGCGCTCTGGACTGTTGGTAGGCTCACTAACTGGACTCGCGCGGTCAGCTGGAGTTGTTATGAAAATAATCTGACTTGTACCCAGCATAACTCCTTTGTATTTTATAGGGGGTGTTAAGGGACTTCTGAATCACCTTGTATAGGTGTAGATTGAATTCGATTGTCGACTAGAGTACAGAAACACAAATAAATGAGAATGTTATTTCCTAAATATGGAATCAAATTTTGTTTTAGCTGTAAGTCTCATCTGTATCTTGAATAGTTTCAACAATATCATTAAAAATAGTTGATTTACTTCTTTACTGGCAGTCCTTCGCATTAAACTAACATTTGTGAGATAGATATGTACAAGCCACTTTAAATGGATTGTTGTTGATTTTTTTCTCGGTTCAACAGATTTTATCTCTGCAACTCCTACAGTTTTCTAGATATCAACAGTTGACACGGAGGTTCGGGCTCCTAAATTCAATATGAAGCAAAAGATGAAAAAATGACAATTTGGATATTATTTTTTAAAATGTTCGTTCTAATGCCACGTTATGATAAGACCGGATTGTTAAAGGTCAAGGAACTCATAAATTCTAATGGGTTTTATTACGTGTCGCAACAGGACCGACATGTTTTCTTCTCGTGTCATTTATATTCGGGCCAAGTTTCTTATTGTTTCATTTCAATACGAACTTGGACCGGATTTAAAATGATCCGGAATAAAGGTTCCCTGGACCGTATTTAAATTGTTCCGGTGAAAGGTGCCGCCTTCCTTCCATGTCCTTTCAATCTATCAACAGGCGTTACACAAAATTAGGAAGAAAAACACAACAACTTAAAATCATCATAGCTTAGCTGCATGGCTGGGGAGAAACCTGCGCTCGATCGCCAGCTCTAAACTTCGAAGGAGACGAAGAAAGTGAGCGGAAACATCCATCGGGACACTTTCGGCTGCTCTCATACTGAACTAGGCTTCGTGGCGTTCCTCTCTCGAACCTTTAGGCCACCCTCTGTCGTCAGCGTCCTCGAGCATAAATCGCCTTCGAAAAATTATACAATCGCAGCTATTACATTAAAAAAATCACGAAGACAAAGCGCCCATCCTCATTTTTACCTTCCTATTTCCTTCACATCACCTTTCATATTCAATTTAATCTGTTTTCTATACCTCGGTTGAACTCGGTGGGCTAATGGGATACTCTGACCCCTCTCAGGTAATGGTGTAGAAGAGAAATACATGTGGTATGAGGTTTCAACTGTTATGTACTAATTCATTTTGACGCAGGCTGTGGGAAAGGGAGATTAGATAAATTAACAACGTCCGTTTCTGAAGAAAGGTCTGCGTCTTCAGCATGCTTCTTTAAGGGCAATTCCTTTTCTGAAGATGTTTTTTTTTTTTAAGATTCTTTCATACATTTTACATGGGTTCTTTACAAGTTTCCAAGGTTCAAATTGCCGAACAATTTCACTTTCTTATTACATCTATACAACTCTTGCAGTTCACATTACATTTACTGAACATGGATTAAGTTGACAAATTCGTTATAAAGACGACTAGGCGCTTGCTTGGAACTTTCTGAACGTCCCTGACATAATAAAGCATAACTTTTACATGACTGGCGAAAGTTTTGAGTATTGACTCCGAGTTAATATTAATAAGTTGTTCCAAACTAATTGGACAATATGGTCTGTTTTCAAGATTCTTCAAAATACGAAGAATTATAAGAATGATATAATTTGAAGAATATTCGAGACATCGACTTGATATCGGGTATGGCAAAATGTTAACATGTTTACAGGGCGAACCTAACCATGCAAGATATCAATGATGAATATCATGATATATAATTAATAATTACTTTGGACAGAATAATGTGATATTTTCCCGTACGATTGCATGTTAGCATGCACACAGGGCGAACCTACTCATACGACAGAATAACAATGTCTCTAAGTCAATTTGAGAACTAGGACTAAGTTCTTGAACCCTCCCATAAAGGGAGCTGAGTATTTAAGATGTTAATCCATCGGAGTCGGTAATGAAAATGCCCCAGAATTAGGTTTCGAGGCTGTATTTATACCCCCGCATATAAAGCAGAGCGCCTCCCGTGACACAAAAGATAAACATACAGCTGTGATATAGAGAACTAATTTATGTACAATGGCAATATTTTAAAGAGTAAACAGTATGTTCCATAAGGTTGATTTTTCTATGCCTAAAACAACAAATATGACCCTTGAAGTTTCTATAATATTCTCTATTACAAACTTTGTTACATTCGTAAAGACTTGTCTATAAATGTCCATAAGGCTTTATGATATTATGAAATTAGCTCTTATGGCTTTCTTAATGTTAAGTCCGAAACAGAGTAAAAACATATTTGTAACTAATTGTCAACAATGGAAGATTTTGCTTTCATGAAGATTATAAATAACAAACACGAAACTTTTCAAAGACAAAATTATGTAATTAGGTCGACATTAAATATCATAACTTTCATAACGTTTATTGTGAATATGAGAAGCAAAATAATTAAGAATAACATTAAATATGGCCGAATCTTTGATAGGATTCGGGAGTACCGGAAAAAATAATTCCTGGACCGTATTTAAATTGACCCGAAAAGAAAAGTCACCTAGACCGTATTTAAATTAATTTGCAAAAAAAGATTCCTGGACCTTATTTAAATTCATCCATAAAAAAGGTCCTGCACGGTATTTAAATTGATACGTAAGAACGGTTCCTGGATCAAATTGAAATACTTTACATATAAAATGTTTCTTCAAGGTCCAGAACCCATTAATTTTAAATTCCTGGGCCTTAAACAACACTGGTTTAAGCGGGGTCCGAACCCTGCGCAATATACGTTCGATTTTGGAGATTATACTCTGTCCCGGCTATCTCTGGAGTAAGGCCGCGCAGAGCAGCAGAGAAGGGGAGGAAATCGAGTGAGCAGAGCGAAGCACTACTCGCTGCTGCGAAGGCTGGTAACTGCAGTCACTTTCCCACTCTACGCAATCCAGTTCCCTCTCAAGCGTTGATTGGTGGAGCCGTCTCGTGTCACTACTTGAGCAGAGACTTGTTTTCTTTCGCCTGCTCCAGAGATAGGTGGACAGGGTATAAGTTAGCGCAGGGGTTTCCAACTGGCGGCCCACAATGCCTTTTTTGCGGCCCCCGAAGCCAGTCTGCAAAATACATTCATTTTATGTATTTTTATTAAAATACGTTCTATTTTTACTGAAGGAACAGTTTCAGAGTATGGACTTCCTTAAACAACAACAACAGATATCACAGGTCATCTGAACGAACAGAACTTGAAACTGCAGGGAAGAAACCAGCTGGTGTCAGATTTAATGGGAAACATAAATGGATTTCGTAATAAACTGAAGATTTTCAACGTTACTTTGGAGAGGAATAACCTGGTCCATTTTCCAAGCTGTCGGCCGCTAGCAGAAGATGAAGAAACACTGGACTTGTTTTAATTCAGTGCAAATATTAAAGAAATAATGAATGAGTTTGACTGCAGATTTAAAGATTTTGAAGAACTTAAAAGCAGCATCCAGCTATTTAGCAATCCTCTTGGAGCTAACATCGAAGAACAAGAAGCTTCTCTCCAACTTGAATTGTGTGATTTGCAAGGCGATGTGTTCCTTCAAACTAGGCAAGAAAAGGGGCCAGAGTTTTTCAAATATCTTTCAAAGGAACGCTTTCCAACCCTTCGTAGTTTTTGGCAAAGAATGACATCGATGTTCGGCAGCACATACACGTGTTAAATTGTTTTTTCTTCAATGAAGTTAATCAAGAACCGCTACAGAAGCCGACTGGCAGATTCTTCACTGCTTCACCTTCTGAGACTTTCAAATACAGAAATTGAAGTGGACATTCCAACTTTAATACAAGAAGCAGATCGGCCTCAATTTTCACATTGAACACTTACTATGAAGGATTCTTATTTGTATGGTGTGTTTTCCATTTCTTTCAGTTCATCCATAAGTATTGGGTTTTTGTGAAATAAATTGTAATTATATAATTTTGATTTGTGATTCCATTGTTTTCATTACCTCATTTTAGAAATTTAGGTCATGCGAAATTACTACATTTTCAGTTCAGTACTTACAATTTTTGTAATTTTTAATCCCCCCCAAAGAAAACAATGCGGCCCACCAATCAACTGCTGCATATAATTTTGGCCCTCGGACCTTTTGAAGTTGGAAACCACTGAGTTAGCGGAAGCCAGAATAAATGCCATATTTTCATAATTTTAAGAATTACACACACATGACTCCACATATTTTCTTTTAACATTTGGTATTAAGGAAACTTCAATCACAAGCAACCGGGCAACCAGTGTCTATCAGACACTGTTGCTTACATTTCTTGTTTCTCTCTTTTTTCTTATTTCACAATATTTGACTTTGTTTGATAAAGAAGGTCAGGCGTAAAAAAATATTGTCAATTTCACTTACGTAAACGGGCAAGCAGTGTCTGTCGGACACAGTGTACAATTGATATGTAAAGAAGTCTACTTGACTATGTATTAACAAATGTTTAATAAAAAATAAAGTATTTAATAGGACATCACATAAAAATATTATTAACGCAAAAATAGAAAAAATGAAAAATATATGAGCAAATAAAAATATTTCCTCACACTACCTTCCGGCCTAAAATGTTTCATATACTATGCTACAAAAATTACAACAACATGCAATTACGATGATGAATACAAGAATTATGGACATAACAATGCTGATTAGGTTAAATATCATGTTACTAGCTTGTTTCCACAGCGATGAAACATAAAAATCTCGCATTAGAAGACAGACACTGCTTGCCCGGATAAGGAAAGGTTTCTGGCGGCCTAACGTGCTCGTTGCCGAAAATATTATCGAGATTCTACTAAACGTTCTTTGAATAATAATGCCACCTCGCTGGTCTAGCGACATCCAGGGCGTGGGATTCCTTTGCAAATGTTCCTTCATCAACGTTATTAACTTTCATCGTCGCGATTAGCCATAGTAACAAAGGCGAGTTAGAGAAATCGTTAGTTCTAAATGGTAATATAAAGTTAACTCGCATGCTTTGAAATAATAATAAATATTTATGGTTCATTAACTAAAATACAAATACATATTTAATTCAAATGTCGTTCAAGGCTGACGGAGACTTTTATTTCTAGGAAATAATTCGAAAGTCCTACAAGTATGAAACTATGTTCGTTTTTCAAAGGAGTCTCCCTGAGCGTTCAGGCACCGCTGTCATCATTGTGTCAGTTCCCTGAGTCCTTTGGCGTAGAAGGAAGGTGACTGTTTGCCAGTGCTTCATCTGTCTTCAATTTCTTCCTTCTCATATGCTCTTCAAGCGGCTCAAACAAACCTCATAATCACTGAGGGCTAAGTCCGGAGTGTAAGAACATGGAGCAAATCCCTCTCGGAGAGTTGTTGCTGTCACATTGACCATGCGGGGCCGTGCATTATCATGGTAAAAAATGTGACATTTGCAGACAACATCCCCGGTCTTTTCTTGGGAATGGCATTACGTACGGCACCCTTGATCAATGTGCTGGAATACTTGGCATTAATCATGACCCTTTCCCAAAAAAAATCCACATAAAGAACACTACATGTCCCAGTCGGACCAATGTGTCAATGCTGTTCACTCAACAGCAACTAGCGTTCTTCTCCAAACTGTTGACATCATTCGTACGCTGTTGCCGGTGACATTGTTTGTTCACCATACTGCGCTTGCAATCTTCTTAAAATTTCAGCTGGGTTGCTTTTTATAAACATAAAAAAAATGTGTTTTAAGAGTTCAGTTCATCTAAAGTCTTCTCACAAAAATTTCGTAAACTTACAAAATGTAAAATACTATTGATTGGTTTGAGAATTATTAAGGCTTTCAACTCACAGTTATTCCCATAAAATATTTTAAATAGTGAGTTTTTCTACAAGACCATTATTTCTATTTTACGAGAATGGATTTATTGATATATTATGTTTACACTATTTGGAACAATTCTGAAATAAAAACGGAAGTTGATAGGTGTCACCGTTCCCGAGATTTATCAAATGAAAAATATCCAATATGGCGGACTCTTTTCAAGATGGCGATTGGCTACTCGACTGAACATATCTCAAGTAGTATAACAATTAATTCTGCTAAGTCCCTTGTTTTTATAATAAGGTCAATGATTCCGGACTTAACCGCCGGACTGTGATATACACTTTTTTTTGGGACTATCTCCATTGGAGACACATTTTATGGCGCATCTTTCATTAAAATACATTATACCTTATATTGTTATAAGTTAGGGTACAACATTTATTCGAAACTATTTTTTTGTCATTTAATTTGTTCAAAAGTTACAAGGCAAAACTTTAAAATGTACTAGATAAATTTCACTTCTTAAAGATTATTTTTTAAATTATTGCAAAACCACCGACATTATCGAAAATTTAAACCAAATCTTTTTTGTAGCCCATTTAATGAGAATTAAGAGTAAAAAATATTACCTGCTTACGACCATGGGTTACGGAGATATCGGTGAATAACTGAGAGTCTGCGAAATTGATATTGGGGGGGGGGTGCTGGTGGGGGAAGCAACTGGAAAAGGGGAGGCGACTTTTGGGAATTTTCACTACTAGTAGTTTTCTAACAACTGACCAAAATTCAGCTTTTACGGAATTATTCCCGATATGAAACCTTTATTCACTGGGCTATTTGCGGGCGCAGACCTCTTATAAAGGTGGCAGAAGCCTTGATGAAATTCAAACGGAGAAAGAAAATCCTCGTTCCATCTCACTGTTTTATTGGGTTGATGGCTACTAATCAGGGTAGTAAATAGTGTATGTTCAGACACACCGAAAATCACTCTATTAGATAATTTCCAACTTCCGTGGCACGGGAGCTCTCTGTCCGCCCATTCACTTCATTTTCCTTCTCTGTGGTTCAGACTAATTTACATCTCTTAAACATCATTTCAAGCAGCTGATTCAATGCTGTCCTGTGACTAATTTTTATGTGTATATGTCCTTAAATGTAACCATCAAACATAACTGCTCATATCCCTCAACAGTGTGCTCATATTAGCCCCATGAGTGGGGGTAATATGGGTTTTGCAGACTTCTGTTTGTGCATTTTTTGTTCCTTAACAGCGTAGATTTTTACTCATGATTATTGATTGATTATTTTTTGGTGCTTTAAGTCAACTTTATGAACAGTAAGGCTAATCGGGACTGGACCTACAGTTTAAAGTGGGATCCGAACCACTATGTGCCTCCAACGGGTTGTGCTCATGTGTACTACCAGATAGAGTGTAAAGACTGAACTTCATTTTGCAGTATGAAACTTATGGGGTTTTGTCGCGTGATCTCGGGTACCCGAACGAGTGAAAAAATCGATTATCATCTTGACATTTTCCGTGCGACAAAATGAACACACATAGAAGTGTTCCGATACAAGACATGAAACTTCTTGAGTTTATCTATCGATCATTGTAACCAGTTTATTTGCATTTTCATTAGTTTCTGATTTAATAATAATTAAAATGTGTCAGCCACTTTATGTACATATTTATATTGTGATTAGCCTACAGCAAAAATTGAATTAGTAAATATTTTAAAATGCAATATTATTAAAATTATGGAAGAACTACTTTTGTTATCTTCATATATTTAAGACATTTATAAAGTAGGAAACTAATTCCATTACCAAGTGGCTAAAATGTCAATAAATTACAAGTTGAAATATTTTTATTATGTATACGTTTTCGTTAAGCTTTTATTTTCTATTGATATGAATCAACTAGCTGATTACCCGGTGTTGCCCGGGTATTTAATGAATTCTAACTATAGCGTAAAATGTAACTAATTTTATTTACCGGTATTTAAAAGTATAAGTACGGTATACAAATTATAAAGTAATATATTTTACAAATTCACTATTATATAAATTTAACAACAATTTATGAACAACATTTTTAATTCCAACTCCAAGAGCAAGAATAAATAAACTGATCGGCATTGGGAGTGTCACTATTCATCTTAGCGACTCTGAAAAGTATGGATTCCACACTAATATCGATCATTTTCGATTATTTTTACATGTCACCCCTCCCACCCGCACCCTTATGGGTGCCAGGGGTGTCCTACCCACACAGTAATCGCGAAGATGAATGATGATTTGGTTTGGTTTGAGTTGGTGTTTTAAGTCCACTTTATGCACAGTAAGGCTAATCGGGACTGGACCTACGGTTTAAAGTGGGATCCGAACCACTGTGCCATGTGCCTCCACCGGGTATCGAACCCGGGACCCCTTGACAACAAGGCGACGACTCTACCACTGCGCCATCGGGGAGGCCCTAAGATGAATGATGATATGATGAAATTGATGAAGGGACACTCACAAAGAACGCCCATTTCCTGGTCAGGATTCGAACCATGGACCACTGTTGTCGTAGCTCGCTCTGCTATACACTCGGCCACGGAAGTCGGCTTGATATCATTGCTGTTATTAATTCCTACTAATGTCGCTGGAAACCGAATATGTGACATATATGGGTCTCGTTATACGTTGGTTTGGAGTTCTTTGAAGTACTGATTCCAATAATGTTTCCTCGAGAAGCGAATATCACTATGAAAGTTTATTTTAAGTCCACTTGATATTCAGAATATATTTAATGTGCATGAATTTACAGTTTAAAGTGATAAGAGTACCACTTACAATGATTCTATAGGGTTGGAATTCGATACACTTCATAACATGACGAAGGATGTTACTTCTGCGCCATCTGGAGGTAAAATGTGAGCAATGTAAGCAATATAAAAGTATATGAAATAATTCAATTTTATGTTCGGTAAGGTTAGCCGGGACTCGAACCAGAGTGTCTTCACCGGACACAGAACTTGACAACTTTAGCACTACACCAAAGGCGGTGGAAATTTCTCATGATGCACACAAATGTCCAAAAGAGATCCATTGGATATCCCTTGGATATTCGTGTCGGAATTTCTGAATATCCAACAGATTGGCAGGAATATCCAATAGACATCCATTAGATGTCTCCTCGGTTTGATTTGATTTGGTGTTTTAAGTCCACTTTATGCACAGTAAGGCTAATCGGGACTAGACCTACAGTTTAAAGTGGGATCCGAACCACTTGTGCCTCCACCAGGTATCGAACCCGGGACCCCTTGATTACAAGGCAATGACGCTACCACTGCGCCATGGGGGAGGCCCCTAGATGTCTCCTGGATATCCATTTGTCCATATACGTGATATCCAGAAATGGATATGTTATGAACATATCCTGATCACTTTTGGACAAGTGGGACGTTATCTGGACATTATGCTTTTATTTAGACATTTTTTTTACATAGTTTTGATATTGTATCGATACGAAAAATATATCATTTAGACTACGTTTGTATCTTATCTGGACATTATTTTGATACGAAAATAACAGTTTCTGGATGTTGTTGGGATATCACAAGGATGATTCCATGATGTTTTATTGACTAGAATGGAACATATTATGGACATTTTCCTAGCATATATGGATATAACGGAAGTTTTTGTTTGTTTGTTGTCATATTTTAACCTTAAGCGTTTCTCGGGTCAAAGAGATACTAAGCAGTCAATAGGGGTCAACTGTCTACATGATGTCTGAGAGATATACTGCTTGACCAAGCTAGAAATAGAGCAACGGGAAATATTTATTGTGTAATTGAAGCTTCTTCAGATATTTGGATTTACTTGGCATTTCAACCATATTCGTGACTGACACTTGATTGCATCTGCTTTGCGGAGGTGTCCACTCCACCGCCTGCCCTCTGGTAGTGAATGCAGCGTTGGCTCACACATTCCTCGTGCATTAAGGCCAGCAGCTGCGGGCAATAGGACAAGTTTTCGTTTTCTTGAAAGAGAGGCTACATCTCCCACGAGTCCTCCTCCACAAGGTTTTGTAACGTCTTCTCTAAATGTCAGAGGCGACTGGGCAACTCGAACATTCGAGAAAAGGAAAGCCATTCCTAGGAATATTAGTTTTTCCAATTCATCCGTTCGCGGAAAAAGTGGTGATGAAGTATATTGTAAATACAGCAATTGCGTACGAGAAAGGAACTGATTGGGCTACAGCCCCTTCAGAAATTTTGAGAAAATCGTAATTTTCAAATGAAAACAGGAAGAAACCAATGCACGGTGATCCGGAATGCGAAAAAAATTGGCCAAAATCAGGAGCTTGCTATTTGACCCCTAAATCAATACAAATGTGTAAGATTATCACACTTTGGGTCCACAGAATTCACATGAGATTGATTATTTTGTTTTTTATACAAAAAGTATAATTTTGGCCTATTTCAATACACACTTGAAACCAGAGTAAAACTAAACATTCATTTCCAGAAATAGAATAAATAATAACAAAAATAATGAAAATAAGGATTATAATGATAGTAATAAAATAATAATAATAGTAATAATGAATGTGAGAAGTGTCGTTAAAATGAATTTATGCACAATATGTTTAAAGCGAGGAAAACAGACTTCCTATCAAATCACTTTAAAGACAAATTAATATATTTTAAGGCATTAAATAATATTTATTTACTAGTTCCGATATCTTTCCGTCTTCCTTTAAATGTACTTTGGTGGTGAATGAGAGTTCCTTAGACGTATTTTCCAGGCGAGGCTCTTCATTTATCGCCTATTATTTTTGTCGCTACTTTCTTCAAAACTAATATCTGCTTCTAAGATTGAATAGAGTGAAGAAAAAGAAACTACAAATACATTTTTTTTTAAAGTCAACTGAAATTATTTTTAAGAAAATTATCTTCTTTTCCGCAACAGTTTTCATATCCTTAGAATACTTTGCTGCAGCACCGCGACACATCAACACTAAAGGTTTAACACAATCTTAGGCGATATTTTCAAAATTTATAGAATCTAACGCGAATAAACAAATTATTAATTTGACAATTTTTATCTTCATCAGATTATTCAGGAATAATGTTTCGTGGATTTCCATGACACACCCTCACCATTAACCCGCAAGGACACATGAATGGGTGAAAAATGACCCAAAAGGTTTTGAAATATTTTTTTCATCTTTACCAATGAGTATGCCTGAGGCGACCTTTCTCAGTACCTTTCCAGTAAACACTTTCCAATGTCATGACCTTGAATCAGCTATGTGGCTTCCTTAGTTACCCTCACAGGGCAGCAGAAACATCGCCTTTGTAAATTTCACCCACACGTGCGTTCCTGCGTTTCAGCTTGGTATTTAAACGTGATCTTTTCTCTCATTTTTATCAATTGTGAAATACAATAAAGATATTCAAAATTAATACAATTAGTTTAACCAATAAAGGTATTTACACAGCCGAGTCTTTGGGAAAAAATTTAAGGGAGGGTGTTGATGAAGATTTTGGGAGGCGTTAGGGGTTGTTGGGGACGTTTGAATAAATTTCTGTTACACTGCACTAGTTCTATATGTATTAATATTAAGCATCTGCTGATACCGAAATCAGAGACGACCTCTTCCCCTAGCCCGCGCACACGTGACCACGTTTGATTCAGGGTTGCCAGCTGACCCATTAAGAACGGAGCACACGTTCACAAATAAGCTAAATTTGTCAAAAATAGCAAAAAGTAGCAAAACTTTTCTCCCGTGTCGTTTTCACAATACTTTAAAGTATCCTTAACTTTAGGAATCTTCTCGGGAAATAGCGGCGAAAGCTATGTTAACTCAAGATAACTTTTGTAATTTCAAGTCAAAAATAAAAACATTATATTTTATTGTAATTCAAATGTGTGTTTTTTATGTGCATTACTGAGAAGTTGTGATTCTACCTAGCATAATTATATTGCCCGTCGAAAAAATAATTGCTACAACAAGTCTTAAAAATAAGTACAATATATAGTCCGAAAATTCAATTTTCACGAACCGCCATTTTGAGGCCCGAAAAGAAACAAAAAATAATCAATTTAGGGAAAAATTTATATGGCAGTTTCATGCCCCATTTAGTTATTTACAGAAGTGGTAATGTTATATCCCCTTACAGAAAAGTAAAAATTTCTATTTTTTGCCGACTTTTTGACATTTTGGATTGCTGTACAGTCATGGAAAGTAGTTCTTGGGCCACGAGACCTATGATATCGTAACATCTTAAAGCCTGTTGTCTATGCAACCCAAATAACAAAATTGTCGCTTGGGTTTGCCTGGCGGACCTGGATTCTCGGGAATGATTGAGTATTGACAGCAGCGTGAGTCATACCCCCAAGCCCAGCCATAACAAAGAACAGCTGGGTGCAGTGAGACCACCAGAAAAAGTTTCAGGAATTGGTTTCTTAACAACAGCTATTCGTAAGAAAATGTTCTCTTTACTGATATTAGAGTCATTGTCAAGAAAGTTCACTGAAATGGTGGTTTTCGTCGAATCATCATCGCGCAACACACATGCTGTCAACCCAGAAGTCCTTGAAAAAGATTGGAGTTAAAAACAACTACTTGACTAATGATAAGACGAATCGCTATTCATTAGTCCCAACTTAGAATTTTGTGTAAGACATGGATCATCATGTCCTATCATCCATTTCATAACTTCATTAATCATCCTCATCGTCTTTGTTGACGCCAAGTGCTAGAAAAGCAATATAAAACAAGCAAAATTAAGAAATTAATAAATTACATTTTCAGCGATTTCACGCAGCGACTCAGTTGCATGTAGACAAATTTCATTAATCGGGAACCAAGGGCCCCCTCGTTGTGCTTCATTGTCATTTTCCCTCCACTTTGCCTGCCGCGATTAACCTGATGTTGATTAATGCACAATCCACAAAGTGCACCAAAGCGGCGCATATTATGAATAGGTAAACTATGTGATATTATGCTAATTTAGAATTTAGTAATAAAATGTGAATTTTGGGAGCTTCAGTTAAGTAGCTGCACATCCATTACGTAATCGCGATATCATCAAATTGTACGAAGCGTGTCTACACCTACGTAAAGTGTCAGTCCCCGTCATAGGCGTGCGCAGACCCTCTGATTAGGGGGGGGGGTTAGCCTTGATGATAGTTCAGGCCGGAAAAGAATAACGTAATTTCATCTCACTTGTTTAAATTTTATTGCATTGATGGGTGTGTTTATATATACACCCCTCCCCCCGCCCCACACACACATATAAATACATACATACATATATATATACAACACACACACACACACACACACCATCACACACACACACACACACACACACATATATATACCAACAGTAAAAATCATATAAATTGTCTCTCAAATCTGTGCGTTCCTTTTCCTCCCAACAATTGTTCATGCACTTAAAAGAAAACCTTTTAGCAGCAGTACTTCTCTCCTCGGTAATATAAAATGCATTACAGAAAACAAATTGCGAGCAAAGCGACCAATAAATTTTCAGATTCAAATTTTTGCAAAATAAAAACAATGTCGATTTAATATGGGGAAAAAAAATTCATGGAGCGCCATATTATTCTCTTTTACAATTTTTTCATTTAGATCGTTTGGCGTCCAAGGTTAACTCCCGCCGACCCCTAGCTACGGCTCTGAACTTGACTAGACTGCAAGAAAAGCAGACATTGCGAGCGAAGCGAGCAAGAACATTTTACAAAAGGTATTTATATTTGTATAAAATTTGAAATCAAGGGGGCAATTGCAGCTCAGTCCCCCCGCCCCCCGCAGGTGCTCTTGGCAGTCTGGAAGAAATAATGCAAGAAAGACGTGAAAACAAAATCCATCTTGAGTATCCTTTTGTCCTGCAACTCTTAGATTCTGCTACTCTTGCTTTCCTTTACTTCCATGTTTGCCCCCTAAAATTGATTTCCGTTCAAGGTTGTGGGGGGCTGTGGTTTCGCCACTACACCCCCTTCCCCCGTAGTTGCCTTGAACTTTCATCGGCTTGAAAATACTTAATTTTCTTTAAGAGTATAATATAGTTTAATAACGGCGATAGGATTCATCTATCCTAAATTTCTAGGTGAAAATATAATAATATAGGGGCATAGATGTCTGGAAGGGGAACAAGGATTGCCACATCTTCCCCTTAGAAAACGAATGTCAACCAAAAGTACGTTTTCACATGTATAATTTGATTTCAGTCATAATGATTTTCATTAATTATTATAATGTGGATGCAGGAATGCGATAATGCAACACTATTATCGGGGTAATATGCCCCATGGAAAAATACCTTGCTTGTCTCTTCGTGGAAAAAATCTGCAGACGTCCATGATTAGGGGTGCATTTGCCCTCCCCCTGGCCCCATGGGCGCACGCCTATGATCCCCGTGATGGAATATGTAGCGCAAAGCCAGGGCTTTAAGATCAAATTTGTTTTGTTATTGTTTTTATTAGTAATTACCTCAGTTTTCTTCCTCTGAAGTTAAATTATTCATGACGACGATTTATGATTACATTAAAGACATGAATGAACATACACAATGAATCCATTTTGGTCGGAACTCGAACTCGGAACCTTGTTCGGCAAGAAATAAAAATATCCATAAGGCATGAGTGTTTCATTGGAGATGTTCCTCTACTTCCGTCATTTTATCACTAATATATTTCTTTAATATACAATAATAAGTCACAACTACCTAAAAATAAATATTATTTTGCATTTTCACATGCATATGTTTTTTACGGTTAGAGTGTGAACTGGCACCTGTTTATTTAGATTGTTCTTTATGTTTCGTGTGTAGTTAAAGATAGGAAAAATGCTTGAGGAACGATTAGGGCTATAAGAATTCCGTCCGTGACGGAGTGGTTAATACAGTGCGCTACGATGTCTGATGTCCTGGGTTAGAATCTCGTCGTGCGTATGGGTGTTCTTTGTGAGTGCCCCTTCATCAATTTCATCATATCACTCATCCTCGTCGTCGCGATTAGCAAGAGGTGAAAGAAAAACGACACTAAATAAGAAAATAAAAAGACTTATAAGAATCATTCTTATTTCCGGACGTCTCCTACATTTTATAGTTGTGTCTGGCCTCCGGAAGGAATTTGAAAGAAATCTCAAATGTCTTATACGTATTTTGAGCATCACGTAACTTCAAATTAGATGGAGAAACAGAAAAACTGAGGGAAGTCTAAGATAACGTGGTTCCTTGGAGAAGTATGCTTAAATCAAAGAGTGTGCATGGTTGCTACTGGACGTTCGGAAAAACAATTACAATCCCAGCTCAGAAATTACTTCACGATTTTCTAGATTCGAAAAAGTCCGGATATATGTATAAAAATGCTTACTTTGTGAAGTTTTATCGATATAAGTGTCGGTGATTTGTTCGAAGTAACAAGTAATTTTTCTCCTTATTGGAGAAATAAGGCACAGAATTCTGTTTTTTTCCCAGTGTATAGTAGTTTTTTTTACATATTAATAAACAAGAACTTCCAGACTTTGTTTACGAAATTGTGAATTTTTTCCTTCCCGAATTCATGGATTGTTTTCACTTCCTGGCCCCACATCGACGAACAACGTTCTGTCTTACATACACAAGTTGAAATCACATACAGCCGTGCTATTAATTAGCAGTTGAGGAATTTTGAACTCAACCGTTCACTTCAACATTAATTATTGAGCTGAAGATGTGTCATATTCTCGTTATATGCCAAGATGTCCTAGTAACCTATTATATTTACTGCAAATGCGTTCGTGTCCAACACTTTGAGACAATTTGTCCTACTTTCTGCTGAAGAGTGACCTGATAGCCCTATGTGTGATGAGAACTGTTTTTACTCAATTTCTGATATAATTTATTCCAGCATTTCCTTCAACTTCTATTACCTTGTTATTACCTCCAATGTTTACACAACTTTTCCTTCGTGCTCGACCTTCGGGTTCAGAAATGTTTACAACACCCCTATCTCCCGCGTGTAAATAGCAGGCAACAACACTCTGGAAAACCATAATGTATACAACTTGTTTACTACATATTTTACGAAAATATTATAATGTTAGCTTGATATAACTGTGGATTGGAACGAACGAAATAAAATACCTGTTTCATACGCACACTGGAACGAGCGCAGGCCTGCTGTGAGTCACTCAGGCAGTGAAGTTCACTGATCGAAGCAGTTGGTGCTTGCTTACTACAAGCAGGCGCCTTATCTTTCTTCAAGGAAACACAGAAATCTTAGTTACTTTCTTTCGCCAGACTAATGGTGAACATTTACAGGAACGTAAGGAGTAGTATCGTATTCTATTGGAATTAAATTTCGTGGTGTTTAAAAGATATCATAACAATATGTAAATCTCTTTTGTGACCTACACTGAACTTATTTTAAAGTTTCATTGACATGTGAAAGCGGAAATTTAGAGATCCTTCTTCCTTACGATTTCTAAACAACTGAAGAGTGTGGTGAACGTGAAACTACTTATTGTTCGCATCAACGAAATGCATTATACAAATGGTCCTTAATCAAAAACCCTATTACATCACAGGAAGTGATATTTAAAACAATTCTACCACGTATCCAACGTAACAAATATTCAGATTGATTCCAAGCTTCTGTTTGGGGTATTTTGTGTCGCATTTTTACCTCTTGCGATAATCGCGACGACGAAGATGATGGGTAATGATACGAATGCAATGCTACATCTAAGCCTCAACAGGTTTCAAAAATGAATCCTCTGGCTTTGTAGAGAATTATGGCGATTTTGATTTTCATTTGGTATTTTAAGTCCACTTTATGCACACAAAGGCTAATCGAGACTGCATCTACAGTTCAAAGTGGGATCCTAACCACTGTGTCTCCACCGGGTATCGAACAGGGGACTCCTTGATTACAAGGCGACTCCTCTATTTCAGTGCCATCGGGAAGAATGAGAGAGAGAGAGAGAGAGAGAGAGAGAGAGAGAGAAAGTTACGGTGACTACGATAATGAAGAATTGAAAGTAGCAGAACGCCTAAGCTATTCTTTTGTCAATATTGGAATTGTTAATGAATGTTATGAATGTCAGTTCAAATTGAAAGAAAATGAACTAAAAGATTTCCAGAGTGCCGTTACAAATGGTTATTTTTTCTTTTTCCACACATTACTTTGCTACTATGTAGATATTTGCATGCTAAGATGTACCAGGTGGTTATAATTATAGTGACGGTGTTCAGAGTGGTACAGCACGGGCTGTAATGAGAGTAGCAGTCTGAAACTTCGTAGATATGATAATGAAGCAATGCGCTCGCGAATTATGCAAAAAAAAAAATAGTTCCAATTCTCGCCACCAGGGTAAAAAATGGCGCTGTAAGCAGTCACAACGTGAAATTTTCCGTAACTCTGACGTCAAAGTTGTTGACATTGCCTAACCATTGTGTGAGCTCCCTGGTTGTTGTTGGTGACGCTTGTTGCTTTTTCCTTTAGTAATGTTCATGTAATTCGAATAGTGAAATTTTAGCGATATTTTATTACAAAGAGTATTGTTTTCTGCGATTTATATTGTTTTTCCTGTAACTATACCAAGTTTTGACTGCTTACAGCGCCATTTTTTACCCTGGTGGCGAGAATTGGAACTTTTTTTTTTTTTTTTTGCATAATTCGCGAGCGCATTGCTTCATTAGCATATCTACGAAGTTTCAGACTGCTACTCTCATTACAGCCCGTGCTGTACCACTCTGAACACCGTCACTTTAATTATAACCACCTTGTAGAAAGTGCTGCATTTTCAGTGTTTGGAATTGCGATTTATTTCTGAGAATGGAGTGAGTAGTGGGAAAAGGATCAACTCACATGTTTGGATTATACCACCACCCCCCAAAAAAATATATATATATATATATATATATATATATATATATATATCGGCTGTTGTTCTTATAAGGAAATATAACATGTATGAATTGTCTCCAGAAATATTGGAGCCTATTCACATCCCTACGGAACTTGGAAGAAAGCCCACGTAGAGATTGGGAAGTTTTGTTGCGACAAAATTGGGATGTATAGTAAATTAAAATGCAAAGTCCTACCTTGTGCTTTGCACCAAGCCATGAAGGCGTATAGGTGGTGTAGAGTTAGTGGAGTTAGGGCCCCACGCTTTCTTCATCAGGCCGAAGGTGGGAATGATGTGATCGACACCACGCTCCTGGCCGCCATACCCCCCCCCCTTGCCCAGAGTTTCCTCCAGGTACCGACTTTATACGACGCTGGGTGGGCACCGAAGCAGCTTGAACAGGTGGACAAAATCCCGATTATCCCCCGTCGAGGATCGAACCCAGATCTCTCGCATGGTAATAAAACGCCCTAACGACTGTGCTACTGCGGCACGTACAGTAATTAAGGCAAGAATTGTTTTAGCGTTTCGTTCAACGTTTTTAGGGGAATCATTTTCGGAGATATAATGTTTAGCTCTTGTCGGTTCTGCGACCTGGGTTGAGAAAAGGCGATTTTCTGACGAACAACATTCCACCTGACAAGTCACGTGACTTTCCTACATCTCCTGTGCCTGTTGGCTTTTGCATGAAAGACGAGTTGCTCTTGAGACAGACAGAATCACCCGATCACCTAATGGTGCAATGTGTGTTGCCTACCCTTCCGGCATTATTTACTGCCTTTAAAGTCTTATGGGGAAGAACTTTTTTCCACCACTGTACAGTGTGGTGAATGCAAATCCCCTTAAAATGATCCGCTCCTATAATTTACGTACTTTAACAACTATTTAGTAGAAGGATGAAAATAGTAAGTATCGAGACATTTTATTGTGAATACCGGTCCCTTTAAAGTCTGTTCGGCGAAAGAATAAACTTCAAAAATTCTATTTTCGTCTTTTTTGTCTCAAGTTCGGAAGGGCCACATGAAACTCTGAACCAGTTGGCTTGGTCCAGTTGCCGTGTTCAGAGGAAATTCTTGTCGAATTCTGCGTTGCCAAATTTTTCGTTTCTAGTCGTTTTCGAAACAGGTGGCACCCTCAACAAGGCCAAGCACGGCGAAGCCTAATTATTGCCGCGGCGTAGCAAGCGAATGGGTCTCCGATTACGTGCCTCTTGTATGTTGACAGCACAAGGTGCCGTGTACAACTGGGCAAAAATCAGGCGTGCAGCAACAACGCTTTGCCCCCTTGAAACTCCCACAACTGGAGGCGAAAAGTCTGGGTTTCCTGAAGCTTATTGTTTGGCCGGTCGGACACCTGCGCAGTAGCGGCGATTGGGTTCTAAAACTAGGATAGCATGGTACCAAAACTGACGGGAAGGGGGGGGGGCAAGACCAGTTTACTTCCCCTTGGAAGATAATGTTTAACATAGGGGTAGGGCAAAAGTGGCCAAAAGTGGGAGGGGGCAACTAGATCCCCTAATCGCCGCCGCTGCACTTGCATAATATCTACCTTTAAAATTTCAGCCCCTTTGAAAAAATCCTTCCTATATTAGTAAAATACAGACATCTCATACCGAACACCTCTGAATACATAGCGAACACCTTTAAGGCATAACTACTAGTGGCAGCAATTAGGGGGGCAGTGCCCCCACTTTTTGCCACTTTTACCCCAGCACTATGCTAAACCTTATGTACCAAGAAAAAGTAAACTGTCATTGCCCCCCCCCCCCCTCTTGCACCTTGCCCTTCCTAGTTTTGGAACCCAATTACCATCACTGACTCGCACTCCTCCTACTACAACCATTCTCCATACCTTTCAGTTGGAGCACTGGCTACACTATGTCAGAGTCACGAGGACTTGCCTTCGAGTGAACAGTGAGAAACAACAATGGTGATTTCTGAAATTCGGATGTAACAGTGTTGCAATAATTGGTAAAATGTATTTTCCGCACAGAAGTTGGGATTGCTTGATGGTGGCCAAAAGTACTTGCTTATTTTTGGTGCTTGGAGAGTATCAACTTTTTGAAACTCATTGTTTCAAAAATGCATACGGTTTTTGTATTGTGAAATGAGTAGCATATGTTAGAATGGCAGACACGCAAGCAATAAACTTTTAATTGAAAAGTTGAAACCATCAATGTATACGAGAAATAGAAACTTGGAGATATTTTGCATTACAAATGAATATGAAAAATGTACATTGTTCGCTAAATGTAGAAGGAATTCAAAGCATTTAAATAATAAAACATCGATTTTTTATAGTTACTGTAAGTTTATTTCCGAATATGACACCTCTAGTAACAGCCATTTTGACGTCCCCTGATCATGTCGGTTATGATGTTCCACTGTATATGCAAAAGGAAATGTGAATTACAAACAAAGAAAACACAATGATGATGGAAATTACTATGGTATACACCAGTAATTCCCAAAGTGTGCGCTGCGGCGCCCTAAGGCTTACCTGGGCGCTGCGAAAGTTTCCAATATTTTCACTGTCCCACTAATTGCAATTGTAAATTCAATAAATGATATTATTGTTCCAAATATGTGTTTATTTAGTACTTCTTCCATAATATGTTTCTAAGTATGAAATATGTGTTTATTTAATACTTCTTCCATGATATGTTTCTAAGTATGAAATATGTGTTTATTTAGTACTTCTTCCATAATATGTTTCTAAGTATGAAATATGTGTTTATTTAGTACTTCTTCCATAATATGTTTCTAAGTATGAAATATGTGTTTATTTAGTACTTCTTCCCTAATATGTTTCTAAGTATGAAATATGTGTTTATTTAGTACTTCTTCCATAATATGTTTCTAAGTATGAAATATGTGTTTATTTTTTAACTTAAGGCAAGCAACCTAACCACACTAACTGAGCGTTGCAAGTCTTAGATAGGCCTACATTCTAACTTGGGCGCTGCAAAAAAATCTTGAAACGCTATAAGGGCATCGTGAGAAGAAAATGGAAACTCCTGGTGGAGGCTGTTTTCAAGTTCACATCGTACACATAGTCAGGCCTATAGAGTACACAGGATATTCTTTTTCTCGGAGGGAGCTAAAATTGTAAAGCTGGATATCACTGCGTTTTGGGGGAATACACTAAAATATTTTGTAGTATAATATTTAATCATTGTTTTAAAAGTTATTATGGATTTACCTCTTTGGATTTTCCCGAGTTTTTTTACTGCATTCATTTGAAAATTTAAATTTTCTAAAATATTCGGAAAAGGGCTGACCATCATTTCCTTATTTTGCTTACGTCAGTGAGGTAGGCATGAAGCTACAGTTTATTTAAGTAGAATACTGAAGATAAGTTGCAATAAGATTCAGATATCATGGCCTTGATTCCTCGATCATTTCTAGATAATGCTGAGATGATACCTTGAAATAACGTTACGTACACTTCCTCTCGTTTATCAACCTCTAATGTTCGTATTACGTTGGGCTTCCCTGATGCCGTAGTGATAACTCTGTCGCCTTGTAATCAAGGAGTCCTGGTTCTATCCCCAGTGTGTACATTACCTAGTGGTACTTTAAACTGTAGGTCCAGTTCCAAATATCGTATTTGAGCATAATGAGAACTGGAAACAAAGTTCGTAATATCGCCGTTAACCTCATTACACGCGACATCATTACAGACAAATCGGGATTGTATTGCAGTTAACAGTGGGAGTTACTCCAAAACGGTAATCGAACTTTTGGGGGGCAAGGCACTTTCTTCCCCCCCCAAAAAAAAATTCACTTAGAATGGAACATTTTCTGTATATTTACATATATAAAGTATTGTTTATGCCGATCTTGCCCCCCCCCCAATTTATCTTTGAATCGAACCCTCAATTACAAGGCAACAATGTTACCGCAACAATGAGGACGAAGTTATGAAGGCGATTAAGTATAAAGCAGAATAATAAGAACTACCCATGCCATAGACAATATTCAAACTCGTGGTCCTTCAGCGCTAAAGGCAGAGTTTACTTGCAATTAGGCAGTGTTTTGGTCAAGAACGTGTTGAACCTTTCTTTCTATCTTTCATTGGTCACGGACTTCAGCATTCCAACCACCAAGAATCGTGACATTCCAACGTATTTCGTGACTCGATTCCTTCCTGTGCATTCTTCCTTCTCTGGCACGCCCTTGTTCTAAACTGCCGACATTTACTTGCCTATATTTAAACTAGTATACTGAAGAATACTAGCGCCAAGATATCTGAAACCTTCGGAAAATATGCGAACTACCCATGATTTAAACACGAGCGGCTAGGGACAGCCTTAGCAACTTGGAAATACATGCTAGCAGTACCATACCTTACATGCCTAACCTAGCCACGTAAGTCCAAAATACACAGGTCTCCATTTTTGCATTCCCTGAAGATGAAAGCAATGTATGCGCTCGAAACTTTGGAAGCGATCTGCAATTTAACCTGGCTGGTAACCCCAGACCACCTGTTCGAATCACGTCGTCAGGACTGCCTAACCAATTTACATGCTTACATGCTTATTTCTACTTGGATTGGTTAGGTTTGGTTCTGTTAGCATGTGAGGGTTAATCCGAAAGTAATGCCTCCAATTTTTTTCTCATTTTAGGTGACAGTGTAGGTGGTTGTTGGTGATACAGTAGTGGAAGCTGAGTCATCCTGGAAATATACTTGATAGTTTGTTTCTGTGCGATAGATGGCGACAGAGAGGCAGCCCGCAGATGTGAGGTCTGACTTGGATGTTCGTTTGAAGCAACGTTTTCACACAGAAAAAGTTGCACCAATTGAAACCCTTCGACGCCTGCTGGAGACCAGACGGTGGATGTCAGCACAGTGAGGCGGTGGGTGGAACGTTTCGGTGGGGTAAGTGAAGTGAAGGACAGACTACGTTCGGGACGGCCATGCACAGCTGTCACACCAGAAAATGAGATGCGTTTATATGAGCTTATCCGCTTCAATCGGCGAATAACGACCAGGGAAGTGTGCATAGAGCTGAATATTGGCTTCAATGCATTGGAAACAATGTTAAGGAAACTGGAATATTACTAAGTTTGTGAGAGCGAATCCTTATACAGGACCAAAAAGAGACGAGTTTCAAGACCAAGGAACACATTGTCAAATTTGGCTGGATTGTCCGTCCACATCCACCATACAGTCCTGATTTGGCTCCGTCAGATTTCCAACTTTTCTGGCTAATGAAAGACGCATTCCGTGGTCAACAATTCCCAACAGTTGATGCCGTCATCACAGCTGTGAAACAGTGGACTAAATCTGTTGGTAGATTTTTAAGAGCGTGGCATACAGCCTCTTGTTCATCGCTGGTAAAAATATGTACAGAAAGGTCGTGATTACATAGAAAAATAGTGTCTTGCAGCTGAAAGTGTGCTTTATTCAATGATGTATTGTAATCTCTTGTATCTGCTGTGGTTTTTCCAAAATAAATTGGAGACATTACTTTAGGAGCAACCCTCGTATATCAACAAAGGTGCTAAGGCAGTTCCTAGCCGCTCGTGACTGAAACTAGCAACACTAGCGACACTGTTTTCAATCTAAAAAGAATACCCAGATCCATGCAAGGATCTCAAATACGGTGCTTGATCTAGGTATTCATTTTAAAAAATAAAGGTTGCTGATTTAACCTCGAATTAAATTATTTTGCAAAACAACATAAAGTTTTCATTATCTGTGGAAGAAAATTATATCAACATTTTAATAATTGATAATAATAATAACAATTAACAACAATAGCACAATAACATTAGTAGTAATTAATTCTTGTTGGTGAAGTAAATTTTCGTTGGCCACAATAATATAGTTGTAACTTACAGTCTCCTAGGTATCTTTAGTACCAAAACTCTTAAAAAGTAGGTCGTTATGGAGATTTAGATTCTGATTTTTATGAATATTACATTCGTTTTACACATAATTGCATTTATACTTTTTACGTAATTACTAAACATAGCAACCAGCGAATACTATGACTTTATAATGTTACTGCGTTCTTTACAATTGGTTAGATTTTTTTTGCAACCATAGCTGTAAAATGTTTAAAAGTGCCTGGATCACATGATTTGATTAACCGACTAATTAGTGACGCATGATTACTAACTACGTTTTGAAAAATAAGATATATAACAACGTATACATAATTTCTATCAGTGACGGCGATTAGGGGAGGAGGGGGCAGTTGCCCCCTCCCCACTTTTTACGTAAAATAAACTGTGATATTATAAAGAAGAATATTACTTGTTGAATTGTATAGTTGGCCTATTTTGTGATCTCACAGAAAAAGATCCTACATTCACCTGTGTTCACAAGTTCTAGTATTGGTTCCAAACTTTGTGATCACCCTGTAGTGCGGATTTTGCTAAAGACCAGAAGCACACATGGGCGCTACTTTCTCATGACAAGTGCTGACAACTCGGAGAGCGATAGGGAGCAACAGGATGAGCAAAAGATGCGTGACGCAATTAATCACCCCGTGACCTTGACGGTGAGCTCTTGCAATAAAACGGTAGCGATCCACGAGAGGTGTCCGAAGATCTCATTGGCTCTTGGGAAGAATCTGCGCGTCGTTCTCAAGGCAATATCTTCACCTTGGAAGCATCTTTGATGTCTTCCTCCATCATAACAACACTCTCGGGTGCGAAAACAACCACGAGTACATCTGAACAGCATGAAAGGAGATTGTACGTCGTTAATTGTTCACAGAGTTGCCAAGTCGTTACAACCAGAATATCCAAGATATGAAAGTTGACACTGAAGCTACGAGCAAAAATGTACAAGATCAGAGGCGTCGCCACCGGGTGAGAGGAAGTGGGCTCCTGCCCACCCACATGAGGGTGGGCAGATATCAAATATCAGATTAAGAGCAAATATCACAGAGAGAACCATATAGACGGGTAAAAAGAGAGTGAAATAAGATAGAAAGAAGGATGTGCAAAGAATGGGACGGAGATGAATGGAAAGAGAGAACGAAGTTTGGGAAGAAAGAAAGAGAAGAGAGAGAGAAAGAAACAAAGATGAAAAATAGATTTAGAGAAAAAAGAGGGGAAAGTAAGGAGGAGATAGGGAAACAGACAAAGAAATGAAGAGATAGAGAGAAAGGAAGAGACGAAAGAAAGATATGGAGAAACAGACGAGAAACAAATTCCGTAAATAAAGAAATGAAGATATAGAGAGAAAGGAAGAGACGAAAGGGAGATATGGAGAAACAGAGGAAAAACAAAGGAATAGGTAGGGAAATAAAGAAATGAAGAGAGACAGAAAGAAACAAAGACGAAAAGAAATATGGAGAAACAGAGGGAAGAGAAAGAAAAAGGTAGGGAAAGAGACAAAGAAATAAACGGAAAGAGAGAGAGAGAGAGAGAGAGAGAGAGAGAGAGAAGGAAATATAGCAATAGAGGTAGAAAGAAGACAAACAGAGGACCAAAAACAAAATCGAAGAATAACATGGAGAAACAGAGGAAGTTAGAAAAAAATTAAGTTTGTTTTCGAATCTACCAGCAGTTTAAAGCGGGATCCGATGCGCAATGTACGGCGACAGGGGTTTCGAGTTGGAATCCCGGCCTCGGCATGGGTATTCTTTATGATTGTCCCTTTTCCAATGTCATCCTCATCTCCGCGATTTAGCCAAATGTGGCAGGAAAGCGAAGCAAATTAACCAAATCACTCAATAAATCGAGCCGCTATGTGTCTCCAACGGGGTTTCTTGGTTACAAGGGGAACCACGTTACAATTCGGAAAGACCATAGAAGTAAGATAAGAGATTGATAAGCAGGGGGGGGGGAGAATCCCTATACATGATTATCCAAAATAGTTTCAACATTGCAACATACCAAGAAGGTATATGGGAAGTGCGAAGGTAGGACCACAAACGTGGCCGTATATGGAGATGATTTGGTCAGCGCTACGCTACCGCCCCGGGGTTACCCCAGGAGACTCATATCCATTTATTAGAGGCTGGACTAATCCCAGAGCTACTTCAAGCCGGGACATTGGTTTATTATCCATGCCGGGAATCGAACCACCAGGGTCTCCAGCTTTACAGCTAGACATCATACCGAGTGGACCACAGCGCCTCTACTGCTACAGTCGACTTTGAGTCACGAAATTCTGTACCGACCTAAAGTTCAGAGTGAAATCCGAACCACTATGTGCCTATACCGGGTATGGAACTCGGGACTCGTTGATCACAAGGCGAAGGCGTTACCACTGAGCCATAAGGAAGCACAAGTTCAAATGCGAGCGTCAGAATTGAGTAGGGATTTCATTATACCCACCAAAATGTAAGGAAACAATGTTTTTCATTACAGGGAGGGTTGGGGTGGAAGGGGTCATTTCACCCTCATGGACTTAGGGAAAATTGTCTTCCATTCTACCTCTTATTAGCATTTATTCAGTTTTTCTTTTCCTGTATGCCGTTTCTACGTTTAATTACTCTTTTCATAGTTTTAGCACGTGCCTATGTCCTCTCTTCTTGGTCATTTATTTTGTGTATTTTCTTTTCCTTTCTCTGTTTCATTTTCTTCTCTTTTCTGTGCCTTATTTCTTTATTCTCTCTGTTGTTTCCTTCTTTTCTTTTCTTATCTATTTCTCTCTCCTTCATTCTTTCTACCCATTAATTTTATCTTTCCTTCGTTCTCTCCCTTTTTCTTATTTATCGCTGATTTCCTATTTTCTCTTTCTTCTACTTCCCTTCACGTTCCTTACTCTAACCTTCCCTGCCTCTTGCTTCATTTCTTTCTCCTCCTTTCACTCATTCTATACCACTTCTTTCATACCATATCTTTCCTCTCTCGCTTAAAATGTTTCTTTTTTAAGATGACACGAAAGCATAACACCAATATATTTTCAGAAAACTTAATTCTCTCTTACTGACGTTTTGCCTAGTTTTCTTATTTATATATATAATGTTCTACAATGATTTTTCTGCTCTCGAATTATCTTCTATTACTGATTTCGATTTGTGATATTCTAAAATGAAAGTGCAGATTCCCAAAAATGAAAAGTTATGAAGAAAAACAAAAGAAATGTGAAATTTCTTGTATACAGAAAGTTGTAGATAATAAATCAGAGATGGCGAAATATGTAAGGATATAGTATGTTATGAATAAAAAGTGTGGTCGCTTTCATATTTATTAATTCAAATCAATTATTTTTCTCGTAGATGACACAATATGTACATGTTGTGAAAGAAACAAGAAAGTATAAATTTAAGTAATCGTTTCTAGCAAACATATTTACCTCTTGCTGATATTTTTCTTAGAATTAAATACCAATAAGAGTTAAATGATCAGAATAGTAATACTCGTAACTTTTTATTCATAGATGAATTCTTCTGCAATGTTGATTGGTTTTGAAAAGTGATCCTACTTTTGCGACTAGTACACCCTTGACAACGGGGATTTAATTTTTTTATAACCGAGTGGAATGTTACACATCATAAATATATAAAATTATTTGAGTCATGGAGAGAGGCTAAAGTTCCAGAGAGAATTAAAATAATTCAGATGGTGGTAAAATTATCTACGTGACACTTTCACGAGTAATTTATCAAATTTTCAATATGCATAAGTTAATGACTTCTCTGATTTGATTCAATTGGTTCACTTTAGGTTTGTTTTCTACCCCCGAAAAACATTTCACTCTAAAATAACAAAGCTTTAGTTACTAATATGATCGCAAGTTCTAACACAATGCGGACAGCAGCTGCGGAATCCCAATATTAATCAACTTTTATTATATATCTTGTATACTCTTACGGCGGGCGGCCTACATGCTGGCAAGGGAAGTGGGGAGCGGGAAAGCGACCAATCCAGTGCGATAAGAAATACAGCAACCTGTAGAACGAGGTGCGGGCAGCACTTCCTCCCGCGACCTCGTAACTCGGCGCCACCGCTCTTGTCTGGTTGCTCTGCGGCGTATTCCCCGCTCCCCACTTCCCTTGCCAGCATGTAGGTCGCCCACCATAAGAGTAGATAAGAGCTATAAGGTGTTCTTAAAAATGCAGTGATTGATTGATTTGGTTTATTTTACTTCGCTTCTTGTGCCGCTTTTTGGATAATTTGTGAAGATGAGGATGAGTGATGATATGATGAAATTGATGAATGGACATTCACAAACATCCATGCCCAGGCCGGGATTCGAACTCGGAACCTCTGACGTCATAAAATTACAGTGACATCGCGGTAATTCAATGTAGGTGACGTACTCCTTGTTAATGTTTTCTAAGCAATTATCGTTTGTTTTTATTAAATAATCAGTAGTAAAAATACCCCATACAAAAATTCATCTGCCTCAGCTTTTGATCTCTCGTGATCTGACGTAACTAAGCGAGGAAACTGTTTCACTTTTACGCCGTAAAGGAGTCCTTCCAGTTGTATATACAGTTTAATGGATGTGACTAAAGGCCGAATCACACGGAACTGGATTTCTAGTAGGAATGCCCTACTTTGCGCTGGACTGACTATCTGGCCGAAAATGATGGCTGCCTGGCTGCCTGCTTGACTGGTTTTGACGATTGCAACTGGCTTTCTCGGCTGGATTCTGTAGAACAGCCATCAGAGCAAAGTTTGGTAATGTGAAATAAGCTCTGAGTTTGGTAAGAGAAAGGTTCTTGTCTGTGGCTTCGAGTTTATTGACTTTATTGAGCAATTTCGAAGTGGTGTTTGTTTTTGTTCGCTGCTCGATGAAAGAAAATAACAGAGATAATGTGCATTCGGATTCATTAACATTTAGGAATTTATCCAAAGCGATGAGATTTGTACACGACAAATGTTAGAGGCGATAATCAAAATCCTTATTTTTACCAGTGTATTAAATATTTGACATATTTAGTTGAACAAAATATATTTTTTTAATGAATGAATCCTGTGAATCTCATGTATGAATATGCATACCCTAGTTCATTAAAAATTTTGTTTATTTCTCATTGATTTCCACATTTTCTAGTTCATGCATTTCTCTTTACTTTTTAATAACAGCAGTAATTCTCCTAGAACGTTCTACAAATTGCTCGTGCATCTTTTTAGATTGTCTGCTTTGTGCAATGCCTTATGGGAACAAAATGTAGGGGGTAACAAATATCGTGTCAGACGAAAACCAGCAGATGGGTAGCCAGTCCAGCACCAACTAGGACATTCCTACTGGAAATCCAGTTCTGTGTCATTCGGCCTTAAAATAGTGATCAAAATTTACTTCCTGCAGACTGTACATTAGTCGTGACCAGTGACGACACCAATATGGGGGCAGAGGTAGAGAATGCCCCCCGATCGACTTATTGTTGAACGCAAGCCAGCTTGTCCTTACGCTCCGTCACAGGCCGCGACCATTGACGCAGGTGCGCTTGGACGAGTCGAGTATCAAATGAAGGGGTGCAAGCTGGACAGTGTAACGCAGATGGATACGCAGGTTTGCGTTGAAGTCCCCATCAAATTAGTGGGCGATAACGAACAACTAAACATATTCAAACACTGGCGTACGCAGTGGTGAGTTGATGTAACGACAGCCCCTCCCTGAAAATCAAACGTTTCGAACAAAAGCAGCGAAGAACTAGGGAAAACCCAAAGAGATTAATTCAAACCCCATATAGAATGACCTCCATTGTCTTTATAACATTTGAAACGAAGCTGAGAAATAATAAGTACGAACTATTTTGATTGTTTATCTTATGCTCCCCCACCGGAAGCCGCTGTATAATATCCACCCTTTACAATCCTTACCGCCCTCAGGAAAAAAAAGTCTGCGTACGCTAACTAACTCTCTAGCCTTCTTAAACTCGAAGGTGCAGAAACATGCCTTCCATCTGTCCCTATCCTGGTCAAGATCAATCAAATCTTTTCCATCCTTACCGATTTCGTTTAGGTCCATCTCAACGTCATCCCTCCATCTTCGTCTTGAACTTCCTACTGGTCTCTCACCATCAGGTTTCCCAACAAGAATCCTGTAAACTCTTCTTTCATCTCCCATTCGTGCCCGATGGCCTGCCCAATTAAGTCTTCTTGATTTAATCATTATAATAATATTTGGACACGAATACGCATCATGCAGTTCTAAATTATGTACCCTTCTCCACTCACCTGTCACCTCATTCCACTGCGTAAGTTAGTGGATCATGCAAAACATGTTTGTAGTTGGTTACTCTTTCTGAGATATGAAAGGCCATTGCTCAAACATTGTGAAAATATGGGCCAAGTAATGTGAAATACTACACAAACTAAGTTGGATTAGTGTGGGGATCATTTGCTAAATGTTCACTTTGATTCTCTTCACGTTTTTGCGAATTTTTCCTTGGACTCTGAACTTTCAGCAAAATTCTTCAATGTTATAATATTGGACAACAATAAATGTTATATCCGCAATTGGTAAGAGTTATAACCGGAAGTTGCCTGAGAAATTTTCTCACACGAAGAAGAATTACAAGCTATATTTGTGATCCTGAAATGATGGCTGTAAAATTGTATTTGAACCGGATTTTGATACGATGAGAGTCCTCGACATACAAAGAAAGACATTGCAAAACCATATTGCCGTGGTTCATGTGCCAAGTGTGAGAAACACGAATGTGTCTACAATACACAGGTATATAATGTACATCCGTAATAAACTCTCGAGCAGTCTTTCATGGAAGACGGAAGTGTGAGGCTATGTTGGAAGTGGTAAGTACATTTGTTTTTTGGTCACACTTTTGTAGTACAGTTGAGAGATCCAACTTTGTTAAGGGAACACGTAGCAGAACCATATGCCATCTCTCAATAATACAATAACATTTTAATTTTCTTTATAATGCATATTCTTTGCAATGATTATGTGGTTTATATTAACACAATATTACTATTAATATATAAATCAATAAATAATATAATAATGCTATGTGAATTGAGAGAACTGTTTTTTGCAGTTAGTAAAATTAAAACTAATTGATTGTGTAGCCCAAGGACAGAAATTGTCAGAGTTTTAATAATTATTGTCAAAGAGCCATCTTAGAAGCTAAAAATAAATCACTGCGTAGTTTTAAGAAAGAGTTGCTAATAGTTACTATCAATAAAAGATGGCTCTTAAACTAATGTCAGATGTATATATTTTTTGTGAACATTAAAAACTCGACTGGCCAATATTTGTAAGACAAGTAATTTTCATTTATATGTGTTAACAAACAATGACAATTATTAAAAATAAGATTTCTAGTTAAAGTGGTATTTATGATAGTAAAAATTACTCACTCTTACAATAGATGAAATATTATGCTTGTTAAAGATTCTCAAATAAACATAAATTATTACTCACATTTCGTACTACGGTACTTTCTAATACTCTCTCTTAGTTATGAACTTCTAATATAATAATGCTATGAAGGAACGTGTTACTACAAACTTTCAAGTAGAAATGGTTCAAGTTACAACTGTTCCAATTTGAGTGATAATTACATGTGCGATTTATTTAATTTTCTGATTCTTTAGTTTATACATTTTTTCAGAAAAACTTAAGATAAAGGGAAAACCTTCCGAAAAGAAGATAACACTGGCCACACAGAGGGAGATTCAGATGTTATGGGCCAAGTTGGTGAGTATTGCTGGTACATCTTAAAACTTTTGAAATTTGTGCAATTACGATGAATATATTTGTGCTAGATTTTCTATATTTTAGTATCTGGAAAAGATCGCTCGAACATTTCTTTTGTTCGTTGCAAATTTAATTCTATCTAGACCAGAGGGGTCTCGTGAACACATGCGGTGCATGCTGCGCATGCGTCAATTGCGGGAAAAAGGACAGCTTGCTCTGCCACGACATTCATGAGCATTTCTACATTCTAATTTCTTCATATAGAAGAAGTATTTATTTTACACGAGAACGCTGAATTAAGCTTATATTTATTACATTTCTTGGATCTGAAGTGACGCATGCGTCAATTGTGGGAAAAGAATTATTACTTTCTTTCACTTCAGATCCAAGAAATGTAATATAATCTTAGTTGAGCGCTCTCGTGTAAAATAAATACTTCTCCTATATGAAGAAATTAGAATGTAGAAATGCTCATGAATGTCGTCGCAGAGCAAGTTGTCCTTTTTCCCAGAATTGACGCATGCGCAGCATACACCGCATGCGTTCACGAGACCCCTATGATCTAGACTTCTTATTATACTTCTCCATCCTTTTGGGCTAAATCCGCCAGTGAACATATTCACACACATTTTCCGAATTTTGCTGTTTCGTAAGAAAATGAAACTCTTGTAAAGAGTATCGTGGCAAGTTATTATGTTATTTGGTCAAACGAATTCCAAACACCTGTATAATTTTCAGTGTAATTCGATCTTCGTACTTCAAAATCAAAGCAAGGACTTCAATAGTCAGGTTTGAGTCTCTCTCTTTGTGACTGTCCATTAACCAACTTTATTTAACATCGGTCATCATCATCACGATTAGCCTAAAATGACAAATATTCAACTACAAATCATGAGGAAGTTATTGAATCGCATACATTTTAGACATAATTACATATAATTGCGGAATCTACGGTCTGATGTTGACAATAGCGTAACCAGAGTGGCCGCAGGTTAAAACCTCACTCCTTGGATCCAATATTCTTAACAAAAAAACGTAAATTTCAGGAAAATGAGAAACATATAAAACTGAATGTTTGAAGTGAGGATGATTTCTAAAAAGATCCTCTGCAAAATTACAAAAATTTTGTGCGTTCCGCTGTTTGTAGCATAACAATAGAAATAACATTGTGTCATACATAAATCTATCCTCTATGATCATTGCCCAGTACCACAAAAGATTATAGAAGATGTCGAGATATAACTCCACATATTCTTGGTCTCAGCCATTGTTAAGATGATGTGTAAGGCCTACCGAATGATATAGTGGTGATATCACCGCCGTGTAATCAAGGGGTCGCGAGTTCAATACCCGATGGAGGTATATAATGGTTCTTGTAAAAATTAGCAAGAAGTGGGCTTAATATATTCGAACTCCAACAGTGAAAATCATATGATGAGGGCCACGCTCCAGGGTTATTTCGAGTCACCTGGGTGAATTTTTAACTTGTAATTCCATACTTATTCTTGTGAAGATTTGAGGAATAATAGTGGTAAACGTTGTAAGTGCCAAAAGCGAAAGTGTTGGGAAATTGCAAAGAAACTGTTTTGGTACCTGAAATAATAACATTTTTTCAATTTATTGTTTAAGAATTCCAGTAACTTCGCTTCGCACTTCCATCGTTAACCAAATCAGCCCGCAGAGACGTTCACACTAGCGACCTCTTTACACGCCCTTTTGAACTACTTAGAGGGCTACCAGCCGCTTTTCACGTTTACCACATTATAAAGCATGGCAAATTTCACAGTTTAACGTGAAAAACGGTGTTTGATTTTTTTTGGCACTTACATCGTTTACTAATTTTAGTCTTCATTTTTTAAAAAAAAATCCACGTACTTGTTCCTCAACACACCACCCTTACCGAGCCGTTTCTGGCAGGAAAAACACAAATAAAATACAAAATAGACTCGTTAGTCCTGGGTTCATATCCCGTTCCTCACCAGAGCGCTCGGAACCAAATATTCCATCAACAAAGAAGGTTCTGATTCTTCCATTAGTTCTCTATTTTACATTATTTACATGATTTCTCTAATTTGAGCCCCGGCGGAACTACAATGTGGAAGCTAGCATAGGCCGAACCGCCTCGGGATGCTTTGTGGCTGATGGGAGGCTGCTGAAGTACGTAAAATTAGACAAGCCATATTTAGTATACCAACTCCCTCGCCGCATGGGGGAGGGCTAAATGTTCAAATCCTATTGGCCCTTTCAAACGACACTCTTACGAATCATGGAAGAAACCCAACAATACAGACACTTCACAATTTACAATAACTAACTCTAATTAATATCTGGCCAGATCACACAAACACACTCATTCACACAATTATGAAATAATAATACTCTTAATTAATTTCTCATAATTATACACAAAACACATAAAAACAAATACTGTTTGTAACATACTAGTATGTGTTCATTCATGAAATAATTATAAATTTGATAATACTAGGTATCTTGTATGAGAAATGAAATGGGGGGGGGGTTAAGGAGTCGCACTCAAATGTTAACCTAACGTCCGCTAAACTGCATTAGTGCATACTAACGAGGGTCTGGCGTCTGGACTCATAACCAATATAATCCTCTGTTTGGATTGTTTAGTGTGCTGCCAATGTTTGAGTTATTTGTGATTCTCATTTCATCAATTTCATATCAAAACAGACTCATTGTGTCATGCAACCATAATAATGCATAATGCATGTATTTTCCGTCACAGATATAGACCTCTCCGATGGCGCAGTGGTAGCGACGTCGCCTTTTAAACAGGTGCCATGGGTTCGATACCCGGTGGAGACACACAGTGGTTCGGATCCCACTCTAAACCGCAGGTCAAGTCCCGGGTGTCGTCCGGATTGCGAACAGTCCTAATTGCGAACACTTGCTGCCCAAACAGGATTAACCTCAAAGGGAGTGTCCTAATTTGCGAACACATTTCAGCCTTTGGATCTATGACTTCCTGTCTTTTAACGAATTTTTAAGGGACTTTGAGACTGGTCAGTGCCTTGTTGGAACATAAAATATCTTCCGTTTTCCGCCTTCCAGATTTATTTCCATCCTAAGAATCATGTCGTTAGACTCTTCTGCCTCAGGGCCTCCCCGATGGCGCAGTGGTAGCGTCGCCGCCTTGTAATCAAGGATTCCCAGGTTTGATACCCCGTGGATGCACAAGTGGTTCGGATCCCACTTTAAACTGTAGTTCCAACTCTTCTGCCTCAGTCATTAAGCTTTAGGCATTATTCTCTTGGATGTGGTCTACCTAGCTTACTGTCGATTTTGTGGTTCCATTCCTCCACTGCATTATACATCCGGTGCCTCCTGTTGAAGCAGTTACTCATCTCTTTTGGCACTAAGGGGTTTTCCAGAAACTAAAACACGAAAGTTCGATACACTGAAAGGGTTAACTGACTATGGAAGGCCATGATATGCCAATCAGGTTGGCTATTGTTGCTAATCAAACCAGCTGTCTCTCTCGGTCACAACCAGGTGCCTGCAGTCTCGTACCACTCCTTGCTTTCGTTTTGAAGCAAGTGGGCGGAGCTTAAGTTTGTCGGCGTAAGATGGCCGCATCTACTTCAACCAATGACTTTACAGACAGAAGAACATCGCATCGGCTGCTGCAAGCGCACGCGGGTTGGAAGGAGCATGGAAGTAGGCTCCAGTCGTACAAACGCAAACTCGAGGTTTACTTTACACTTAAATACTACAAAACAAACCATAGCTAGCTTTATTTGCTTATGGAATATTATTCCTTCAGGTTTCCTGTCGCTTCTGTTGGTACAGCCGTGTGTTGAGCAGGCACCATTGCTTCCTAAATCTTATTCAAAAGTACACAAAATTACATGCTTTCTTACGGCGTCTTCGAATGTCTTGATCTAAATTCTCCGGTTCTGTCACGTGACCTGGCTTCAGGAAAATCACGCTATGCTTGCTCTTTCCCCTTCTTAGGTCCATGGTCACAACCCTTATTAGTTTTTGAAAAGTTTTTTCAGTTACATGTGTTCGCAATTAGGACATGGAAATATTTCTTCACTTTTATGTGTTCGCAATTAGGACGATTTAGGCATTGTTCGCAATTAGGACTGTTCACAATTAGGACACAACCCCAGACCCGATTAGGCTTACTGTGCATAATGTAGGCTTAAAAAACCAAATCAATCAATCAATCTGTCACAGATATTTAAACAAAAGAGGAAGCAAACTACACGAAGAATGTCTTGAATTGTCTACAAGGCATTCTAAAGATGTATTTTTTACAATTTTTAATACCGTAGTGTTTTTTAAGAAAGGAGCATTAAAAAAAAAGGTGATAGAAAATAGACTGATGTGGCCGTCAAACTATTACAGATATGTAAACAAAATCTAACGTAACCGCACGAAAATTCAATTGACTGCTCTAGAAGACCTTGTAAGCAGATATAATCTTTCAGAACTTGAAATATCGTAGGAATTTTTCGAATGGAGATAAATTTTTCTTCAGTGTCTTCAGTTAACGTCCAGTTATGCGACCTGCTACATAGACATTTGACAGTGTCTGAGGAAATGACAAAGATTTGGCATGCTATAAGTCTTCGAAGGCTTGCTCAACTGGATTAAAATTTGGGGCGCCTGAAAGGGCTGGCGTGGGGGTCGCTTGCACTCCCTGAGATATCTGAGAAAAGACAATGTAATTCGAATGGTGATATTTTATTACAAATAATACTGCTTTCTGTGACTTACAGGCTGTAAGTTATAGAAATTATTGCCATGTCTAAAAAAATAACGAAAGGACATTTTTACAACAGGCACTAGAATAATTTTGACTGCCGTAACTAGAGGTGTGAAGAACGATTTTTTTTTTGTCGGGACTTATACCGGGTGGTCCATTTATAATGATAGTATGTAATATCGCATGCAGAATGCATCCAATCAAAAAATTGCACAGAATAAAAGTTTGATACTATTGAGGGGGTAAATCAATGCCGCAAAAATTTCATCGCCGCCACCCACCCCTTAGAAGGGGAGGGGGGTAAATTTGAAATTTCAAATGGAACACCTCCATTTGTTTTACATATTTGGATTCCGTGATGAAAAAGAATAATTTTTTGTTTGAAAAATTTTGTAAAAAATTGCAAACTTCGAACATTTATAAACATTTGATAGTTTCAGATTCATTTTGTTCCCTTTATGTAATAACGGTTTTGGTTTCCGTTGAGAACATTGCATAAACGAATTTTATTCAAAAAATGTTTGCATAGAATTTTGCAAAAGAAAATTGTTTGCAATTTATGTTTTTGTGTAACAATAAATAATATTAATTTGTTCCAACTCTTTGGTTTCAAGGAACAATTTCATATGAACAACAAAATTAAGTATGTTACTACAAATTAGTTATCATTTGAGGTACACAAACAAATGTTTAAAGGAGTAAATGTTCAAAATGATGACCGTTCTCTTCAATGCATTTCAAAACACGGTGTCTGAAGCTCCACACTGTTCGTCCCAAAATGTCAGGAGTGATAGAGGCACAAGAATCAATAATTCGTTGCCTCATGTTTTCTGGCGTTGTTGGAACTTCGTGGTAGCACTTTTCTTTAAGTAGTCCCCAAAGGCAGAAATCAGGCGACGTGAGATCGGGTGAACGAGCTGGCCAAGAAACGGGTCCTCCACGTCCTATCCATCGACCAGGAAACTTTGTGTCCAACATGGCTCGAGCCTGAATGAAGTAGTGAGTAGTGTTGTTCATGTGAAATTATTCCTTGAAACCAAAGAGTTGGAACAAATTAATATTATTTATTGTTACACAAAAACATAAATTGCAAACAATTTTCTTTTGCCGAATTTCTTGCACACATCTTTTGAATAAAATTCGTTTATGCAATGTTCTCAACGGAAACCAAAACCGTTATTACATAAAGGGAACAAAATGAATCTGAAACTACCAAATGTTTATAAATGTTCGAAGTTTGCAATTTTTTACAAAATTTTTCAAACAAAAAATTCTTCGTTTTCAACACGGAATCCAAATATGTAAAACAAATGGGGGTGTTCCATTTGAAATTTCAAATTTACCCCCCCCCCCTAAGGGGTGGGTGGCGGCGATGAAATTTTTGCGGCATTGACTTACCCACTCAATAGTATCAAACTTTTATTCTGTGCAATTTTTCGATTGGATGCATTCTGCATGCGATATTCCATACTATCATTATAAATGGACCACCCGGTATAATCCTGTCTTTCGGATCTGGAAAAAATTGCTGTTTCGGGACCTGAAGCTTTCGAAATTTTCCGACGGATGAAAATCTCGAATTTTACAAACTATATCTTCCCTCTTCGAGTGATTATTTTTGTACTTCTGTAATAAAGAAAAAATATCAATTTTAACAAATTTTAGACACTTTTTCGCACAAAAAGTAAAATCCTTTTGGAATTTCTCGACTGTTCGGGATCCAGAAAAGTCTCAAATAATTTCCCAAGTCGGCAACTAACCTTGATAATTCACGACTATCATTTTGAATTTTTTTTTATGAAGTACACTTTGACACGAAAAAACATGAATCATAGCTGCCATGAAAGAGAGCAGATTAAGTGGTCCTGATAGCTGTGCATCGTGAAAAAATACAAACTATACAAAAAATACAGAGATGTGAAGATAAAGCAAGACTTGCTTCTTGCTTGTCACCAAAGTGATAGATGTTTATGGAAAGGGAGCAAAGCGAATCCAGTTTCTATTTAATCAGTGGGCTCAAGTTGGATTTGTCAACAGTGCTAAGTATTTTCTATCAAGATTTCAATTTTATGATTTGTAAAACAATAACAACAATTATATATTATTATTATTATTATTAATAATAATAATAATAAAAGTAAAATACATGTTCTTAGCCTGAGGCGCAAGATATGAAATCTTATTTGCCCCCTTTGATAAAAAAAAATCCTTAGCGCTTCCTTGGTGGTGTGCAATCGTTTCTGGAAGTTGTCGACTTTGAATACTAAAATATGGATTCCATTACAGATTCTTATCCTTGCCGCTTTGGCCCTTGCAACTGCAGCACCCCAGAAGAGGCCTCGCCCCCGCCCTCGCCCGAAGCCCCCGAGACCTACGCCAGAGCAGAAGCCTGCGGAGCCTAAACCAATGCCTCCAGTAACAACAACATCGACAACACAGAAACCGGAAACTGAAACGGGTTTCATTCCAATCGTTAGTCAGGAACAAGTAGTGGGATTCGAAGGCATTTACAAATACAAGTAAGCTTATGGAAAATAATATTTTTTGTACATATTAATGTAATGTTTATTTACAGTTTAATGATATTGACACTCTATATGGTTCAACATGATTAGTATTTTGTGTATTTTCTACACAAAATGTTTGCTATTTTTGCTCATAAAATTATTGAATTTTAAATCAAGATAAATCATTTGTTTACATTTCTTTTCGTATGAGCTTCACACAATCAGTACATATATTTTATTTCCTTTATTTTCCTATACTAGAACATAATAATCACCATTAAATGATCACCAAAAGTGTTTCAAATATCCACAAAATCCTTATGAAGGTTACATTATTCCATAAATTATTTATTTAGTGTGATTTAAATCAGTGATTTTTTTTCAAAAAGTCACCTGATTTAAATCAACCCAACCTGGCTACATGTAATGTTCATGTTTGTTACTATTCTCTAAAGTAGCACAGGGAATTTTTGTAAGGGAAATGTAGTTTGCTTTTAATGTATATTTTGCAACTGATTTATTTTAGTATGAATGTCTCCAAATATCCTCCAATATTATAAGCAGACATGGTTGTCTTTGGAACATGCAACTGGTGTCTTCAGAAGGAGTAACGCCAACATTTTTGTGCTTTTCTGACAAACACTTGATGCGAGCCACACGCGGCAGACATCAAGCAGATATTCCCACTCACGTCACACACGCTCCAGCATACCTACTGGGATGGACTCGATGCTAACATACAACTCTCTTTGTAGTCAGCATGTGCGAATGACAACCGAATGCTTATCTATATCGTTGGATATTCGTAAACATCCTGTATCATGTGCAGCTTAAAGCAACACTTTAAGAAAGAAGGCACATTAAATTAATAGCTAACTCCATTGTATATTATTTAAAAAAACAGCTGTTTTTAGTTGTATTTATGAAAATAAAAGCTTCAATTACTAGCAGATTTGCAAGCTCGCATTTGGTGTAGAGTTTGAGGAGGCTAAGACATTGGGACTCCATCTGCAAGAACCTTTATATGAAAAAAATGTTTGCAAAGGACCACAAGATGTAAAATATGAAATATTTAAAATGTAGTAAATATATTAACAAATATAAATAACCATTTGACAGAGTCTAGTCTAATAGTTACATGGGGTAGCCCTGTTATGTTAGCCACATACATAAATCGAGGTCTGGAACATCCAAACCAAGGTGGTGGGGACATGTCACGTACTATTTTACACGATATGTCATGTGGCAGCACATGAAAATGAAACTCCTTTGCACACGGGCGAAAAAGACATACGCCTTTAACTTGGATTTTCTCTGTTGTGCTGATTCTGTGGCATTTAGTGTTTGTTGAATTCAACGTTCGTTGTTCGTGTGACCGATTAAATTTACGTAGAATTTTGGGTGCGTCAGCACTAAGGCTATTTTGCACCAGTCACGTTATACGGAGTCCAGCCCTTACTATAACTAATATAACATAACTTTAATGTGTAACTAAAATATTAAAATATTCTGGCTTCGGTTAAAAGCTGAGGCTGTAAAGAGGCACTCAGCACACATAAGGACAAAAAACAGGACATCACACAGAATTATACTGGCCATAGGGCCAGACGCCAGAGCCTCCATAGCCTACAGAATGCAGTTTAGGGTGTACTACGTGGAAGGTCACCCCGTACACCCCACGGTGGTTACGAAATTCCGTATCAACCACTCTTTCCAGAAAATAAGTCTTCGTGACGTTGAAACATCTTTTTGTAATTGATTAGAACACCGCTTAAAACATTTAAAGTATGTATAAAACATAAAAACATTATATTTGTTTTTCTTTTTTCTTTTGTTACCAAAAAACAGTTTTAACCCGCCCTCCTAAATACATAATAACTAACAAATCCACGTTTAACATGTTCATCCTCAATATTTAATTCACAGATACGAAACTGCAAACGGAATTTCCGTGGAGGAGTCCGGATACCTGAAGCACCCTGGCCAAGGCGATGACGTAGAGGCTCAGGTGTCAAAAGGGTTCTACTCGTACACGGCCCCCGACGGAACGCCAATCAAAGTCACATACATCGCCGACGATCTGGGATTCCAACCCGAAGGTGACCACTTACCAGTCCCACCGCCAATACCTCCTCTTATCCAGAAGGCTCTCGACTTCTTGGCGACCCAAACCCCCGAAACTGGAAAGAAGGGAAAAGAAGGGAGTAAGGAAAGAGAAGAGAGAGACGAACGAGAAGAAAAGGAAGAATACGACCCTTCAGCTGCTTCCGAAGAAATGGAATATGATTACGAATTGTCGGACTCGCAACAATATGATTATTGAAGTTCTGTGTACTTCTCGTTGTGTTGAATAAATCTGTTTAGAGATTATTGGGTTGTTTTCATTGTATGTATGTGGTTATGTAGGGGCGGCGATTGGGTTACAAAACTAGGAGGCAAGGTCAGTTTACTTTCCCTTGGTAGATAAAGTTTAGCATAGTGCGAGGGCAAAAGTTACAAAAAGTGGGTGGCAACTGCTCCCCGTCGCCCTCCTAATCGCCGCCACTGTCGTTATGCCATGGTATACTGTTCGCCATAGGACTGGGAATTTACAGAAACAGATTGCAATAGTGACGTAGGAACGGACGGAATAGATGTTTAGAGGTATACCTGAAAATCTTTGATCTGGATTTAACACTTATACCACCTACAAAGAATTTGGCAGAAGCAAGAATATCATTTTTAGCAGCTAAACGCAAGTACGTATATTTCGTCTGCATTATTTCTCTATTCAGAAAAATTTAGAACCACCGTGAACCTATTATACTACATTAATAATAATAATAATAAGAAAATATTTTCTTTTTTAAGCGGGCGAGGTTCAGACAAGGGTTGCTCTGCCACCTAACCCCTGTCAATATAATGCTACGTATATAATAAACCGCCAAGGACGTATTTATAGGGGGTCAAAGGGTTCCGTACACCCCCATCCGCCGCCGAAAGATTTACGAAATACTATAATTAAATATTGAAATACACTTACTTAACATTTGTTGTATAATCGATGCTTATTTTTTTCTTCCTAACTTATTGGAAGTCAAGGATTATTTTGGGATCGTAACTTTGAATGGCAGTGCCAAAGAAGATTTTTGCACATTACTACTTATAATAATATAATCATATTACTAGTAATATAATTAATAAAATATTAATCATGAACTTTACTTTTCGTCATCTAGATCTAATATTATTTTTCTGTTTTTGAATAAATATTCAATTCTACATGTATTTTACATTAATTTCCTTAATTTTGGCGATCTAAACTATATGTAAGCTAGATAATGAATACGTGCTGTTAGATCTATTCTTATAATTCTTATATAGTATTTTTACCTACTCATGTAATAAAATTATATAAATTAATACACATATTTAATTAATATAATACAATTACTTTAATTTAAATTATTATTATTATTATTGCACACTTGGTTCTGACCCCCCCAAACCCCCAAATATGTTTCTAGATAAGTGCCTGTGAACCGCTTATAAAGCAGTAAGCTAGACGTATGATAATACTTATACAGAAACCTGTAAGAAATACACAAAAATTAGATCGATACAGAAATGTGAACAACAAATACAAAAGACAATAGTAATAATAATATAATTCTACACCTTCGATGTGTGTCGCTACTCTGCCATTGTTCCTTTAACAGCAGATCTTTTGTTTTACATTGTGGTACTATGTCACCCGATCTGCGCTATTGAAAACTTTCCAAAAATGTAAAAAAAAAAACTGTTATTAATGCATGGAAAACGATGCAATGAATGCTAGAGCTTATCAAGCTCGTTCAATGTTTAAAAATACGAGGATATAGACTATCTTGAAATGTTTTAAAAATCAAACTTCCTTTCGTAAATATTGATTTCTTAATTTGATGTACAAGTTTTTGATATTTTATTTTAAAAATTGAGCTATGTGGGCTTTTCTAAAATAGAATAGTCAATGTTTATATTTTACATATTTATATACAGACAGCAAAACATACTCAAATATTACTTTCGTGTGCGTTTGCGTTTGGAGGTTAAACATTGTAAGACCAACAAATGAAAAACGTTTTTTGCGCCACTCCTGAATGTAGAGCAATAAATAATACATTTGACTTATATAGAGTTTGACTTACGTAGAAGATCTGATGAAATATTTTCGATGATGACAAGTTGTCCGCAATCATACCACGATGTCTCGAGTCATCTTCACTAGACTTTGAGGAAGCTTCATTGTAGTTCAAATCAAGTACAATGAGAAGAATAAACATAACAAGTAACTAAATCCCTAACATTGGTAGTAAAGATATAATCACCTGGTGTATTTTGGGGAGAACTAATAGACTGCAATAAAATATACAACGAATACATCAATTAAAAATATTATACACTCGAGTGGGTTTTGTTACTAATCCACTTGCGTTATGAACATTTAAAATACTTACATCACATAGTTCCTGTTATCTTTTCTTTCTAACAATTTCACATCTATAAAAAGTAGCCGTGACACTATCATGTGAGGACTGTCATATAACTAACGGCGGTCTTTCATACCACATAGAAGTGGCACATTTTTATTCTGGATGGATTAAAGTTTGAAAATGTGCCTCCCGTCTATTACACTACATCTTACCATTTCAATGCCTTTATATTTAGCCACCCCAGTCTCGAAGTCTAAGTCCAGGCCTGGGCAATATATATATACGATCTGTAAGCGTTGCAAACTTTTGAAAGCGACAATACCGTACGCACATGGCAAACGAACCGAATTTTTGTCTCCAGGTCCGTACGCTTGGTTTAAGAATTTCTCAGGGAAATATTCGGGATAGAATAGCAAGTGCAAATTTTGATAAGCCGTACATTTTAGCGTACGGAGTAAGGTCTGGACCGTATGTAAGTACATGCCATGAAATTTCCGTACAGTTAGGAACTTACGGTTGGCAACGCTGCGCTTTCTCCAATCGATTTCCCTTCTCCTTCTCTGCCGATATGCGTGGCCCTGCTCCACAGCTAGCTGGGACAGGGTATATGTTTCGTAATATTTCTACAATTGCTCTGCATTTGCTATCAGTTCATCATGCGCTGGGTTGGGTATACAGTTGGGGTTAGGTAAGCAAATTAGTAGATGGGATCGTAACAAACCACTCTCAACTAGTAGCTCCTCATCACAGAGCTAGGGAACTCGTAGCTAGAACGTAATTAATATTTAGTTTGTGGTATGGAGAATTGAACAAGTTACTAACCGAGAATCTACAGCATACTAGTGAACCTAAGATGAATAACAAATCCTTTCACCTATAACATTTTGGTGAATTTCTTTTCCAATTTTGCGGTATTATGCCAGTGACCATTATTTAGTACTTGCTAAATTAAGAGAAAGACTCGCAGTGATAAATCATAAGCAACAAAATCTAAAAGTTCTAAAATTTAATACAGGAAAATTTGCTGATGAAAGCATTAAGAAAGATTACCAAATTAAACTGTCAAATAGATTTAATGTTTTGCAGGAATTAAATTATGATGATGAAACAGATGTAAATAAGAATTGGGAGCACATACGTAATGATACCATAAATCAAGAAAAAGTAAGCCATGGTTTGATAATGAATGTCATAATCTAATTGAAATAAGGAATCAGGCTAGACTTAGGTGGTTAAATAACTCTGATGATACAAATCTAAGCAATTATAATAGAATAAAGCGAGAAGTTAACCGCTTGAAAAGCAAAATGAACGAAATTGAAACAAATAGCAAAAACAAAAATATCAGAGATTTATATAAAAGTGTAAATGAATTTAGAAAGGGGTGGCAACCTAAAGTAAACTTGATAAAAGATAAAGACGGTGATTTTCTAGCTGACCCAAGCGGTATTCTAAATAGATGGAAGAACTACTTTAATGACTTTTTAAATGTTCATGTAGGAGATAAATCAGAAGTAAATGAAGTGCACACAGCAGAACCTTCAGTTCCAGAACCTAACTTGACTGAAGTTAAAGATGCTATTAAAAGGCTAAAGAATAACAAAGCACCTGGCATTGATTTAATACCAGCTGAGTTAATTAAATATGGTGGAAATTCGTTAATATGTCAAATTCATAAATTAATTTGTTTAGTATGGAATAAAGAAGAAATCCCTCAACAGTGGAAAGAATCCATAATTGTTCCTGTGTTTAAAAAAAGTGATAAAATGAACTGCAATAATTACCGTGGAATTTCTCTACTCTCAACAACATATAAAATATTATCTAACATTATTTTAACAAGACTAACACCATATGCTAATGAAATTATAGGTGATTATCAATGTGGATTTAAACGTAGCAGATCAACTACAGATCAAATTTTTCACATCAGACAGACACTTGAAAAAAGTGGGAATATAATCAAAATGTCCATCAGCTATTCATTGATTTCAAAAAAGCATATGATTCGGTCAAAAGAGATAAATTATATAATATGTTAGTCGAGTTTGGAATACCAAAGAAGCTGGCTAGTATGATAAAAGTATGCACCAGTGAAACAGAAAGTAAATTTCGTGTGGGTATTAATGTGTCGGACAAAATTACAATTCATGATGGGTTAAAACAAGGAGATGCATTATCTCCATTGCTCTTTAATTTTGCCTTAGAATATGTTATTAGGAAGGTAAAAGAAACTAACAAAGGACTAAAATTAAATGGTATGATTCAGATGTTAACATATGCAGATGATGTAGACTTATTAGGGGATGATATAAATACAATTAAGAATAATGCTAAAATATTTTTCAAAACTGCTAAAGATATAGGTTTGGAAGTTAACAAAGAGAAAACTAAATATATGGTTACAGGCCGAAACCAAATGTTAAGTAATAATCAAAATATAATTATTGATAACTCGTTTAAACCAGTTTCCAAATTCAAATACTTAGGAGTAATATTAACAAATGAAAATTATATTAATGAGGAAATAAAAAGTAGGCTTAATTCAGGAAATGCATGTTACGTCTCTCTTCATAAACTTTTGTCTTCTCATTTAATATCTAAGAAACTAAAAGTTAAAATATACAAAACAGTAATTTTGCCTGTAGTATTATATGGATGTGAAACTTGGTCCCTTACATTGAAAGAGGAACACAAATTGAGAGTATTTGAAAATAAGGTCCTTAGGAAAATATTTGGAGCTAAAAGGGATGAGGAGACAGGTGAGTGGAGAAGGTTACATAATTTAGAACTACATAATTTGTATTCATGTTCAGATATTATTAGAATAATTAAATCAAGAAGACTTAGGTGGGCAGGCCATGTGGCACGAATGGGAGAGGAAAGAGGAGTTCACAGGATTCTTGTTGGGAAACCTGGTGGTAAGAGACCTGTAGGAAGGCCAAGACGAAGATGGAGGACAACGTTGAGATGGACCTAGAGGAAATCGGTAGAGATGGAAAAGAGTATATAGATCTTGCTGAGGATAGGGACAGATGGAAGGCCTGTGTTGCTGCAGCCATGAACCTTAGTGTTTAAGATGGCTAGAGAGTTAGTTAGTTAGTTATTGGTTTACATGCACATGCCTTGTAGTGTACGTAGGCCCTATATTACATGCATGGCAACGTCCCCTCTAAAAGATTGATCATCCCTGTGGCCCCTCCTCCTCCCGAACTGCTTGGTTTTGCTGTTTCAATGTGAGTTAACCAAGAAGAAAAATATTTTCGCATCACGACTGCAGTTCGAAAAAAGTCGTAACAGGGCTTAAAGAGAATGGATTGTTCCGACTAAATCGGGTCGTTTTGTAGCTTTGTATATATGATTATAAAACTAAATCTACCCAATAATGTTGACTGCAGACGTCTGGAGCCAATCTCTCTGCATAACAAACCCAATCATGTGCAACGACAAAATATAATTTTTTACAAATTTGAAAAAAATCGCCCATATCATTTTACTAGCTTTTCCTAGGTTCGCATTTAAATATTTCATAGTTCTAGGATAAAGCGGGGCATGGCCTCCATGGCCCTTACCCTGGGTACGGGCCTGGTAGTGGTCATCCACACTGAAATGAATTGCTGCTTCGTATTTCGTTACGCTGGCTTCTCCGACCTTACCTATCGCTTAGTTTTCATTGGTGCATCACCTATTTCCCGTTTCCATTTTGCACGCTTTTACTGAATCACCCTATATAGTATATTACCAACTAGGACGACGTTTTCAAACAATGAAGTCAGTGGCGGCTTGTAACCACACATTCGCAATTATCTCGAAAACGGCTCGTTTGTGAATCCATGTTTACTGAGACCTACGTGTAATTTCAACTGTGTCACTTTGCGCTATTACTTATCATACATCCTTCATATATGTATGTATATATGGTCCCGAATTTGATACACGGTAGTTTCACACAGAGGTTCGGATACTGCTTTATACTGTAGGCCCCATCTCGATTAACCTTACTGCACATAACGTGAACTTAAGAACAACATCAACAATTTACACATACGGAAAATACAAAGATAATAAAAAATTGAGTATATTTCAATGTTATGATTAGTTGGGGTGTTTCACAGTAAAAGCAGCAACAACTTATTTTTTTTCTTCTAACCGAAAGTAAGCCTTGTCTTGAACTGATCTAATAACTTTCTCAGGAGTATTTTATGTGGCATAGTGCTTACTTAACTACTATGCCGGCCTCCGTAGCGGAGTGGTTGGCACAGCGCACTACGACGTCTCTGGTCCCGGGCTCGGGCCTTGGTACGGGTGTTTTTTGTGAGTGTCCCTTCATTAATTTCATCATACCGTAACTCATCCTAATCTTCGCAATTAGTCAGATGTGGCAGAAATCCGATGCAAAATAAACCAAATCAATCAACCAATCTACCTACTCTGTTTCCGCTAATAGCACCACGAGAATAGAAAGTAGTATGAAACAATAACATACTTTTTGTACTTCAGTGACAAATACATGTTAACCTACATACAACTAATACACCAAAGATCTAGGGAGCTGTGTGCGAATTAAGCTTCTTGCTTTGGGGGTTACCCATTCGGACTATGTAGTTTTTTTCATTGCGCGGTGTAGTTTTTTTGGTATGAAAATTTGTATATGTTACCAATTGGTGAACTAAATGATTGCCTTGCAGTTGTAAGTACCTTAGAACAGTGGTTCTAACCTTGGACATTAAATATTACAATAACAGGAAATTTAGGAACACTTAGTGTATATACATTCTAAGAAACTAAAAAACTCATACACAAAAAGAAATAGTAATACAGGAAAACCTCGTTAATCCGGAGCTCGATAAATAGTACTTTGCTTAATCCGGAGAGGCAAAAGGGAAAAAAATGCAGAACGCAAGGTTTTAAATGTGGCTAGAAGCCAACAAGACAACTTCCCAAAGAAAAGGCAGTCATCCACAGATGAAATTCTATTTCGCGCAGACTTTTAGTCCCATGCCCTTTAAACACACCATAATAAACGAGTTTTGTTGCTATGAACGGAGTTTTAATGCACTTTCTACTGTTCCTTTAGGTTATTTCAGTTAATCCAGACTTTCGTTAAACCGGTCAATTTATCCCCCTATTAGTCCGGATTAACGAGGTTTTACTGTACTGAAAAAACTTAAGAAATTTCTATTGGCTGTTCAACTCGATGACTGTGTGTGCCGAGAAATTTGATCTATCTCCAACGAAAGTAGCTGAAGAAATTAACCCTACTTGCCATTGCTTCATAGTTTAACCATGGGCAGAGCAAAGGCGCTGGTCTGGGAGCTTTTTCTAAAACCTCTGCGCCCGACGACAATACGAAAAAGTAAACAATGGGGTATTTAAAAATAGAACTTAAGGCGAGAAGCAGATACAATTGTTTTAATAAGCAATTGTGTCAATTGTAAAAACATCTATGCTGGGATGCAAAACAAATCCATCTGCTGTGAATATAATCTTTTGTGAGGGGAAATCCACAGCATCAGCCTCCCCCCCCCCCGTCCCGTTAATTCGCATGCTGCTGATAGCAGCAATTTCAGTAATTTCGTATCATCAATTACAATTAATATCTTTTTTTCTTTCCAATAATAAAACGATTTAATACTGTATAAATTTCAATAACTTCTACTTTCAGAAATCAAATTAGGTTCTATATAAATTGTATCTGGTATAAAAATATTATTTAAGGTAAATTTATAAATATAAAAAATCGTATATTAAGGGTTCAGTTCGTCTAAAGTCTTCTAACAAACATCTCATAACCTTACAGGATATCAAATACTATTGTTTAGTTCGAGAATTATTAAGGCTTTCAACTTGCCGTTATTCACATAAAGTATTATAAATAGTGTCTTCTACAAAACTACTATTTTTTATTTTTCAAAAATAGATTTTTTAATATATTATTGAAGTTTGCGCTATTTGGAACATTTCTGAAAAAAAAATCGGAAGTTGATACGTGCCACCGTTCCCGAGATATACCAAATATACAATTAATAATATGGCGAACTCTTTTCAAGATGCCGGCCGTCAGATACTTGACTGAACATATCTTAATTGGTACAACCATTAATTCTACCACGTCTCTTTTCTTTACTAAAAATTCAATGATTCCACACTTAACCGCCGGACTGTGATGAAGAGACACTTTTTTGGTACTATCCTCCATTTGGAGACACATTTTATGTTGTACCCTTCACTAAAATACATTCAACCTTATATATATATATATATATATATATATATATATATATAAAATAGGCTACAACTTTTATTGAAAACAATTACTTGTCATTTAATTTGTTCAAAAGTTAAAAGGCAAAACTTTAGAAAGTACTAGAAAAATTTCACTTCTTGGAGATTATTTTTTACATTACGGTAAAACCACCGACATTATCGAAAAATTAAACAGAATCTTTTTTCTAGCCCATCTAATGAGGATTAAGACTACAAAAGGTGAGCAGCCTTCGACGATTGGTTACGGAGATATAGGTCAATAATTGAGTGTCTGCGAAATTGATGTTTGGGGGGGCGCTGGGGGAGAAGCACCGCGAGGAGGGGCGGGGACTTTTGGGATTTCTTGCTACAAGTAGTGTTCTAACAACTGACCAAAAGTCAGCTTTTAAGGAATTATTCCCGACATGAAACCTTTATTGACTGGGCGATGAAGAGAATAATGCTTACCTTCCTCTATAGAGCGGCCACAAGGAAAAGAATCTTCGGCCAAAAGTCTCCGCGCACCTTCCCCTCCATCGGTTCAGCTCGGGCCATAAGGAAGCATGCTCCACTCTGCCCCTCCCCTCCACGTGGGAGTACGATGCACAGGAGTCGTGGGTCTGCGCAGTCTCTTTGCCTGTGGTTCCACTATAGTAGTGTCACTAAGATCCAAAAAATTGAAGAATGCATGCATTGCTCAAATAGCAGATGCATACAGACGTGAAACAGACCACAGTACTGCTTTTATACTAAATGTATCACAGTCGTTTCAGATACCTTCCAAAGATTGAAAACCAGGTAATTAGTATTTTTTACTGCACTCAGAGTAAAATGCAACAATAAAAGGATAACCAGATTCTTCACAAGGAAAGAAATTACGTCATCTTGATGCGTTTCCATGTTGCTACAGATTACATTTCGTTTCATTGTATCTTGTTACTTCCTCGTTCAAAGTGCATGTAAAAGGCGAGAAGTAAAAGATTCCTCTCAGGCATTGTTACGAAATCGTGACCTTACAATGGAAATTTTTGGTACTATTGTTCAAAATTGAGTTCATCTTTTCGATTCTCACTGACGTAAGAAGCGAAACATAATTGTAAATTTTGAACATTTTGTTTCACAGAAGACGTTCACCAATCAGCGTTGGTTCTTTATAATTATGAACCAACTCGGTGATTTGTTGAGTCACAGGAGACAACGCTTGGAATTAGTTTTCGTGCATGGTGAGCGCAGGGTACTTTCGGTTACTCAATATGTTCTTTGCTCAGCTGTAAAGATTTTTCAAGAAGGATAGTCATACTTTGTATTGCGTCAATACATATGTTTGATATGTGTTACGTGTACTGAAGAATTAAGAATATATATATAACGCGATAATTCTCTTTGGAACTGCATTCGGCTTTTTGATTTCATTCGCAAGACTTCTCCATCCTCGTAACATTATGAAGTTGGTAAGTTAAGTTATTTGTAATTTAACACTTCGAGGGAACACGTCTACACAGTGAGAAACAGGTAGCCTATTTCCATTTGCCATGCTGATCCAGTCTGTAGGGGTTTAAAACTCAAGTGTTGTGTTTTGCAATTCATATGCGTGTAGTTATTACCTCTCGCACCTTACCATCAAGCCTACCACGAGTAGCAAGTAGCTCAACATAGAGGATGAACGATCACTGAGCTACATCACCCATTTCGTAAGGGTATGTCACGATATCATTATTAAAATACTGTACAGCAGTCAGCTCACGAGAAGATCCCCAAATAAGGGGAGACGGCGTGCAGAGAGACATGGGGAAGACCGGTCTATTTGCAGATTTTAGGGGTAGTAGGAAGTCTTCCGCTGCGGTCATTGGCTTTGTGGAAGTGCTTGTGCGTGGGTTCTGAATTGTGATTTTCTTCATGTCTTTCATGGTGTGTAAGAGTTATGGCAGGTGTAAGGATGAAAGGTGCTACTGTGCATAGTGAAGCGTGTGAGATTGTCCTCAAAGTTATTGATTTCTGCGATCGTGAATCTGAAGAAAAGCAATATTTGGTGCCAATTACACAGAGCACCAAGCGTGCGTCTGCAGAAACAGGTTTGTCGGTTCCGACGTTCAAGAGGATTCGGAAAGAATCGGGGAAGTGGAATGATCGGCCACCGATGAGAAAACTCATGTCCCCCGGAAAGATTAAGGTACTAGTTGTTACGATCTATTTCAAAGCTGTTGCATCAATTAAAATCCTTAAATAAAAAGCTAACTTAATCAGGGTCATATTTTCGCGGACAACCAAATTTGTATTCGTGTGTGTTTTGCAAAGGGAAAGTCGACCATCTCTTATGGGAAAATATCGCTCTTGATATATAGCTCTTAATCAAGATTAAAAACGGACTTGTTCTTCGTATACAAAGTTATTACATATTATTTTGAGTCGAGGGAGGAGACTTTTGACTCAGGGTGCGTAACAGTCTGTTCCTTTTAACTATGGGCTTAGAACCTGAAGTATATTTGGCACGTGTTGTATCGGAAACGGTAACAGTCAATTCCGTCGTTGAAAATCTCTTAAACACTGTAGTTAGTACAATCGGCAGGCTCTTTATAGCAAATAAAATATCGGTGTACTCTGTGAAAAAATCAACACCAGATGACGGTTCACGCGGGACCGTGATTTGAGCGTTTCTTGAGCGTAGATGCGAATCAAGCCTTACAAATTACAGCGAGACCACAGCGCTTGTTTCTGACCCAGGGTGCACTCCCTCAACCCTAACAGTGGAGTCGCATGCCGTTACGTCAGTTCGCTTCAGGCAGGGTTCATCTCGGTGAGCTGTAATTGTATCTATTTTGAGGAACAAGATATACGTAATACAGGCTATATTTGGCATAAAGTGGTAAATTAACGAATATAAAAGTTTGATTCTTAAATACGTTACATTTGAAACTTTATTGGTGAATACTTTGATACTGAAATACTACAGAAGACACTATAGTTTTATAGTTATACTATTCAATTTTTAAAAAATGTCTAAGATAGCATTTCCTTTACTAATAACTGTCCAAAGTGTGATATAAGCGATGCCTAAATCTGCAGCTATTTCCGCTTTAGTTTTATGTAGATTAGCATCCACTTCCTGTGCACATTTTACTATGTGATAAAGCGTTTAACATTTCCTCTTTCACTTCTCCATGGCCGACCAGTAGCATCTGAAAACTGTCACTTCTGTGAGATTGTTGTAACTTGGTTACGTATAAATCAACACCGAATTACGTATAAATGTATTACGTACAAATAAGGTTTAATTAAGGTTCTTAAATTATATTTTGCCTACATCTACTGTCATTTACGTATGAAACAGAATTACGCAGAACTGAGTTACGTACAAAGCAGTCTCAACTATATCACGGATGGTGTCATGACAATTCAATTTAGAGACCTGTGAATGGATAGGAAGTCTGGGATGGGGGGTGTTTTCTTGAGGCAGTCACGTGCAATAGTTATATATTTAACCCTTTCATGCATGAATTTTGAAAAAAAATTCAAAAGTCGTTCAAAAAATTTATTTGTATAAAATTGGTCTTATAAACATCCCTGATAAACTTTGTTTTACATTTTGATGTATATAGGGCCTTAAAAATTGAAAAAAAAGGGCGCTACCTCAAGTGAGGCTTACATGCATTGATACATATATTCTTAAGATATACTAACATTGAACATTTACAATTTTTCAGCGACTGTGGAAGTTTTCAAAACATTCTGGACACAAGTTTACATTACACCGTCCACACAAATATCGGGTTTTCCTCTTACATCTCTTGTCTTTGCATAATAGGGCAAATTTTCCATCACTCTTCTTTGGATAATGTGGTTTTCCATCATATCGAAGTGCATCTGGTACACATTGAAAAGCTCTCTTTGGCCGGTAGGTAACAGGGCTTGTGCTGCTAGGTCTTCCTCGTTTTTTCACATTTTCTCCTTGATAGATATAGGCAGTTGCAACCTGACTTTTAAATTCTAATAAATCCATGTCCTGTTTTCCACTTGCCTTCCAAAGTATCCATGAATTGACTATGGCGACATTCAGCATATGATGAAATATTCTCATATACCAACGCTTGTTCTTGATGTTGTGACTGTACGAGGCCACTAGAAAGTCCATCTTATCTACGCCACCCATATGTTTATTGTACATCTGTATAGCATATGGTCTAGATATGTCCATGTATTTCTTATCTGATTTACTGTATCTTTGTACAGTGTCCATTGGCTCCAATCCTGCGAATGAAGACACAACACGTACAACATTATTGTCGTGCCACTTTGTGACTGTTACATTCTCCGCTGAGGTTGCAACACATACATTACCACGTTTTCTTTTCTTCATTTCTTTATCTTCTTTCAGTTTTGTTTCTGCTCCCTCTAGTCTATTCGACCTGCAAGTTCCAATTACATAAATATCTTGTCCTTTTAGTTCCATCACCAAAGGCACGGAGGTAAAGAAATTGTCACAATAGACTTTGTGGTTTTTTCCCACAATATCATGGCACAGACGAATCACTACATCTCCTGCCACACCGAACTGAGAAGGCTGTCCTCTTCCGCCACTCGAACCTTGATATGGCTCAAAACAATACACATAACCTGACACACCTGCCCTAACCCATATTTTGAATCCCCATCGCTTCGGTTTTGATTTGATGTACTGCTTCAAGCCTGAACGACCTTTGAAAGGAATCATCATTTCGTCCACAGATTGAGATTCTTCAGGATCGGCAGCAGCATGAAAAGTTTCATGTAATTTTGTTAGAATTGGACGAATTTTGATAAGGCGGTCTGTGTTATTTTCAGGTATTGTTTCATTGTCAATGAAATGTAAAAACCTCCTGATGTCTTCGAAGCGATTTACAGACATGTGATCCGTAATAAGTGGCAAACGTAATCCTGAGCTGGTAGACCAATAACTTCCGATTCGTGGATACTTTACGTATGTCATAAGAAAGTTGATGCCCAGAAACTGTCTCAACTCATACAAAGTGAGCTTGAAATTCTCTTTCCCTTTTTGTGCTGCATATAAATTAGTTTGATACACAATATCATCCAAAAGCTCATCAGGAACAAGTTTGCAAAAGAAATCATCAGGAGAGTTCCCATCAATGTTGACATTGTGTTGACCTTTGAATTGTGGAGGTTTGCTTGCAAAATCGTTATCCTTTCCTGCAAACCAAATAACACTACGTTTTTTGGGAGGCTTACGGTTGGTTTGTAGTACATCTGTGTCCATCTTTTGAACTTCGCTCGAACTTGAACCAGCCTCCATGTCCATCCTTGGTACTGCACTTGCACTTGGACCAACCTCTGTGTTCTGGGATGTGGGTAAAACTGAAACCTCTTCTTGTGAGAATAAAGTTTCATCCTCGTCACTATCAGTTAACCCAGGTATATAATTCTCATCACCACTGTCATCTGATTCAAAATTGTCTTCTGAGGAGGATGGATAATCTAAGAAACGTTGAATTTCATCCTTGGATATCAATTTTCGAGCCATTGACGTTTCTGGAACAAGCGAAACACACAATCAATTTTTCATATTTCAGTTATACGGTAACCACATTGTCAAAGTATTTGATTTGGTGTTTTAAGTCCACTTTATGCACAGTAAAGCTAATTGGGACTGGACCTACAGTTCGAAAGTGGGATTCGAACCACTGTGTCATGTGCCTCCACCGGGTATTGAACCCAGGACCCCTTGATTACAAGGCGACGACGCTACCACTTCGCCATCGGGGAGGCTCCATTGTCATAGTATGTTCCGTGACTTACTAAATATAGTTGAAGTGATATTTATATTCCTTTAGATCTGTAAATGTGCATAATGTACAAAATAGAGCAATGGTTTTTGCAAGTAAAAGTTTTAGTAAACTGAATTGCAAATGAAGCCTGAACTTTCATGGGAAAAAATTGACATCACACGAGGAAAAAAGAAAGGAGAAGATAAAGAGAACTAGTCAAAATATACCATCACAAAATATAATTGAAGAAAAGAAAAGAAGAATTTTTATACCCTTACTTAGCTATAAACATAATTCGATCTTTTCAGCCATTGGAAGAAGTTTCTACATTGCATTTGTAATGATTATGAATCATGCAAACAATGCATGCAGGCCTCATATGAGGCACCCTTTGTTTTACGAACATTTACCATTCTTGCATACTAACCTCACTTGAGTCTGCACGTGTTTTTTCAATTATTGTTTCAACTACTTCAGTTCAGTTTCTAAATTTTACATCTACGTATCGTCTATGAACCCAGAATATAAAATATATTTTTCTTACCTTTCGTACTGTGCTTTTCTTCACAAAAAATAATAATTCTTGCTCCTTCAATGACTGGCGTCCTGTTTCATGCAATCTATGACGTCATCAGGTCTACTTTCTGGATCAAGCAGACTTAGCAGAGCCAGCCACCTATTGCTGGATTCACGAACTTCCTAAAACCTCACTCGATGCGTACATGCATTTGCAGTTGCAATTTAGTTTCATTTTTGCCACTAAAAAAATAAAAAAATCACGACCTCATATGAGGGCGCTATGCATGAAAGGGAATGCGCGTTAGGAACAAGAGAGCATTTATTTGTCTAGTCGTACAGTGGGATGCATAAGTATTACCAAGTAAATTGTCCATCACTACGTTTATTCTCTTTGTTTTACGCAAATAGTGCTTCAAGAATTTAAACAAAAAGCCAAGCAAACTAATGACAACCTCTTCACCAGAATAAACAATAATAATTTTCTTAATAACAAATGGAGGGATGCAAGAGAAAATTTAATGGTGGATAATTTGCGGAGCATGACTTGTGCATCCCACTGTACTTGTTTTTCTTGTTTGCTGGAATGTATGCAAGGGGGGAAGCAGGGGGATGTGTATTACCCCTCTTCATCTGTGTCGTCGTCATTGACCTCCTACACTCATCTAATACCTCCAAAATATTTCACTACATACTCCTAAATATTTACGAAACCCTGATTATTTTGGTACATTGTGACCTTCTCATCCACCTTAAAACTTTCCAAACCACCTGAAAACACATATACGACTGTGATGGATACTTTTGTGCCATGTTTCCATTAACCTTTACTTTTATACACATCAAGTTTTCCTCTTAATTTATTACATTCTAACTCCAATTTTCCGCTCATGGACGTAAATATGCAAATGTTCGTAGTGCAATGTCTCGGAGACAATCTAAGCTGAAGTAACTTAACGGATCAGAATTTGAAATACAACACAGAAGGCAATTACAATGGAAATAATATTATCGTATGTGTATGATTTCTAAGTAGAGTGTGATAAGTTCAGTGGGATCCATGAGTATTACCTTGCAAATTGTCCATCACCATGTTAGTGCTTCAAGAATTAAAATAAAACTCAAAACAAGCTGTTGACAACTTCTTCACCAGCATATATAAAAATCCATCGCTTAAAAACACATAGGATATAAGAGAAAAATTAATGAAAATAGTCATGGACAATTTGCACGGTAATACTCATGGATTCCACTGTACATAAACCTTACGAAGAGAATTGTTCATCATCATGCTTATTCTCTTTGAGTTGCTCAATGAAAGTTTGAAGAATTGAAACGAAATCTTGCAAAAACTGCCGAGTACCTCTGCACCAGCGCACGATGAAATAAATACCTTAAAAACACGAAGCAAACGAGAGAAAAATTATTGAAAATGGTCATGGACAATTTGCCGAGAAATATTTGTGAATCCCACTATACCTCTTACGTTTTTACCTTTCCATTTTGCTGTGAAGCAATTGAATGAAAATTGAGCTAACGTAAGTCCGTACAGAATCAAATCATTTTCTTCTCTTTGTATAAATTTGCGCCTTTCTGATGTTCGTGTTGCCATTTCTTTGAAGATTCTAACGATCATGTGCTTAGCAGCCGTCAATGCAGCCCCACAGGATTCGAACGACGAGTTTCTTGATAAGGAACCTGACATCCCGATCATCAGCCAGGAGACGGAAGTGAACATAGACGGAACGTACAAATTCAGGTCAGATTTTTTAATCTTCTTGTATATATGGCACAAGAGTTTATTATATGTATATATGCGTTTAGAATTAATTATTAGTAAGGCAAATAACTTCAGAGGTTATTATAATTCAGGAAATCATTCATCATAGTCACGTGTTGCACTCCTTATAGGTAGGGGTGCTCACAGGGGGATTTCATGACGCGCCTGCGTCATGGGAATTTTTTGGGGGGACAAAATTTTATACCAATTCTATATATCTTCACACAAAAATGAGGGGGGGTCGTATTGTTTGAGTGACTTGTTATTGATATTTAGTTTTGGTTATTATGTATAGTTTATCTACCTACCTGTGGGTGATCGCGGCGATAGGGTTGAAATGAAACGCCACCTCTTATGCCTTTAGAATCGGCTTGGATGGAGGGCGGGGGTGGGGGATGTGCTATTCGCATTAATACAAGGATAGTCGAGCAGAATAAAGTTGATTAACAATGGCATTGAGCCTAGTATCTAGAGTAAACATATATTGCTTAAATATGTCTGTATTACACAGTGACGCAACCACAGGGGAGGGCAGAGGGGTCATTCCCCCCAACCTTCGACGGAAGTCAATTCTTGGGGGGCAAGGGGGGACAAACATTGACGGCAAAGGGCATCTGCAGGGGGCACAGAGGAGCAATTACCCCTTCGATTTCAAATTTTATGCAAAAAAAATAAATTTTGTAAAATTTTGCTTCGCTCGCATTATCGCATGGTACTTTGCGCCCCTCTCCCCAAATTCACGTAGAGGAACAAATATTATGTATTACTGTTTATACCAACCTTGACCCCTCCCGCTATTTTTAATATAAGTTGGCGCTTCTTGTCGAAGCTCGTTATGCTAACCACTCCGCCCCGGAGGTCGGCGTTTGGCTGTGGTGAATTCCATGGAGGCTCCAGAAATCAAGGTCGATGGAAACATAGCCGCTCCAAATCTAAAAACCTTAAATTTGACACATACGCGTTGATTTCGGTGTCGATTTTAATGTTCTTCAAGGTCGTAGTATCCAAACCTAACATACAGAATTGTGTCAGATATCCATGGTATGAAATATTCCAATAGGCATCCTAATATACTCTTAAAAAAACTGAAAATTATGAATACTAAATAAATATTGAAAATGATCCTTATAATAATGGCGCTTTATTTTTTCAAGTAAAGAATATTCATATATTCTAGACATAAAAAATTTAACCATCTGTATATATAACTCTTCATATTTGTTGTTTCATATATGACGGACTACTTCATTTTACTGAACGTCGAATAATTAAATATTGATCACGGCGCCATTTAAAAAATAAATTAACATATTCAGCAGCCATATTTTTCGACATCTTGAATTCTAAAGCCCAGTGGCGCAACCACAAGGGAGGCAGGGGGCATTGCCCCCCTAACTTTTGACGGAAATGAGTTTTATGGGGGCAAGGGGGGCAAACATTGACGGTCAAGGGTACCTTCAGGGGGCAATTACCGCCCAAAATTTCAAATTTTATGTATAAGAAATACATTTTGGAAACTTTCCTTGCTCGCTTTGCTCGCAGTACCTCATTTTCTTACTTTTATCACGTTCAGGGGGCAGCTGGAGTCGCCCTGGGCGCCGAACGATGTAAATAAGAAAAGTTGGAAAAGAGAGAATGCTATGGCGCCCTATTAAATCAATATTGATTTCAGTCTGCAAACAAATTGGATCTAAAAATGTTCTTGCTCGTTTCGCTCGCGTTGCGTTCTTGTATTCTGCACTACATTGCAAATTACCAGACAGAGAAGTAAGACTTATCTTAATTGATTTTGTCTTAAATGCATAAACAATTGTTTTCAGGCAAGGGAGCGTGCACATTACAGAGACAATTTATATACTTTTTTCTGTTGCTTTATTATGAGATGAATGGATTGATTGTGTAATGTATTTAAATAATATATTATGTATTAAAGGAACTTTGAATACGTACACAATTTAGTGTTGGCACGTTGCATATGTATTTTTATTTTACGTCGCTGTATGTTGCATATGTATGAAACATATAACGTGCATCAATATTATACACGTTAATGTAAAAAGAATATAATTTTATTCGGAATGCATTTATCAAGCATTTTCTGTCTTTCAAAAATAGTTTGTGTGCTTGTTTTCCATTCATTATTAATGTCAAATTTAACGTGTTGAACAAATAATTCAAATCGTTTTTTCGAACACAAATGCTTTAGCACCAACTTTTACCACTTTCTTGCATAATTTACGAGGGTAATAACGTATTTGATACTTCCTTAGCTACTACTATTATTAATAATAATAATAATAATGTTATAATAATAACAACAATAACAACAACTAGCATAATAATAATAATAATTATTGGTACGTTTATCCTGGTACTTGCCCTCCAGTCAAAAACTCGTGGTTGCGCCTCTGCTGAAGCCTTCGTGAAATCTATTGGTAGCAATCACATTTTTCGATGTAATGGTGTCATCAGAATAGAAGAACAGTGATTACTTGAAGGAAAAGCGTACGGATTCACATTTGATTTGACTTGATTTGATTTCGTTTATTTTACTTCGCTTTTGTGCCACTTTTGGCTAATTGCGAAGATGGGGATGAACGATGATGATATGAAATTGATGAATGGACACTTACAAACACCCATGCCCAGCCTGGGATTCGAACCCGGAAACCCTGGCGTAGTAGCGTGATGTGCTAACCACTCCGCCACGGGGGATTCACTTTCGAATGCCTATTCGTCAAAACTTTACACTACTATATCAACTAAAAAATATAGGTAACTTGATTAAGTGAGAAATATATCAATCAAACTTGTGTATGTGAACAATAGGTGGCGCTAGGTTTTGTGTTGCAAACAATATGCAGATATGTTATATTTGCTGATATTAATCTACAGGTTTTCTCCTATTTGTAACTAATTTGTTTTTTCATTAAAAAATCTTTATTAAATATTGCCTAGTCGTAAATCTAGTGTTAACATTTGATTTATATTTTGTGAGCTTGTGAGTAAAGTCTAAGTGATAACACATATCCTGTGACATGTTGAGAGCGTGGCCAATTTGGTGATGATGTGAACTTCTGTGCCTTTCGTTTTGTAACGTTAAAGTGACACATATATATATTTAACATAATTGGAGGTCATGGGAATCAGAATTCCTTCCTTGACTTAATCCTCCTGTAGAGAATAGAGAATAAAAATAAATTGGGCATTGTGAAATTTGGAAGCAACTGGGGGGGGGGAGCTTAACGACGGACCCTAAATAATGGTATTATATTTCAGTTTACACCTAATTTAAAATATCTCCAAACACCTTTTTATTTGGATAAATGCATCTAAGCGCCAGGTATCGCGGGTTCGAATCGCAACTTTGAAATGGGCGTTCTTGGTGAGTGTCCCTTCACCAATTTCTTCATATCGTCACTCATTCTCATCGTCGCGATAAGTCAGAAGTGGCAGAAAAGCAACGCTTAATAAGAAAAACAGAGCTTATTATATAAATCCATTCTTTTCCACAATAGGATTCAAATTTCTACGGTCACGATCACTTGTCGAGTGCAAAGGTCGTTGATTTAGCAGTTGCACAGTAGAAACGTCCGGCTACACGTGGCAAGAAACTGCTTTCATTAAATGTGAAGGATTTACGGCGGCCTGTGTAGTCGGGAAGCTGTTTATTGTGCATCGAACAACCAGAGACCCCTTAAAAGGCATGGCGGACCAGTTTCCGAGCGGTAGCGTAGGCGGACACGATAAGCAGATCGACGCCAGATTCACTTTCACACGGAAGACGACTTAACAGCACGACCTCCATAAAAACCGAAAACAAAGGCGACGAGAGCGCGGTTGAACAAGATGGGTCGCTTCCTGCAAGCACGATTGTTGCCAGCTGCAGCCGAATGCAGAAATGCCAGCCTCATTTCGAATAACTGAAGTGAGTGGCATTTTGTTCGACAGTTCGAGCCACGTCATGTCTAGGAATAGGTGAAATCTGAAGTTAACGTCGTGAGAATTAAGATTTTTAGATTAACATGGCGTAGCGTGACGAGAGGTTCTCTAAACTGTAAGCAATCCTACTAATAAGGCCATCATTGACCAGAACAGGCAAAAGAATTAGTACGAATTGTCCATCGCCATATTCATTCAGTCTGTTTTACACAATGTGATGATATGATCATGAATACGTAGATGGCAGCACTTGGTTCAAATCAACAAAATCCCATTCCTTAAAACACTACAGCATGTAGAATAAAAAGTAATGAAAATATTAATGGGCAATTTGCCTAGTAAAATATTTGCCGTTGACTGTACCTGCTCAGCAACTTCAACTGCCGTAACCCATTTAAAAAAATAAATAGGGGTCGGATGTTGACGACCCAAAAAAATCTATAAAATAAAAATGACCTATTTTCCTGTAGTTTACGGTTATTGCAAGCATAAGAAAACAGTTTTTCTTTGTGACGTTTCAAGAGAACACACGCTCCTTTCATCAGACAACGTCACAAAGAAAAACTGTTTCCTTATGCTTGTATTAACCGTAAACTACAGGAAAATAATTCTATAATGCAAGCAATGCGTACATACAAGAAAAACTATTAAAAATGACCTGTAGAATAAACTTCAAATTAGATTTTTTATTTAACAATTTTAAATAATGATCTAAATATAATTTTCGCTCATAAAAGGAAAGCTTGGTTTTTCATATATTACAAGAGAGGAGGGCAATATTTCAATAAAAGTAAGTCTTTAGTGGTTAAGTGCTAATGTAAATTGTTTTTGTTTTTTTGTACATAAAATACACCGCAAGGTTTTTCTGTATAAGTTCTTTCGGAGTGGACTTTGCATCATACAGCAGTCGGTCAGCATCTGAAAATATAGTTGTTACGCGTGCATCAGATTATAATTTCTTGTTGAGATTAAACCCACAGCAAGGGAACTTGAAAGTTTGCATTCACCATATTTTAGATGGTGTACTGCCTAGGAAATTTAAATATGGAATTTATGCTAGCAAATGCATGAAACAACAGGGAACGAGCAAAATGAAACTAAAAAATTATAAAAATGCAACAAAAAATACTGAAAATGACCTTAAAGCCCAAGAAAGGCAAAACATGCAAAATAAAAGCATTTTTTCTGGTTCTAAGTGAAGAGAAAAAATATTTTTTCCTTAGCTTCGTAGCACTAATAATAAATTTTGCAAAAGTCTTCATCAGAATTCAAATAGTATATTACTATTACTAGGGACATTGAATTTTCGCGATGCCCGAAATCGCGAAATGTGAAAAAAGATGCAATTTTGAACATTCTGCAAGTAACTACACCCCCAATGATGAAATATGCATGAGTTTTATTCGCGAAGTAATGCGAAATGCGTGCTTTTCCACGAAATGAACGCTTGTTCGCGAAATAACCGTGAAATATCATAAAATTAAGTAGAAAACACGCAAAAACCCGTGTCCCCACGCGGGGTCCCAACTTTCTTTGCCCCTGCACTATGGCCTCTAAATATTAAGCCTTGTCTAGCAAGAAAAGTAAACTATCCTTGCCACACCCAATCGCCTCTACTGGCAATTACAGTTGAAATCTATGTACTTGTGTATGTGTACAGTATATAAAAATGAAGTAGTTGATCAATTTATTGCTCTTTTGTATGTTGTTTCCTCTCATGATGTAAAAGTGTGTGCCAATTTTTTTTTCTACCGCTGGTATATACCGCTGATCTAACATTTTATTTACCGTTCTCCTCAGTTTTTATTTACCATACATTTGTCTCCCTAACTATTACTACCCATATTTACCTGAGAATAGAACAATAAACTTCAAATTCCAAGCGTGTACTACTTCCACAATCAGCTGAATTCGAGTCTCACAAGCATAACATGCCCAATTTCTTAGATTGGAGATTTCACGAATAAAAGTTTAATATGGACATATGCTTCAGAACATATGACCATTTTGGACCCTTTAAAGTATGAGAGAGAAAAATCATCCCTACAACTAATATCCTAACCTGATAATTAAAAAGAGGGGTGTTAAAGTTCCCTCAAGCAAAGTTAAAGTGCACTGTTGTAAATGGACATGCACAAGACAAACATGACAAATTAAAAGGGTAAGTAGACATTAAATGTGTCCTCTTAAATCACTGTCATCAACTCTCAACACGATAACAAGATGTTGAGAAAATTAAAAGTTTTGATAAGGGGGCATTGCACATGAAAGTGGCCCTGAACCTCAATTTTTAAAATTACGTAAATTAAATTATGTAACTTTATCGTATCTTGTGAGTGAACAATCTAGAATTGCCATTTGCATAGAAATTCAAGCATTATACATAATTAAGTTAGATGTAGAAGCTATTTTTACGTATTGTTCGTTTATTTAAACTTCATTTACTTGTGTTTTCTATTGTGCCCCACCCGTGACACCAAAAAACAATTAACGTCTCCTTTATCTGTTACATTTCCGCCTCAACTCTACTAGAATATTCAAAGGTCCATTACCTTTTCTTTGTCTTAAATAATTCATTTTTCATAGGGCCACTATTTATATTTTGAGCCTTGGCAACACTGATTGAAGTTAGGCGCGATTTGACGTTTGCACTGAATCGTCTGGCATTATTGACCGTAACGTACTTCAAATGTTTTGTCGATAGCTTGATTTGTGTTGTTTATGTTGCCTTGGAGATTGCGCGACAACAATAAAATGGAATTAACTCGTGAACATTTTCGTGCGATGATTTTTTACGATTTTCGACGTGGATTATCAAGACAAGAGTGCATCGATCAACTTACTTCCACATTTGGCGATGAAGCCCCATCCTTTGCCACTGTGAAACGCTGGTATAACGAATTTAATCGTGGCCGCCATTCGCTCACCGACGAGATTCGCGAAGGTCGTCCAAAATCAGTTGTTGTTCAAGAAAACATTGATGCTGTGCAAAACCTAATACTGCAAGATCGTCATGTGACATACTGTGAGATTGAGGCAACCATAGGCATTAGTTCCACCAGCATATATAAAATATTACATGATCATTTAGCTGTGAGAAAGGTATGTTCTCGTTGGATCCCACACAATTTGACAAAAACTCAAAAAGACGCTCGCTTCAATTTGTGCAAACAAATGCTCAATAAATACAATCGTGGTGCTTCAAAAGACGTATATAAGATTGTAACAGGTGACGAATCATGGAAAGTAAACAGCAGTCGATTGTATGGGTGTTTCAAGATGAACCCAATCCAACAAAAGTTGTTCGCGCTCGAAGCACATCGAAACAAATGGTCGCCTGTTTTTTCGGGAAAACTGGTCATGTGGCAACTGTGCCTTTAGAGGAACGTAGAACGGTCAACTCTGAATGGTACACAACAATTTGTTTGCCAGAGGTCTTCGGTCAAATACGCAAAACAAACAAACGCCGTCGGATCATTCTTCATCAAGACAATGCCAGCTGTCACACATCTCGTCTAACAACCGACTTTATGAACAGTCAAAAAATCGAATTGATGGGTCATCCGCACCCAATGACTTCTTCTTGTTCCGGAATGTCAAGAATAAATTGCGTGGACAACGATGTTCGTCGGCGGAAGACGGCGTTGATGCGTTCAAAAACCATATTATGGAGGTGTCTCAAGAAGATTGGAAAAACTGCTTTGACAAATGGTTCGAACGAATGAAAAAGTGTATTGACCATAAAGGAGAATACTTCGAAAAACAATAAAGCAGTTTTCAATGCCAAATTCCTGTTTTTTCAGTGTTAGGCTCAAAATATAAATAGTGACCCTCGTAATTTGATAATTCACAGAAATTAAAATAAACTTATTAAGTGGTGTTTCGCCTGTCCCACGCGTGATATAAAATTGTTCACTTGTAGCTAAATATATGGGGAAGTATTTTAAGGATAGCTATGTTTAATCAACAGTGTTAAATTTCATATTTCATTGCACAGAAACGGTAAGAATAATGTTGCTTAACTATCAGTAGAATAGTTACTTTAATGTCAAAAATATAGTCAGTGTGTCAATGGAATGTTCCCAAGACATTTTCTGATCGGTTTACAAGTTAAGAAAATGCATAATATAATACCACAATTTTGGAAACTTGTTTTTAAGTGATATATGGCATGCAATCAGTTTACAAGGAAATATTCTTATTGACAGGTAAGGTTGGAGAGTAATTCTTGCCTTATAGCAACAGTAGAAAATGTTATTGCATGTTCGTCTATAGAATAAGGAAGTGATTGTTGTCGGGTGTAAAGTACTCGTCCTTTATTGCGATTATGGAAACGAAGGTCGGTCGTTATGGCAACTGTGATGTAGCAAATGTCGAAACACACTCAAAGGCAAGAGGAGGTTCGGGAACACCATAAAACTGCGATGAAGTCGGTCAATGTTATCTGGCAAGGAAGAGTAGATTAATTTCTCTCAGGTTGGTTGCATGACGTTTCAATTTATTTTGGATGAAATTCCCAGGTTAGTACTTTTCTTCCTGATCTTTTCTTTTTCTTTCTTTATCTCCATCTATTTCTCTATATCACTCTCCCTTTCTTCTCTCTACTAAATTTTTACTCTCTCTCTCTCTCTCTCTCTCTCTCACACACACACACACACACACAAACTCTTTTTCTCTGTTCTTTTCACTCTCCCTTTTTCCTTTTCTATCCCTCTTTCTCTCTCTTTGCATTCCTCCCTCTCTGTTTACTTCTCTCTTCTCTCTTTGTTTATCTATTTCTCTCTCGGTCCAGGAACTTATTTTCATTGAATCACGTTGTGTGCCAAGGCCAGATTGTCTGAATTACATGGTGCGGCCAAGTAAAAAAAAAATAATGTGAAAATGGATCAAGTTGGTGTCATTAGATCTGTGAAGCATAAGAAATTTCAAAACAATCCAAAAAACTGTTGAAAATTCAATTTAAATTTGAGACCCAATTTTGGGTATCGTGGCCTGGAGAATTTTGATCAGAGGGCCATGAGACACATTTCGGTGTCTCACTTCTTTTTGGTAAATGACCTTCTTTCTTCAAATAACGAACTTCAATCACTTGAACTATCAAGCTCGTCCAGCGTTGGACGCATATTTTCTGTTTCTTGGTCATACTTCGTCAACAGAACATACAACAGAAGTGCTTCTTCCATAAAATGTTGCACGAAATGCAATCTACACGTTCAATCACACTGAATATAGTCTTAATTTCTTCTTCTTCCTTTATTTTCTCCTTCTTTGTTTAATTCTTGCCTGAAATACAGCAAATGTCAAACAACGATGCATTAAAAAATGCATCGATTGTTGTAAAATCAACAAAATAAAGTCATCATAAATAATTACAGAACACTAGGTTTATTACTACAATGTTACGGCCATTTGTACGCCATTGTTGTAATGGCCTGTTGTTATCTAGGACCAGGCTACGAGTATAGTGTAACATTCTGGAGCCAAAACAATATCTTTGATCATGTTAGCAAATGACAAGTGAAACCCATATAGGGGTATCGCGGCCTGAAGCAATTGCTGAGCTGAGACACACAAGTGGGTATCACGGCTTCATGAATGACGATACTTGAGACCCACTTTTGGGTCTCATGGCAGTCAACGTGTTCGATTAAGGAACATTTCTTCCGGGTGAATTTAAATGCGGTACAGGAAACTTTCCGGATATGTTTAAATAAGGTCCATGTTCCGTATTGAAATGAAAAAATTACGCAACTTGTATGTACCAAATTTAAATTGTGCGATAAAAATAGGTTCCGATCCTTTTACGGAACCCAAGAGAACCCATCAGAATATATGGGTTTCCTGCATTTTTCACAATCCCAGGGTTGGTGGGATTAAAGGCCAAGGAATTGTAAATAAATTCAATTCCGGTCCGGAAGAGAAGATCAGCAAGTGTAAATGGGTTCCAGGCCGCGAAGATCCTTTTTATGTTTAAAGTTATTTCAATTCGGTCCAGGAACCTTTTTTTCCGGATGAATTTAAAGACGGTCCAGGAACCTTTTTCAATCACACAAAACGCAACTTGTACCTAATTTAAATTACGCGGGGAAATAAATGTTCCGGTCTGCAGCGGAATTCAATGTAACCCACTAGAATTTATGGATTCGTGGACCATTATCAACCCTGCCATGAACTTTGATATATACAAGTACAAGGAAACGCATCTTCTTCTCGTTTATTCCTGTTACTGGAAACAAATAAACAGTGAAGCCAACTGCAAAAATATAATGTATTCTGTCTTTCAGCTACGAAACGGCGAACGGCATACGAGCAGAGGAGTCTGGATACCTGAAGAATCTAGGCGACCCGGAGATAGAAGCGCAAGTCGCAGAAGGGTCGTTCTCCTACACGGCGCCTGACGGAAGCCTCATAGCTCTCACGTACATCGCAGACGACCAGGGATTCCAACCACAAGGGGAGCATCTCCCCACACCCCCTACCATCCCTCCGCTCATACAGAAGGCGCTGGATTACCTTGCGTCCTTACCCAAAACGGAGGAACCTTTCATTAAAGGATTCTAAAGGCAGATCTCAATACAATCAGTACTGAGACGGAACTCCGTTTGCTTCATACCAAAATGAATCCAGTGATTTACCAGACTTTGCTACCTTTTAGTAGCTTAAGGGCTTGATTAAGATTTAATTAACTTGTTCAAACTGCTTTGCTTTTAAGCGTTTATGTACTCTTAGTGACTTCGACTATTTATTTATAGACAATAAATACATTATATGCAATTCTGAAACATATGTCGTATTCACAATTATTTATAACGTATTTTATTATTAATCTTTCATGGACAAATAATTAATATAAATCAGAGTAGCAATGTTACAATAAACACTTCACTACGCTAGTTGTCCCATGTTCCAATCCTCTTGAAAATATACGAATAAAAGTAAGTGATATAAAACAAGAAAATGTAAAAGCTACACATGTAATTTAGTTTCAAAAAGTAATTGGTGTACAAAGCTGTGCATGGAAATTCAATTTTTTATATATTTTTTTTAAAGTAGTACGTGTGCCTACTACGCAGGAAACTCGGGTTCAATTCTCGAAACGGGTAAGCCACTAAATTTCGACCACAGTATCTGCCGTAAAGTTATATCTTTATACCAGACATTTTCATACCACTTCAAGAACTGGTTTGTCTTGAACGAAATTAGTTCACGTATTTCAATATGATTTAATTCTTGTTATATAGCGTCGCTTTTCTGCCACTTTGGACAAATCACGACCATGAGATCGAGTGATGAAAAGGTGAAATTAATGCAGAAGTACTCACAAGTAACACCCATATCCAGGCCGGGATTCGAACCTTTCTGAACCTCAACCAGCTTTATTAAAATTTGTTTGGCGCCAATTAATCGCCGTCGAAGCCTCTTTACCTCTATTTGGCAGTCGATATTTATGGTAGAGTAGAATGACTGTTTTGAACGATTCTTTGTGAATTTCGGATTGGTGTAGGTGAGTCTATGTGAACAGCAACACTCAACATAAGTTGAACATACAACTTATAAAATACACGAAGTTATTACATCACTTCAATGTTATAACGAATGCTTCTCAAATGAAATGGTGAATACTAACAAAAACCTTTAGCAAATTCAGACATTCAATTGCACTCTAATAGGTTATCCGGTTGGAGCTTCATGCAGCAGCAGTGAACTTAATGCATAAGCCTATCGAGACATTTCTGGGGGGGGGAGGACAGATTCACTATTGAAAGATATCATCCCTTTTCGTTGGTCCCAGGCTTCATACCTGTTCACTAAAACAGGTATACTGTTCAGAACCTGTTCAGCCATTTCGTGAAACATGATGTATACACCAAGAACAACGAGCAAATACTAAATATCCCACTATAATTTTGTTCTTAGTTCTTTCTTGAAGTACAATCAAACAATTGAACTAGCTTCACGCGATTGTCGTAAATAAGAGTATAAAACATTATCAAACAGTACATCTAAACAAAAAGAAATGGTTATGAAAGGCAACCCTCATTAAACCATGTTGCGATCAGTTAGTTATAGGTTCCTCGTTAATGACTACGTTATTTTCTAACACAATATCGCATTCTCCAATTCACAACCTAGCTTTACTCCATATAATATACATGTTATTCTGACAATTCTTTAGTGGCTAGATATACGTTCTCTAATTTCTTAATATTTTAGACATATCTTAAGCATATAGAGCCATCTATAATTTGGAGATCAACCTCTTTCGCCTCTTTCATGCATTTGACGAAACAAAATTTTATAGGATTTTGAAATGTCTATTATGGAATGTCCATGGCATGATCCTTTGATATTGTACAGAAAATGTATGATATCAAGAGATTCCATTGTCATGCATTTGTTTGGATTCATGAGGGAACATCATCAGAACATTTTAGTTTGATTCAGATATTTTCTGTATAAATGGATATAACAAGTAGTACCTAGAATGGTATTTATCAAACATATTTCGATAATTTGATTTGGGAATAGATTTGAGCATATAACACACACAAACACTTTAAATATCAATAAATCAGAAAAATACAGATTATTATGTGTAAATATGTACGAAATGTATGTATTTTGGTATATCGTAAAGCAATAAATATTTTCTCCGTCTTAACACTAATAAAAACACACCCTACTAAATAAAACAGGAACATGAATTATTTCTCAAAATTTCTAAAACAAATTAAATCTTCAGTATTTTGACATTTGCTTGTCTAACATAAATGTCCATGAATTTCCTTTTCTTTTAATCTCGAAGAAATTTTATGATACCCTGTATTTCAGTGGCTGCCAAATTGGAGTTTGGGATATAATATCCAGACTGGAAACGGAAAATAAAATTTACAAGCGAGTAGAAGTTTGTTTCCACCCCTTCCTTTCTGTCAACTTGCATTCCTGAACTTACTTGTCGATGAACTGTACCAGAGCACAGCACCACAAATTTGTCAAGATAGCCAAATCAGTAAAATTGGATGTTATATCATATGAAGACTTCACAGTTGTCTTATTTTTTCCTTTGTCCTGTTCGGTTCTTTACACATAAATAACCCCAACACTAATAAAATGGAATTTTTCAAAAATATTAAGTGATTTAAAGGATATCGGCAATGACGTTTAGTCAATGCCGGCATATTCGTTTTCGAAAATTCCACTTTTTCGAAAAACAGCTTTGATAAACCAAATTCTGAAATAATACCTACATCTGCTTAGACTTCCTTCTAGAGTAGCGGTTCCCAAACGTTTTCTTCGTTCTACCCTTTAGTTGTAACTAAACGTCTAATGTATCCCCACCCATAGGTTTTCTCCGTGTAGTGGGTGTTGGGCATTATTTTTGGCTGCCTGATTAGTTTTTGATATGTTAGAGGCATGCATCTGCAATAAAGCAAAATGCATTCGGACTGTATGTGGAGAGACGGTACACAAATACACATTAGAATCCTAAGTTTATTATTTTACTGGGTGTATCCACGTTTGCAATCTTTATGATTAGTTACAAGAATAAAAATATAATCACGTGCTTCCCAAGAAGTATGTAAAAAACTATAATTTTCATATACAGGGTTTCTATAAATTAGTTATACAAAAGTAACCCTTAATTGTGAAGAGAGTGTATGTGTAACAGAAATGGTTTATACATCAACGAATACAGCATATCTTCAAGTTTATTGTCGCACGTCGTTAGTTTCAGACGCCGCCACTGGAGGCGTGAGCATTTGTTTATCTTACACAAGTACCGACTTGGATTGGTCGTGGTGGAACGATTCCGTGGCCACCTCGTTCGCCTGATTGTCCCCATGGATTTCTCTATCTGAGGTTACATTAAAGAACGTGTGTTTGTTCCCCCTCTTCTCAGCAACTTCGACGAGGTGGCCACGGAATAGTTCCACCACGACCAATCCAAGTCGGTACTTGTGTAAGATAGACAGACGCTCACGCCTCCAGTGGCGGCGTCTGAAACTAACAACGTGCGACAAAAAATAAACTTGAAGATATGCTGTATTCATTGATATACACCATTTCTGTTACACATACACTTTTTTCACAATTAACGGTTACTTTTGTATAACTAATTTATAGAAACCCTGTATTTTTTCCAAAGTTGAAGAAAAGTAAAGAACAGAAATAAGTTTGTGATGAAACTGTCAAGCACAATTTTGGAGATTTTATTGTATATCCTCATAGGTCCTAGTTTGAAGAATGTGTCTGCATAGTCTGACACAGTTTCTTGATGTCTGGATGTGCACTTGAAACTTTCAAGCAGAGATTCGGCTCCAAATTTAGTATATTTCTAGCAAAAATGTTGCCGTGTGGGTATTCTCGACATTTCTCTTCCGAGCTGATCGCGTACCCCCTTCAAGCCGTTCATGTACCCCTATGGGTACGCGTACCACAGTTTGAGAACCACTGTTCTAGAGCATTCACGTCAATCTTTGTGTGCTTTGCTTTCGTTGTTGTCTAGATATTCGAGAGCAAACCACAAGAAAATTCAAATGAATGCTCTAGAAGGCATGCTAAACAGATGTAAATTTTTGGAACTTGAAATATCAAGTTTTTTTTAAAAAGAAGAGGACATTTCCAAAACAGCTTTTCTGGCGCAGGCCAACAAAATATCATTAGATATGAACATAACATAGTATTTCTCACCAATGTTTATTAATTGATTGATTAAGTTGGTGTTTTAGGTCCACTTTGTGCACAGAGGCTAATTGGGACTGGACCTACCGTTTAAAGTGGGATCCGAACCACTATGACATGTGCCTCCGCTGGGAACCCGAAACGACTGGATTACAAGGCAACGACGTTACCACTACGCCAAAGGGAATGCCCTGATTACCACAGGAAAGATGGGAAAGATTTTCATCAGTTAAATTCTTGAGAATTGCATGAATTACATTTGCGAATCAAACTAAAGTTGTGGTGAAATTGGATTGCAAAATCCACGGCGACACATATAAAAGCTGCGAAGGATGGACGACTAATAGAAGAACGTCTAGAACTGCTACATCTTATCCTGCCAAGAGAGGCAATACAAGGAAATCCAAACCGCGACAGTTGCAGGCAGGACTAAAACAACATAAAGAAAATCCTACCATGTCATCAGTGCAATCAAAATAATGAGTCAGAGCCCAGCAAGGACTGACACTCAAATACGAACACAACCCGCCAAGATACTGACTTGAATTGAAATAACATGAAGGAAATTCCAGGATAAAGCAACAGTCAAGCTTGGACAGGAATCGTGACTTTGATCTTTCACCCTTCTCTTCTGGACATGCATGCACTGTAACGTTGAGAAACATCGTTGCACATAGCGTGCATATCATTTACCTTCTTTAATTTCAACCAATTCTGTCCCTTAAAATAAATCTCCCCTGTTTTCAATCTGTTGACTCCAGCACGCTATACTTTTACTGTCCGTATAGTCTCTCTCCTGATGCATGGTGTTCCAGATGCCACAACTGAAACCGAAAGCGAAGTCCTTTTAGCTCCAAGCAGCGTTGCCAACCTCCACATGAGAAAATGTGCTGTTCAATCTGTGAAATTATGAAATTCTTTATTTTACTTCGCTTTTGTGCCACTTTTGGCTAATTTGCGAAGATGGGGATGAGTGATGATATGATATGATGAATGGACACTCACACACATTCATGCCCAGTCCGAGATTCGAACCCTAGACCCCTGAACATTGAACTAGAGAAAGGTTTAGACAATTCGTCGACTACAAAGCCGAACATTTTGCGTCCCACAACTTTCTACCGATTTCTTGCCATGAAATGTTCCTCGCGAGATGAACTGGTGAGAATAAAGAAAAGATGAAGATAGGACCGGACTGGTGTGACTGGACCGGAAATATGATTTTATTTTTAATTTCTCAAATCACCGCCTTTTAAAGTGAATTTATTTCTCCAAGAGAAGCAAGTGTGCAAATTATGCTAGATTTTCCAATTATTTATTTATTAAACAAATGATGCCACAGAACATTGTTCCATTGAGGCAGGCATACATACATTTTGTGCATAACATTAACTGTTTTACTAATTACTGTACAGACGAAACCCTCACTTCTTTCTCCACTGACCCAACAAGGCTCTTTTGAATGATTCAAGTGACAGACTGTTTATATCAACGATACCACTTCATTATAAGTTTTACCCATTTTCCACATCGGAGATATCTTCCCATAATTTGTTCTAGGTTTTGGTACATGAAACAACCTGGGTTTCGGTCTGGTTCTCATTTGAGGTACAAGATATTGCAATGAAGATACTAACCCGTAGAGTATATTTTGTTATTTACACTTTTATATAGCGTGCTCATCAAATTAAGATTAAACCTTTCTATTAAACTGCGATACAAGCTCAGAGTATGGAGTGAATTTAGGGTACACATTGTCTTCTGTGTACTTTATGTACCTCAAGAATTTGGACTCAATCATCTCTATTTCCGTCACATGTTTTTGTTCAAAGGCTGCCATATTACCGATGCATATTCTACGAGTAAGCCTACTAGGAAGACATACAAAGTTATTAATATTGATGTACTTTCCAGATCTTCCCCACATCTTTTTATGAATCCTAATTTCTTATACGCTGGGTTAACGATATGATGGATATGCTCTTTAAAACATAGATTTGCGTCATATGTGACACCAAGATCCGTGAATTTATGCAAACACAGGGTGCTAGAGCTCTTGTCTAATCTTACGGCGGGCGACCTACATACTGGCAAGAGAAGTAGGGAGCGGGGAAGCGACCGCGATGAGAAATCGACCACCTTGTAGAACGAGGTGCGCGCAGCACCTCCTTCTGCACCGTCATAACTCTCGACATCACCGTTGTTTTCCCCGCTCCCCACTTCCCTTGTCAGCATGTAGGCCGCTCGTCGTAAGACCAGACAAAAGCTATAGGTGCCAACGAACCTCAAATTGTGTTAGGTTTAGCATTATTGTGCTAGGGTTGGCATCGCTGACTCCAAGCGTCATGAGACCGTAAACATCCGTTCCTCGATTTCCACCTGCAGCAAACAGATGGACTTGTTTTCCTTGACCCAGACACCTGGGCTCCTCCTCCTCAACTCTTTTCCCTCTTTCTGGCAGCCATTGCGTCTGCGCTGCACGTAACAGGTGAAACTTGTTTTTGTTCATCTTCACTTACACGTTAGACACATCAGTGTTTCCAATGACAAAAATTCCCTCCAGAGGGAATTTTTTACTCAAATTTTCCCTCCCTTCTACCGAAGAAGCGTAAATTATAAGGCTGAGCCATCTGTAGGCTATATGAAAGTATCGGTTGGAATTTATTTACCGATACCAGCCGATAATTTTCCGGCATTTTAGTATCTCGCGAGGTATGCAAAAATGCTAAGCGACCCTTTCGCGGAGTCTAAGTATCCTAGAATATATGCACAAATATATTTTGCACAAGTTTTGCGTGAAAAGATGGATTTTGTGATCATATAACATGTATTTTAATATTCTGATGTAATTCTTAAATAATTTAAAACAAAATTCTTGGCAAGTTGACATATATAATTGGAGTAGAATAATTACACACTTATACTGATCAAATTCTGAACAACTTTCAATTATTAAATTTTTCAAATATCGGTATCGGTGGAAATCTGTAATAGTATCGGTATTGGCATCGGTATCAGCAACAGCATCGGCATTGGTATCGGCATCGGTATCGGTATCGGTATCGGCATCGGTATCGGCATCAGCATCGGCATCGGCATCGGCATTGGTATCGGTATAGGCATCGGCATCGGCATCGGTATCGGTATCGCTATCGCTATCGGTATCGGTATCGGTATCGGCATCGGTATGGGTATCGGCATCGGTATCGGCATCGGCATCGGTATCGGTATAGGCATCGACATCGGTATCGCTATCGGTATCGGTATCGGCATCGACATCGGTATCGGTATCGGTATCGGTATAGGCTTCGGCATCGGTATCGCCATCGCTATCGGTATCGGTATAGGCATCGGCATCGCTATCGCTATCGCTATCGGTATCGGCATCGGTATCGGCATCAGCATCGGTATCGGTATCGGTATCGGTATCGGCATCGGCATCGCTATCGCTATCGCTATCGCTATCGCTATCGCTATCGCTATCGGCATCGGCATCGGTATCCGTCTCGGCTAAAAGTGGTATCGGCTCTGCCGTAATAAATTAAGACAAAAATGATGAAATTTTAACGTGAATAATAAACAGAATCACTGGTGTACGCAGGCAGAGTTGGTGGGGCTGTAGCCCCTCCAGAAATTTTGAAAAAATCCAAATATTCAATTTCAAATGAAAGTAGTAAAGAACTCTGGAAAAGTGGTAAATGCAAACTCTTGTTCATATGACCCCCCGGTTATCATTAATTTCGTTAACGACCAGTGTCTTGAAAATCAGTGGCGACGATTAGGGGGAAAAGGGATTCATTTGCCCCCCTACTTTTTTCAGCATTTGCCCCGTACTATCTTGGTTGGCAACTAAGTTTTTTAAGGAAGGTGTTAAAAGGTTAGTTTTCAATAAACAGATACAATCAATAATGTATTCTCCTGTGTTGTTTACAACGTTTTGCCAACGTTCAACAAGGTTTTCAATACCTCGTCGGTAGAAATCACGTGTTTTAGACTCGAAAAAGTCATCCAACCAAGCTCTCAATTCTGCATCGGTATTGAACGAAACTCCCCGCATAGCATTTGAAAGAGATCGAAAGAGGTGAAAATCCGTTGGTGCCAAATCGGGAGAGTATGGTGGGTGTGGCAGCACTTCCCAACCATGAGCTTGAATGGCGTCCTTGGTCATATTGGCGATATGAGGGCGGGCGTTGTCGTGCAGCAAAAGAACACCATGCTGCCGATTCGGTCTTTTCTCTTGAATAGCCGTGTTGAGTCGTTCCATTTGTTGCACATAGAGTTCCGCGTTGATCGTTTGGTTCCTTTCAAGTAATTCGAAATGGAGAATCCCTTCCCAGTCCCACCATACGCACAACATCGTTCCTGTTTCGCGCGTGGGGTCGCTTGTTTCCCGGGGCTCAGCCATTCCTTACGCCGCTTCATATTCATGTAAAGGCACCATTTTTCATCGCCAGTAACCATTCGGTGAAGAAATCGTTCCTTGTGTCCATGGGTTGCACGGTGCCGAGCAAGCAAACCAGCGGAGATTGTGGCTCGTTGATTTTTGTTGGTGACACTTAAAGTGTGAGGCACCCATGCTCCACACTTCTGAACCTTTCCCATCGAGTGAAGATGCTTCTCTACAGTAGTGTGGGAGCAACCCATTGTCTCTGCCAGTTCCCTTGTTGTTTGACGCGGATTTTCATGCAACAGGTGGTTCAATCGCTCTTCATCGAACTCAACTGGACGGCCAGAACGAGATGCGTCTTTGAGGTCAAAATTTCATTTTTTGAACTTCGCATACCAATCACGGGCGGTTCTTTCAGCTATAGCACCCACTCCATAAACAGCACAAATGTTGCGAGCAGATTCTGCGGCCTTAGAACCTTGATTAAAGGCAAAAAGGAGGAGGTGTCGAAAATGCTCATTCTTCTCAACTAGACATTCCATTTTAATGATCTGTAAATAACAAAAAGATGTGTCTTAGTAACAAAGAAACATAAATTTAGGAAGAACAATATATTTTCTCTTTCGCATGATGTATACCTTTGTGCCAAACGTATTTAATGACATAGAGATTTTTCCAATTAAAAAAAAAGGCGGGAACTTAGTTGCCAACCCAATATATCAAGTAAACTGTCCTTTCCTACCCCCAAGCTTTAGCACTTTGCTCCCACCTCCCAGTTATGGAACGCAATAGCAGCCACGGTTGACAATTATTAACATTTCACTAAAACAGATACGTGAATAAGAGGAAATCTATTAGAGATTAGGATTAGAACAAATATAATCTAAAATACAAGTATATTAATTTAATATACATCGTAGTCAAATGAGTCTAGTTGGAAAATCAGAACAACAGATGTCAACCCATAAATGCATTCACTGATAACTACGTATAATAATGATAAAAAGAAAAAGTAATTTTTCTTCGTCTCTTGCATGTAAGGGGAAATAATTTACTCTTATTAACTATTGAATTTCTTTTATTAAAATACTTTTCTTGGTAGTGTCAGCCATAATCATATTAATAATCACTTCCTTATATGGCACCGAGATATAAATATTTATGTACACATACGTAATGTTGAAGTATACGAAACGCAGTTTGAAAGTGAAATTTGATATGACCTTTCGTGGAGGAATTATAGCCTGAAATTTGTCAATATCACCCACGTCTACGAAATAAAAATTACACGGGAACAAAAAGGAGATAAGTCTTGAAAGATCAATTATTGACTGAAAGTGTGATCCGAAATATGTTTCGCGATTACCAAAAGGGTGAACGCAACTCTTCCCAATTGATTTTAAAGGTAACAAAAGTTCCTTTGTCCCCTTTCAAAAAGGAAGAGAGATAGAAGTGAAGAAAGGAGAGAGAGAGAGAGAGAGGAGAGAGAAAAGAGAAAGAGGGAGCTCTCTCTCTTTTTCTGTCCTTCCTTCTTTCTTTCTTGCTTCTGTCTCTCTCTCTCTCTTTTTCTCTCTTTCTGTTTCTTTCTCATCTTTCTCTCTCCTGTTCTTTCTTTCTTTCCTTCGAAAGTCTATTTCATTCCTTCTTCCCTTTTTCTCTCTTTCTCTCTGCCTCCCCCACCCCTTTGTCCTTCTTTCTCTACTTCTTTCCTTCTTTCTTTATTTTCTCTCTCTCTCTGCCTCTCTCTCTCTCTCTCACTCTCACGAAAAAAGAAGAATGAAATACCATGTCCATAATTATCAATTATGGGCATTTGCTCCTCACACATAAGTTCAAATGTACCTTCCCGACGGCGTAGTGGTAGCGTCGTTGCATTGTAATCAAGGGGTTTCGGGTTCGATACCCGCTGGAGACACATACTGGTTCCGATACCACTTTAAAATGTAGGTCCATTCTCACGCCTATCAGTGCATAAAAATGGTCTTACACAACATTTATTTTAATGGTGAATTTGCAGCTCCGAGGATGTGATGAAAGACCTCCAGAAAAATTGAAGTACACCCACCGGCAAAAAAAATTAGACACATACATCCTGAAACATTAGTTTCCATGCAATGTGCTTTGTGAATTGCCTACCTGTACGGCGGTGAGTCAACTTAAATAGCAACTTTGTGTACGAAGTTCTGGTGTAGCCGTACAGTTAGGCAACACACATCACATTTCGGGGAATCTAATATTACAGGATGTAGGTGTCCAAATTTTATTGCCGGTGACTGTAGTTCGTGTGTGTGTGAGAGAGATTTATTTGATTGATATCACTTCGTTTTTGTGCCACTTTTGGCTAATTGTGAAGATGGGGATGAGTGATGATATGATGAAATTGATAAATGGACATTTACAAACATCCATGTCCAGGCCGGGATTCCACTCGGAACCCCTGGCGTCGTAGCGTGATGTGCTAACCACTCCGCCACGGGGGCCGGCGAGAGAGAGAGAGAGAGAGACAGAGAGTAGACAAGCACAAGAAATAGACATAGGAAAGAAGAAGGCAGCATATCGTGAATGAGAGCAGGACATTTAGAAGAATAAAACGATTCGTAGATGAAATGAGGGAATAATGAAAAGGGGCAGTATGTGAAGAATTAGTAAAAAGGTTCAAAAACATTAACAACTTAGGAAAAGAAATGTGAAAATTGTGAAAAGAAAATTAATTGACAATGCGTACAGTGGTGAAGAACTCGCCATGTAGTAATTGGTTGAAGCACAGTATTTATTGTAAATTCACAGAACTGTCGTATGTTCGATTCCCATCACCAGCAAAGTAAATTTCACATGGAGACTAGAGAAGATGTGCTAGAACTTAGTGTTAGAATAAGTACAGTTTAAAGCACTAAACAATGGGTAATGTCCAATTAACATTGCAAGCTAATGTAGTACCATTGTCGCTAACGACAACTATATAAGTACTGAGAAAAATCTTAATATTGGAGGGCAAAATAACACCCGTGTCTGGAAAAGCATTTAAGAGCATGAGAAACAGTTTCCACGAGGCTCTTCCCTCCGCGGCACTGTTGCCAACTTAGCTATTTCGAAGCTAGATCTGGCTCTTTCGTGCACTTGTTTGGCTGTGAACTGGGGCGCCCTCCACCTTTCCCACACTGGCTCCGGCCCACTTATACCAACGTTAACCAATATATACAGTTTGCACGTGATATTGTTATATTGGCTGCGTCATCCCACCCTCTCTTACCTTCCCAGCTACTTTTATATATCGCCTTGGCCTAGGTGAAGATGACAATATTGTTATCCGGCAATCCCTTATTTCCGATTCATACAACCATCGGTGGATTATTGAGATGGGTGATGCTGTCAGATCTAGACGGTTAAAACTAAGAAACTGCAACACTTTAAAGTTAACGGTAATAGCAGCGCCCCCTCCCCCTTAAGAACTAAAATTACCAAGGGAGGCACTTTATCGAGCCTTCGTAAATCTAGCTCCTTGAAAGTTAACTTTAACTCTATTTAGCTCTTTATGCGCATCAGGCTTTGCAACACTGCCAGGATGGCGTAGGAGGCAAGGATAAATGCATTACGGTTATGGGGGAATTATTTCATTCGTTTTATTGGGGATATCAAGCTACCGGTGGCGGAAAAAAACATATGATCAGGTAGAGGATCCATTGAAGATGATATTTTCGCTAGAAAGACTCGAAACTCCTATTTGTTTAGCCGTAACTTCAATTTGAAGTTGTGTCTCCATAGGAATACATGGGATTCTGTAAAAACGTATTCATTATATTTTTAAAACACGGTATCTAGCTTAATAATCAACTTTAAAAACAGCTTCCACTTGCAACATGGGGGAAATTTATACTCTTACATTCCCCGGGATTTTTTTCTTAGCAGCAGTGCCCATTCGAACAACACTGAAATAAATGCTCAACTGGTATGAAACTGTCACTCTTCACCTTAACATAGTTTGTTTATGAAAGTTAGTTTAAACTCAAATAGGACAATTAGAACTGAGCCCCAAACCACTGAACAATGTTCCTCCGCTAGAGATCGAACCCAAGACACCTTGATTACAAATCAGCAGTGTTGCCAACGGTATAGAAAAGGGTCTCAGAAGCAATTTACACTTTACATTTTCATTGTCATAAAGAATTACAAAAGAAGATCGATGCAATTACAGTAAAATCTCGTTAATCCGGATCCCGATAAGCCGGACTTTGCTTAACCCGGACAGGCAAAAGGAAAAAATAATGCAAGGTTTTAAATGTGGCTAGAAGTGAACAAGAGAACTTCCCAATATATATTATCGATAGTTTAATAGACTTACATAATCGCGAAACTATTGAGAGAATATCCACATAACAGTGGAAATAAACTACACGAAAATTAACGGCAATGCTCTAGAAGCAATTCTAAGCGTATGTAATTTTTCATATTTTGGAATATCAAATCTGTTATTCGGATGGAAAGGAAAATTTGAAAAAATCGCCCTGACGGCTGCAAAAGGTCCAGTGTTTTGTTGCTATAAACGGAGTTTTAATGCACTTTCTACTGTTCTTTTAGGTTATTTCAGTTCATCCGGACTTTCATTAAACCGGCCAACCTATCCCCCCATTAGTCCGGATTAGCGAGGTTTTACTGTAGTAATAATGAAACAAATCACTGTATTCTGTCTTTTCCAATCTCAAATGGTGAAGGAAAAATTATTTTAAAAAATGTAAACATTGGCAACACTGCTTTAAAGAAGCTGACGGGAGAGGCTAATGCAATTTTTGTGTTCTTTGATCTGTTAAAAGGCAAGCAATGGATTTCTTGTATAAATATGCGGCCCCGTCTTGAAAGACAACTTTCCGTTTTCTGGTTACACGGCTGTCACATAAGACGACTGTAACATAGAAATCTTTACACCAAGGAATCTATTTGCAGCGGTTCGTTTGCGTTTATATCCTACCAGTGTGTGCTTTTTCTGTGCCTTTTTACCAGGAACCAGTGGCGGCCAAAACTGGAGGGCAAAGTTTACTTTTCCTTGGTTAGATAAGGTTTAGCATAGCGCTAAGGGGGGGGGGGCAAATGACCTCCCTCGCCTCCCCTAATCGCCGCTTTGTCAGGAACTGTAGCTGTCAGAATAAAAACAAATTCGCAGACCGAGTATAGTAAAGACGTAGGTTCGCGTGGTTGGTTATGCACACACCCTCACTCACTCACTCAATCTTATGTTTCTATGTGAGGCAGATGAAGCCGCCGATCAACATTAAGTCCTGGGTACGCTGCTGAACGTGTGTTGTATTCTGCAGGGTGGACATATAGTCTCAAATCATGGCTGTGTTGTTGTGTGACTCAGTGACTGCGTGAGCTCTGGCACTGGCAAAAGACGACAGAATAGGGACGTGATGCAGGAGTGGGCAATACTATCACCTGATCTCAACCTCATGATGTTTAGAGTGAGTGAATGTGTGGAAGGGAAGAAGGAGAAGAAAAGGATTAAGTGGAATTAGGTATCTCTATATCTCACTACTCCTTTTTTCTTCTCCTCTCTTTAGAAAGAGAAAGGGAGGTAGATAAAAAGAGAGAAAGAGGGGAGAGGAAAAAGTAGACAGAAATAAAGAGAGAAGGAGAGGAATAGGCGGAAAGAGAAGGAGAGAGAAAAGTACAAAGAGAAAGAGAGAAAGAGGAGGAGAGAGAGAGAGGGGAAGAGAAAGAAATAGAGAACGAGAGAGAAATAGAAGTAAAAGGAGAAAATGGGAAATAGAGAGATAGGGAGAGAGGGGGAAACGAAGAGAGGAAGAGTGAAAGAGAGGAAGTGAGAAAGAGATGGAGAGAGAGAGAAAAAAGAATGAGGAAGGGGCATATGGCTAAAGAGAAAGTCTCTTAGTCTTTCTTTGTCTCTTGCGGAGAGGGAGAGAGTTAGAATGAGAGAGAGAGAGAGAGAGAGAGAGAGAGGAGACACATGGACAGATAAGGAGAGACAGAGAGATGCCATCTGGGGAGTTTTGAAATCTGAGGCGTGTGCAGTGGGACCAAGTGTGTTGAGACTGGTGGCTCAATATATATATACATATACTGATTTCAACTAAATTGTGCCGTCCCCATTGCGGAGTGGTTATCACATTGCGCTACGACGCCAGAGGTCCCGAGTTCGAATCCCGGCCTGAGCATGGATGTTTGTGAATGTCCATTCATCAATTTCATCATATCATCACTTATTCCCATCTTCGCAAATTATCCAAAAGTTGCACAAAAAGCGAAGTAGCAAATCAATCAAATCAAGTAAATTGTGCGTGGTAATAACATATCCGCTTCACATAATAATTAATTAAAAACACTATGAATCAAAAACTTTCACTTAAAGTTTGTTTTAACTCCAGTTTGTGCTTAGCTCTGCTAATCATGTGGTATATCCGAAACACTGTGTAATGTGCGTCGGAACTCTAGAAAAATGGAATGGTACATCCGAAACACTGTGTAATGTGCGTCGGAGCTCTAGAAAAATGGAATGGTACATCCGAAACACTGTGTAATGTGCGTCGGAGCTCTAGAAAAATGGAATAGTATATCCGAAACACTGTGTAATGTTCATCGGAGCTCTAGAAAAATGGAATGGTATATCCGAAACATTGTGTAATGTGCGTCGGAGCTCTAGAAAATGGAATTTTATTCTGAATATACATACATGCATTAAGTGCTTCGGGTGGTGCGAGGCGATTACTTCTGATGTTGCCATTGGCCATTTTCTTAAATATACGGTCTGCAGTCATGGACTAGATCGGAGAGCAGTATTCAATTTTAGGCGACACAAAATATTTGAAGAAAGTGCTGAGAAGAGAGAGATTGTTGATTTCAGTAAAACGATGGAGTAGAGCAGCATATGCATGGATCCCTTAGTGACTGTGGAGATGTGCTGAAAAATGAAAGTAAAAGTAAAGTGCTCCCCTGTGCTTAGCACCACGCCATGAAGGCGTAAAAGAGGAGTGGTGGGGGTAATCGCCTTTACCCCCAGGGTTTCCCCCAGGTACCCATGTCATTCGACGCTGCGCGCCGGGCCGCTTCCAACGTTAGAAGAGTTCCCGGATTTGAACCGGCCGGGGATCGAACCCGGGACCATTAGCATGGTAGTCAGACGCGTTACAGACTGAGCCACCGCGGCACCCAAAATGAAAGTTTCTAATCAAATATAGAGGCTAGTTCCTCCTGTACGGCAACTCTTTGAATACAGTCATTTTCTATGAAATATGTTGTGTTTAATGTTATAACGATAAAATCTTGCTAATTATCAGGTAAATCAATTAATCATCGTAATAAGCAATAATATGCATTGGATTGTTGCTGTTCACCGGGACTTGGACGGCAGAGAGCAAAGGACTAGCCTGTTTCCCGAGAGAAGAGGCCGAGCCTCGGGTAAAGAAATATAAAAATACAACTTTGTTACCAATGGTCAGATTCAACTGAAATTAAAGACAGCCCAGCAGCAGATTATCATCGACGAAATCCCCAAAGCAGAATTTGATAGGAGATAAATTAAGCCCGATATTAAAGGTTAAACAGCTAGACTGGATAACAATAGCTACAGACTCCCTGGCACTGTCTTCGGAACGAACGTGCAGGTTACAATAGGCCCGATCTTTGGCTAACCTCTACTCGAGGTGCTGCTCGAGAAGGGTCAAAGAACTCCAATTATACGGGCGAAGATAGCAGGACAAGAGGCTACGACTTGATGACAATTTAGCAACGCTTGGACAGAGAGGGTACCGTAACAGACCTTTTGAATAGCAAATAAATAGACGCGCAGAGAAGGGAAATCACCAGTTTTACTCAGATTTTCCTCGGCGTGTTATCGTGCACAATCTTTCGCGAACTACCCGCGTAAAGTATCCGCTTGGTGTGTCGCACCGTTCCGTGTTGTGTTATTTCGCACGTGTCTGTGTACTATCAAGATGGAGTAGAGACAGAGAAAGGCCCTGCTGGGGGGCGTCCGACCCAGTTGCCAATCCTTGAAGACGCGGAGATCCTATCTTATCGCCAGGAAGCCATCTATTGACCACGCCGCAAACATCCACGACTTCACCACGAGGACTTCAGTCAGAGCCGACAAAGGTAAGCCGGAATGGACGTGAAAATGGATAAGCTTCGTTCGCCCCGTCGTGACATCCAATGAACTCGCTAATTACGTAAACATTACCAAGACATTGCTTATTACGGTGATTAAATTGCATCAATTACATTTTAACATGTAAAACCGTACAGCGTTCAATTATCCATTCATCCAAAGTATTTAACATTCAGATTGTACGACGCTATAAATTGTCAATATAATTATATATCAGTGATCCTTGTTAACCTCAAAATTAACAATATATAGATTAACATTCATTCAACAACAACAACTTAAAAGGAGTAGTGTTTTGTCGTACAGGTGAAGCTCCGACCGGAACATGTTTTCCCGGAAATGCAAAAGTAAATGTCAAATTAAGAACAGTTTAAATTAATGTAGCTAACTTTAAACATGCCGCCGAACTATTATTGTATTAATTACTCATGTCTATTGGATTGCCGAGAAATGAATGCGAGTGTGACTGTGAGAATGAAAGGGGCAATGATGTAATGTTTATGCATGTGCTTTTTTATAGAAATTACAGTGTATATATATAGAGCTAACCCTGTGGTGTGATTTGTTCTACCCTATGTAATCTCTTGGGCTCCAACTGATGGCACTTACCCTGGGACAAAAGGTAAATAGGTTCTTAATGATTGCCTTTTGTTTATTTGTTTAATTCTTTTGTGGGTTTGACATTACCATTGTAATGTAGAACCAGAGTGACGTCAGGCACGTTAAATAAGTAGACGTCGAGTCAGTTAAAAGATGGCGCCCGAACATGTGACATGTAGGTTCGATGAGTAATCCCGAACATGGTGACATGTAGGTTCGATGAGTAATTCCGAACATTTGACATGTAGGTTCGATGAGTAATTCCGAACATGTGACATGTAGGTTCGATGAGTAATTCCGAACATTCGACGTGTAGGTCCGAGTAGGCCCGAATATGCGATAATTAGGCCCGAGTAGGCCCGAAGTTTAAATAAGTGTCGATAGTTGGAAGGAAGTTATTAATAGTCGCAAAAATGAGTTTATTGTGCCATAATTATTCAGTTATAGAGCTATGTGCCTACATGCCTTCGACAGGAACCAAGAGATTGATAGAGGTAGAAAATCAAATATTAATCACTTATTGCAGTTAAAAAAAAAATACCACGCAGGACGCCTAGAGTATGAAGCGTTTAGTTCTTTGTGTTGCTATAATCAGTAATTTTCTAGTTTAGAGTATTTAAGTGTATTTACGCATAGTTAGCATGTGAATTGAGTATTTAATTGTTTGTGCAATATATATAGTGGGCGTGAAGTAACAATGGTTAAAGTAATTTACATAGCGAGAGATTTTGGATTTTTATGCGGCGATAAGGATAAAGCATCGATCAAGGATGGTAAGGGGGGAGACGTAAAACCCCGTAGGGTCTATTTATGAAAAGGAAAAGAGAAATTTATATCTCGCTGCGAGAACGCATCGAATCCAAGGAAGAAGAGAGAGAGAATAACGACCGAGGAGAAGGGTGATGGAGAGAATAACTCGACAAAGGAAGAAGATTGAAGAAATGGACAATCCAAAGGAAGGAGAGGAAGTGACGTTACTGGAAGGCGACCAGGGAGGAGAAAGCAACCGTGCTCCGGAGAATACCATTATCCCTGAAAGTGAGCAGCCAACGGCAGTGTTACCAACCCAAGGCACCATGGATGTTCAAGCGATAATGGCGCTCTTCACTACGATGATGAAGCAACATGAAGAAGGGAAAGAACGTCGAAAAGAGGAGAAAGAAAGGAAGAGAAAATTGGAAGAAGAAGAGAAGGAGAAGAAGAGAAAATTAGAAGAAGAAGAGAAGGAGAAGAAGAGAAAATTGGAAGAAGAAGAGAAAGAGAAGAAGAGAAAATTGGAAGAGGAAGAGAAGGAAAGACAAAAAGAATTGCGAAGAAGAGAGAAAGAATGACAACACCGAGAGATGATGGATCAGTTTCTACAAGCATTAAAAAAGAATGATGAGAAAATAGAAAAAGCCCAAGAAGAGTGTGTTGAAAGACATCGTGATAACTCGAAAGACATTGAGAACCTGGAAAAAACAGTGGAAACTGAAGTCAGGAAGATCCATGAACACCTGGCACACCTGGGAGAGAAGATAGAAGAAAAGAAGAATGACGTGGAAAAGAGAATGGAAGAGGAATTCCGAATGGTTGATCGTCGACTTGCAGCGGATTCCAGAATGGTGGAAGAAAGATTTGGACAAATCGAAACAAAGATGACCTCAGAAGAACAGCAATGGAGGAAGATAAAAAACATGACGCAAGACTTACGCCAAGACGTCACGCGAATCAAAGAAACGATGCAGAGAGAGACTTCTTCAATCGTTATTACGTCACCACGAACAAGGAACGAGGAAGACCAGCGAGAAACAACGCCCCTGGCGACATTAGCGCAGCAACCATCTCGATCGGGGAGTCAAGCCACAGGCGATGACGTCATGGAGCAGGATAGCAGTTGCTCGCGAGTCCACTCCGTGGTACAGACCAGTGTAGCCACCTCGGAAATAGGCAGGCGTGTCATCTTCTCGAAGTTTTCACTGGACAACTTTATGATTTTCGACCAAGAGAAGACAGAAACTTTGCCATCTACGTTTCTTCAAGAATTCAAAAGAGATTGCATTTTATATGGGATTCACGAAGAGGATCACCTGAAGCTCATACAGAAACTTCTTCGCGGTTCCGCACGCATTTGGTTAGACCACCAGGTACCAGCGTTCAAGACCTTTAGCACCTTCGAAAAAGCTTTCATTGAACAATTTCAGTGCAGATCATTGGTAGAGAGGAAGGTTACCCAGTTAAGAAACAAGCGGTACGACGTCAACGGAAAGCTCACATACAAACAGTTTTTCTGGCAGAGGGTGAATGAATTCCGTTCGCTTAAGCCCGGAACCGAAGTGATAGAAATCCTCACGGCCATCAGAGCTATCTACCCGAGCTACGTACAGAGACAGCTTACAGGAGATGTGTTAGAAAATTTTGACCGAATGTCGCTTATCCTTGAAGACATGGATTTGCTGAAGGAGAACGAAAAACATCGATGGGAAGATCAATCAAGCAGAAGAGGGAATAATAATTTTGATAGGAAGAGAGGAGAAAATTTTCCACGAGTGCAAATGGCGACTACACGCAATACATACAATGGACGTCGACAACAATTCAATCGACAAGAACAATCGCAGTACAGTCCTCCAAGACAGCGAGACAGGGATACCAAACGCTCGAATCGAGGAAACTACCGTGGAGGCAGACAGAACACAAACGCAGGTTACCGAGGGCGTGGCGACATACGATTTTCACGCGGGGAGGAAGACAATCGTATGGAAGAAGGCAGAACACAAGCTATTCATTTAGTAAGAACCGCCTACAACAATGAGAAGCAAGAGACTGACGAGCAATGGCCTCAACCATCAACGAGTAGGGGACTCAATCCCAACGCGCCAGATTACCAGTCAGGTACTCGTCGGGATAACAGCCACGGCGCAAGAGCGGAAAACTAACGCCTTCCGACGACAGCTCGGCTCGTGTCGGCGGAGAATCTGAGATGCGAAAGGTTCTAGAGCCACAATCCTCACCTGTGAATCGACGACACAAAATGACAGACATAGAAGTAAGAAGTTGTTGGTTCATAAATAATTTATCAGAAGATGATGATGAAAGCGATGCTGCAGAGAATTCGAGCAGGAAATTATGGCCATCTCAAACGCCTCAAATACAGTTAAAAATAGGAGAAGACTACATTAATGCCATCGTGGACACTGGGTCGGAATTGAACTTATGTGGGGAACAGATCTGGAAGAAAATCTCTAAGGATATAACGAAACCGCAGCTTAGTAGCAGTAAGGACATTAGGCTAGTGGATTTCTCAGGCAAGGTTAGACAGCGACCACTAGGGCACGTGGTAGTAGGTGGCAAAATAGGAGACATGGAGACTCTAATAGATTTTTACGTCGTTCGAGAATTGAATGTGGATGCTATTTTAGGCATGGAGTTCCTCATACAATATAGCGCAGATTTGAACCTACGTAGAGGTACGTTACGTTTATGTGACGACGTCAGTCAGCAGGAAGCTGAATTTATAAATAATAGAATGTACTTCCCAGAGGAAGGAAAGTGCTTTAATGTTACAGAAAATTGCGCTACCTTAAGCCCTGAAGAAAAAATTGAAGTATTAGTGTCTAATCTCAACGAAATGAACATGGAAGCCCGAGAGAAGTTCAGAAACATCCTACGAGAGCATGCAGAGATCTTTTCAGAAAAACCAGGCAGATGCAGAGTATACACTCATGAGATCAAAGTTGAAGGTGACGAACCAGTCGTGTCACATGTATATCCGGTGGCCTACTCCTACAGGGGCGAGATCAGAAAGCAGCTGAGACAGATGTTAGATTGGGACATCATTAGACCGTCGAATTCTTGTCATCTCAATCCTCTACTGGTTGTTAAAAAACCGGGAGGTAAAGGATTACGCTTGTGTATCGACTTTCGCCGATTGAATCAGCGTTGCCAACTACAACGTGTAAAAACACTGAATCTTAACGAAATATTACAAATTTTTCATGGCAAAAAGATTTTTTCAAAGTTGGACGCTAATAGTGGGTTTTGGCAGCTGAACCTATCCGAGCACAGCAAGCCTTATACTGCCTTTCTATTTGAAAACCAATTGTATGAATTCCAAACCATGCCTTTCGGATTGTCAAATGGCGTTCAAGGTTTCACCAATGCAATGAACGCAGTGCTAGGAGCCGAAGTTAGTGGATTTTGCCTAGCGTACGTGGATGATTTGATCATTTTTTCAGAGGATATAGAAACACATCTAATTCACATGGATACTGTTCTCAGTAAACTTCATGACGCCGGAATGACAATTCAACTGGATAAATCAGAGTTTTTCAAAACACAAATTGAATACCTTGGCCACATAGTAAATGAAAATGGAATTCAACAGCATCCCAAACGTTTCGAGACGATCAAGCAGCTTGAAAAACCGACCTGAATTAAAGGAGTTCAGAAACTATTAGGAATCTTTCAATGGCATAAGAAGTTCATTGACCAGTTCGCACAGATGGCAGCACCGCTGTATGAACTTTTGAAGCAGAACCGGAAGTGGAAATGGACTGAGGCACAACAGCGGAGTATGGATGCTCTAAAAGAAGCTGTCTGCAAGGAACTGCAATTATATCACCCAGATTTTAACGACACCTTCTACGTGCAATGTGATGCGAGTATGTTAGCGCTAGGCAGTTGCCTATATCAAATAAAGGATGGCGAAAAGAGGATAATTCAATATGCAAGTCGAGCCTTGAGAGTAGCTGAGAAACGGTACAGCATAAACGAACTAGAATGTTTGGCCATCATTTGGTCTATCCAGAAATTCCACATTTATCTGGCAGGAAGGGAATTTATTGTGGTAACAGACCATAAAAATCTGCAGTTTCTAAATCAAGCAAAAAATTGGAATAGTAGGCTAACGAGGTGGAGTCTCCAGCTTCAAGGCTATAATTTTAAGATACAACATTGCAAAGGAAAAGATAATACTGTTCCTGATTCACTATCCCGTTACAATGAGGGAAAAGGGGTGACCACTGTACGTGTGAATCATGTTATCCTAGCTGAACAAATGCTACACGCATACAGCGCTGACCAGTTCGCGCAAGAACAACGTAAGGATGCAAATTTACTGGAAATTATCCATCTAGTGGATGGCAACACTGAAGAAAGCAGCAGGAGGGGGAGGAGAGCGAAAGAGTATTTCCACCTGGAGAACGGGATCCTCGTCCGCACTGATTTTCACGACGATAACGAGATAAGGATCTGCATCCCGAGTCACCTTACCAAGAACATGCTACAGGAATGTCACGAGAAAATGGGTCATTTCGGTTTCACAAAAACATGGAAGCTGCTTACCTCCACTTATTATTGGAAAGCGATGCGCAGTGATTTGAAGAAGTGGTTGCGAGACTGTGAAAAGTGCGCCGAAACTAAGCCACAAAGACAAGGAAAAAATCGCATTATCTCATCATTGCAAGCAGTACGGCCGAGAGATGTAGTTGCGGTTGACCTAGTTGGCCCTTTACCGACATCAAGGAACGGAGAGAAATATCTATTTACGGTCAAGGACCTAGCTACCAGGTTCTTAGTAGCATATCCGGTGAGATCTGGGAATACTAAGCTATTGTTAAAATATTTAACAAAATTTTACTTCGTGCATTTGGGAAAACCAACGGTTATTCTCAGCGACAGGGGTCCACAGTTTTTAAGTAATGAATGGAAGAACACATTGCAGAAGTACAACATACGTGTGATGCTCACGGCACCATACCACCCATCGTCTAACCCGGTGGAAAGGATGCATGCAGAGATCAACAGATTGATGCGTGTATTCTGCCACGAGAATCACGCAGCGTGGAGTGAACAGGTGACTTCCATTGTATTGCTGTTAAATTACACCATCTCCGCCTCATTGGGATATACTCCTGCAGAACTTTTCTTAGGACACGTAGGAAACCAGACTCTTTTGGAACATTTCGGAATCAAAACAGAAAGCAAGGAAACCTCGTGGGAGAAGAAGCTAATAGCAGCAGAAACTAGAGTAAGAAAACAAAAGACAAGAAGAAACCAGAAACAAAGCAGAATCGGAGAAGAAATAAAGGAAAGCGATCAAGTGTTTGTAAAAAGCCACTACTTAAGCTCACAAATCAACAAGAAGATAAGCAAGTTTTTTCATCTTTATGAAGGACCATTCCTTTGCGAAGAAAAAATTGGTAATAATATTTTAAAATTAAGAGACTGTAAACAAGGAAAAGAAATCACCCCACAGCACATAGATAACCTCAAAAAATGGAACTGTTCTCAAGAAAAGAGGGAGATGTGGCTTCAACAACTAGAAAAAACCTAGAGTATTGAACATCGAAAGAGCCTTTAAACTTGTAAATTATTCCGCATACTAGTGTAAATAAGTTAACACAATTATGATATTATTATTCTTATTAATATTCAAAAAACTGAGAACTTATATATATATATATATATATCTATATACATATCAATATCTGAGCATATATCATGTTATGTTTATGCCAACATTAATAACGTATTATTTATATTCTTATTACCCAGAATAGATATTATTTAGTAAAGAAACATGTATTTTAAAAGGTTTGAATTGATGATAAGAAATATTTTATGTAATAACTCAATAATTCTGAACTATATCTCAAAGAGTGAATTTTCATCATAACTTAGAGTGTGAATGTAGTAAGTTTACATATGTATATGCATACATAATAGGATAATTCTTATAAGTGTTAGCAAGGTGTTTGTTTAAATGACCAATGTTACAGAGTCAAGAACTGAAGATGAATGTTGAGTAATCCTGCAATTTTATGTTTGGTTAATGTTAAATGTAATAATGTAAATTAATTGAAAAGTGCAATTTAGTCTATAGAGAAAGACAACTATATATTCCAGGGTTCGAGTCCCTATTCGAGCGCCTGTGTGTAACAATTAGGCAAGATTTAACGTTAATTATTAATTGTGTTTTGATGAATTTCTCCTTCGCGTATAATCTTAAGCTCAGAAAAAATTCATGTGTAAGGAGAGGGGAATGTTATAACGATAAAATCTTGCTAATTATCAGGTAAATCAATTAATCATCGTAATAAGCAATAATATGCATTGGATTGTTGCTGTTCACCGGGACTTGGACGGCAGAGTGCGAAGGACTAGCCTGTTTCCCGAGAGAAGAGGCCGAGCCTCGGGTAAAGAAATATAAAAATACAACTTTGTTACCAATGGTCAGATTCAACTGAAATTAAAGACAGCCCAGCAGCAGATTATCATCGACGAAATCCCCAAAGCAGAATTTGATAGGAGATAAATTAAGCCCGATATTAAAGGTTAAACAGCTAGACTGGATAACAATAGCTACAGACTCCCTGGCACTGTCTTCGGAACGAACGTGCAGGTTACAATAGGCCCGATCTTTGGCTAACCTCTACTCGAGGTGCTGCTCGAGAAGGGTCAAAGAACTCCAATTATACGGGCGAAGATAGCAGGACAAGAGGCTACGACTTGATGACAATTTAGCAACGCTTGGACAGAGAGGGTACCGTAACAGACCTTTTGAATAGCAAATAAATAGACGCGCAGAGAAGGGAAATCACCAGTTTTACTCAGATTTTCCTCGGCGTGTTATCGTGCACAATCTTTCGCGAACTACCCGCGTAAAGTATCCGCTTGGTGTGTCGCACCGTTCCGTGTTGTGTTATTTCGCACGTGTCTGTGTACTATCAAGATGGAGTAGAGACAGAGAAAGGCCCTGCTGGGGGGCGTCCGACCCAGTTGCCAATCCTTGAAGACGCGGAGATCCTATCTTATCGCCAGGAAGCCATCTATTGACCACGCCGCAAACATCCACGACTTCACCACGAGGACTTCAGTCAGAGCCGACAAAGGTAAGCCGGAATGGACGTGAAAATGGATAAGCTTCGTTCGCCCCGTCGTGACATCCAATGAACTCGCTAATTACGTAAACATTACCAAGACATTGCTTATTACGGTGATTAAATTGCATCAATTACATTTTAACATGTAAAACCGTACAGCGTTCAATTATCCATTCATCCAAAGTATTTAACATTCAGATTGTACGACGCTATAAATTGTCAATATAATTATATATCAGTGATCCTTGTTAACCTCAAAATTAACAATATATAGATTAACATTCATTCAACAACAACAACTTAAAAGGAGTAGTGTTTTGTCGTACAGGTGAAGCTCCGACCGGAACATGTTTTCCCGGAAATGCAAAAGTAAATGTCAAATTAAGAACAGTTTAAATTAATGTAGCTAACTTTAAACATGCCGCCGAACTATTATTGTATTAATTACTCATGTCTATTGGATTGCCGAGAAATGAATGCGAGTGTGACTGTGAGAATGAAAGGGGCAATGATGTAATGTTTATGCATGTGCTTTTTTATAGAAATTACAGTGTATATATATAGAGCTAACCCTGTGGTGTGATTTGTTCTACCCTATGTAATCTCTTGGGCTCCAACTGATGGCACTTACCCTGGGACAAAAGGTAAATAGGTTCTTAATGATTGCCTTTTGTTTATTTGTTTAATTCTTTTGTGGGTTTGACATTACCATTGTAATGTAAAACCAGAGTGACGTCAGGCACGTTAAATAAGTAGACGTCGAGTCAGTTAAAATGTGCTTTCCTTTAAGGAGAAAGTCATCATAGTATATTTTTAAGAAATTACCTAGGCAGTTTCAAGTTTCATATTTCACACCACTCTATTAGGGAGTCTAAATTATATTGCAGAATTATCATTTCAAATTCTATTGTATATTTTGCAATCATCAGTGAATAAGAGAAGGTCTTTGTATGAATCTTCGTGTAAAATTTGGTTCTTTCTTCGCAAGTTCTAAGAATAAAACTTTTAAAACTTAACTCCTGTCCATTCTAACTTCTCTTTTATTATTTATTGAGTTTTCACGAGATTATCCTAATTTTTTAAAAATTGCCTTGACTTCTTTAAGTCTTTTTTGCAGGGAGGATCAACCAATGCACTTTTTTCCAAAACGGTGTGGTCCTCAAAACTCTTTAGCTTAAAATCCTGTTTTGCTTACTAACTAACTAACTCACTAGTCTTTTTAAACCCGAAGGTTTACGGCTGCAGCAACACAAGCCTTCCATCTGTCCTTATCCTGGGCAACATCAATCCAATCTTTTCCATCCTTAACGATTTCTCAACGTTATTCCTCAATCTTCGTCTTGTCCTTCCTACAGATCTTTTACCATCAGGTTTCCAAACAAGTATCCTGTAAACTTTTCTTGCTTCTCCCATTCGTGCCAAATGCCTACCTCTTTAATCATTCTAATAGTATTATCTGGGAATGAATCTGTTTTGCCTACCAGTATTGCTAGCAAATATTTACAGTTTACGCAATTCCTACAAATCATATCGTATGCTGATTGGTTAGAAATAAGCAACATTGGTTTAATACGAGCATAAGTTGAAATAATAAACACCCTCATTGAACTACCAAGACACAAAAGTTATTAATATTCATTTGAAAGCAAGACATAATATTTATTAATATTCATTTGAATGCAAGACATAAAATTTTGTAATTATTCATTTGAAACGTTTGGCAATGCAATTTATATATTTATGATGTGGAGCTCTCTCCCCCATCCTTAAGGTTTTCGAAGAACACAGAATACTCGTAAGGTAGCTCGTTGCTGAAACGACAAGCTGACAACGAAGGACAAGTGTGCTGAACAGCGTTCCTCATGGCGAGCCTTAGGAAGAATGTCTCAGTCAGTGCATCCAGGAAGGCGTCCAAGCCCTTCGAGCTGTCTTGAAGCTCTTCACCTTCGGAAGCAGGCTTCGGGCATCCGAAGCTCTGGACACCGACCAAGATTTCCAGCTTGTGGCAATCAGGAGAACTGACCTTTGGCGTAAACCAGAGCCTTTTGTCGCCAACAGTATACTCACAGCAGCGCCTCTTGCGGTTTCTGGATGCATGGTCCTTTACGTGTAGCTTCCTGTGGCTGTCCAAGACGAACGGGACGAGGATTCGAAGAATTGTTTCCACTTCTTCCGAGCCCGAGAGTGGCTGCGTCGGTTTCTGGTGAAAGTCCCAACGAAGACTGACGTCTGTGACGTAAAATCTCGCTTCCAGATAGCTCAATCCAAGCTCTTCTTGCATAGAAACGTAGAAGTAATTTTCTTTGAAGCACCGAAAGATATTAAGAAGATCCAATACTGTGCTTCTTGGCTGCTCCACTCGCCTGCACCTCAGCAAGTGAGCGCCAAACATATCGCTAACGGCAAACAGCCTTCTGCTCCCATTTGCTATTCTTTTCGAGAAGGTTTCCTTCGGGATTAAGCGAAGCCGCATCACCCGATGGAACTCGTCCAAGATTTGACCGGCGAATAAACAAGTACAGTTTCCGTCAATATACTTCCAGCAGATTTCATGGAGAATATTGATCTCTGATTTTAGGATAGGCAATAACCTGCGTTTCTTCTTGAACTCTCTGAGCTCTTTGGCGGTTGTTGGGATCTCGGCGGTCTTGATTTCCTCCGCTTCTTTGTCGATGCATTCTTTCAGCTTCCTGAACGCAGCGTTCAGGTAATTCGAGGAGGCCTGGAGGAATCTCGAGTTGAGGATTCGTACTCTGGCAACCACACCGTAGGGAAGGTAGTAAAATATTCGCTCCAGGAGTTCCAAAGGTAAGGTGCCGAGTGTAGCCACGGGTGACAACGAATCTAATGGCTGCTGGTTGGTACGAAGCTTCTTGTTTCCCTTCTGGTTTGCTTTACCATCCATTTCGTCCGTTTCGTTCCTTGTTAGTAAGCAAAATCTAACTGAACTGATTTGTTTCTATGGAATTGCGCTACATTGTCAAGACCTTAACAATCACCGTTGCCATACAGTGCGTTTAAACGTTACCAACTTTCTTTTCTGAAACACGTGAAACAATCCTACTGCATGTCTTCATTACAATTAATGTGAAAATCAAGCGGGGGGAGGGGACATGTCCACTCAGTGGCTTATTTGTGATTTCATTTTGGAAACCTGTTTTTCTGGTAATGCAAAATTGTATGTTACCAGTCAGTAAACTAAACTATTGCCTTGCGGTTTTAAGTACCTTAAACATTGGTTCTAACCAAGGCCATTAAATTTTTATGATAACATTTACATGTAATTTAGAAACAATATAGCTATTTACATTCTAAGAAAGCTCTAACTCATACAAAAGAAGATATCAAACTAGTTATTGAGTGCAATTATTAAGGTACTGTAAAAATGGTTCGTGTTCATTAATTATACATAATATAACACCTCGATGAGATAGATACTATTGTATAAAAAAGGGGGGAACCCCCGATGCAGGCCCCGCTTCCACCCGCATACATTCCAGGGTATCCGCTTATGTCCTGGTGCCTTATGATAAACCAGGACGTCTTTTGCTCCGAATTTATCGGTTCTCCGGCTTTCTTTTCTTTCATTTTTGTTATTTATTTATAATATACAATTACATGCATGCACATCAAACAAAAGAAAATATATATATACTCGTAATAAGAATATATAATTCAGTTACATATATTATTTAGTTATTATTTCTCACTTTTTCTCTCCAAGATTGTTCAGACCATTCTGGTGTCCAGAACGAGTCGTATTTATTTATTTATGACATTTGTAAATTTAATATTAGAGATGTATGTTATTTACGTACATTTCCCATAAGATATTAACATCTGAGTTTAAACAAATAAAGTTATGATTAATAGAGCAGAATGATATGATACAAAGAATATGATTACACTAACAGTTATAATAATTACATGAAAGAAATACAACGAACACTCATTAAGTTACTGTTAATTGGTTACTCAGTCTAATGATACATTTTCAATGAGATAAGTATTTCAATAAGATTCGAACATTATCTAACTTGAGTTTAAGTCTCTTTGGAAAACTGGTAACCAGCAGCAATTTGGTCTCTGATGTTTTATGCCAGTTTAATGCGCCCTCTATTGAGAATTTATCGTGGTTCTTCGGGAGTTAAGCTCCCGGGAGTAACAAGGAAGTTTGTTTAAATACGAAAAAATAGATGGTTTGTATGTATTTGTATTATATGTGTGGCTACTTTCTTTAATTTATTATTTTTATCCCAAGGAACCCTAAATTTTCAAACATGCTTGTCAGTTTAATTTATTTAAGTTCTAATTAGTTTTATCTGGGTCGAAACCTTTAAATGTAACTCTGGTGCTCTTCTCCAGATAGACGTGATGGTCGGTGTCTTCCTCTAACCGCCGCTTCCTGTCTTGTATTGTATAATGAATACCGACAATTTTCTTTTTGTCTCGTAAACCCAACATGCAACAACGTCACAAAAACGTCAAACATGTATTTCCCAGTTTCGCCAGTTTCCGATTTTGAAAATGCGCTCAACATGTGTGTCGCCCCAGTCGAATTTGTCCATGCTTCCATTTGAACTTAGGAAGTTCAACATCTGCGCGAGCTTACATTATCTGTGACTTGCACTTGATTAAGAATATTCGAGAATTAATCTGATTTTCTTAAAAACAACAAAATGAACCATTATGTAAACGTTTTTGGCATTTGGAAAATATATTAGAAAGGTATGTTATTTACAACTTTAACTATTTTATGTAAAGGCTACTGTAAACATCTATTTTAAGTCATAATTATGTAAATCCATAGACATCTGTAAATATTCACCAAGTTTCCTTGGCTTTTTGTAAATAACTGTGTAGTATAAAAGGAAACCGGTTTTCTGTATATTTGGGCTTTCTTACCTTATTGCTGGTATCACACGTTTACCTTGAAGGGAGAACTATCCGTCTTCGGACGCTGCAATTTGCTTGGACTAGTTTCTCATAACCTGCTCCTTCGGCTCTAGTTGCTTGCGATACCAAAGCAATTGTGAATAATCTTGGAAGGGTTACCCGTTTCAGATTTATCATCAAAACTGCGTCAGTTAACCTAAATCTAAGATTGCCACGGATTAAGTATCATTGTATACATTGTGCGTTATTGATAATAAACCAATATTTATTGGAAGGAAGTTCCATACCTTTTCATTACAAAAAACTTAAGATAAGTATAAAATCCGACACCAGTGACCAAGTCAAGGGCTACAATTTAGTTACCCAATTAAGCTACCTGAGATGTCCGATCCTGGGTAACTTAGTAACCAGACCTAGGCCCTAGAGGACCAGTGTAGGTGCGTGTCACATGTTGTACTGTTTTTGACCAGTAAATACATCAGAAGCCACTGTCACAGAAACGAGTGTATTGTGAGCGAAGCAAGCAAGACAAATGTACACACGACATTTATACCGTATACCGGGAATCTGTGAAGCAAGGCAGTATTTAACGGTGGAGAAGGGGTGAAAACGAGTGGCCGAAGCAGTAAACGCAGCTGCTATCGCTTTTACCATTCCACGCAATCCCATTCCCTCGTACATGTTTATTGGTCGAGACCTCTGAAGTCACTGCACACAGAACGCAAAATGTGTCATTTGACACATATATGTTGACCCCAATAACATATTAACGTGCATAAACTGCAAATGATGCATTTTTTGGTGTATCAAACTATACATAGAAATGCATAAAGGGACACTTTTATCAGCTGGTGTTCCGTGTGATGCAATAAAAATGTATCAGTTGGGAAGATCAGACAAGATAATTTCGATGATAACAAAATGTCACAATTAACTCACAATTGACACAGCTAAATGTTTAATTTTGTCCAGGGTCCTTCGGTCCAGGGACCTTTTTTCCCAATAGAACCCGTTGGATTTTATGGGTTCCAGGACCTGTAGCAACTTTGGTTTTAGGTTCTGTGTGTACTTGCGCAGAGACTTGCTTTCGCTCGCTAGCTCCATAGTTTCCCAAGACACAGTGTAGACATTTAATCTTTTTTGCTAATTTCAGAAGTAGTATAAATTTGTGCATCTGACCCCAACTCTGAGTTCTTGACCAAACGACTACAAAAAGTTGAAAAACTCACTTTCTCTCCCCGTTCCGCGCCTCATTTATTACGCTGACGACGTTTCACGGGGGCAAAAAGGCAGTGATGAGTGAAAGATGAGCTCTCATCCCCTCATCCTCTCATCTTCTCATTCTCTCATCTTCTCATTCTCTCATCTTCTCATTCTCTCATCTTCTCATCTTCTCATCTTCTCATCCTCTAAAATGTTTGTAGATCGTGACCTTTGTAAACCTCTCTCTCGAGAACGATGTGCCACACATACACACACACACACACACACACACACTCCTCTCATCTTCTCATTCTCTCATTCTCTCATTTTCTCATTCTCTCATCTTCTCATCTTCTCATCTTCTCATCCTCCAAAATGTTTGTAGATCGTGACCTTTGTAAACCTCTCTCTCGAGAACGATGTGCCACACACACACACACACACACATACACACATACACTCATTTTCTCTCCACGTTCCGTGCCTTATTTATTACGCTGGCAATGTTTCAGGGCGCAGAAAAGCAGTGATGAGTGAAAGATGAGCTCTCATCTTCTTATTCTCTTATTTTTGAAGGAGCAAATGTTTGTAGATTGTGACCTTTGTAAACCTCTCTCTCGGGAACGACGTGGCACACACACACATACACACACACGCACGCACACGCATGCACACACACGCACGCACACACACACACACACACACACACACACACGCGCGCGCGCGCGCGCGTATGTATTGTAACACAAACAAACAAACAAAATAATAATTGTTGTTTTTTAGGATACCTGGCCCCTATAACCTCGCCAGGGTGCGTGGTGCCCAACCAAAAATGTAAAAGTTTTCTAATGGCTGCGGTTATAGATTACCGCACCTCTGTAGAGTTTCACGTGTTTTTTTTTTTTCCCCCCAAACTTCCATGAAACCCTACAGAGGACCTCCGTAATGCATGCAACGTGTACTAACGACTCTAGTGTTATTTGATGTTGTGATATTTTTTGGATATAGAGGTTTATTATGAGATAGATAAAAATAATTATGTTTATTATAATATTTTCTTGATGAAGATGGAGAATGTATGTGTGTGTTACAAATAAAGTTGCATGCTTTTTTCTAGTGTGTGTGTATATGTTTTTGATGTTTCGACAGCATCTGAAACGATAAAAAAAATGTTATTGTTAATTTTCACGTGTAAAAACAACAACAATTTTTTTTGTGCAAATTTTCTGATTGTCTCGTGCTATAGAGTAAAAAGATATTGTAGCTGATGGCTAATGAAATTGACATTTGTAACTGATCTGAACTAGTGAAATTCGTATTGTGCCATTGTAACTGATTGTGCTAGTCCAAAAAATTTCTTATTGTGCAAGAAAAGATGTTAAAAACTTGTTAAAACTGCTCTGTGACCCTCTCATTCTTCACGTCGTAGGCGAAGGACTTCTCTGCAATCAGGATGACACTGCATAGGGTATCCTCGGGCAAGGCATCGTGGAACTCGCAGACGACCTTGATGTTGGTTCGATCGTTGACCACAACCTTCTTTCTCTTAGATGTGTTGATGACGGTCATGGGTCTCCGTGCTTTGAACTCGCTGGGCGTGTAGTACATGTCCACCCTTCCCTCGGTCACGCGTTTGTAAGCCGAAAACGCTTCGTAAAGTTTGAGGTAATTGTTTTTGGTCATGTCGAGGTTGTAATTCTCGCGCGGGAACACTTCGTTCCTGCCATTCTTCAGATAAACGTTCTTGATCTTGCAGTCGTCGAACTTGCTGGAATCTTTTTCCTGATTCTTGTCCCTCCCGGTCTGAAAAAGCACTACGACGAAATCTGGCATGTCGAACTGTATGTTGTTGAACTGCGTCGTCACGTCGAATTCCATGTGACTTCCGGACGCCATCTTCTGCACGCACTGGTAACCGTGAAAGTGAATCGGCACCTGCGGACTTTTCAAGATCTCCGCTTTGTACTTGAGGGCGTAGTTCGTTTCGTATTCCACCACCGGCATTCTCAATTCCATGCTCCGGATGACGCACTTGGCTGCTTCGGGTAAAGTGTTGGCTATCGGTGTGGTGGCGTCCGGACCTAAAGTAGAGTATCGCATCAGTGCGTCGTTGTCGTTGGCCGCTCTTCGAAACGTAACGCGCAGTCCTCCCTTCCACATGATCTCCTTGTAGTCCGAGAAGAAACCAGGCAGCAGACGCATGGGAAAGAGCACTGTGTGACTTTTCGTCGATATTTTGGTCACGGCTTCGAATCCTCCCGCTTGATAGTATGCTGCGTCCGTTTTGGATAATTTCAACGTTCCCACTGCCGTCGACGTGATGCCTGGATAGTCTATTCTGTCGATGACGGTGTTATGTTTCCTCACCTCCACCTGCGAGAACAGGTGAGGCACGAAGTTGTCCACGAGTATCAAGTTTGCTGCTGCAGGAAACGCGTCTCCGCTTTCTTTCTTCACCACGTCGAATTGAAGGTAGAGGTCCGCTCTGTGAGGATGAATGAACCCGTCGCCTACGTCCACATCGTATTCGATCTCCCTGTTCGCCTCGTTCAGATTGGCAAACGTGCGACGGTTGGGAGGGAAAGATTGCAATTCGTAACTTTCGATTTGCTCCATTTTACATGTATGGTTATTTATTATACGTTGATCTCTACGATGGCAGTAGTTGTTGCACCTGCGAAATCCACCACGTCTCCTTTCTCGTTCGTCACCACCAACTCTATGTCGTCTATGCGGTTGCGACATACTGGAAAATAGATTGGTGAAGAGGGCGTGTAGATGATCGGTTCCATGAACTCGGAACTTGGTTTGAAAGTGGCTATGATTCCCGTCTGCTTGTGACTTCCTAACAATCCGTCCGAAGATTTCGTGATCATACCTTCGGCCACGTTGCAGTGTACGTTCAGAGTCTCTATGGCCAAGAATTTAGGAATGTTGGTTGCTACGTGCTTGATGCCAGCTTCGAGTTTTGTGTTGTTCTCGAAACCTAAAAGTTCTCCTATGGTGCCCAGGTCCACGGTCTCCGTCGCGGATAGGATTTCCACTCTGTGAGTGACCGAATTTTGAGAAAGATATGTTCCTTTGGGTAATTGAGCTTGCAAAGTGGAAAGATTGTATTGTCCTGGCGTGACGACGATGTGTTCGCTTCCGACGCTAATTTTGTTGTTGTGCTGCGTAACATTAGGTATGAGGTACATGCTGTAGAATGCACGCAGAGCCACGGATTTAGGATAGACAATATCGTCGTGCAGCGTGAGTTTCAAGATTGAAGATTCGCTCGTGAGATGGAACACGCCCATCCTAGTGATGCTGTTTCAGGTTCCACAGTACTTTCTGGAAATCTTCGACCGTAGGGTTATTTATTTTAGAGAGAAACGCAAGCACGGAGAGGCAGAGATGACCGCAGTTCACGTCTCCGAAATCTTGAATGCGTTCGTCGTTGTAGTATATAGAGGTTTCGCTCGTTTTCAGATAATGAATTAAATTTGTAGGTGGAACACCTCCGAAAGAATCGAAAACGAATGCTTTATCATCATTTTTGTGGTAACATATCCAATGCGTGCCTGGATTTTCTTGACCGTCCAAGTTGACTACTCCGCATTCTCTTCTTTTCACGCTTGAAGGTAACGAGTCGGACATAAAAACTCCTCTGAAGTGTTTGATTTGTAACGGTTCGATCAGAGATTCAATGTCTCGGTTGGTGAGTGCTTCTGTTTCTTTTTTTTAAACTTCTTCATCACGCCCTTCCCCTTTTTCGTCTCCATGGCCAGGTTGTGACGTTTCTGTTCTTCCAATTCCGCTTTGTTCTTCTTCGAGTCGATGACGGTTTTCGCGATGGCGGCACTTCCGCCAGCCAAACTTCCAACGGCCCCCAATGCTGCTAGGATGGCCGGGATGCTGAATATGAAACCTCCGATCTTTTGCTGTTTCCGCGAACGCTGCAATCTTTTCAATTGAGGTGTGCTGAGCAGTAATTTCATTCCGTGTCCTTTCGACAAGCAAGAACGTTTCTTCTCGCGTTGTTTCTTGGTGAGTAACCCATCGAGGGCACCTAGATTTTTAAGATTTGAGTATGGTATCTGGTACACGACACCCTTGGGCTTCATGTTGATGCTCTATGTGTTATTTTCACGGTATGTTATTTATATATATTCTGAGATTTTTTTCTTGTGTAGTTTTTTACGGTATGTTATTTATATATTTTCAAGGCCTCGCAGTCGCTACACAAATTCTATTACGTGCTTCGTTTTCTTGCCAAGAAGTTCCTTTGTCCCCTTGTACACGATTCGAGTTTTGTTCTCGATTAAAATAGATAGCTTCTCGTCGGATAACATGTTAGCGTATCGATCTGGTAAAAATAGACTGTATTGTGCGTTGAGCAACAGGCGTACCTTGGGACCATACTGGGTAGAAACGATTGAACCGGAAGTTATCGTGTAAGGTTTGTCGACTTCCAATTCCCGAATTTTTACATACTCGACTGACAAATTTAGCATTTGTTTTAATGCTTGGAGATCACTTATTTTTTCAGTTGTCATATCGAAGAAGAGAAAATTTTCAGTGTGTGTATGTTAGAGAAATTTAATTGTTTTTTTTTCACGATGTGAGTTATTTATATATACCGAAGATTATTTTTTTCACGATGTGTGTTATTTATATATCAAGTTTTTTTGACACGTATATATTATTATTTTTTTAACGGAGGAAGAAAGTTCGTGCTTCGGAAAACGCGAGGATGTGCGTAAGGATATCTTCCTTCTCCTGCATAGACTTGTACCAATCATCAGTATACCATCTTCTTCCCTGCATTGCCTCGTACAGTTCGTCCGACCTCTCGTTCAATTTTTCCCCTGCAGCCGAAAGCAGAATGTTGAGATCACCGCACCTCAGGCCGCTGATCTCCCGAAGAAGGTCCTTGAGAACCATTTCACAAGGGATGCGAAATTCCGGCATTGTTCTTGCTATGCTTACAAGTTTATTAACATCTCCGTTAACTACCTTTTTGAATATTTTAGATAGTAGCTCGGGTGGCAAATCAGTTATGCAAGCCATGTTGTTTTTTTTACTGTATGTTATTTATATACCCCACCCCAATTTTTGTTTCGTGTTCATGGCGATGGTGGTGCCTAGTGCGGCGACCCGTTCACCCAGCGATGCGTCTCTGCTCACGAACCTTTCGAAAGCTGCGTGCTCTAACTTTCTGTCTGCTTCGTGACGTGCATCCAGATCCGTCTGCGTGGTGTTGTAGGCGATGTCGTGATCTTTGCATGCGGCGTCCAACGGATTCACACCCTTGTCTCCTCTCTCCAATCTTTTCTCGAGTTTGGTACCCGGTCCGCAGTACTGGTAGCCAGGTAGATGCATCTCGAAAGGTAACTTGTTGATGATGTCGTTTACGAGTCCCTTTCCTTCGGCCACGTTCCAAAATTTCGGAGGCAGCGTGTTGATGATTTTGATGAGGTAACCTATGCCCTTGTCGTCGTTCACGATGAAGTTGGAAAGTTTCGTGCTGATCATGTCCACGATGCCAACCTTCTCGTTGTAGAAATTACGGTTGCCTGCATTCTCTTCGCCGGCTATCACCAACAATCGGTCCACGAGTTTCCTCATGTCGTCCACCCAAACGAATTCTTTGGGTAACGTGTTGTAGCGTTTGACCCCGCTGCCTGTTTTGACCTGGTTCCAAATCGGTTTGATGAGATTCCTGTACTTCTCGCCGCTGCTCGATTTCACCCTATTCTGCGAGGCGTCGTTGTTTTGGTACAAGGCATCCGTCATGATCAGAATTTCCTTGTAACTCTGGTAATCTTCGTCGGTGTAATCTTTCGGCTGCTTTTTGGCGACGAGTTCCCACAGTCCCACCGTACCCGGATACCTGTTCCAACTATCCTTGTCGCCTAAATTGACTTTAATATCGTTGCCTTCGAAGGTCACCTTCGATTTCCCAATCTTCCACACCACACCGCCGCCTTCGCTGGTTTCCATGCTGGGATACAATCCGAACACTTCATCCTTGTCGAATTTCCCTGTACTCAGGTAGTCTCGTGCCAAAGGTCCCAACTCGATTTTATCCGAAGACGACGACGTGCTGCCTATGGCTCGACGTCGTGCCGGTGCATCCTTCAGTTCGAATGGCGTCGAAGGAATGCTCGAAATGGGCGTGGGTACGGCGTAACTTTTAGCTGCGAGCGGTACGAGTTCATTAATCAAATTTTTATTTTGTTCCGTGACACTTTTAATTTCTTTACCTAGACCGCTGATGGCATCGATCACAGGTTGATCCTGACGTTTCTTCTCTTCGTAGAATCCGCGATTCTCGGATTTCCAACCTTTGAAGCGTTTCGCGAGGTAATCGCGAAGCTTGAGATTTTCGTCTTCAATTTTTCGTTTCGTCATGACGTTATTTATATACGTCGTTTCTCACAACGTTGCAACGTTTAGAAAGTCGTTGATTTTGTTTCTGTATTTTCCGTCGTTGGGTTTCCTCGTCATGTCGATCGTCACGAATCCGAAATCGTCACCGTTCCAGCAAGAAGAGCAGCCTTCCGAAAATTGATTGTAGTTCATGTCTCCGCCTACGTAGTCATCGTACGCGTGCTTGAGGTTGGTGTGATCTTGACGAAACAAACATATGAAATTAGCGTTGTCGCGTACTAACTGTTTTGGAATTTTGGAAAACGTTTGAGCTAGGTAGAAGCAATCCATTCCTTTGTGACGACCTTGCGTGAAAAAGTTGCGAATTTCATTTTGATTTTCCAGGATGGCGTCGTCGAACACAACGACTGAATTTTCACAACAATCGTCGAGTGGTTTTATTTCCGAGGCGAACGTTGCAATGTCCAGACCATCGTACAGTTTCATCAGTTGCTGGTATTTGGATTGCTCCAAACTTTTCGAGAACACGTACAGGTGCCTGTTCTTCCAATCTAGCCAATTCGGTGCGAGGAGAAAATTGTCCACGAGCAGTGTCGTTTTCCCACACCCCGAAGGACCTACGATCAGACAGCGGATGCTGTCGGGAAGCAATTCGCCGTTCTTTTTCTTCGTTTGACTTTCCGAATTAGGTAAACGTTTCACAACATTCCACGTACTCATAGAATCACTTCGTTTGAATCGATCCAACTTGTTTCCGGAAGTCCCAGCCATTTCACCAAAAGTTTGTTGCCTCTCTTGCGCAAAACTTTTTCGATAAGGTACGTGTCGGGGTATTTAGTTTTAGAGAGTTCCTCCTCGTAGAAGCGCCCCAATAAAATTTCACCGCCACTGTCTTTTATTATATACGTGTGACGGTTCCCGGGTAGAACTCGAACCACGGTAAAAAGTTCAGTACTCCAGTTTCGTGTAAAACCCCTGTCGAACGTTCGCTTCAATTTACTAACCCTCACCTGTTCTCCAATTTTGTATTTAGCCTTTTTTGTCGTGGGCGTGTACTTTGGACAGTAAACGCTAGAAATTAAACGTTGCTCGTCAGACCTGGTAACGTCAGCTGGCTTCATGCCTATCGTTGCGTGCCGTGTGTGATTATAGTCGTTAACAAGTTCGGGAAGAATAGTGACCCACTTGTAGCTTCCCTGAAGCGTGAAGCGTGACCACATGCGCGATTTCAGAGTGCGATTGAATCTTTCCACGATGCTGGCCTTGACGTCGCTGAAGGTCGAGTAATGTTGAACGTTGTGTTTCCGAATAAACTTTTGGAATACGGCATTGTAAAATTCCTTCCCTTTGTCCGTGTGCAGAAACCGAGGTCGTCTGCCGCCGCTTTCGCGAAAAATTGTCTTGAATGCTTCCGTGACGCACGTTCCTGTTTTCGCCTTCAAAGGTAGAGCCCATGCGAATTTCGAAAATGTGTCTATGATGGTGAGGAGGTACTTGTTGCCCTTGTTCAATTTATGTACGTTTTTTAACTTGCCGCTACTCATTTCAACGAGGTCGCTTTCCCAGAGGTCATCGATTCCCTTGGTTACCACAGCCAAACGTTCGTAGTTACGGCGTGCAGGTTTATGCAATTCTTGGACGATGGCCTGCCTTGACATTTTTTCTTAGAGATTACGTTTCAAGAGAAGCACAAGCGTGATGGGATTCAAAGAGGGTGGCACTTCGCTCGTGTTTTGAATGATCAGCTTATCGCCGGCACTCACGTCGAAAACGGTGAGATCTTCGTCTTCGTGTATTTCATATATGTTGCGCGTTTCGTTCCAACGCGCCAGAGGAATGTTTCCTGCTTTCTGGACACCACGATTCGATATCAAAGTCATGGTGGGAACGCTAGCTTTTCTGCCGTGAGACCAGTACGAAAATTCGTTTATCTGAATCGTGCCATCGAGGAGAAACTTGTAGTACGGATGATAAGGATGTAGCATGTACAGTTTGTTACCTTCGACGAAGGTGGAGATTCTCTGTTGATTGGGTACGCTGTTGATTTCGATGGCTTGCAAAGAATGCAGTTTAGCGAATTTAGTGTCGACGCTAACGAGGTTGCTGTGAAGCTGACCCAGTGTGTTTTGTACGGGCAACAAATGTTCGACTATGGTATCCGTTACGGTAGAAAATGACGGTTTGATTTTCACTTCCACGTTCAACTGCTTGTAGCTTTCGTTGAGTTCTTGCAACTTGGCACCGAAAGAGGCCAGCGTCGATTCCTGCGTTGATTCCAGCACTCCAACTTGATCTCTGATGTTGACGACAATGTTCTGAAGGTTCTCGATTTGATTCAATTTCGAGCTCTTCTCGGTAAGATCGTTCACGATGATTCGCATCTCTGTAAACTGCGTGTGAAGGTCGGCGACGCTCTGCGAAGTGGGCAGCGTCGACACCAGCGAGGCAAGTTCGTCTCGAATCTGTTCCACGTTCGCCGTTTCCGTTTCCAGTCGTTTCAGCATACGTGATATGTTTCTTTTCAAACCGTGTAATTCTTTGGAGGTGGGGAGATTGGCCACTTTACTCTCGAGATCGCTCAACGAACTTTTGATGTCACTCGAATCAGATAGTGCCGTCACCGCCGTTTTCAATTTTTCCAAATCTTCGCTCGAAGGCACGCTCGTTCGTAACGATTCCAAGTCACCCTGTATGTTGTCCAGTACGTGATGAAAATGAGCGAGATTCGTTTCGACGTTCAAATTTTCTAAATATTCGATCTTCTGCTGAACCGTGCTCAACGTGTCTTGAATGCTCGTCAACACACTTGCTTCAGCGTGAATATTTTTAATTTCTTCGTTGATCAATTCCAAGGACGCCTGAAGCGTAGCGATGGTGGTTTGAATGTGTTCGAAATCTTGATAAGCCTCCAGTTGAATTTTTATGTTCGCGACGCTTTTACCGATGACCTGCAGTTCGTCCGACGATGGTAGGTTCGTCATTGTATCTTCCAAAGTCTGCAACTTGGATTTGATTTCTTCCAACGTGCCAGTGAATTCTTCTTGTAATTTAGAAACAACGACCTGCAAGCGTTCTATATCAATATCATTCACGACGGTTTGAAGTTCAGAGAAATTCTTTTCTATTGCGGAAGTTCGCTCTTCGATTTCGAGTTTCAATTTTTCCAAATCTTCATTTTTCGATTGAAATTGCTGTAATTTGGCCAAATCATTTTGAAGCGAATCCATGCTCAACTGTATATTTTGAATGTTGTCGTAAGAAGGTACGTCAACATAATTTTTTATCAGTGTTTTCAGTTCGGAATCGATTTTCAGAATGGGATCGAGACATTGCGTTTGGAGCGTAGCGATCTCAGACTCTAAACTTTTGTTTAAGGTCTCCTGCAAAGCGATCAAATCGGTCCTCAACTTCTTAACTCGAACATCCAACATGAGAATCTCTTCTGCATGGTCTACACGCTTAGTGTTGCCGAAAATGTCGTTAGGCATTTTGGTTAACGGTTATTTATAATAGGATAGACGATTCGTAATTCTACGAAGAGAGGAATAAGTTTGTCGTAATCTCCTAGGAGTTCCACGTAAAGATAATCTCCTGCAGACACATCGTACGACATGTTAGAAAGTAGCTTGTCGTGCTTCATTCGAAAAATGTTCTTGCCGGTAGAAATTTTGATTTCGCCTGCGTTTTCCGGATTCACGGTGATTTGAAGTTTCCCGTCGATCGGAATTTCATAGAAATGTAAATTGTTATTAAAAACATAAAACATCTTGCCCACATCGTTATTTATTTCCGTCCAAATGCTGTTGAGGTGAATGATTAACAAACCGTTGAGTTTAGATAACACGGAAGGTAAGAGGTTATTGAAATTTGGCGATGTAGTGTCCATGTTGCTTTGTTTGCGAAAACCAAAGAGATTCATTGTCCTTGTTAGTTATTTAACACATCGTGCTTTTTGCTATTCTTCAAAACATACGGAGGAAAAGAATGAAAGGGAGAGTCCTCGGGCGATGAAAAGTTGCAACCTGTTATTATGTTGTTAAGCCCGCTCCAAATCGAGGCTCATTAAATTCAACTCTTATTTTTCATCGCCCGAGGGCTCCCTCTTTTATTCTTTTCCTCCGTCTGCCATTCTTCTTCAAAAACACAGCGGACTTCATGACTATGGGGTTACGGTTAACACACGTCACATTTATCGCTTTTATTGTAGTGCCCCCACTCTCGCGTGTGGATTTGACAATTGAGAACACGTAACTTGTTGTCCGTTGCATCCAATGCGACCTTGGTTACGCGCGTCGTGTACAAAACATGCAATTTACTTGCAATGCGATGATCGGTGCTGAGTTGCCTTTTACCATGAAAAAGGCATTCCTTGTAGTCTTGCATGCTAAATTTGCTGGTACTTATTTTTCCCACCCCCTTCGCTTTCTTGATCTCTTTTTCTTCTGCAATCTTTACACAGTACATTTTGGCACGAAGCCCCGCAAATTCGCTGATGTACTCCCCGCCAACTTCATCTTTGTATTTTCCAATCGTCATTTTGTTTTCTGCCGAATGTAAGTGATGGCCTGATGGTAAGTTGCTAAAATCAAACAGATGCTTCATCTTAGTCAGATCATGTTCGAGGCTTGGTGTTTGGATTAGAAAAATGAAGCTATCCGTGTCAATGTAACATATTTGGATGTTATCTCCATAAAAAGGTTGAAACTGATCGTAGTACGATTGGTACATGTGCAATTTTGATAGTTCAAGGACAGTGGCACCTATGGCAATCGGCTTGTTGAGCATCACCTGCTTCTTGTTCCTCTCGACGAATACTAGATTCTCGTCGAAAATAGTGAAGTTTTTGAAGTAGGGGGACGCGACGATCTTTTCAAATTTCTTTTCGTCCGTGACCAACGTTGCGTCGATGTAATTACGCACGTTCTCCATCGTCTTGCCGTAGATAGCGTTATTGAACAGTTTGTACAGATCCTTGTCTGCAGGCGATGTCGATTGCGCTCTGCGGCGCGTGTTCTCGGTTATGTAGGGTTCCAGCCACTTGCTCTGTCGGAACTTCAATCCTCTATGAACTTTCTTCAACTGCAAGCCGTGACTTATGTAAAATTGGAGGAGTCGGTAGTGCAGAACGTAATTCCGCTTGTTCTCCATGCTTAGTATGAGTTTTGGCTCCGATCCTCCAGGTGGCTTCTCCTTGGTGGGGGCCAGGGCCAATCCGTGATGTTTCTCGTGAAGTGTTTTGGGATAATCGAGATCCACTTCCAAGAAACAGCCCCATTCATTATCTTCGCTCCAGTTGAGAAAATCTTCGCAGGAGAGTTCCTCTTCGGTCATCCACGCGTAGTCGCTGATGGGAAGACACTGGGACATGGAGTGGCCGTACAGGTTGTTGACATCCCAGTAGACAATGTAGGTGTTGGGCTTCGATGCATCGTAACCAGGCGTATGAGGATTGTTTGCCTGAGCATGGCGTCGGGGACATTGGACGATGCCACCCCGTATCGCACTCTCCATGAAAGCATACTGTTCCTTCTCTGCGATGAGGCCCAGTTCCACGTTGGTGTATTTCATCATCGAAGCCCAAGTCAACCCCGGCGTCGTGAAGAAATACGCAGGATCCAACTTGTATATCGCGATGCATCTCTTACGAAACGATTCGAAAATATCCATCAGAAGTGTTACGTCCAATTTCAGATAGAGATCGTGATAATCGCGAAAAGTTTGGCAATTGAATGCCGTCCATACACTACGAGCGTGTTCGTAGTCCTCTTCGGAACAGACGTCCTCCGTGAGAGAAGAATAAAATGCCTTCCGGGGTGGAAGTTCCGTCTCGTCAAATTTGTCGAAATCGTTGACGTACTCGTAGGGGTAGACGCCCTTGCGACGCAACAGATTCAAATTCTCATCTCTCCCCGAAAAACACATTTGCTTGGTGGCCACAAGATCTTCGTCGCCAAGTTGAGATGCAAGGCTTGCGAGGCTGGAGGACAGAAAATTGTAAGAGTCCAGGATTCGCACTTCCACACTTCCTCCTTCTTCGAGAGGGATCCACACTCTCACTGTAATATACTTCTCACTCGTTCTCGGAATGATGCTGATTCGAGAAGTTATGTTGTGGAGCTCTTTGACGAAGAGATGCGTGTCGTACTTCTCCGTGTAGTGCAGAAACACAGCAACAAAATGCGACTCCTTAATTTTAAGATTGCACGAATTACAGATGGTGCTTAGAAATAATCCATTCTGGTGGTTATGGTGGACGATCTTGTAATTTTCGGGGGTGAAAGTCTGGTTACACTCCTCGCATCTTGTCGCCGCGTCATGTCTCTGTTGTTGTTCTGTTGTGAGAGCAGGTGGAGAAAAGTAAGAGCCTTTCAGGCCGGGTGCAAGTTCTCTCGCGCATTCCGCTATCTTCTCAACAAAATGTTTTGCCGCATCGGGTCCGCAATACAAGATGACATCATTCAATTTTTCTCCGTAGATGGAGAAACTGCAAGGCTCGTGGTGAAAAATTTGGGTCGTGCTTGAGGTAGAGGGATCAGGGTCGCAAGACGTCATGGGAACTTGGAAGCTTTCAAAGTCGGCATAAAGGACAGCGGGATGGTGGAGAAGAGCCTGGTGTTTCTGAAATTTCATCTTGGTTCCGGGTTCCGGCATGACATCTTCGGGTTCTGCATTCACGGAGCCAAAACACTTGTGCTGTTCTCTCATCTTCTTACCCCCGCGAAAAATTCTCAAACATCGATCGCAAATTTCGATCTTATCGTGATTCTTGCTGATCTGTCTTCCTACTAATCCTGAGAAATTCCGTATCAAACTGTAACGGCCATCTACAAGCAAGAGTCGAATTACATTATTCTGCCTTCTCGCAGGTCTTAACACACGAATATTGTCGCAATCGTCAACCCCAAAAACAGAAATATTGATATCTTTTCCTTTTTCCTCTCTATAGTTTTTTTCAAATTGATTGATCTTATTCAGGGGCACAGGATAGGAAATTCCTCTCATCATATTCTCGTATATCCCCTCATATCCTCTGTAATTGGACAGGCGTTGGGGGTTATTATTATTAGACGGGTGTAATGCGGCGATGACAGACCATAGGAAACTCTTCTGATCATTACTTTGTATGTTCAACACTGCATTTTGCTTTTTTTGTTTTTTTGTTTTTTTTTGAGTGCTGCGTAATGGTTTGAAATTGCAGACTCGAAGTTCTAACATGTGGTTGTGACCGCAAAGACTCCACCCACTTCCTCTACCTTCAAACTCTTCTTGTTTTTGTGTCAGGTGCTCAAATAGCCGTGTCACTATCTCGTCAAGATTCTCGTTATTGTCATCGTGTAAGGCTTCACACCCTACGTAAAAGCTAAAAGTACTTGACTCGGACGAGACAACTTTCTCATACAGCAGGGTCAAGACGAGATGAATTTTAATTGCAACATTGACGAGGCAATCACGTAATTTATCGACTACCAGAGATTTCACATTGTCGAGGAAGATGCTCGAGTCACATTTTTCGTCGCTTCCAGATTTATAGGTCATGATGCGTGCACTTTTATTCAAAGCACCGCATTCATGCCCATCAGTGCGAGATTTCTTTGCCGGCGGGACTAGGACATCATGATCCGGTCGACGACATTTTTTCAAATGCCTAGCAATATTAGGTTTAGAAATTAAAATTCCACAGTTGCGACATGCCACTTTCCCGCAAAAACCGGAGGGACCTGCTTGCGATTCCATTTTTCTCTCTGTTATTTATATATATATACAGAGAAATTTTTTGGGGGGGGTTGTGGTGATGGTAGTGGAAAGCGCACTGAAACAGAAGGAAAAAAAAGTTGAAAAATGCTAGATATTTTTTCCTTCCACATATATATTAGACGCGAACAGTATGTATGTATGTATGTATGTGTGTGTGCACTGTTGTAGGGGGTTAAAAATATACGACATGTAAGTGTGTGTCAATTTTTTATGACTCCTTTGAATATGTGTGTGTCAGACGTAAAACAAAAAATATTAATATATCATGAAAAAATAAAAACTTACCTTTCAACAGAGATAGAGAGAGAGACTTCAAAATAAAAACTTGTAGCTCACTAAAACTTCCACGATGATATATATGTATACTGCTAGATAAACAATTAAGAATACTGAACTGCCACGATTGACGTTCACCTTTCAAGAGAGATAGAGAAACTTCAAAATAAAACTTGTAGCTCACTAAAACTTCCACGATGATATATATGTATACTGCCAGACAAACAATTAAGAATACTGAACTGCCACGATTGACGTTCACTATGATAATGATGTACAAAAGAAGAAACTGGTACGTTATATAAAAACTCCTCTCTTTTTTCTCCTTCCCTCCTTCCTACTCCACGCGACTCTCTTTGGTGAAAACACAATAAGCGCTATAGTCAATGTCCTAGCAAATAAAACCCTTGTTGACTGATTTACTCATGTTATATTTTTTTTCAACAAAAAACTTTTGTGATGCGCACAATATCCTGTGGGGGACAAATAACAATAAACGGGACGTTGATAGTTCCACCCATGCATGTATTCTCGATTATTTCCCCTCGGCCTCTATTCCACGCCCCGTCAGGGTGTGGTGTGTGAAACGGGCGGCGACCCCAGCACAAAACTCAAAAGCGGAAGATGCTGCTGTATTCGCTTCCACCGCATCCGCTTCTAATTCTATTGTTATCGGGGATGTGATGGATTCTTTATTCAGAACCGTGGGAAAGCTGAAAAAAAATAGAATCTCTTCGGGCGGAAGAGGATGCAAGGTGAATGGGTTCGGGGAGGGGTTGCTGTGGATAGTTTGGTCCGTGATGAAAATGTTACATTGAGCGAGGAAACACAATTTCTCCACGGGGACGGGAAAAGTTCTACCGAGCGTTGCTATCCACGCGAACATTAGAAATTGCCTGAATGCCTTGGGGGCTTGGCATAGGATTATCGATTTTCGTTTTAGAGAATAATCTATATAAGATTCTAGCATTGAGAACGAACAACGTTGATTGAATTTTGACAACATTCGCAGTACAAATCTAAACTCGTGATGATTTCGTCGCCACCATGCCCCCCCCCGGCGAGGTTATAGGGGCCAGGGATCCTAAAAAAAACAACAATTATTATTTTGTTTGCTTGCGTCACAATACGGAAAATAATAAAAGGCATACGCACGCGCGCACGTATGTGTGTGGCACATCGTTCCCTCCCCGAGAGAGAGGTTTACGAAGGTCACGATATATATAAACATTTGGCTCCGGACTTGGAAAATTACGATAAGGTACACTCATCTTTCAAAAAATAAGAGGGTGAGAGGAGAGGTTTACGAAGGTCACGATATATATAAACATTTGGCTCCGGACTTGGAAAATTACGATAAGGTGCACTCATTTTTCAAAAATGAGAAGATGAGAAGATGAGAGGAGAGGTTTACGTAGGTCGCAATATATAAACATTTGGTCCCGGACTTGGAAAATTACGATAAAATACACTCATCTTTCAAAAATAAGAGAATGAGAGAATAAGAGGATGAGAAGATGAGAGCGCGCGCGTGTGTATATGCCACATCCTTCCCCCCGAGAGAGAGGTTTACGAAGGTCACTATATATAAACATTTGGCCCCGTTGATTCCAGCACTCCAACTTCATCTCTAATGTTGACGACAATATTCTAAAGGTAGAGAGAATGAGAGAATGAGAGAATGAGAGGATGAGAGAATAAGAGGATGAGAAGAGAGGTTTACGAAGATCACGATATATAAACATTTGGCTCCGGACTTGGAAAATTACGATAAAGTGCACTCACCCTTCAAAAAATAAGAGAATGAGAGAATGAGAGAATGAGAAAAGAGGTTTACGTAGGTCATGATATATAAACATTTGGTCCCAGACTTGGAAAATTACGATAAGATGCACTCATCTTTCAAAAAATAAGAAAATAAGAAAATAAAAAAATAAGAGAATAAGAGAAAGATGGGAGGATGAGAGGAGGATGAGAGGAAGATGAGAGAATAAAAAGAGAATGAGAAAGATGAGAGGATGAGAAGATGAGAGCTCATCTTTCACTCATCACTGCCTTTTTGCCCCCGTGAAACGTCGTCAGCGTAATAAATGAGGCGCGGAACGGGGAGAGAAAGTGAGTTTTTCAACTTTTTGTGGTCGTTTGGTCAAGAACTCAGAGTTGGGGTCAGATGCACAAATTTATACTACTTTCAGACACTCCTTACAGCCGTCGGGGACACATTGGTGTTTGAGACCAGGAGCAAATTGTCCAATTACCTCCTCCTCTGCGACGGCTATGCCATCTACTCCCTCCACCAGAGAACAATGGCGGATGAAACGATAGTGAAGTTGATACGTGTAACAGCAGCAGTATCCAATCGTTCATGTGGAGAAACACATTGCTGTAGTTGTTAACTTGAAACCTATTAAGGAACCCTGAGTACTGCGATTCCTTGGTACCATGCTAATGCAGTTCCTGGTTTCGCGACGATCGGCGAATCAAGTTTCAAGGCCATTCGTGACTTGCTGGTGAAGATGTTAGTTTGCCGCTCATAATTGCAATCGGTCTTGGACAAGATTCCTGTTGCCAGTTTCTTATGGAAACGCCATTTGCTAAAGGAACACCAAATTAAATCCAGGGGCGCACCAGGGCCTTTTTCCAGGGGAAGCACACAAACCTTTTTTTTTCCAGCGACACAAACTACACTTCTTCTAGAGAGGAAGAAACAACCCATTTCTGTACTATATCCCGGGAATCTCTGGGGCAAGGGCGTGCACAGTGGCAGAGAAGGGGGTTATCGAGTGGGCAGAGAAGCAGTTCACGCTGCTGAGAAGGTTGGTAATTGCAGTTGCTTAACCCCTCCACGCAATCACATTCTCTCTCACGTTTTCATTGGTCGAGCCCTCTCAAGTCACTACTTGCGCAGAGACTTGCTTTCGTTCGCTTGCTCCAGAGATACCCGGGACAGAGTATAGGTTTCTCGTTACGAAGCGTCATCTATTGGGACATTTTGTAATACTTTTGAGCCTCGATTGAATACATGAAAGAAATTAATTTATTAAAGGGCTCATTAACAAGTAATATTACAAGCGTCTGGTTCAGAAGTCACACTTTCCGCCACTGAGTGACTTCAATTGGCCGTTATGCATACCGGGTGGCCACAATGAAAGTTGCCCAATTCAGAGCCTTCTGGAGCCCGTTCGAGGCAAAGGATTGCATTGAAATCTGGTGGAGAGACTATGAACCAATGGCGAAGCGAATGCTAACGAAAAAAAAGTTCTAATTTTCACCACGAGGTGATACTGGGGCGCTGCAGTAAGAACCGGTAATTTGAGTTTATGCCGGTACTGCAGCGTTCAGTATCCGCTCCGTCAACCTGAATGCACCTTTGAAAGCGTAAGACGGCATTACAACGGTCTCACGAAGCGTTTCCTGGGAGATTTCAGCGTCATACATCAACATGATGGTGTACCTACATTCGAACTATCTTTTTCGTCAGCATTCTCTTCTCCATGGTACCCATCCATGGCCTCTCGATCAAGTTTCACCGCAATCCGATGCTTCAAAAGGGCTACAGAGGACTCTGAAAATAGCAACTTTAATTCTGGTCACCCGGTATGTCTCCCCTAAAGAAAAATGTCATTAAAATATCATAGAGAGAGAGGGAGAGATTTGATTGGTTAATTTGGTGTTTTAAGTCCACTTTATGCACAGTAAGGCTAATCGGGACTGGACCTACAGTCTAGAGTGCGATCCGAACTTCTATGTGCCTCCACTGGTATCGAACCCGGGACCCCTTGATTACAAGGCGACGACGCTACCACTGCTCCATCGGGGAGGTTGAGAGAGAGACAGAGAGAGAGAGAGAGAGAGAGAGAGGAAAGACAGGAATCAGAGAAGAAGAGACAGATAGGTGAGTGGAGAATTGTGCATGGAAATCTTCTGGTGGTATCTAGAAGTGCGAAAATATGACAGATACTGATTATGACAAAGACAACAAATCAGATATTATCGAGAATGAACAATCGGCTGAACTATTGCTAATCACAAGATTATAACTTTATAAAATCCACTATACAAGATAATATTGTTACTATTTTAAATAACTTTAAATTAAGGTTTCAAATGGATTATTTATGAGACAAGATTAACCATAATTGAAAACATTATTACCGTGTTCTACCGTTATTAAATTTTAATATTCGCTGTACCATGTCCTTGCTTAATTTGCATTTCCCGCCAAATTGGATTCAGTATGTCTGAAATTTCAATATTTTATGTCGACATACATTTATGTAGCTACAAGTCAAATCCAATGAAAATGATTTTGTTTTTCATAAATTTTAACAATTTCGTCAATCCTACAAGTTCAGTCGCTACTCGGAGATGTTCACACACTTCATGTCCACACGAAATGGGACACCCCACTGCACTTTACCATAACAGTGAAAAAGGAAATGAAATAAGTTTGAAGGTACGTCTTTGTTTCTCTTACCAAATAAAAAAAATAAAAAATGGAGCCACCTTGAACAAAATTTCGGCTATATCGCCAATACTTTCATTCACAAAATGTACGATTTTTGCTAAATTACTCAATCGTTCCAAAAGTATATTTTACAGATTTTTTTAAAAAGTAGGTAAGTAAGTAAAGGTACCCTTGTTCGTGTGCCATGATGTCATATTGGGTGATGTGAAGGTGTAGAGCTCCACATATTCTTGATCTCAGCCATAGTTGGGATGATGTGATCAGCATCACGCCCGGCCGCCTTTACCCTAAAGGTGCCTATTGATACGAGGCTGGGTAGACCTCAGAGCCGCACAGAAACAGGGAAATGACTGGAAAAGTTCCTGATCATCTGCCTCGGGATTCGAACTAGGATCTTCCACCTGGTAGTCAGATGCTCTACCAACTTTAATCTTTTTTACATTAAAAGGAAGGCTCCTACGAGGAAGCCTTCCCCACACATCAAACTCACATCATTTAATCGCAAATCCCTATTTCATTAAGGACAGACGGACACAAACATCAATGTTCAGGCCGGGATTCGAACCTAGGACCCCTGGCATCGTAGTGCGCAGCGCTGACCAATCCGCCACATGGAGGTCAACACCAACTGAGCTACTGCGGTCCTTAGAATTTTTTAAAAAATAATTCATAAACGGGGGGCTTTACACCACCCCTTTTTTTCAATCGCGGAGCCGAGATGGTCACCTGCACCTTTCTTTATCTACTCAATATGACGAATCAAATGGCACCAACAATTATATTGCATCAAAGCGTTGTGCCAGGGGCCCGGGTTTGAATCTAGACCTAGGCATGATAGTTCTTTGCGAGTTGTCCTTTCATCAATTTCATATCATCGCTCATCCTCATTTTCGCGATTAGCCAAAAGTGGCAGAAAATGAAGCACAATAAAACAAACTAATCAACCAATGTATTTTAAATTACGCACAAGACCAACAAATGACTCCCCGATGGCACAGTGGAAGCGTCGTTGCCTTGTAATCAAGGGGTCTCGGGTTCAATACCCGGTGGAGGCACATAGTGGTTCGGATCGCACTTTAAACTGTAGGCCCAGTACCGATTAGCCTTACAGTGCATAAAGTGGACCTAAAGCACTAAATCAACCAACCAAAAAGACCAACTATTTAGAACTACAAGTATGTAACTAATATGACTAAAATACCTCTAAAGAGCAGAGAAATGGGGTATACATATTTTTGGTGAGCTCATTTAAATGTTCCAATAAACAATGGAGCGATTCGTTATATTCATCATTGTAAAGTTCTTGCAGATGGAAACACGATAGGTATTTCTACTCTTGTGGCGGGCGCTCTACATGTTGGAAAGGGAAGTGGAGAGCTGGGCATACGCAGCAGACCAACCAGACAACAGCGATGGCACCGAGAGTTACGACGTCGAGGGGAGGAACTACTATGTGCACCTCGTTCTACTGCTGCGTTTCTTATCGCGCTGGATTGGTCGCTTCACTTTCCTTGCCAGCCTATAGAGCGCCCGCCGTAAGACTGGAGAAAAGCTACAGGCATATGAATACAAACTTACTGCGATATAAGCAGTTTGTTCAAGAATATGGAAAAAGTGAAACATCAATATACCTTATATTGTTGTTGTTGTTGTTGTTGTTGTTGTTATTATTATTATTAAAACAAACTAACTAACTCTGTAGCCTTCTTAAACCCGAAGGTTCATGGCTGCAGCAACACAGGCCTTCCATCTTTCCCTATCTTGAGCAAGTTCTATATACTCTTTTCCATCCCTTAGGTCCATCTCAACCATTAGGTCCGATTCCCCTTAGGTCCATCCTTACCGATTTCCTTTAGGTCCATCTCAACGTTGTCCCTCCATCTTCGTCTTGGCCTTCCTACAGGTCTCTTACCATCAGGTTTCCCAACAAGAATCCTGTAAACTCTTCTCTCCTCCCCCATTCGTGCCACATGGCCTGCCCACCTAAGTCTTCTTCATTTAATTATTCTAATAATATCTGGACATGAATACAAATTATGTACTTCTAAATTATGTAACCTTCTCCACTCACCTGTCTCCTCATCCCTTTTAGGTCCAAAGATTTTCCTAAGGATCTTATTTTCAAATACTCTCAATTTATGTTCCTCTTTCAATGTAAGGGACCAAGTTTCACATCCATATAATACTACAGGCAAAATTACTGTTTTGTATATTCTAACAGTTAGTTTCTTAGATATTAAACGAGAAGACAAAAGTTTATGAAGAGAGAAGTAACATGCATTTCCTGTTATTATTATTATTATATCATGTCTACATAGTAAACAGCAGGAACTTGGTTATGTTCATGTTTTTGGAGGAGTTTTGGTTTTAAGTTCTCTTTATGCACAGGAAGGCTAGTCGGGACTGGACCTACAGTTTAAAGCGCGATCGGAACCAATTGTACCTACAACGGGTATCGAACACGCGTCCCATTGTATTTGTCAATCCCTCAATCAACATAAGCCCTTAAATTTGTTGTCACTCATCTCTTTCCATTAAATTAATTTTCGTTGTAGTACACCATGCCATTTCTTATTTATCGCAGTGTGCGCCTTACTTTCTTCTTGAATTTAATTTGCTCCTCTTTCAGATACATTACTTCCCGTCATCTAAATATATTATAAAATTTCATGAGGCATCGTTCTCGATTGAAATATCCATTATATAGGTCGAAAACTGGAAATAGTCTGAAATACTTTCACCTGAAGCAATACAAGCAGAGCCTCGCCCAATCACCCACCTGTTGCGATCCAGCTTCAAGAGGTGCACGTAACATACAGGTTTCCAAAGAGAATTGCATCACTGCACCGCTGCTGATAATGATAGGCTTATGCTCAAGGAAACAATACCTGTCACGTGATATGAAGATGCATCGATAACATTTCGTGAACAGCGTTACTAGGAATTTTCAATGATAGCGTTTTCCTCTTGGTTTCATCTCAGGCCTGATTAAAAACATTTGTGGAGACATTTTCCTATCCTACTTAATTATAAATGTATCACGAATTATTAGAACTTATATCTGAATTTGCAAATATTTTTCTTAGGCGTGCATCATGAAGAATCATCCTATTCTATGCAAATATTTGGTACCACATGGCACCTATCCATATAATACCTAGAAGAAATAATGAATATGCGTAAGAAAATATCTAAAGGTGTAAGATATGGCGAAAGGCACATAAATGCTAGTAAGATATGAAATATTCATTTTATGTCCGTTCAATGTTCGTAAGGTTTAATCGAAACAGGATCGATATTGTAAAGTGAATTCAGAAACTTCTAATGTGCTTTTCACTAGAAATCGAACACTTGACCCATTGCATACAGGGCGATAGAACTAATACGTTGGATTTATGAAAGCACCTCCTAGTTATTTGCCATCTTAGAGTTTTGTTTCATAAGCAATTACGTCAGTCAATACTAACTTGTACAGTCGCGAACACTTCTGGGATGTAACGTTACCATTAGCTGTCAATGGAACTGTTACAACCCAGAAGTGTCTTTGACTGTACATTATACTCTGTCACAGGAATCTGTGGGGTAAAGCAGTGCGTGCTGCTGCAAACGGCTGGTAGCGTACTCACTTTTCCTCCCATGAGTTCATTGGCCGAGCCCTCTCGAGTCACTACTTGCGCAGAGACTTGCTCCAGAGATTCCCGAGGTAGATTGAAGTTACAATTGACTTGGTGTTTTAAGTCCACTTTATGCACAGTAAGGCTATTCGGGACTGGACCTACAGTTTAAAGTGGGATACGAACCACTATGTGCCTCCACCGGGTTCGAACCCAGGACTCCTTGATTACAAGGCGACGACGCTACCACTGAGCTATCGGAGAGAGCCCAATTGGCTATTGATATGTTGCAATGTGTATATTTAGTTTTCGTATCTCCAAAGTTTCATAAAGAAATAAAAAAAACAATAGAAAATGTTCTGTGTCCTCGTAAGTCAACTATTGCGAGTACATTAACATTTTATATATCTGCGAGTGTACCAACTAAAGAGCCTATCGATAAGTTAGTAGAACTGATAGAGGAATGGGTATGAACCTTTCATTTAGGATCTCCCCAATGGCGTAACGTCGTCGCCTACTAATCAAGGCATCATGGTTCGATACCCGATGGAGGCACATAGTGGTTCTGAGCCCACTTTAAACTGTAGGTTTAGTCCCTATTAGCCTATCTATGCATAAAGTGAACTTACGAGGGCAGTACAATACGTTCATGCCCTGTCCCACTTCCGATCGTGGTATCGGGAAATTTCTTCCATTACTTTTCGACATAGTCCCATCAGAGTGCCAGACGCTTACGCAATCGTTTTTCTAACGCTGCAACTCCAGTAGAATAACATGTTTTGGTTTGCTCCTGTGACCACACCTCCACAGCGTCCATGACATTATCATCATCCTTCGCTGTTTCCTGCATCTGGCTGGGCCAGCATAGAAGTCAAGCCTTTTAATTTTTTCTTCGTTTTTCAATATTCCTCTTTTTCGATGGTGTTCCAATCTTGTCCTCTTCTCCTAACACTCTCCTCTATCTTCTCTTTCCAACGACATTTTGGTTTCTCCCTTGGCCTTATTCCCACTCCTTGTGCATAGTAAGCTCTTATTGGTAGTCGTACTGCATCCATCCTCTTCATGCGTCCGAATCAACTCGTCTGTGCCTGATCTATCATGTCCTGAAGCTTCACCACACCCACTGTCTGTCGGATCTCCTCATTCCTTATTCTATCCCTTCTAGTCTTCCCCAATATACTCCTTAAAACTTTCATCCCCACTGCCTGCATCTTTCATTTGTGTCTCTCTGTCATTGTCCAAGTCTTTGCTCCATACATAATTATTGGCTCACAGTATGTGTTATATATTACCTTTTTGCATTCATAGGTACATCCCTGTTTCATATTTATCTTCGAATGCTTTGATATAGTCCACCAGCCATTTGTTCTCTTCTGTTTACCTCCTCATCTATGCATCCATTTCTCTCAATTGTACTTCCTAGACATTTGAAGCTCTCCACTACCCTTCACTCTTCCGTGCCCATCTTTATTCTTGGTTCATTTCTGGCTCTGTTTCTTGTTGCTGTACTTCTTCTTCCCTGTTCTCCCATATTACTAAGTCATCAGCGTACAACTGAGCCTTCATCTCTTTCTCTCCTATCTTCTTCCTCATAGGATAAACAAATCCTATTTATTTCAGTAATATCTTCTTTAACACTATGGATTCCACTAGGATATCTACATAAATCGTGTTCAGGCCTGGAATAACAGCCGACCACTCCAAGGAGAGAGGTCCAGAACAAAGCCATCACTTAAGAAAAACATTTTGCTTCTTTTGTCCGTTAGTCATTTGGAACACATTTAAAATTATACAAGAAAAACAATCTTGTGCACGTCTCACATTGCAAATGTACATACCCAAATACAATGTGGGATAATGGTTAAAACAAGGTATACATTTACAAAATACACATTAATAGTAGTTCAAGGTGCATTCATATCCATATCTTTTACACCTGATTGCAAATCAAAACTCTGAGTCGAATTATGACGTGTTATAACATACGTGTGTATTAAACGTAGCCAGGTAGCTCTCACGTGGAAGAGATATGTTTGCTAATTCCACAACCTGACCGTTATCTCTTTCCCTGCACGTTTTATCATGTTCTGCCACTCGTGTTTCAGAAGTTTCGAAACTAAGACGACAGTGTGCATGTAATATATATCATGATACGTATTTCAGAATAACAATAAATCCTCCACAGGACATCTGAACACTTAAGACACCTATCTGACTAATAAGCTACATCCAATGGCTATGCAAGAAGACGTTATGGCCTTCCCCGTTTTGGCTAAATTTTCATGAAAACAAAAAGAAAGAACTGTCTCTTACTTGAAAAGATGGAAAATGTAATACTAACCACTAAAATAGATGTTCCCCCATTCTAAGGTAATTCCTCTATGGAAATCCCTAGAATTAACACCACTGAATTGAATTGTTGTATGAAGTCCGCTTAATGCACAGAAAAGCTAATCGGGACTGGACAGTTTAAAGTGGGATCCGAACCACTAGGCGCCTCCACCGGGAATAGAACCCCTTGAATATAAGGCGACGACGTTACCACTAAGCCATCGGGAAGGCCCCTCTCAACACCACTGACTACATCACAACAGTCACAAATAGGGTAGATACCTTATCATATCATCAGCTTATCTAAAGTGCAACTATGATACTTGGGGCCCGGGACTTTGTTATAACATATTTTTCATTTTGCTTCGGATCTAATATTGGATGAGATCTTTACATATCTGATGAAAATCTGACGAAATAGACAAACTTGACAAAGCATATTTTGACATATTTCACCAATTTCGCGTTTTTACAACTTATTTCTTCAATTTTTTTGTAATAAGACATCTTTCTGTATAACTTCGTAATTATTTCGCACATAATCGGTTATTTCATATTTTCTTCTTCTTAGCTTTAGCACAACGGATAGTTCATATTGTCGATGGCAGGATATGGAAATTACGGAGGAAGAAAGGTGCCGTCTTTTCTTAGTACAGAACAATAATACCCCACGTTTTTTATCCCGCCGACAATTGATAGCCATGCAAACATTACCGAGAAAAAATGTTATCTCTCTCATTGTTGCACAGGAAATAAAGAAGTTTCGTTCTCATCTGTTTGATAATCTGTTCGCTTTTCACAAAAATCAGTCAAAAGTAAAAATAACATTCGGTACATTACAGCCCCTACTCTACTCTATCGGGTATGGGAGAAATTCGAGAGTACTGTTGTGCATATTATTGGCTTTACTGGGAATATTTCTGCATTTTTGTGACATTTGAAAATTTTCATGACATATTTTCCAATTTATATGACATGGGTGCTATTTGTGAGTGTCCCTTTCATCAAATTCGTCACATCATCACCCATCCTCATCTTCACGTTTAGTCAAAAGTAGCAGAGAAAGCAATAAACCAATACGTACAGAAGAATTGCTTCAGAGTACATTCTTCGTAGTGAACACACGTGAGTAGTGAGTGACACATACTGCTAAAAATATATTCGGCAGGTAGAAGCCTTTTCTTTCGGAATTATCCACCAAAACATCATTGTTCACAGCATGATTAGGTGCAACCTGATATCATATTACGTCACAATGAAATTTAATCTACAATTGGTTTTAGAAAGCTGACACCAGATACTATATTTTCTGGCAAATCCCAACAATAGGTCCTCCATATTTGCTAACCACACAAAAGAATACTCGAAGAACAGGAAACGTTCACCTTTAGCTAAAAAAAAAAAGGTTGGAGTGAGAGGCTAAGCCATAGGTCTCCAGAGAAGAGTACACGTAAAGGAAAGTGAAGACCACTGTGTCAGCAACTTTTGCAGGCTCCTGAGTGGCTATTTGCAAAAGTGTTCGATTTGCTCAGTGGACGCTGGGAGAAATTTCATAACACTGGATGATATCTGCCCCAAGATGCACATGTGACGCCAGAGTGGGGAGGGTACAAGAATAGAGCGTGGGACAGCGGGGGGGAGTGGATCTTCAATATCCTTTCATCTCAAAGGTACCCATATGGAGCGGAAGCCGGTCTCCTTTTCACAGACTATTGGAAGGGCAGCATGTTACGGTTCGTCTTAAGGTGTGGTGCCCGCGTGACCTTTCGCCATGGAGACGAATGGGGACGGGAGATGAAGCAATCATGGAGACGTATAAATAGGAGTGAAGATGGTTCGTTGCAACCATACACATTCGAAACACTGTGCTAGTTTCTTCCATCATTATGAAGTGGGTAAGTGCAGCTATGCCTCTTTTTTCATTCCTTCATGTCTGTGCATGCCTGATAGGTTCCTCCAGACGGGTCATCATGCGGCGTTGGCTGGAGATGGTCTTTGCCGGAGGCAAGGTGTTGTAAGTGATAGTCTCTTTGAAGTAGCCGTATTTCGTTTTTGTTTTTTTGTTTTGTGGATACTGTTTCGCTATCACTACGGAAAGCGTGTGTGCGTGGGGCATATGTATGTGCTGTGTGTGCGTCCACGTGTGAGAGAAAGAGAGACAGAGAGAGAGAAGGAAATACAGAGAGAGAGAGGGGGGGATGCAGAAAGACAGACGCACACAGAGAGAAATAATGCCAGAAAGATAGTGTGAAATAGAATTTACTTAATTTTTTTAAGTCCACTTAATGCATGATAGGCTAATCGGCACTGGGCCTACAGTTTAAATTGGGATCCGAACCACTGCTCAATGTGTCGCCACCGGTTATCGAAGCCGGGACACCTTTGTTACAAAGCGATGGAGTTTTCACTACGACGTAGGGAATTTTGTGTGGAAGAGAGAAAGAAATAAGCCATAGAGACGCACACACAGAGAAATACTGCGAGAAAGAGACAGTGAAATAGAGAGATAGAAGGTAGAGTGACAGAGAAACAGACAGATATATATAAAAGGAGAGAGAGAGAGAGAGAGAGAGAGAGAGAGAAATACTGCGAGAAAGAGACAGTGAAAGAGAGAGAGAGAGAGAGAGTAATACTACGAGAATGAGACAGTGAGAGACAGAAAGAGAAAGGACTGAGTTGACAGAGAAAAAATAGAGATACAAAAAGAGACAGAGAGAGAGAGAGAGAAAAGAAAAGAGAATTAGTGACAGAAGAACCGAGAGGGGGATACAAAAATACATACACACACAGAGAGAGGGAGAGGGTGGGAGAAATACTGCTAGAAAGTTAGAAAGAAAGAGATAGAAGAGAGTGAGTGACAGAAATAGAGAGAAAAATACCGATACACAGGAAGAGAGTGAGAGTTGTTGCATACGATTAGCGAGACGACGCAACTTTCATCTTTCTTTCAGCAATAAAATAAAATAAAATAAAATATTGCATAATTGAAAAATAAATTCATGTAACTGCCACGGTCATCAATTCCTATTTCTGGGCAATTCTCAATACTTCCAAGCAAACCATCAGAGTTATAAAGGTAAATTTTATTCACACGTAGTCCTACCATTACAAATTATCTCGATTACACCGGTAGCCTTACTGTGAGAGAGAATCCTACGTACCTAATGGTATTTATGAAAGTATAGCTATAGTAAAATTCTTGTGCATTTAACACTTACAAAATACTGCTTTAAAATTATCTGTGCATGTGAATGTGCATGCTCGTCTGTCTGTGTGTCGAAAAATATAAAGTCTACACTGCCGTTCCTCAGAATCCATTCAATCCATCAGTATTACCGTGGGAATTGTTCATGAATATTCTCCTTAATTTTTCTCTTAAGCGATTGCTTTTTATGTATGTTGGTGCTTGTCAACAGCTTGTTTAGTTTTCTTTTAATTCTTGAAGCTCTTATTGGGTCAAATAAAGAGCACGAACATGGTGATGGGCAATTTGCACGGTAGTAATCATGGATCCCACTGTATATAGGTTGACGATCTACACGCACGGCCATGAAATTAGGCGGGTGGCAGAAGTTCGCGCTGTTGCCACGTCGAAGCACAAGCGCGTGTGTTCGGAGATTCAATTAATGAAAGATCTCGAATTGAATTAATTGATTTGTTGTTCTAAGTCCACTTTATGCACAGATAGGCTAATCGGCACTGGACCTACAGTTTAAAGAGGAATGCAAACCACTATGTGCCTCCACCGGGTATCGAACCCGGGACCCCTTGGTTACAAGGCGACGACTCTACCGTTGCGCCATCGGGGAGGCCCTAGATCTCGTTGTAGAGTTGGTCTTTATAATCCATGTGATACAAACTGACAGCATTTGCTCGAAAGGTCAGGGATGTCACAAAAGTGCCCCGGAGAAAGGTCGGTCTGATGCTCGAACTAGGCAACGCAGCGCGGGAACCAGCGAGTTTTGTCCTGCTCTGGCTTTGCTTTTCCCATATGTGGCACCAGCGTAATTCTGCCCATCCGCCTATTTTCATAGACGTTCGTATAAGAATAAAAAATACACACAAATTTTATGTTATATGCGTGGTCTTGAATTCATACCAACTGACTATTCAGATAATACTAAACGTATAACGATAAGACTTTGTGCATTGAGAGAAGGGTCTAGGATATTATAATATTCTTAAAAGAAAGTCTGTTCAAGAATCTTAGTTCCCATAGAGTGAACCATGATTATGCTGTAAACGTAGGTCCACCCTTTTTTAATTAGTATATATATCTTAGATTTTTTCTAGTTTCTCTCATTGTGTTTCCAATTTTGACCTTTAAACAAGTTTTCAGAGTTCATTGTCTTTTTAGAGACTAAGTATCTTAATTCGGTGGAAATATCTCGCGTTCAAGTGTCACGCTTACAATGAGTGCTTGTAATATATGAAAAATTGTACGATTACACATGGTCATTGTCTATAACTTTTGGGTAAATAAAAATAATATATATATCCTTATTTTATATGTGATTTGGTATCTTTCATTCAGAAAACGAGAGCTTGAAAATTTTTAAATTGATAGAAGTGCCTATGTATACAGATACTTAAAAATTGTAATAATTAAAAGTTGTTTAATATTTTAATTTATATATGTTTTGTAACTATCCATTCCAATTATATGCATTATTTTACCAACATTTTGGCTTTAAAACATTCCAGAAATATGTCAGCTCATACATGTTATGTTGCCACAAAGTTATCACACAAAAGTGATGTAGATTAAAAAGAAGCTTCGAATTTTGCAAAATTCCCTAAATTCGCCCGGCATCTCGTCAAAGACAAAAATGACGAAAAGGTATCGCCCGGTATCGATAAGTACATTCCAACCGATACTTTTCGATATCACTGGTATCGGTCAAATATATACAGGGTGGTCCCAAAAAGGTAACCGAAATATAGAACCGTTATTGTTCGGTTACCTTTTCTTGGGTCACCCTGTATATTCATTCCCAAGTTATGTAAGTTGGGACTAGACAATATAGCATATGCAATATAGAACCTCATATCAGCTGGTTCGTATCCAACTGTGACGGCGCCAGAAGGGTCAGGGGGGGACAACCGTTCCCTCTCTACAGTCCCTAGCAAACAAGAAAAACTATATTAATTAATGTTTTATTTGTTCAAAAGTGTACTTTATAATGGCATGTATCTAGACTGAGTACAATAGTTAGGGATAGTTAGAATCCAGTAGTGTATATGACTGTACGTGATACTAATCGTGAAGACCCCTTACAAAATTTTCCCGTCTCCCTCCCCTTCTTATTATTTTCTTCTTCTGGCGGTGTTCCTGGTAGCCAGCAGCAGTTTGCTAAATGTTCTTAATTTTGTGTAAAAGAGCACAGAGAAATGTTAATAAAGTATTCACGACTAATGTTTATGGTAGAACAAAAAAGCTTTGTTTTAGAATATGTATTGGAAGTAAAAACATATGTCTATACCCTGTCTCAGGTATATCTGGAGCAAGGCCGCTCATGGCGGAATAGAAGGGAAGGAAATCTAGTGGGCAGAGGGAAGCTGTACACGCTGCTGAGAAGTCTGGTAACTGTAGTCGCTTTCTCGCTCTACTCAATCCCGTTCCCTCTTAGTGTTCATTGGTGGAGCCGTCTGACGTCACTTTGCTTGTTTCCGTTTTCTTACTCCAGAGATAGTTCGGACAGAGCATAATATGTTTAAGTTATTAAGCTATTGTAAATCCTTTGATTATATTGACGAATCTCTGTCGTAGTTTGCGATGTGCAATTATCTTACCTATTCACGTTTTTCTTGTTTTCTCCACTTTCTGCATCTTCTTCTTTTACTCTTACTGTGCACATCTGAAGCACCAACAACCTCGGTTGTTACATAACGATGACCTAATGTTCATCCGGTTGCATTGCCCACACCTGTAGTGACGTAATCAAATTATCCGAACGTGACTTTATGTAAAAGAAGAAATCGTCTCCGATCCTAAGAGAAAACTCAATTTAAATAAGAATTGCAATTTGCGTTTGCTGCACAGTCACTCACGCTGTAAATGGTGTTTATAATGTGTTATTAATTATGATATTTTGAGTTTTAGTAATCCGAGGACCCGCCTCCTTGATGGCGTAGTGGTATCTGTTAACTTTTGATCAAGGGATCAGGTTCGATCCCGATTCAGGCGAATTTCGCAGTGACGTCACTTTAAATTGTAGGTCAACTCCCGATTAGCCTATCCCAGCATGACGTGGATTTGAATCGACCTTGACAAACGTTTTTTAGATCTAAACTCATTGTATTCAAATTGTTGTAGAAACTGTCATGACAGCAGATGTCCCAGTTTTGCAAACATTGTTTGAGGCTTGTAATAATGTTTTGAGGAACTGGTTCTCAATAAAAGCACCTTGCTGATTATAAAATTGTATTGTATATGCAAATTACAAATTTCAGTTCAAGCTTCCTTATCACTTCATTCACGAATTACCAAAAATATTTGGTTAGTTGGTATTTGAAGATTATTTCTGTGTTATAAATTTATATGCGAGTATTAATTATTTACTAGATTTTATTTCCCCCTCACGCACCCACATACACATACATGCAGAGGCGTCTCGTGAACGCATGCAGTGCATGCTGCGCATGCGTCAATTGTGGGAAAAGGACAGCTTGCTCTGCGACGACAGTAATGAGCATTTCTACATTCTAATTTCTTCATACAGGTTGAGTCAGTAACTTCATAACAGACTAATACTTACAAAATGGATTATTTGCATCAAACTAACGTCACCAGGAAGCATCGCCCGTGTCGAGGGGTGGTGTTTTGACGATGATCAGTATATGAATTTACAGATGAATGAAATGTTCTATAGGTATATACTTTCGTCGAACAAAATTATATTAATGTGAACAGGGAAGTAGTGTTTGGGTCTCAGTTTGAATTCGGTGGTCCAAATAGAAGAAAAATGTTTCTTACAAATTCACTTTAAATTGCGAGAAATGTCCAATAATGTGTCACTCGACGCACTTTCACCTTTAAATTGTTTGAGAAGCAGCGTCCTTACAGTACAAAGAGTGCACCTACGTTCAAAATACAGCCTTCCGACTCGCTCCATGTGGTTTCCAAGTTATGTTCATTGTTTGTACAATATGTTATCTATCTTTTACGAAGTTACAGACACACTATATATATTTGTATTTTTGTTATTTTACGTCGCTTTTCTGTCACTTTGGCTACTCGCATCGATAAGGATGAGTGGTGATTGCCGCTCAAAGCAAAACTCATGCCCAGGCCGGGATTCGAATCCTAGATCTTCGGTGGTGAGATACAAGGAGGACTTCTTAACGCCCTCGACACCCGAGACAATGAATATGTGAGTGTGTTTGTAGTTAAAGTTACCCCATCCACATTGCAACACGTTATGGAGGTGTGTCTATGGCCCCATGCATTTACAATCCACAGTCCGTGTCGTAACTCTGTGACGCATAGCGGTAGAGATGGGGAGAATGCCAGTAGCCGGAGGCAAGCAGTTGCAAGAAGCTGGTAGCTGCAGCTGTGTTTCCTCCTTCATGCAGTCACGCTGTCATTGGTCGAGCCCTCTCGAGCACAGAGAACTAGCTTTCGTACGTCTGCTTCAGAAATTCCCATGTAAACCTTTTGTGGAGGTGAAGTGATCAGCATTACGCTCCGGCCACCTTTGCCCGAGAAGTTGCCCACAGGTGTCAGTTACCTAACAAAGCTGATCAGAGCTGAACTGTTGAAAATATAGTATGAAACATATTATTTACTTTTATTATTAATATTGATGTGGATATTTAAGATTCCATACAGCTATACCAACTCTTCCTCCATATTCGAAAGCTTACAATGAGTGCTTGTAATATATGAAAAATTGTACAGTAGATTACACATGGTCATTGTCTATAACTTTTGGGTATAACGTTTCGGGACACGTTGCATTTATATCAATCATATCATGGAATTAATGAAGATGGCTCAGTGAAATGAATTTGAGTACAATGTTTGGGTATTAACTTAAGAAATAAAGAGAAGTATACCTAAATTGTCCCATCTAAGATACATAACTTTGGACAATTATCGTACCAACAAATAAGAAATTTAAGATAACCTTTTTTAGGAAAAAGAATATGTATATTTTATTGAGGGGTAAACAAGTACGAAAAACGGTCACTTTTCAAATCTTAAGGGTATAACTACACATTTATAACTACTGCCATCTATATTACGTACATAATTGGTATGCGGAACTGATTTAATGATTAACTGAGTTGGTGATTTAAGTCCACTTTATACACATTAAGGCTAATCCGGACTGGACCTACATTTTAAAGTGGAATCCGAACCACCATGTATCGAATCGAACCCGGAACCCCTTGATTACAAGGCGACAACAAAATATACAAAACAATATGAAGTTACAGTGACTGCACCGAGTTACAAGCGGACATAAAGAGTCTTGTGGAAGGGTGCTAAAGCAACAAACTAATCTTAAATAGCGAAAAATGTTACCAAATGTCATATACTCGAAACGCTATACGAATAAAATACAAAAAGCCCTGGAAAGGATTCACTGATAACCAGAAACCACAAAAAATGAAAAGTGAATCCTCACACAAGCCGGAGGGACATTGTAATGACACATGGAAATGCAGCGTGTTCCATACACGTGTACGATATGTGGCACGTCACGTGAGGAGTGCCGCTTTGGAGGGAAGCCTCCTCCTTTCCCTTGAAGATAGTTCGGAACTTGAGGAAACAACTTACAAATATTTTTAATTGGCATGTATAGATAACTAATATATCATGTAGAGGGATTACAACATTCTTACTTGGGTTAAAAGATGAGGCTCTAAAGGAGCACTCAGCTCATATAAAGCACACAGCCCAACAAAGGATTATAGTGGCCGTAGGTCCACATGTAAGAGCCTAATTAGTCTGCAAAACGCAGTCCAGGGTGTACTACGTGGAAGTGAGGTAAGATCAATCTAATGTAAGCTTCTGCTTACGTCATTACGGTTCATTGGCGCGTTAACAATAGCACGTGTCACTTCGCTGTGAAATCTCCTTAACGTATAGAAATCATTTGTATAGTTTGGGCATTATCAAACCTTGATATTGAAGAAATATGAAAACTTGAACACTACAATTTAAATGGTATTCTTTCCTAAATATACACAAGTGAGACATTCGTTATTTTTATTCTACTTTCAGGTAATTTTGGCTCTGTGTTTTGTAGCTGCGACAGCTTACCCCCAACAAAATAAGGAACCAGTTCCTATTCTGAGACAAGAAACGGAAGTGAACCATGATGGTAGCTATCAATACAGGTAAGAGTATAGTAGTAAGTAGTGACATCTATGGAGTTATTCCTGAAACGGATTGCAATGCGTGAAAATCTTAATAACAAGGAAATAAGTTACTAATGCTTGAAACAATTACCTTGAGTATTCCGTAATTTATTTGCATTATGACCCCCTTAGTGAATAAATGCACTTTCTAAACTGATCACGGTGAAATCTGCATTATTCCATTGTACAATCTCCGGCAATAAAAATGGTATACTAGATCCTGAAATTTGTGTTGCCTAACACTACGGCGCTGGTAGAAATTACCATTGAAAATTTGCTGCTAAAATCGACTTATAGCCGTGGAGTTATGCAACACACATGAAGCCTTGCACGGAAGCAAGTATTTCAGGATCCAGGTGTCCTATTTTTATTGCCGGGGACTGTACTCATCATACAAGAGTGCCAAGCGGCTCGTCTTCATCCTCCCTTGGGACGCCGATGCTAAGAAAGCAGGAAAGATAAAACATATTTCGTTTTTGAGAGGGGGGAGGTCAAACCATAAAGTGTGGAACAAAGAGAAGATGAGAAATGCTTCTGAAGTATTATGTGTGACTACGAACGCTATGGTAGTATTGCAGATATACGTACAATTAAAGAGTTGCAATATTATAGCCCAAAGTGACGGAAAAAATCAACTCACCGATAATAACTCCCGACCCGATAAATAATTCAGCAACACAGTCGCTTTCATATATAGGCCATCACAGGACTTACAGCTTGCGTTTATTATTTAATTTTCGGAAGTTTTCGAATAGTATTACTCTACGTTTTCCAATTTCCTTTACCTAACTTTTATGGCGGGCGGCCCACATGCCGGCAAAGGAAGTGGGGAGCGGGAAAGCGACCAATCCAGCGCGATGAGAAACACAGCATCTTGTAGAACGAGGTGCGCGCAGCAAATCTTCCCGCGACGTCGTAACTCTCGACGCAACCGCTGTTGTCTGATTGTCTGCAGCGTATTCCTCGCTCTTCACTTCACTTGACAGCATGTAGGCCACCCGCCGTAAGACTAGACAAGACCTATAGTACCACTGAAGAGCAATGATAATTATTTATTTAAAAAAATATATATATTTAGGAATTGAACGATACGTATTAAGGGCCCAGATTTTGATGACATAAAAATCTTTGAAAAATTACCTTTAAAATGACAACAAAATTCCTGTAAAATGACCTAAAATCTTTGAAAAACGAGCCACAAATTCGTACAAAACTCAATCTGCTTATTGAAAATAGTAGATATATATATTCCAAGACAAACAATTTAACAATTGCTTCTTCACCTTGGTGTGTTGTACGGACTGTCACTGAGAAACTGGACAATGTTGCATTTCGAGATTTTCAGACAGGCTTTGTTGCGCTGGTAGTTAAACACAGAGTAAGTACCGCAAGATAACATTCAGACAAAACAGAAATTGTTGAACTTCTTATGTTTCAGCATGCAATGACACACAAATTTTTAAACAAGTGACCTATAAACGACGCAAAATTTGAAAAAAATAACGAAAAATTTTAAAAAAATGACCGAAAAATAAAAAAATGGTAAAAATTGACCAAAAAAATTACATTTCTTCAACCTGAGGAGGGTGCTCAGGATTTCTGTACTAGTTAGCAATGTCTACGTTGCACCAGTTAAAAGATGAAATGTCAATAAAACCCTGGCCCTGCGACTTAAGTCGAGGAGTGACAGTTTCGCACCGTAGTAGTCACTGCTACTGAACAAAGTAAAACATTGAACAAGGGAGTATGAATGTTTCCCTCTATGTTGCAAGTGAAAGCTGTTTCTTAAGTTGGTTTTTAATGTAGATACGAACTGTAAAGGAATATAACGGATAATTATTTATAGACCCATGTGTTCCTTATAAACAAACAACTTCAACTTCAAGTTACAGCTAATCAAATGGAAGTTTCGACTCTTTCTAACACAAGCAAAATCTTCAACCTGTCCTGTTCCCGCTGATGTGTTTTTCTACGCGGGAAAAGGTCGGTGGGGGAGGATTAGGTTCGGGTCCTCGCGACTGGCTGGACATGGAAATTGTTCCTCATGCTCTTAACAAAAACTATATGCACATTTTCGCATTACGTCTTCAATTCGTAAAACTCGGGACAGGGATTGAAAATAATGGATTGTGTCGACAGTATTGCTTTGCGTCAATGGTTATAAACTAAAATTACCAAACATTGTAGACTGCAAACGTCTGGACCCTGCCTCTCTTCAGAAACAACCCACTCATTTAAGCAAGGACCAAGGACAAAATTGAAATTGTTCCAAAATTTAAAAAATCGTACAGATCTAGTTTCGCATTATTATCAGGAACTGCAATAGAACTTGCCGATTGCCAACTTTTCGCATTAAAATAAGATATATATTGAATGGAGCGCCCCTTTATAACAATTCACGCTACGACGCCATGGGACCTGGGTTCGAATCCCGGCCTGGGCATGGATGTTTGTGAGTATCCTTTCATCAATTTCATCATATCATCACTCATCCCCATCTTCGCAAATTAACCAAAAGTGTAACAAAAAGTGAAATAAAATAAAGCAATTCAATCAATCAATTTAGAAGAATTCGCATTTCAGAATTCATTAGCCCCGCCTAGTTCGCTGCTCTTTTTGGCACTAGGTGTAGTGCAGGTGTATCCAGGTGTCAGGCTATTGTAAGGAAATGACGTTCAACCAAGTAGACGGAAAGCGGTGTTCAAGTTCAAAAGATTCAACAAATGCCTGTCTGCTGCTTCAAACGTTCATTTGATTAGTTAGCACGCACCACGTGACCACAACACACTACACCGCTTCAGACCGTAGTGCAAACGGTGCAGACACCAAATTCACTACTTGACACCAAATCAACGAAATAGACGAGTCGGTGTTGCATCGTGGAACCAACTAGACGCGCGAGTGCAGAGAGAGTTTTGAAGGTCACATTTTCACTGCCTCCGTTGCCACGGCAACAGTTAAGAGTTTCTGATTGACAACAGAGGGTGTAGTCAGGCAGTTTGACCCAAACAACGAAAAAAATCAATATTCGCAATATGAACTTTTCAATAAATATTTGGAGATGTAATAAATACGACTCTCTCCTATAAAATATTCATATCCTCTTTCGCATCCCTAGTAATATTCGACAAACTTTCGCAAAGTGGTATGTATTATGAAATGATACTAAAATTTTTATAATATTAACTTTAATTGTAACAGCAAATCAAAACCATTTTTGCTACATATTTAAAACGCATTTACTGTCCAATTAAAAATGGGCAATTATGATTAATAGTACGGTTATTGCAAACATCAAGGAAAATATTATTTAAGCATTCATCTTGAAATTACCTGGTCAAATGTGATTGTGATTTGGACTTCCGCAAATTTAGTACAGAGTAAATTTGTAAAACGTGCATCAAACTTATGTTATTGAATTGTTTAATATAGCTATATTATTTATGTTTTCTTGTGCAATCTATCTTTTGTTCTTACTGAGGGGTCTCGGATTCGAATCCCCGCTTGGGCATTAATTTCCTCATATCATCACTCATCCTCATCTTCGCGATTAGCCAAACGCTTTAGAAATACGACGTAAAATAAATCAAATTAATCAATCAATCAAAACCTTGCGTAGTGGCAACAGGGGCCCTGGGTTCGATACCCCATGGAGGCCCATGGTGGTTCGGATCCCACTTAAAATGTAGGTCCAGTCACGAATAAGGTATCTAAACAAAAAGTTGACATAGAAACGAACTTTGACAAACTTTGTGTGGTTCCCAGAGCCACGTATGCAGGAGTATCAGCAAAACAAATTCCTGCTTGATATAACATGTTATTGGTCCACGTGAATACACGCGCACAAAACAGGGAGATGTATGTGAAAGTAAAAAATGGTGGACTCAAAAATAAACGCCTAATTGTTACCCTTCGAAAATTTCTTGCACAGTTTTCTCACTGAAAAGTTCACTTCTGGGGGGAAAAAAATAACCCGGCCTCCGTGGCGGAGTGATTAGCACACCGCGTTACGACGCCAGAGGTCCCGGGTTTGAATCCTGGCTTGGATATGAGTGTTCTGTGTGTGTCCCTTCATCAATTTCATCATATCGTCACTCATTTTTGCGATTAGGCAAAAGTGGCAGAAATGCGAAGTATAATAAACCAAATCAATCAATGGAAAAAAATATATAAATTTTCTGTGTGCAGTAAACTGAAAATGTTAACCATTGAAATAGATCTCAATGGATAAGCCTTCGCAGTGCACAAAACCCGGTATAAATATATCTTACGGATTTCATGTTACAGGCCACCAAAATTTGAGATGCGCGATGTTGAAACACTCTGTATAAGAGAAACAACTCCTAACAATTCAGACGGGGATTTTCGGATTTTGTAACGTTGCAACATAGACACCTACACTACGTTTCAGAGTTTGGGTGAACCCCAAAGCCGTTTGTAGGGGCATTGAGTTCATCGCCCAGTGAATCGAACCGGGGTCCCTTTGTGTCACCCTGGTAATTTAATCAACATTTTTCATTTTATATTTAAACACTGACACTGATTGTAATGAATATATACACACCAAAAGGAAATTAAGTGAGAATATTTCTATGAATTGAAAGATATTGATGTAGATTTCGATTATCTTCGGAACATCTTCAGCTCACTGAGCGAGTACAGCTAGAGGGGTCTACAAAGAACGTATTATCCATACCAGCTAACTGTAGACCAGACGAACGAGAACAAGTCTCTGCCCAAATAGTGACGCGAGACGGCTCCACCAATGAACAGGAGAGAAACAGGATTGTGTAATGGGCGACGGGAGTTTTCCCGAATTCCTCCCCATTTCCTCCAGCGATGCACATTTTTGAAAAGGATAATACCGAACGCACATGGCAAACGGCCCGTACGATTGGTTTAAGAATTTCTTAGGGAAATATTAGGGATACAACTGCAAGAGCAAATATTCACAAGCCGTGCATTTAGCGTACGGACCAAGGTCTGGATCGTACGGTTGGCAACACTGCACTTTCACCACTCGATTGTCCTCTTCTTCCTCTGCCGATATGCGCGGCCCTGCTCTACAGTTAGCTGGGACAGGGTATAGAGCGTGCTGGGTAGAGATGACGTCAGCGGCTCACTTTTTCATTGGATGCTTCGAGAAATAAGACACGCTCCCAAGGTGCGAATGGGGAACGGCCAGAGATGTTACTGAATAATAGCCCCGTCTAGTTTGCTTCACTTTTTGACTCTCTCTGCACTAGCGCGTCTAGTTTGCATCTAGTTTGGGCGTGTGGTCACGTGGTGTGTGCTAACTAATCAAATGAACGTTTAAATCAGCAGACAGGCATTTGTTGAATCTTCAGAACTTGAACACCGCTATCTACTTGGTTGAACGTCATTTCCTTGCACCAACCTGACTCAGGGATACACCTGCACTACACCTAGTGTCAAAAAGTTCAGCGAACTGGACGGGGCTAATCTCACTCTATCGACAATTGAAAAGTAAATGACCAAGAGTACTTGCATCAGAACACTGAAAAATGCGCGGTTTCTGGTTCAACACTCAAGATCAAATACGCTCCCTTTCCAAACAACCTCTTTAAATGTAAACTTACTGAGATTATCAGATTAAAATAATTGCTTTAGAGAAGAACTTTACATTTTCCTTGCGTTGCTTTCTACCATTTTAAAACTAAAAGTGTTATAAGAGTGCGTGTCGATATGGCGGCAGGGGTGATCATTTGCCCTTCTGAAATTTTGAGGAGGCAGACAGTGCCTTGTATCCAATAGTGCTTCTGTATTTAAGCATACTTATTGTTGCACGATAACCTTCTTTTCAGAGTATGGCCTTTCATTAAAGGTACTATTTTGGTTTGTGTACGTACATTTGTCCAGTAAGTGAATTAACCGGGAGAGGGCGCCAGGTCTCTCCCATTAGACTAAAGCATCCATGGCGAAACAGTATATTATTTTTATCCTTCTCGAGGATGATTTGATCAGCTCTATAATAATAATAATAATAATAATAATAGTAATAGTAATAATAATGTGCTTTTATATGTCCCGGAAAAGAGCGAATTTCCTGAAATCGCCCGCAAACAAAATATTTGATTCACATTTTGAATTTACCATACTAAAACACCTAACAACAGTATTATTTTTGAAGAAAATAATTTTCACTGACACACCCTCTTTCTCTCTCTTTTAGCTATGAAACCGGCGACGGAATCCTAGCCAATCAGAACGGCGAACTGAGACAGATTGGGGAAGAAGCAGGCGAGGTCTCACAAGGATCCTTCAGGTATACCTCACCAGATGGTACCCCGATCGAGCTGAACTACATCGCTGACGAGAACGGATTCCAGCCCTCAGGAGCACACTTGCCAGTCCCTCCACCGATCCCGGTGGAAATCCAGAGAGCTTTGGACTTCCTGGCCACACTGCCATCGACAACAGAGAAATCTTTCGGCAGAAATTAAAGAAAAGAAAGCAACACTTGTTCATTTACCCTCTCTTTTGATTCAGAATTTCAAAAGTCTCTAGTCTGAATCGTTCTCATTCACGGGTCAAAATGAAACGATGTACATAGTAATCAAAAAATAAAGTGCCTTCTCAAGAAATATTATTTTCAGCATTCAATTTTAATGTAAAGTACTGTTGTTATTATTTTCTAGGTGTACTGTAGCAGAAACAGTGAAGAAAACAATACAATAGTGTATCATGAACATTCCCGGTCTCAATCATTATCATTATTCTCTTTCCAAGAACACAAGACGTTTCAGCCTACTATGAGGTAGGGATGGCCAAACGGATCCGGATCCGAAAAATCCCGATCCGTTTGGATCCGGATCCGGGTCCGAAAGTTCCGGATCTGGATCCGGATCCGAAAGTTCCGGATCCGGATCCTAGAGTTTCGTATCTCAATCCCATTATAATATTATCACACCTTAAAAGGTATGATCTTCGATTACAAAGAAGTTTTTCATTAGTTAGTCCTACAAGATTTTTTTAAGTGTTGTTCCTAAAATACTTTGCTACGCATCGGCTAACACACTCGTGAACAAAAATAATCTTACTTGTTTAACATAAAATGTCAGAGGTGATTTTGTAAATGCCATTGAAGCAAATATGTATTCATTCGAATGTATTGGAAATGGAAACACACATAAATGTGAGACATTCCATTCCAGAATGAAACCTTTAACACATTTAACAAGATAGAAATGTTATACAAAAATTATACAATTGTTCTACAGTTAAAGTTTCAAAAATTAAAATAAAACATTATAATATATGCAGTGTTATATAATTACAAAGTGTAAGACTAACAAGGGAGGTTATATAAGTGTCCCCTCCGATTTCCATGAAACTTGGCAGGTGTATAGAGGGGCCCAAAGGAAGAAATACGTGTTTTTTTGTTTCGGCTAAAAAACTGTTTTAGGGGGCAAACCCCCTTGTTGCTTCCGTTTTGGTCCGGATCCAAAAACATTTAGGATCCGTATCCTAAGGATCCGGAACCAACCGGATCCGGATTTCAAATCCGCCAGGATCCGGATCTGGCCATCCCTACTATGAGGCAACCTCAGACGTAGGAAGCACTAAATGGATTTTCACCAAAAAATCTTACTCTTAGACAGTCAGGCTGCCTTAAAACTTCTGCTGATCTTAATTTTACACACAACTCCATTCACAAATAAAATTCTTATTCCCGATAAAAGTGCATTATAAATCTTGTAAATATTGCTTGAGAACACTAACTAAATAATTCCTTTTAAATTAATTTCGTCGTCGTCATCATTTAGGTGTCTCACACCGCGTAATTATGCGATTTCTAGCCAAAGGTGCTTAGTTCAGGTACAACGTATCACAAGCAAGTATATATGTTTCAACATGATGATTACTATCGTTCACTTTCTTTGAAACACTATTGAGTTATCTTACTGAGTGCTTTTGTCTTATGATAGTATGACGTCAAAATAATTGTGAGCGTCATGGCTGTTTAAAATTAGATTGTAATACGATGTTTTCGAGCGGAACTATGAAGTACCCAAATAACTGCAGTACGAGGCTCAGAGATTAATGTAGATATTGATATCGGAAATGGAATCTGAACGCATATATAAAATGTCTCGATATTGTTGTCTTAAGTGGCATTGAAAAATAAATGATTGAGCAATTCTATAGCTTCTCAGTACTGAAAAGAAGTTGAGGACACAATTTTTAAACGTGCTAATTAACTAAAACATGACGTGTACGAATTCTTAAGATAAAAACAACCACTGCTCGAGGTAGATTCATGATTTGGTACCGAGGCGTTTGCTTACTGACTTGAGCATGCCACTATAGGTTGTATTATTTTGTATTTAAATTAACTTATACCAGCCAACTCAACTCAACAATTTTTTATTGGACTTACAGCTTTACAGGTGGCTGTTTATGCCCAGCATACACTTACACCAGCCATCAAAATTAATAATTCACATCACCTAGCAACAGAAACTGAAATATTAAGGTTAGTCAATAACCATTGTAACAGATTACAAATTTGCGTCATACAAATTATGACGTCATACTATACCACAAGTATTTATTTTTATAATTAACATAATAAACATTGAATTTTGTAAATTATGAGGGGTCGTAACAGCATTAAGTTTCTTTCTCTTCAAGAAAAGCCCCAAAAATCAGTTGAAAAATGTATTTGTAAAATAAATAAATAGCGCTTAACAACAGCGAGAAAGAATATTAAGTATTTTGTTGGTGTCAATAGGTATCGAGTAAAATTATATATAGAACATGCTTACGACTCAGTTCAAATCCCAATTCTATATAAGATAATTGAAAATTTAAATGTTCATCCTTCAATCGCAATATTAATCTGGAATTTATATCATGAACGATCTTTATTGTTTAATTTTGAAGATAAAATTGACGGTCCTCCACAGGTACGAAATGGCATACCACAAGCATCGCCTCTTAGCCCCTCTTATTTAGCATTTATACTCATCATATTCAATATCTAGAAACATATGGATACCAAATACTTCAATATGCTGACGATCTATGCTACTATAAACAAACTCTTGATGCAACCCAAGGTATATAACCTTAAACAAAACAATTACAAACTTGGAAAATTATGTACATCATCTAGGGCTAAATATTTCCCTTCCTAAAACTAAAATTATTATTTTTAATTCAGGTAACGGTTCTCATTACCCAAATAATGTCAAACAAATGCATAACATCCAGGTAGTAGAATCTTACAGATATCTAGGGGTTTTCCTTGACAGGAAACTGAACTGGCAGATACACATATTTTTTTTAAAAGACAAAGGACAAAAATTATAAATCTTTTACGCTGTATCTCGACCACAAGGTGGGGTAGTCATCATTCCACAATGTTACTGTTTTATAAAAACTGTTTTAGAGCCCTATTCGACAAACACAAAGCTTCTCAACTCCTTGGATGTACTGCCACGACGGGCTCTTCGGGTTTGTCTTGGCTTGATGTCATCAAGTCCTAACGTGAGGGTGTATCTAGAAAGTAACGAACAAGCATTATATCAGCGACGAAGAATTCTAACGGTGCAATATCTACTCAAAATGTGGTCGAGACATTTCCACCCTTTCAATAAGATCTTTGCTTTCAAAGACAATGGCACATCGAAAAGGATTTAACATCTACTCCCACACGTTATTTTTCTTATACTGTTACTTAATTAACCTCATTTCACGCACATAGAACCACTCACCTCTCATCTGACAATTCCTACTGAATCACGTGTAGAGATACACTACCATGACCACTGCAGACTTGAAACTTGTGAAGAATTCTGGCCTAAGTCGACTGACGGTTCAAAATCCAATGATGGAGTTGGTTGTGTATTTTATGTCCCGTCGTACAATGTAATTAAAAAAATTACATTACCACAAGATACGTCAATATTTTCGGCTGAATGTTATGCCATATATCAAGCGCTCCTCTAAGTTGTAGAACTAAGAATTAACCATTCCCTAATCCTCATTGATGCATTGAGCGTCTTGCAGGCTTTGTCGAGAACAGGCAGTGCTGCTTACAAGTTAACAACATTTGAATACTTGATTTTATGCACGATGAAACATCTTCGGCAAAACGGACAGAAAGTGGTTTTCACTTACATCCGTGCGCATTGTAATCAAAATAAATATCATGACATAGTAGATGCAAATGCAAAAAAAGCTAGAACCCAGGATTATGTAACACCTATTCGACTACCTTATACAGATCTCATACCCAGAGTAAAATACAAGTTACAAAAACAGTGGGAGGAGTGGTGCAAAATAGAGCTACAAAATACCACATCCTATAAGTGGCATGCTCAAGTCAGAAACCATAGACCTTGGTACCAAAACATGAATCTAAACAATCAGTGGTTGTTTTTATATTAAGAATGCGAACAGGTCATGTATTAGTAAATCAACATTTGGCTCGTTTAAAGATTGTGCCATCAACTTCCTGCCAATGCGAAGAAGCTAATCAAACACTTAATCATTTCTTTTTTGAATATCCCTTAAGACAACAATACCGAGACTCTCTATATAATAACTTACAACATACACAGGTACCATTTCCGATATCCTTATCTACTAATATCTGATCCTCGCACTGCAGTTAGTTGGATTCTTTATAGTTTTACTAGAAAACATAGATTTACTATTTAAACAACCACGATGATTCACACTACAATTTAAAGTAATAACCTCATAAAACTGTTATACCATAAGAACAGGAAGACAGTGTTTCGAAGAATGTGAATGATATTCAACAACAGTTTGGAACATAGATATTAGCAATGTAACCTGAACTCAGCAACTTTGGCTAGAAACTGCAAACGCGGTGTGAGCCATAAAATAAAGAAGAAGAGTAAAATTTCAACAAATGAGAAGGTAGTAAATAGAAATAAACAATTTCGCTACGAAATTCAGAAACTGCCAGAGCCATAAAGACAAATTTTAGTGGAAAGAAGACCTAGCAAATAGTAGCTGAAGGCAACATGATGTAAATTAATTTGCCGTCTTTCTGGTCGTGAGAGGCAAACAATCTTTATTTTTATTATCGTTATCTCTTAATTTTCTTCCTTTCACCTTCTTTTGCTTTGCCATTCTTCCATTTTTCTCTTGTTCTTCGACTTTATCCATTTTTTCCATTCTTCTCATTCTTCTTTACTAAGTACTTCTGATTCCCTTTTCTCTTTCTCTCTCTTTCTCTCTTTTTCTCATTCTCCCTATTCCTCTCTCTATTTCTTTTTTACTGTCTCTGTTCTTCATTATTTCATTATTTCTGCTTCTCTCTCTCTTTTCTTTTTGCTGCATCTCACTCTATTTTTCTCATTTGTATCTTGTCTATCCTTATCTCTTTTTCAATTTCTCCTGTCTCTCTCTTTTCGTTTCTCTGTTTTCTCTCTTTCCTCCTTTCTAATTTTTTCTCTCTGTCTCTATCTCTCTCTCTCTCTCTCTCTCTCTCTCTCTCTCCTCTACCCCTCTGTCTCTCTCTCTCCTCTCTCTCTCTTTCTTCCATTCTTCTCTGCTGATACATCTGTAGAAGCAATTTACATGTGATGATTTGGTATTTTCTAAAATTGAGAACCCACAAAATGATAATTTATGACGAAATAAATTATATCAACTAGTAAACTCATCTGCTTATGCAATAAAATAATCAAACATCAACAATCTAATAATTTTTACGTTGTTATATCATCGAAGCTATTCACTCTTACAATTACAATTACAAACTATAAAATATGAGTGTGGCGAGTTACAAGAGCAGTCAATTATTATCATGATGCGATATATACCATCTCCGTCGATCTCATTGTCCCTATTCACAAATCGAACCCAATAGATATCTATCAGTTACTCAGAAACTAGTAGAAATAACAGGATCATAAATTTAGTAAGATGAAAAATTAACTTACAAATTTACTGTCTATTGAAGATAAGCAATCGAAAGTGAAAAATGAATATGTCTTTGAACCTTCATTATCTTAGAACCAACCAAACATACAAACATGTAAGTTGTTATTACATAACAATTTCTTCGGTAAAATATTATCGACTTGACACATAATTGGTGTGCAAGAATTAACAATCGAACTATTCCATAACTCTTGATAACTCAAAAAAATACAACAGCTACATCTATGGAGTTTCGTGAACTGAAGGAGGTATCAAGGTTGTATAGAGGTTGTGTAGATTCATTGTTTTCTTTGATATGACGTAACCATTTGCGTACGCAGGGGGAAACTGATGGGGCTACAGCCCCTCCCGAAATTTTCAAATGAAAGCAATATAGAATTCGGGAATAGTCAAACAGGTAAGTGAAAATCTTCCTTAAATTGACTCCTTATTACATTTTTTGTCTTGGAACAACTACACATAAAAGTCACCTCTCATCCACGTAGTACACCCTGAACTGCATTTTGCAGACTAACGAGACTCTGGCGACTGGACCTGTAATGAGAATCAGTGGCGGCGATTGGGTTCCAAAACTAGGGTGACAAGGTGCCAAAATAGGGAAGGCACGGACAGTTCACTTTCTCTTGGTAGATAAAGTTTATCATAGAGCGGGGACAAAAGTGGGGGTGGGTCAACTGCCCCCCTCGCCCCACTAATCGCAGCCACTGGCGAGGATAATCCTATGTGGAGCTCGTTTGTGTCGTTTCTATATATTTGTGATTGTTCCTTTATCAATCTCATCGTGGACTCCCCGATGGCGCAGTGGTAGCGTCGTTGGCTTGTGAACAAGGGATCCCGAGTTCGATACCTGATGGAGGCACATAATGGTTCGGATCCCCCTTTAAACAGTAGGTCCAGTCCCGATTAGCCTTACATTGCATACAATGGACTTGAAACACCAAATCAATCAATCAATCTCATCTTCTCACCATTTATTCTAGTTTTCAGGATTAGCGAAAAATGGAAGAAAAGCGATGTAAAATCAATGAATCAATCATAGAAATACTTTTAAAACGAAGGTCAAAAATGGAAAATTATGAAATATTTTATTGTGTATCCCCCCCCTTCCCAGGTATGTAATATCCACTGTCACAGCCCCCTCCGAAATGCAATCCTGCGTACGCCAGTGGACGTAGCGACAATATAAATAGAATGTAACATTGATTCCCTGTTACTAATATGAAATCTATTTGCTATTGCTGCACTATGCAGATAAAAAAAACCAGGCAACTGAACACACTTAATCGAGTACAGAAATGCCCGTATCCTGGTTTCTTCTTCATTAACAATAACCCCATTTAGTATAGTTTCTTGCTTCAGTTTAATTTAACATAATTACGGATATATATTACATAACGTGATGTTTAACTACAACGTAATTGATGACATTTAGTTTTCTATATGAGTTTCATGTTGTTCGCGGACTGTTCGCAAAAGTCCGTTATTTGTGTAGGGTTTTGTAACTTTAGTTGTCGTCCAACCGCTTGATGGCGCTAGTGACTTTCAGGTTCGTTTTTCCATAGGTTATGGTAAACATTCACACCTAGAGATTGTTCTTGTCCAGGTGATAATTATCTGCATATTGCGACACTGTATTTTCATTACTTCTTACCAATACATCAATCTTGCAAACAGTACGTCATTGAGCACAACCAACTTTAAGCGTCAATTTGGAGACACATTGCGTTAGGGAAGAAGTTTCCTACAATATCTGTCAGTATGCCAATGGAAGCCAAATAATTGATAGCAACAATGGATATTAATAGTGACTTTTAGCTCACAAACAAATTGAATTGTTATTAAGTCTACTTTATGAACAGATAGGCTAATCGGGACTAGACCTACAGTTTTAAGGGGGATCGTAACCACTGTACAATGTGCTTCCACCGGGTATCGAACCCGAGACCCCTTCATTACAAGGGGACTACGTTACCACTACGCCATCGGAGAGACAGCTAACAAACAAATAGGCTATAGAAACATGATATTTTGTAGAGTGAAATGTCCACAAAGTAACATTTTCAGAGGAGATTCTCTCGATTTGTCTAGCTAGAAAGCTACGGAGAATATACATTTAAAATATTATATAATGAAATCTGATTCAAATACTAAATTATTCCGATATGCTACGTCGTAATTCGAGTTGGGTAAAATAATTTTCATGCGATGAATCTGACCTTATTATATCATAAAAGGTTTTCCTCCATTATTTTGGTCCTAACAGCTTTTAAGCCGTTTTTTGTCCATGATTTGTTTTTCTATAGAATGTACATAATTGCTTTACATGAGAAATATCCTTACATATTTTACCCTTTATTCCACAGAAATCCTATTTTTGTTTATTAACATTCTGAAGAAAATGATATAAGAATTTTAAATTATGTAAAGTTTGTCAAATGTATGTATTTCTTTCCCTATTATATTTTGTGAATTCCAGTATTATATGTTGCACGTCTTCACTTTCTCAGCAACATTCACATCTCTTATTGTTTGTTATTTCAATTCTGAATAAATGTTGTTTAGTAAATAACTGTCCCCATCTCAGTCTGTTAATTAATAAAATTACATTTCTTGTTATACCTTCGACATGATTAAATAATTGTTCGTGTGGCTTCAATTCAGCAATTGACCTGTATGATTCTCCAAACTATTGCACGGTCACCCCAGTCAAACCATTAATTCAAAATTTTCTTCCTCACTCTAGGCAGAAAGTCAGTATAGTATAATAATAAGTCCATAATGTTTCTTTGTACACTCACCATCATGGGAATTGCCTTATTTCTATGTGCTTTTACCCAAGTTAACTCAATGCTTTTGCATTGTTTGGACTTTTTCAATACAATTTATAACAAAAGGGGATAGTTTATATATATTCTTGTAAGACAGTTTAAGCGCCTGTAATACACTTGGAAAGTCGGTCAGTAGGGTCGAATTTAATTTTGAACATACAGAGTGTCCCAAATAGTGGTTACACCCGTTGAATGTTAATAACAGACAAACTATTAAAGATAACTTGACTAGACGTTTTTGTATTGAGGCTGCAATATCTACATCTAGTGTTTGTGTGAGCGTGTGTAGGCATTCTGTTGTTTTTAGTTCCATCACAGCCCACCAGCAGACGGTAGGTATTTGTCTACCAAAAGTGTCAGAGGTGAGCAATTTTTCTTTCGAGCAATGTTAAGAAGTGTCAAATAACGACCCAGATCTCACAATTCAACACCGTTAGATTTCTACCTCTGGGAAACTGAAGAACGATGCGTACCCACAAAGCCATGGCAACTGGACGACATGAAACATGCGATTGACACTACCTGTGCCTTCCCTTCATGTGGAAACCATATCTGCTGTTTGTTGATTTGTCGATCTGTTCTATAGCATTGCAGACGAAGTATTGCTGTCAATGATCATCTATAACTTTAAGGTTCGTGACGCGCAAAAAAAAGTCCATTCTTACTGTTATTAGTGTTCCGATTATTAACGTTCAAAGGCTGGAAGCACTATTTTTGGACACACTATATATTAATGCTTGATAAATTGCATAACTTTCTGTCCTGTAGATATTGAACAGTCTTATGGAATTCGAAATAACAGATCTGCTTCGATTGTGGGTGGTACACTGCACATCCAAAGGTTGTCTCTCTTAAAAACTTTGCCAGTTATGTTCTAACAAACATATTTCATAAATGAATTTAATGCAGATTGTTGAGAATATAATATAATGAAAAAGCAGATCGTAAATGCATCTGGAGGACATCGTGGTATTGTTGAAAATACTAATTGTGTAGTCGAATTCACATATCAATGTTTCTGTTTTCTACTTCACCTATTTCATATAACTCTATCATATTTTTAGTACATTATTGAATAGATGTTCATAACATATTATCACATTTAAGAGCATTTTTGCAGCAAGCACCCTCTGTCCACACGAAATGGAACCCTCATTCGCTTCCATGTATGTATGTATCCTACAACATTTGCATTGATGTTCATGACTCCTAAACATATTGTAAGGAATTTTCCTTGCATGGCATCAATGAGCATGGACGTCCGGAAGGGGAAGGAGCAAAGGGGGTTGCGGCAACGCCCCCCTGGAAAATGAATGTCCTTCTAAAAATTATATATTTCACACATAATTTCATTTCAGTCAGAGTAATTCATGTTAATTTTTATAAATTCATTGAAGAAACATGATAATTTCAGACTGAAATAGTGTTTTTTGAAAGGGGCATCACTATTATGGGGAAAATATGCCTCCTTTGACCCCCTGGAAAAAATACCTTGCTTGCCCCTCCTTTGGAAAAAATCTTGCGGAAGTCCATGTCAATGGGATTTAATTTTCCTTCTGTCAAGTTAAGCATTGCTACACAGAGAACCCATATCAAGTCAATTGACACATATATTTGACTCCTGCAAAATGATGCACTTTTTGGTGTGTCAAATAACACACAGAAATGCATAAAAGGGCACTTTTTTTAGCTGGTGTTCCGTAATGAACTACAAATGCATCAATTGGGAAGGTCACACAACATCATTTCAAAGATAACAAAATTTTACTATTAATGCATCAATTGACACAGCTAAATGTGTATTTTTTATCTTGTCAGCTATTCTCAATGAATGCATTTTTTTGCATCACACGGAACACCAGCTGATAATACGTGCAATATTTATGCATTTCTGTGTGTATTTTGACACACCAAAAAGTGCTCATTTTGCATTTTATGCACGTTAATGACTGGTTGGAGTCAAATATATGTGTCAGTTTACACGATTTGGGATCTGCGTGTAAAAAGAAAAGGTAAAGTGATCCCCTGTGCTTTGCACCACGTCATGAAGGCGTATAGGGGGTGTCGAATTAGGGCAACACACTTTCTTGATCATAGCCGAAGGTGGGGTGATGTGATCAGCACCACACCCCTGTCAGCCTTTACCCTCCAGAGTTTCCTCCAGGTATCTAATTTGTACAGCGTTGGGTGGGCGGGGGGGGGGGTAATAAATAAAAAAAATACTATACTCTGATAACAGTTCTTGTAAAATAAGATCATTACTCTTGAAGATGATATTGTCACTGATTTGCTTTGAACAAGTTAGTATACATTTTTTTCTGATCTGATTTGTATGTTTTTAATTTGAAGAAGTTTCTAGGTTATTTGTTAATCGTAAATTTGATCTGCAGTGCCATCTCACACACCCAACCGGGCTGTGTAAAGTTCTAAAAATTTTGTTTCTCTTCTCAATCGGAATTCTCAGTTTCTGGCAACAAAGAGAAACGCCGGCTCAGTCTACATCGCCATTATGCTTGTGAGGAAATTTTAATCAGTTCAGTTGCTGTCACTAATGATCACTTAATAGCTAATCACAGCAACGAAGCTTCCAAATAATAAACTCGAAACATGGATGATATTTTAATCTTCCACCTTCAGAAAAATCATCTCACTTGTGCACAAGAAAGAAACAATATCTTAAACTCCAATATTTGAAATATTAAAGACATAATTATCAATAAACTTAGATTTCACAACATCGTCAATGTCCACAACCTCTAACAATTATTCTCTCTCTCTCAAGAGTCTTACACACAGGTTGGTCGTCAACCACCAGTTAAACATAAATGCGTCATACTTCTGAAATCACCGATCGCTCGCAAGGCCGTTACAATGTTGAAATGAAGGAGATTGATTGATGGATTGAGTTGGTGTCTTAAGTCCATTTTATGCACATCAAGTCTAATTGGGACTGGACCTACAGTTTAAAGTGGGATCCGAACGACTATGTGCTTCCCACCAGTTGGCAGCATGAGTACAGTGCCTGTACAAAATGGTGACAAACCGAGAAAAGAGTTTTTGTGTTTTGGAATATGCGAGATGTTCATCTGTTATTGAAGTGAAAGATAAATTGATGAAATTGGTGTCTGAAAACTCACAGAAAATCACGTTGTACCGGTGCGACTTCTTGTGAATCATCAGGTCAGCCATTACCATATTTGTTTCATTCACACACATACATTAAAGAACCTAACAATTTTCCATAAATCCAAACGAATTTCTCTGCCAACTGGTGTGTCACGAATCAAACTTGGTGAGTTTACAGACATTTTCATGTATCATTCATATCTGTATGTTTTTTTGAATTCGAATTTAAAAATTTGGGTGCCTCAGCACTAAGGCTATTTTGCACCCGTGGCATTATACGGGGTCCAGCTCCTTATCGTTACACAGAACAACTCTAACGTTGCAGAACTAAAATCATAAAATATTAAAATCTTCTGACTTTCGTTAAAAGCTGAGGCTGTAAAGGAGCACTCAGCACAAATAAGGACGAAACACAGGACAACACAAACAAAATTATACTGGCCATGGGGCCAGTCGCCAGAGTCTCGTTAGTCTGCAGTCAAGGGTGTACTGTGTGGAAGTGAGGTTGACAGTTGTGTGTGCTACGTGGAAAATCACCCCTTACACCCCATATCTGTATGTGCAATAGTTTGGAAAATACAATGTTTTGAAATTGAATGAATCAATTATAGTAGCCCTGTATATAGAGAAGGAAAAATTATTCGAAAAAACAGAAGAGAGAAAGAGAAAGAAAGACATCGATAGAGAGACAAAAATAGAAGGAATGAGAATGACAGAGAGAGAGAGAGAGAGAGAGAGAGAGAGAGAGAGAGAGAGAGAAAATCAAAGGATGAAAGTGGAGAGAATGAAAAAGAAAGACTTGGAAAGAGATACAAAAGTAGAAGGAATGAGAATGACAGAGAGAGAGAGAGAGAGAGAGAGAGAGAGAGAATCATAGGATGAAAGAGGGGAGAATGATAGAGGAAGACATGGATAGAGAGACAAAAATGGAAGGAATGACAATGACGGAGAGAGAGAGAGAGAGCATTATAGGATGAAAGAGGAGAGAATGAAAAAGAAATTCATGTAAAAAGAGAGACAAAAATAGAAGGAATGAAAATGACAGAGAGAGAGAGAGCGAAATCAGATATAATCACCACCAAAGCAAAGGACAGTTTACTTCCCCTTGGTAGATAAGGTTTAGCATAGTGCGGGGGCAAAAGTGGCCAAAAGTGGAGGGCAACTTTCCCCCACGTCTCCCTAATAGCCGCCACTGATCATTGTTTAATATCTTCATCGTAAGTTGGCTGTTGATTCCTGTTAATGATGATTTCAAGCTATTTTCCTATGTGCATCTCCAAACGTAGACAATAGAATCCAGAAGGAGTGATGGTTCTTCATCAGAAATTAGAAATAAGTTAATGGTGCAACTGTCCCCAGTGTGAAGCAGTTTGTTGCAGTAATTAAGTAAAATAACTTCACAAATGTCACTTAATACATGAGTATATTAACCAGTTTTCTACAGTCACCATAGTAACGAATAACAAAACAAAAGAAGATCAAGATTGAATAAAGTATGTACAACAGAATTTTCTTCATTACTTTCAGATAATGCACAAAATCAAATAACAAACTACAATTGCAAAAATGTACGATCTTTGAATTGTAGAACTGTTGCAATGGTTAAATTACTTCAGCTATTAGTCAAAAGGTTTAAGAGGTAATTTATCTGGAAATATTCTGATACATCCCATGCAAAAGTAGTAGTACGTGGGGATTACTGGACGAATAAAATCTCTGGTGTGACAGGCAGACATGATCAAAAATACTGATGTTATTGTTGAGTCTTCTGTAGACTTACATGCTCAACTAGTAACCTCACAAATAAAACAGTTGTCATGCTGCATCGATGCTTGGGCCGCCATTTATAGCAACTACTGTAACTTTTTGGTTGGAGAATGCTACGATATACTACAGGGTGGGAAATAACCTTTTGCTAGGGGTCTGCATGAAAAAGTAACAACAATTAAGAAATTATGGTAATACCAAATGTTTACTACGACAATTGTGGTTACAAAAACAAAATTAAAAGTTATTTCACGACAAAGCCCCTTGCTTCAAGGCAAATGTTAAAACCAAGACCTTCTTCGGCGAAGTGGCATTGACTTCTTCAGCAGTTCTGAATGGCCGGGTGCATCACCGGACCTGAATGCAGCGGAGCACTTTGGGGCTATTCTGAAGGACGCAGTTGAGTCCTTGATGATAGCGGAACGCGGACCGGACAGATATTCCCGGCCAACACTCCTTGCACATCTGGAACAAGTCCTCCGTGACATGGAATGCAATATGGACTTTGTTGCGAATCTTCTGAGCTCCTACCCTGATCGTCTTCGTGCTGTGAGAGAAGCAAACGGCGGACATACTAACTTTTAATTTTGTTTTTGTAACCACAATTGTCGTAGTAAACATTTGGTATTACCATAATTTCTTAATTGTTGTTACTTTTTACTGTGGACCCCTAGCAAGAGGTTATTTCCCACCCTGTATTATAATATTAGAGACACTTAGAAATCGGAACAATATAGTTTATTAACATGTAACTCGTCAACATTAAGTTGTTAGTACCATAATCCTAAGTTATACGATAATCCAATCTCATCAGTTACCTTGTACAGTCACGGACACTTCTGGGTTGTAACAACACCACTGACTTTGAATTAAATCATTACAACCCAGAAGTGCCCGTGACTGTACAACAAAAGGAAGCATATAAGTCTTCGAACAAACGCTAGACTTAGTCTATAACCTTGAGTAAGGTTCAGTGTCAATAGTTGTCACTTCACCGGGGCCAACATCGTCTTCATTACACACTAAACAAAAGTCACTCAAATGAATATTGTTGGGCAGATCATTAGGTGGGGTATCCTTGTTCTGGTGAACCTCAAGAGTTGAACAAAACAGGTGCACAATCCCATCTGATCAGCTTGAAACAACATGGATGTTTTTATCCCGGGGTATATTGGCACGTATCTTTTCCATGGATGGACAATGGACATGATGTGGTCTACATCTGACTGAGAAACAAGCGTTCTAATATCGCTGGAGTTGTTCGCTTGATCTGATTCCACTCGATTTTCTACGATACATCGTTAGAGAGTGAGAGGGACCTGCTGAAAAGTACCCTTGCTGCTTGTGATATCGTCAGAACGATCCCAGGGATCTTGCAACTGTCAGGCCCTTGGAGGGAGGGAACCTTCTGAGTAATTATTATTATTATTATTATTATTATTGTAAAAATTCTAATAATAGTAATAATAAATTATTAATAATTAAAAACAAATTTATTATTATATTTTTATAATTATTATTATTACATGAATAGGTAAATAGAGATATAACAGCACGTATTCATTATCCAGTTTACCTGTAGTTAAGATCGGCATCATTTGTATAAAAACAAGTGCCCTGGCAAATAAATTAATGTACAAAATATGAAGAGTTGAATACATATTGAATTATGAAAAGAATGTTAGATCCAGTTAGCGAGAAGTAAAGTTCCTGATTAATATTTGATGCATATTATCACAAATAATAGTGATGAAACACTAACACTAATATGATCTTAACACGATCCTTGCTTCCCAATAAGTTCCGAGGAAATTATAACTATTGATTATACAGTAAATGCTAAACAAGTATATTTTCATTATTTAATTTTATTACTTGTAAAGTCTTTCGAGTGGGGTCCGAACCCCCAGTATCTTCCCACCCCTACCTCCCGCCTTTGCCAGCAGTGTTGCTAATAGTTTCTATGTAATGCATAATAGGTCGACGGCTTCACACATGACCATTTGAGTTGATTTACGCTTCAGTTGCTTTCTCTGTACGTCTCAGTAAAGTATGATCAGGCAAGTCTTCAGAGGTTCCTCCTGCGTATGATGCAAGAGATCACCTGACTGGGGTTAACCTTTTTAATCATTTTCCATCGGCGAGTGATGGCTGAATAGAAAGAATATTACATAAGAATGAACGTTTGAATATAGAAAAATGGTTTCTGGTTTCTGTAGTCAGAGATGACTACACAGTGAGTAAGTAGATGTTTGTGTGTATTGTTTCTAGTCATTATGGTCTCAATATAATAATAATCAAAATGTCCATCAGCTATTCATTGATTTCAAAAAAGCATATGATTCGGTCAATAGAGATAAATTATATAATATATTAGTAGAGTTTGGAATACCCAAGAAGCTTGGTAGTATGATAAAAGTATGCACCAGTGAAGCAGAAAGTAAAATTCGTGTGGGTGTTAATGTGTCTGACAAATTTACAATTCATGATGGGTTAAAACAAGGAGATGCATTATCTCCATTGCTCTTTAATTTTGCCTTAGAATATGCTGTAAGGAAGGTAAAAGAAACTAACGAAGGACTTAAATTAAATGGTATGACTCAGTTGTTAGCATATGCATATGATGTAGACTTATTAGGGGATGATATAAATACAATTAAGAATAATGCTAAAATATTTTTCAAAACTGCTAAAGAGATAGGATTGGAAGTTAACAAAGAGAAAACTAAATATATGCTTACAGGTCGAAACCAAGTGTTAGGTAATAATCAAAATCTAATTATTGATAACAACTCGTTTGAATCAGTTTCCAAATTCAAATACTTAGGAGTAATATTAACAAATGAAAATTATATTAAAGAGGAAATAAAAAGTAGGCTTAATTCAGGAAATGCATGCAACTTTTGTCTTCTCGTTTAATATCTAAGAAACTAAAAGTTAAGATATACAAAACAGTAATTTTGCCTGTAGTATTATATGGGTGTGAAACTTGGTCCCTTACATTGAAAGAGGAACATAAATTAAGAGTATTTGAAAATAAGATCCTTAGGAAAATATTTGGACCCAAAAAGGGATGAGGAGACAGGTGAGTGGAGAAGGTTACTTAATTTAGAACTACATAATTTGTATTCCTGTCCAGATATATTAGAATAATTAAACCAAGAAGACTTAGGTGGGCAGGCCATGTGGCACGAATGGGAGTGGAAAGAGGAGTTCACAGGATTCTTGTTGGGAAACCCGATGGTAAGAGACCTGTAGGAAGGCCAAGATGAAGATGGAGGGACAACGTTGAGATGGACCTAAGGGAAATCGGTAGGGATGGAATAGAGTATATAGATCTTGCTGAAGATAGGGACGGATGGAAGGCCTGTGTTCCTGCAGCCATGAACCTTCGGGTTTAAGAAGGCTAGAGAGTTAGTTAGTTAGTTAGTTTCTGGACCGTATTTAAAATTTAAATTCACCCGGAAAAAAGGTTCCTGGACCGTATTTAAATTGATCCTGGAAAAATATTCCTTGACCGTTACAGATGAAAAGCTTCTTTACAGTCCACAACTCATTTATGCTTGCTAAATTTCTCTCCTGGACCGGAGTGCCATTAAACCAACGACTCAAAAATTTACAACACTAAAGTTCTGTTAACGTTGTAGAAATATTGTTAATAAATTTAAATTAGGCCGAGATGACTACAGATGTGAGTAAGTAGATGTTTGTGTGTATTGTTTCTAGTCATAATGGTCTCAATAATGTATATATTTTTTTAAAAATATGAATATTAAATGCTGAGAAATTTTTTTACAACGTAAAATTCCTTTTTTCCAATATAAAATGTACTTGACATGCAAATACACGAAATAACCTTTATATTATTTGCATAATTCTTACTTTACGTTGATTTTCTACCTTTGAATAGGTATTCGCGACGATGAGGATGAATTGTGATTTGATCATCACATATAAACGCCCATTTCCAGGTCGAAACTTCTAAGACCACTCGATGTCCATGTTAAGTGGCCTTAAAATATTTGTGTTGGTGTTAACTAGCGAACTCTAGGATTAAATATAAGAAGTAGATATGACATCAGGAGACTGCAACTTTTGGCAGTATGTCCCATTATCATCATCTCTCATCGTCCAAATGCACTTGCCTGTTAAACATCAAGGAACATTTTCGTGACAAACGTTTTATGAGTTACATTAATTCATTAAATTGTATGTTATATAATTGTGAACAATAAGTTGCTAATAAGATCTAAAAATGTTACTTCCTCGCTTCGCTTGCAATATGATTCTTTTCAGTAATGCATTTTAAATTAGCTACTACTTAGAGAAGTAAGACGAAATATGTACTTCAGACTGTTCATGCTGAACAATTTTGTTTTAATAGTATGAACAATTGTTTTAAGGAAAAGGAGCACACACACACATGTGACTGAAGATTTATATCATTTTTGCTGTTGGTTTGTTATGACGTGAAAGAATTGATTATGTAATGCATTAAAATAATGTATATTTATATATGTATTAAAGGAGCATTTAATACGTACACAATTTAGTGTTAACATGTTGCATATATATTTTCTTATTTTACGTCTCTCCATGTTGCATATGTGTAAAACATATGTTCTACATGAAAGTTACGCATGTCATAATAAATAGAATTATGGTACGTCATTTTTGTCTTTCAAAAATTCAGTTTGTGCTCTTTTTTTCCATTATTAGCTAATGTAAAATTGAACGTGTTGAAAAAATATCAGGAAAAATTCCAATAATAATAATAATGACAATATTGTTATTACTATTGTTATTGTTATTATTATTGGCACGTTTATCCTCCTGGAATTTGCCTCCTAGTTGCGCCTCTGGATGTGAATGAACACAATGTATGTTAATTAAATTTCATGTAATGAATGAAATGCTGTGAAAGAAGAGGGGGAATACGAAATAAAGTGCACACCCAGAATGAAACTTAAACGTTTTTCAGCTCAGCATTTCATGGGTTAATGTATTTGTTACCGCTGCAAGACGTTTTGCATTTATCAAACGGATTTCAGATAGATAACGTGACTTGCATCCTTTAAACGGACAGATCTTGCAATTGCAAAGATCGGTGACATCTCCTGGCAGTTCGCAAAAGGAAGGTCTGGAAATAAAAGAGAATCAAGACACATTATCCATCCAAAATCCGTTGGATCAGAGGCGCCAACTTTGCATAAATATTTGGGGGCGTGGGGCAAGATAGACACCAATAATGTTTTCTTTTGTTTAATTCATGTACGTCTTGAGGAATTTTGGGGGGCAGAAGGTTCCTTGCCCCCCCAAACGTCAGCGTCTATGGGAGCTAGTTGTTCTTCTATGTACGTACAATATCATGCTGCACGGGTATATCATGCAAATGTAAAGGTAAAAAGGTAAAGTGCTCCCCTGTGCATAGCACCACGCCATGAAGGCGTATAGGGGGTGTGGGGGTAACGCCTCACACTTTCTTGATCCGGTCGTGAGTGGGGGTGATGTGATCAGCATCACGCCCCTGACCGCCTTTACCCCCCAGGGTTTCCCCCAGGTACCCATGTTATTCGACGCTGGGTGGGCGCCGGGGCCGCTTCCATCGTTAGAAAAGTTCCCGGATTTGAACCGGCCGGGGATCGAACCCGGGACCTTTAGCATGGTAGTCAGACGCGTTACCGACTGAGCACATCTTTGCAAATTACCTTGTAGTTAGCTTGTGCATGTTAGGCTTTGGTAGTTTGGTGAACTAGTTTGGGTCATAAATTCAAATCAAAGTGCGTCAGACTGAAAATGAGTGAACCTGGACTCATCACTCCACAAAATCAATTTTCACTGCCCCTGTGTCCAGTTGCAATGGTGCAAATTATTAATTGATTATTATTATGTTTTTAATTATTAATGTTCTTGATGTGGAGCTTATGTGCAGCTCCTCTGAAGGAATATCTGAGGTGGTGGGCCTTTTAAAAGTAACTAGTTACAGTTAGATTTTCTCAAAAAAGTAACTGTTACTTGTAACTGAATCTGTGTAAAAATTATCGACAAAATTACAAGTAAGTCATTATACAAAAGGTGCTGGTAATATGGACCCCTCCATTATGTGAAATAGAGCGCAGATATTTTATTTTTTAAAAAATATAAAATAATGATAATTTTAGAAGGGTATTTTCTATTTAGTGAACAAAGTTAAGTATTATAAATGTTACAAACGTTCAGTGCATGCAATAGCGAAACAATGAACCAAAGCGAAATCGATTTTAATTGTTAAAAATCTCTTCACAAAATTAACACCACCCTGTCAGCACCGCAGGATATAAAAATATAGAAAACTTCCTAAAACGTGTCTGTAAATGGTATCCGGTTCCATGTTACCAGCACAATAGGGGTCTTCCTAAGGTTTGAAATTCGAAAGAAAAAAGTGCTATTCGAACGCCCGCCATTACGTAAATGGCGACTGTAGCGCTCCTAATACCTTCAGAGCAATCTAATAAGCAAGTGACAAGTGTCGTCACTAGAGGCCAGCAGTGTGCTCTTTTGATATTGAGAGGTTCCATAATATCAGCAGGGTTCCATATTACCATCTTTTCCTCTATTATTTCTAGTCATTACTATATTAATAATTAATGTATTTTGAATATTGTTATCAAATACCAAGAAGTGCTGTCACAACGTAAAATTCCTATTTTCTTTTGATACAATTTTCTCTTTACATTAAGTACTTGAACTGCGAATACAGGAAACAACAGTTATTATTCGCATATATACAACTTTTTGTCGACTTTTTATTCCTTTAGCCTAATCGCAACGGTTAGAATGAATTATGTTTCTCACAAAAGGACTATATCAGAGCAAACAAAATTATTTATTAAGCACATATTTTCGGTTGAGACTTCGACGTGGAACTTTTAGTGGTATGTCCTGTTATCATCATCCCCGTTCATTAAAATGTATTTGCCCGATAAACTACTAACGCCAATAAAGTTCTAGCATTTTCGTGACAAAATTGTTATCAGTTATATTATTACAATAAATTGAAAATTACATAATTGTCACTAATAAGTTACTGATAGGTCCAAAACCAAACTCAAATTTAATTTCTTATTACGATTCGTTTTACAAATCTTAATGTGACGAAAGGAAGAAAATGTTTTCCTTCACACTTCGAAAACAATTTCGCTGTAAACGTCACATTTTGTTTTACAAAATTTTTATTTTTTCAAAATAAATTCTACTTGAATTTCCTTGCATGATACAGCGACTCTCATACCGATACCTTGTGTAATAATTTTATGTTCTGTTCTCTTTCCCTAATGCTATGTGAGTCCTCTAGTTACACTGTATCCCTACTATCTCTGGAGCAAGAGAACGAAAACAAGTGGAAAATGGACTACAGTTACCAGCCTTCCCAGCAGCGTGTACTATGCGCATCCAGAAAGTAAGTTTCCCCAGGGTAGTGCACAAAAAAAGAAACAGCACTTGTCCAGTTACTTGTCAACATAATTCCCGCCGGAATTCAGGCTCTTGTCATGGCGTGGGACCAACTTCTGTATACCTGCGTCGTAGAAGTCCGCCGCCTGGGCGCCGAACCACTGTGTGACAGCCGTCTGAACCTCTTCGTCGCTGTGAAAATGTTGACCAGACAGGAACTTTTTCAGGTGCAACAAGAGGTGGTAATCACTGGGAGCGAGATCCGGGCTGTACGATAGATCCGAACCTGCCAGAAGGGCTGCAGTGCACCTAGCCATATGCGGCTTCGCATTGTCGTGCAGCAAGATCACCCCGGCACTGAGCTTACCGCGTCGCTCATTCTGAATTGCTCGTCGCAATGTCCCCATTGTTTCACAGTAACGGTTAGCGTTCACAGTCTCACCTCTGGGCAGAAACTCGATGAACAGAATGCCTTGTCTGACCAAGAACACCGTGCACATCACTTTTCGCGCCGACACAGTCTGTTTGAACTTCGTCCTGCATGGAGATCCACTGTGATGCCAATGCATGGTCTGCTGCTTGCTCATGACGTCTGGCCCATACACCTGGTACAGTTGACGATGAATTTCGATCGGCAGTATGTTTTGTGCGTTCAAGAACTTGATCACCGAACGAACCTTTTACGCTGCGGGAGATGGAATAAAAGCCACTTTGTTTCATCGCTGCCGCGACGCTACTGAGGACTTTCGGGAGGCGTGTTCTAGGACGTTCACTAGCCAGGGCATGTACCTCTCACGTATGCGCAAAACCGGTTTCAATACGCATGGCCTGCCACCTGTGGGCGAGTGGAAAATTTACTTCGCTCTGGACACTAGATTCCCTCCGTTTCTCTGACGCTATGCGTGACCTTGCTGAAGAGATAACTGAGACAGGGTATAGAGGACATCTTGCCTCCTAATACTGTCGTGCTGGTGTAGCGAAACCTGATCGTCCAGGGGCAGGGAGACTGCGAGTGCGGGGTGAGGTTCGGGGGTAAACGGGGAGGAAGTGTGTGGAGGGAAGCTTCGACTTGGTGTTCAATTTTTCAGTGTTGCCAGACATACAGAAATTCCTGTAGGAAAGGGTGAGAATCTGATAATGGAATCGGGACTCTCCGGTTGCTCACATCTTTCCCGAGGGACGACCGTGTCAGGTGCTCTCGCGAAGAAGCATTAACAAGACGCTAGGAAATACACAAAAAGCACACACCCTTACTTTGTTAGTCACGTTGGAAGCAGATTGCTTTAATTTGTGAAGTTCTACTAATTGTTGCCTCAAACGTTTATTGCTAACATTCTTCACTTTATGTAATAAACGATTGCATTGTTTCTTTACTTGTTCTTCAGTACATTTTAATATCTTTTTCACAGTTCCAACTCACTATTATTCTTGGAGATTGGGTATATTGAATATATTTCCAGTACTCAAAGTCTCCGAATTATTGTGTGCCGTGCAAATTCTTTTGCAAGAAGATAACTCTTCAAGTTTTCCACTGCTCGCTTTCGAATCTTGTCGTTTATTGGCACGTCCACTTCGATCAATTATGTAATTTGGCTGTTGCACACTACAATTCACCACACAACCAGGTAAATTTAAACTTGGTTCAGCATTTTTATTATGCTGCGTTCTACAGGCATTGCTCAGCAATTCTGCTTTTAAGTTTAGTTCGTAATCGGCATCCAGAAAATGCGATGAGCACACTGTGGCTGTTTTGATATTAACAGGATCTAATCTCTTACACTTTGAAACCCACATCTTGCACATAATCGGATCCTTTGGGACATGGCCATAGGCAGGAAAAATGTTGGGGAGGGGGTTCACTCTTAATTTTTCCCATGGGCGTCGCATAATCTTTAGTCATAAAAATTATGTTGTTTGACCATTCACATGAAACTTAATTTTTGGGATTTTGAAAACTGTGGAAAGCAGTAATTCTTTGGTTTAAATGGTAAAACATAACCTGGTACCTGCATTGTAACCTCAATTTTTATACCTAACGCTGTTTTTCTTCGGTTATTCTGTTCGAATACTAACTAACTGGACTTTATTAATAAAACTAACAAACGTTGTGCTATTTTGTAACTTGCAATAAACGATGTCTATTCTATAGACTAGTTCGATCCCACTTTCCGACGCTCATATTGTTCCTATGCTTTCCAAACAGCATGATATACTACAACCACTATGCCCTATACAAGTATGTGCTTTATAGGACCGCATATAGGTTAAATGTACAGTATGTACTCATGGGCGTCCGGATGGGGGGCAAGAGGGGGCCGTGGCACCCCCTGGAAAATAAAAGTCAACCAAAAATTATGTATTTCACACATAAAATTTCATTTTAGCCACAATAATATGTGTAAATTATTGCATGAACACCATAAATTCAAATTTAAGCAATGTTTTTCTAGGGAACAACACTCTTTTGGGGAAAAATATGACTTTTTGCCCCCCCCCTGGAAAAAAATACCTTCCTTGCCCCTCCCTGGAAAAAATCCTGCGGACGTCCATGTATGTACTACCGTATATCGACTTCTGGGTGAAGGATAGTGAATGTAACACGCTATGAAGCAGGATATTCTAGGTTTGAACACTTATGAAGGGGCATTTAAACCCTTATCGAACAGGGAATTAAAAGTTGTAACTGGAATTTTGGGATAATCGCAAGGGAATTTTCAGTCTGATCCAGGAACAGCACTGGAAAGAGGACAGCAGAAGTGAAAATGAAGGGGTCATGGGTGGGCTGTGATTCTGAGAATGAAACCCGTTTCGCTCAAATTTCAGAATTCAAAATGTTTGAAAATTTCAACTCCATCATTTCAGAATTGTGTGTCTGTTGTATTTTGTGCAACTGCGAATATTTTTTTAAAAAAATATGTTACAAATTTTAGTTTCTGAACTCGTATTAATCCAACATGCCAGAAGTTTCGGTAGGGGGGAGGGGCTTGAACCCTAAATCCCCCTAAATACGGCCATGCTTTGGGAGCAAATAGCTTACACCTACTGTATTTCTTGCGTTGTTCTGGCACAAAGCAACAGCACAATTGCGCGGCATCTTACTGAAGTGTTACTGTTGTTGCAAAAACAAGAAAATCCCCACTATCACACAAGCTACAGCAAAAGGAAACACAAGGCACTTTCAAGTTCCCTCGCACAAATGCAGATCCTATAACAAGCGGAAAGGTCAGTGACAGCGTCACCCCTGTCCCGTGATTGACGTCAGGGTTGGAACCTCCCACGACCCTCTTTTTTCAGCTTCGGGAGGGAAGACTGCGCTACTTTCTCAACTATATTATATACTATTTTGGATCTGTGTGTGTGCGTCTTGCTAACTTCAGTGCTCTTGTTCCATTGTTGCAGTGCGAGTATGTCTTCTTCGCGAAGAATGGGACAAACAATTCACAGTGAAGCTAGGGAGATAATAAGAAACGTGATACAGCAGTGTGATGAAGAGGCCAAAGAAGGAAAATTAAAGTACTTGCTACAGCAATCAAATTTGCGTGTGTGTAATTACACGGGCGTATCTGTGCGGAGTGTATCAAAAATAAGGAAAGAGGCCCATGAAGCGGGCGACACGTCACTGTCTATGCCGGGTAAGAAACGACGACGAGCCGAGCAATACCGATTCCATTGCGACGAATTCGATCGAAGGGTCATCAGAGACGTAATACAAGAATTTTACCTTGTGAAAAATACAATACCAACGGCACCGAAACTTCTTTCAGCCATTCGTGAAAAAATTAATTTTCCGTGGAAAGTTCATAGTTTACGTCGTCTGCTTCATGATATGGGTTTCAGTTGGAAAAAATGCAGAAGCAACAGAAAAATTCTCATAGAACGTCCAAATATTGTTCACTGGCGTGCCAAATATCTAAGGGCAATTAAAAAATTGAGATCGGAGAATCGTGTGATAGTATATATCGACGAGTCATGGGTCGACAATAATCTCACCTTTGGGAAATGCTGGCAAAGTGACTCAGTACAAGGAGTGTCAACCAACACCAGTTCCTCCAATAGGTTAATTTTAGTTCATGCTGGTTCAAGGCACGGCTTCATAAATGTAGCAAACTTGATATTTAGGGCAGGAAAGGCAACCGGAGACTATCATGGACAGATGAATTCCGTTAACTTGGAGAAATGGGTGAGGGAAAAACTTCTGCCAGCCCTCCCGAGGGCAAGTGTTTGTGTATTGGATAACGCTCCCTACCACAACATACAGATGAATAAGCCTCCGACTAAATATTCTGTGAAGCAGGAGATGATAGACTGGTTAAGACTAAACGAAGTGCCATTTTCAGAAAGCATGAAAAAATTTGAATTATTCCAATTGATCGAAAAGTACAGGCCGCCAGATAAAATTTTTCGTGTGGACGAACTTTTGAAGACGAATGGCCAGGCAGTGCTTCGGTTGCCTCCTTACATGTGCGAATTGAATGCCATTGAACTAGCGTGGGCTAAAATAAAACGACGTGTGAGGGAGAAAAATATAACAGGAGATTTGACGTTGTCAAGGTTGGAGGAAGTGACAAAGAATGCGGTGGAATCTGTGACGCCAGCTGACTGGGAAGGATATGACAGTCATGTCATCACTGTCGAACAGGACTACTGGCAGAAAGATGGTCTGATGGAGGACACTGTGGATAGAATCGTTATTTCACTAGGTGGTATTGACAGTGATGAAGACGACAACATCAGTGACAGCGATTCATCTTCGGGATCGGAATTGGCACAAACCTTATCAGATAGTGACGATGACTGATGAAAGGTGAGTGGAAAGCATGTTTTTGTACAAATACTTTAATCATCAAAGTAAAATTCCTCCATTATTAGTATTGTTTTCACTTGCTACTATGTAATATGTTCCATTCATTTGCAATGCGTTTTCGTACCATGCCTTTTTCATTTATGCCGCTGCCACCCTGAAAGGAAGACGAGCTGGCTGCGCACGGCGACAACAGTTTCGCATTCCTCAGCCTTGCAGTCTTCTGAGCTCCCAACTGTACAAGCTGTTGGGAAAGCTGGTAACTGTAGTCACTTTCCCCTTCCACGTAATCCCATTCCACTCACGTGTTCATTGGTGGACCGTCTCACGTAACTACTTACGCAGATTTGATTTCTATCGCCTGCTCCAGAGATGACTGGAACAAAGTGTAAGTGATGGCTGCTTCTTGTTCCTGTCGCGAGAATAGTAGTTATAACAGTCTCGATCCCTGCCTAGAGATAAAACACATTTTATGAAAAATATGAAATTTGATGGGAATTTTTTTTGAAGCAGCGGTAAGACATTTCCTTTCGTCACATCAAATAGTTGCATGTAACATAGCGGTAATTTTTAGTAATTCATCGGTAAAAAATATAATTCTTTCTTTAAACCTATTATATTCAGTGAATATATTTATATAATGAAAATTTATTTCAACTTCATAAAAAGTATGTTAAAACTATTAATTAACTGGGTTCAAGTGAGAAAATACTTCGCCATTATGGTTTGCTATATGATTGTTACGTGTGTATCCTGCCATCTAACAATGCTAAGGAAAAGTACAAAACTTAGCGTCTTGTTTAGATATCGCGTAATTGTAATAATATTGAGAAAATGTATTCAATAACCCTGTAAGCAGACTAAATTCGCAAGAAATATGTGCCTACGAAGAAATTATACAGGGAATGTGCGTGACATTTGCTGAACGATAATTACCGCATATTTGGACAACACCGAAGGCTGATGAAGGGAACAATAGAGGAGCTTAAACCCACTAACTAATCGAAATCACTTGTAGATTGTGTCGCCCCAGTTGACTGCACCTTTTCCAAGCCCTAACTGTTTCATCTATGTAAGATTAGTCTGTGTTCAACTCCGTTTTCCTTAAAAATGTCTTATTTCTATCTATAAAAATACTTGATTCTTAATATCACACATTTTAAGTTGTTTTTTTTAAAAAAACTGAATTCTTTCTAAAAAATAATGTAAATGATTTTGGTATTTTGTTAAAATACAAAAAAATTGAAATCGTTGTAAAATTCTGTAACTATGTAAGAATGTATAACAACTATAGTGTCGCCTTGGAAAATGTAACCAAAGTTTCTGTATAAAAAGGAAAAGTTCTGTAACCTTGTAGGACAACACTCTCCTGGTTGCAGATGGGATGGTGATTCAGGGGACAGTTGTGGAAATATCTTGCTGTGCTCTCAGTGGCTGCTTTGGGGTACTTGTATTCCAAAGAGGATATTTCTAAATCCAACGCTGAAAAGGTGCTCTTCTGCATTACCAAAAAGACCAGGGTTTTAAGCTGCGGTTTCGGCCTACAAGATGGTGAATCGTCTGTTTAAAAAAGTTTATGTATATCGTCGGAAGCTTGAATAAATTGTTAAGTAAGATATACAAACACTACTTTCTTCCAAATCAATATAGGTAAAAAACAAAACGAATTCTACACTACGGACTACGCAGGGACCTGGTCCTACTAACCCTCTGATGCCCTTGAGAAGTCCGATAAAGGGTTGTATATTGACTAACCTAAAGCCCTAAAGGCAGAATGTGCGTGTCATGATCCTTTATCTGAAACGAAGCAGAAGCTCAAGTGATGCGACGTAATGAATGTAATCACCGGACGCAACGACCTTAAGTTCTTGGTATGTACAACTGGATTTCCTTGAAGATGCTTCGATGTTGAAACCGGAAATTCAACAAGATCTCTTCCGCCCACTTCAGTTCATAAACTGTACCGATGGAAAGAGTCAAGGAGGAATCCTGCTAAAAGAAGACATCATCCACGCTCTTTGATAGCATCTTCGATATTTCCTGGAGATATTTCAAGACTTAATCCAAGAACGATTGCTCACGTGACGAATTTTAGAAAGGACACTACGTAGCCACACCAAGGATTTGCATTCTCTTCTAAAGATCGGAGAACATAAATGTGTCATCTGCATATGTTTTTACCAGTCTGATGTTCTCTTTGGTATTCGATGACCGTTTGCAGTACATGTACATTGGATTCTTACCTGTCATTAGTCGAGGTGAAAATGTTCTCTTGATCCCTTTGCGGCGAACACACAGATTTAATAAGCCTTCTATAAGGCGTGGAAAAACTATATCCATGAGTTATCACCAAAACTCTTCGGTCTCTAGTATTCGTTCTGTATAGCTCAAACACTAATAGAAACACTGAAGGAAACAATAATATTAATATTTAACCACCATTCTTCAAGTACAATTATCAAACTTCCACATCACCATCTATTCGTATTTGTTTTATTGACTCTATCGACGAAATGGTCGATTTTAGTCACCAGTTTGAATCAATAAAATTCACTGATCACTTGCTTCACCTCATTTGTATGTACATAAACGGTAATGACACTATATTCCTATCTTGTTCATTTCAACAACATGTGCACTTTGAAAAAATTCGTTCATAATTTACATATGTGGTGTTGGTGTATGTATATACTATATGTATGCTCATTGTTTGGAAGAAACAAATAAATAAATAAACCAACCATATGTAGATCTAATACCTCATACAATTCCACGATCTGAATTCTAACATAATATGATCCATCTCTATATAAATTCCTAGAAATTTGTCATAAAGTATCTAGCCTAAATAGCTCCATAGCCTTGTCATTTCATTCATCTGCTTTTCTGTATCAATGCGTAAGCAGTCGAGGCCGGTAGAAAATTGTATATCTGTGTGTTTTTCTTTGTCCTACAGCACTGTCCAGTGAATAGTTTAGTAGTAAACGTTTCGAGAAATTTAGAAATTGCTTGTGTGTTTTACTATAGAGACAGAATGTTCACATTACTACCTTTAAAGAGACAGGAACGAATAAAACTTCTAAATATATTAAAACTGTTTCTCTTATAGTAAAGGGCCTTCCCGATGGCGCAGTGGTAGCGTCGTCGCCTTGTAATCAAGGGGTCCCGGGTTCGATAACCTGTGGAGGCACATAGTGGTTCAGATTTCAACTGTAGGTCCAGTCACGATTAGCCTTCCTGTGTATAAAGTGGACTTAAAACACTAACCAACCAACCAACCAACCAATCTCTTATAGTAAGTTAAAAGGTCCATACTTCACTATTGGACGTCATTTAGATCGACCAACCAAGAACCAATCCTCCATTCTTCTCTTGCGTGTTCTTTCATCTGGATCAAATTTTCAAAGAGATGCGTCTGAAACATGATGGACTTACCCCAAGTGATAATTTCGTAATTTCGATTATAATATGTAAATATTTGATGAAATAATTGAGTATGCACTATCAATTGACCATATTTCACGAGAAATCTCTAAAACTATTGAATTGCATTCCTTTTGTACAGTCATGGAAAAAAGTTCTTCCCCATAAGGCTTTAATAGGAGCAAGTAATGCAGGAGGGTAGGCAACACATATTGCACCCTTCGATGATCGGGTGATTTTGCCTGTCTTAACACCGAGAAATGTGTTCCACGCGAAGGTCAACATGACAGGAAAGCAAAGAGGGTCACGTGACTATTGGTTACGTGGAGTGTTGTGCTTCTCCACGTCCCCAGTTCTTGATCCACATTGCAGAAAAAGTAGAGCTGCATGCAATATATGAAAATAGGTTGTTTTCAACTACACGCTTAATTATGATTTTCCCAATTGTAAATCTATCAGACGTGTCTCCCGATTTAGTCGGGACAGTCTTTTACTTTGAATTCCTGTTTGTCATAGGCGTAACTTGACGGGAGCAGAAAGGGCATTTGTAACCCCCCCCCACCCAAAATCAGGTTTCTTAAAGCTGCTAAAACAGGAATTAAATGCTATGATTTGACGCGTCCAAAAAAAGTATTATATTGAAAGATTTTTCCCAAATACGTAGATAGAAATTTAATACTTTGAAAGTGTCTCACATTTGTTTATTGTCACAACTTAGTGTGGCACAGGTCTACTACAAAAGTGGAATTTCGTAACAGAAATATGAACCCACTCCTTTTATTTCGTAGCCGATTTCATCTTGAAACTGAAATTAAGAATATTAGTTAATAATGTCATTGGTAAACAATAAAAAAAATGTGTTAGACCCAATTCTTTAATACCTTATCATAATCTTTATCGCAAGTTGAAATTTTGTTCGATACTCGGTGGAGGAACATAGTGGGTCGGATCCCCCTTTAAATTATGGGTCCATTCACGATTAGCCTAACAGGACATAAAGTGGACTTAAGACACCAAATCAAGCAACTAACACAATCCCGTTATTGTCCAGATTATCGAATCCAGAACCTTCGTCGCGAATAACATAAGCAGGAAGACAACGTGAAATAACCGAACAGAAACAGAACCTAAAACCTACATCGGATAGATTGGATTAAGTCGACGATACAGCACGTGTTCTTAAATGAAAAAGAATACGAAAGTTGAAGGACCTCTATACGTACCCACTTTTCCTCCACTCAATGGGGAAGATATCCTTCTAGCTGAGAAGCCTTTACGTAGGAGTGCCCTGAGGGAACTTCAAGGCCACGACGATAAAGTGCAATGACGGGACCAAAACATACGGCAGATAGCTGTGTTCCTCCTTATTTCGTACGCCATTGATAACTGGAACACGTGACCTTGTCTTTGGTAGAGCAGAAGCCTGCTTGCTTGCCACCACCCTTTAGTTCAGTGACCTTCGCCCGTATTCAGCAAGAGTGAATGACTCACCATATACTTGTCTGTGAGGCTACACAAGAATAGATATTTCGTTAGTGGCTGTAAGTATTGTTTCATCTGCAGTTATATCAGTTAACATTTCAATAGTTTCCTTCCTAATGGTTACTTTAGTGATAAACATGTAAATTAGTTCTCGAGAGTGAACGTTTTATCTATTTGAACGGGGGATTTTTATACAGCCTGCATGTATTATTTTTTTTCTGAAACAAGAAGAAATTCGAAGACGCAAAAAGAGTTGTATAAGAGTAGTTAACAAAAGGAAAAAAGAAGAAGAAATCGAAAATGTAAATGCTGAAATAAATTATGGTAGAGATCGAGTGAATAACATTTTGTCATGGGGCCTCCTCGATGGCGTAGTGATAACGTCGTCGCCTTGTAATCAGTGGATCCCGGGTTTGATACACGGTGGATGCACATAGTGGTTAGTATCCCACTTTAAACTGAAGGTCGAGTCCAGATTAGCATATCTGTGCACCAAACCAAAACTAAGAAAGAAATTGCCATAGTGTAAGAAAATTTCATGTTCAACCAGATACGAAACACAAGGGAATAATATATTGCAGTTTGGAGTTCACATCTGTAGCATCTAACCAGCACAATTATGAATCGCAACATATCGTATCAGATCCATTTTTATTATACATGTATGATAATATAAGAGAAGTAGAGGAAAGAGAAAACCAAGCGAAACACGGACGCCTTCTCCAGAATTTCAAATCTCGTTACATAAGGTTCTGGGTTGGAGTCCCGAACAGGCATGACTTTCTTGTTCTTGCCCTTTTATCTGCTTCATTTCATCATAATTCATCGTTATGGTTTACCTGCAGGGGAAGAATAATGACAATAATTGCCAATACAAAGCCAATGACAAACAGAACAACTCGATTACGGAGATGCCAAGAAGAAACGAGACTTGACAGTTTCTCTGTCTCTCGGTTTGTCGAATTGAAAATTGCTCTCCCGTTCTCGGTCTCGATTAGTTAAATATGGAAATCGAAAATGTATGTGAATGAATATACATGTATTTTATATATTCCGGTTTTGTAGGAGATTTCGTGAGAGATGAAATAAGTACTTTTCCATCGTATTTATTTTTATAATTTTTATTCCCTGTTCGATGATCGCGACGATAAGGACGAGTGACCATTACATGAAATTGATGACGAAATAGTCAAACACCCCCGACAAGGACGGTACTCAAACCCGGGAACTTTGGCGACGATATCGAATGTCAATCACTTAATGAGCTTGACCACCGAGCCTGCTTAATGTTGTTTCTGTCAGGTAATTCGTAATAATATCCCACATTCACTATCATTTGCTTCATAATTTATCTTATTGTTGTGATTAACCTGAATTCAAAGAATTAGTTGAAAGGCAAAAATCCAAGATTGAATGTCTCTGATGTTACTTCGTGCCGAATAATATGACGTGGTATTATGATATGAATTTATTAATCATATAATATGCCTATTCATTCCATTGATTGATCCCAATTGAGCACACAAAATATGCTATAATGTCCACTCCATGGAGAAGTGGTTAGCACAGCGCGCTACGATGCCATGGGTCCCTGGTTAGAATCTCGACTTGGGCGTGGGTGTCCTTGGTAAGTGTCCCTTCATCAATTTCATCATAGCATCACTCATCTTCATCGTCGCTATTTGCCAAAAGTGAAAGAATAGCAAATCTAAATAACAAACATCCAATCAAATCGAACATCTCTACCGATTTAATTCTATACGGTACCGAATTCCCACTTTATTACTGCATCTTAAGTCATTTTACAGCATCTCAATTGTTTTCCGATTCGAAAACATTTGGAATGTTGTTTTGTGCAGTTGATTGTGCATTGTTTCGTTGTTTGGATTGTTTAATTAACGTCGCATTAATTAGTTTTAGACCAATCGTGACGGGGGAAGCAAGAGCACAAAGAAAGCAAAAAAGACAAGGAAGAGACCACGGCTTTCTTTAAAGATAGCATCCCGTGAATACAACTCAAGTGACTGCAGAATATTATGAATAAAATGTATTTCTCTTTTTCATTTTATTTCTGTTTCAGTTATTTTACTTCGCTTTTCTTCTACCACTCGCGTTACTCGTGTCGGTGAGGAAGAATTATAAACTCGTGAAATGGACGATGGTACAAAAAAATATATGCCTCTCCCACGGTTCGAAACTGTCAGTACAAAATATTGTCTTATTTTTAAAATTTACGGGCAAATATGGTTTGTCACGTAGCAATTTTCGCTTATCTCTTTCTCAAGGGTTCCATTGCCTCTCTGATGTCGTAGTGGTAACGTCTTCGCCATGTAATGAAAGGCTTCCGAATCCAATACCAAATAGAGAGGCATTTGGTTCGGATCCCATTTTAATCTGTAGGTCCAGTGCATGAACTGGACTTAAACAATTAACGTGTGGCATGTGGTCTGTGATGAGAACCATCATTTCAGCGAACCTCTTGACAATGACTCTAATATCACTTGAAAGAATAGTATTTCTTTACGAGTAGGTCTTGTCAAGAAACCAGTTCCTGAAATTTTCTTCTGGAGGCATCGTAGCACCCAGCTGTTTATTGTGGCTGGAGCACGAGTCATGTGACTCATGCTATCAAAGCTCAATCCTTCCAGAGAACTCAGAATCACCAGGCAAACTTAAGCGAATATTTTGTTATTTGGGTTGCATAAACAACAGGCTTTAAGACGTTACGAAATTCTACGTCCCGTGGCCCAGGTATTTTTTTCTAAGACTGTACACCTTTGTTCAAAAACTCAAGAAACATTTAGATTTTTAGTAAGATCTAATTGAGTTGTCCATAGAGATTTATATTCACCCGTTCGCTCAATATACACCCACGATTTGCGGACAAGTGTGACGCATTGTTGCCCCTCCCCACCATCATGATAGGTCGCCACAGAGACCCTATATTATTGTCAAAATCAAAAAACTTTTCCAGTAGTAATAACCATTACCCATATGAATTCGATCCGTAAACATCTGTCGTGCGAATGTTCTGACAGAAAAACAAGAATTCTAAACATTTTAAGTGGTGAGTTTAATTCTCAACTGAACAGTTTCTAACCTGGTAAGTTTAGTACTAAACAGAAATCTTCGTAGTAGAGACAACGGCGCAACACAATTTGACAGACCATGATGGAGAATGTGGTTTGAGGTGAATGTAATTATGTAAGAAAAAAGTTGCTTCTTTGAGAAGATTAATGTAAACAAGAAAAAAATAGCAAGCAACCATGTTCCTAATTACGTGTTTACAAATCAAGCCCCTTCCCCCAGTTCACCAAAGAAAGTGGCAGCATGCTTTCGGACAACGTAGATCCCTGTTACGGATTCCCGTTGCCTTCTAATGCCACATGGTTTTGACATTTCTTCCCCATCCATAAGCTGTTCCGGTTTGACCGTCTTCTGCAGAATGCCAACAGCTTCTGCCTCCGTAATTCTGGCTGTAAGTGACCTTTCGAAGGTCGAACGCTTCTGACGATTTGGTTAATGGGGCGAATAACCAAATGTATATAAACAAGGCTCTTTCTTGGATGAAATCATACGCAGATCTTGTCTCTACAAGCACCATGAAGCTGGTAAGCATTTGAGCAGGTTACCGTCTATTTATTTTAATTCTAATGCGTTGTCTTGCTGATGATGCTTCATATAAGAAGCATAGGTATAGTGCTCCGTATCTCTTTTTCAAAGAGCGCACATATATTTCTGCTGTCCTTCCTCTGGAAAGCAAGCATCATAACGTATTAATCTTTCGGCAAGTAATTAATGACAATTCAGAGCATGTTACTAATCCATAATTTTCTCCTGGTTACCATATGTCACGTTCCCGGATTAACTTTCGTTGATATACTTACTATTATTACATTAGGAGAACCCAAGATGTACCATCCTACTATGATACCTCTTCAGACTTGGGAATCACTTGGGTATTTTTATGAACAATATATGAAATCTCGCACAGCCAGAATACCTTTTCAGCTGATATTAATACCACACCTTACACTCGAAAATAAACTTCTTGGGTAAATTTCTTATCTCCGGAAAACGGATGAAATTTGCTAGTTCATTTAATTTCAATATTCGTACTTAGGTATTCTGCATTGAGAAACATTGCTGAAGGTGGCATTTCGCTAAATTCAGGGAAATAAGCTCTATTTGCTACATATCGAGTAAGTTTTCTTCGTTTCTTTTGCCTTCGGTAACACGCAAAACGGCGGTCACAGTTTAACTCCCGTACTCGGCATGCAGTGTTTACACCCCACTGCAACCAAAAATACCTACGTAGCCCCACAAACCATTGACTCATAGCCCCACGAACCATTTCCGGTAAGGTTAGGTTAGGAAGGGTCACGTTTAGGTTACAATAGTTAAAAATAGGTTTAGAAAAAATATGCGTAGCCCCACGAACCATTCTCGCATAGCCCAACGAACCATTGACACATAGCCCCACGAATCATTGACACATAGCCCCACAAACCATTTGCCGAAACGTACCTTCTTCAGTTACAAAAACACGTGTTTGGAAACACTGACCGGGATTGACCGGGATTACGTCATCACACACAGGCTACATCCACCTGGAAGTAAATGGATGCAAGAGCTTTCGTGCATCGGTCACACATTTATATCGAAAAATAGATGATTTACAGGCAAAATTCAATGAACGATACGAGAAAACACTTCTACGAACTTCTACAAGAATAAAGAAACTACATTCGGTAAGTCATTTCTCCTGTAAATTTGAAGAAATCCGTTTTCCGGAGATAAGAAATTTACCACTTCTTGTTAGAAATAATACTGTATTAATCTTGTAATTATTCCTCGAGTATAAAAATTAAAATATTCATTTTCACATTAACTTACATCAGCCGTTAAAATCAACAAATCACATGACCTAGCAACCGACACACAAATGTCTTAAGGTTAGCCAATAACCATTGCCTACAAGTTTGAGTCAAACAAATTATGACATCATACTTTGATACAAGTATATACTTTTATGATTAACATATTAAACACTGAATTAGTAATTTATGTGGGTGCGTAGCACGTATATGTCGTGCGTAAAGCTTCTTTGTTTCAAAAAAGATAATAACATATGAATATAATATCGAGGATCAATACTACAATTTACTATCGATATTATCTATGCTTGTTTACTCAAAATGCTCTTGCTTATGTTATATCTCATTCTTCCCCCCCTCTCTTCCCCCCCCTCTCTCTCTCTCTCTCTCTCTCTCTCTCTCAAGATATTTTTCACTAATTTTTCTTATAATTGACAGTGAAATCTTGGCTTGAACATTAAGAATAACTATATCCTACTAGAATTGTCAATAATGAGAATATTTTTTGATTGATAGGTTTGATTCATTTTACTTAGTTCGTTGCCACTTTTGGTTAATCTCGAAGATGTGAAATGGTGAAAGGATGAAATAGATGAAGGGCAATGACAAGCATATAAGGACGACAAAACACAGGTCCATGGAGGATTATACTGGATATGGGTGCAGACGCCAGAGCCTCGCAAGTCTGCAAAATGCAGTCCAGACATTTGTGTATTTTCCGAAAGAGTCACCCCTTACACGTCAATAATGAGACGGAAAGTGAAAACAGGATGTTCTTCTCCAATTAGCATAAAAATGCAATACCTGATACAGCGTTACGCAATGATTGTGGCAAGAGAATTAAAATAATCCTATAGATAAAAATTTAAAAGTACATGTAGATTTAATGTTAACTTCACTCCTACAGCAAAACAATCGTTACTACTTTACTATAGGGGTGACACCTATAAATCATTTATTTCCCACTATTTTACATTGCTATCGTACTATTCTGGAATGCGGAACATTTTAGATGAAATAATGAATTTCTAACGAAAATGATGTCTATTTCTTACATTTACGAGTACTTACTGTTACTCGTTATTTCGATTCTGTAACACACATTATGGCGATAGCATACTAGTTGATGGCGCGTTGTGAGAGTGTTTTGTCGATTTATGCAGTGTTGCATTATTGTTCACCGGAAAATACCTACTTTCGTGTCCGGATTTGAAATTATGCTTATACCTCGCAAAACATTGACCTTAGCCTCACACACCATTGACATTAGCCCCACAAACCAATGACGTTAGCCCCACAAACCATTGACGATAGCCCAAAAAAAACATTCACGCTAGCCCCACAAACTATTTTCCGTGCGGTTAGGTTAGGTTAGGTTAGGCAAGCATAGTTAAAAAAATGTTAAAAAATTAAAATACTCGACACGTCATGTTATAGTGAAAACACGGCGAGTTTGAAACACTGACTACGGGGTGTACGTCATCTAACACATGGAACATTGTGCTCTCGTGCAGAAAGCAAATGGCGGCAGCAGCAACAGCGAGTCGGACAGAGATTTTCGCAGAAAACAACACGCATTCACATTAAAATCAATCAAAACTACATTCACGAACTTCAACAACGCTACAGAAAATGATTTGCGTAAGTACTTTCTCCTGTAAAAAGTAAGAAATCCGTCACCCTTATAGTAAAGTGTTACCAAACAATCCTGAAGCTCAACAATAATAACTGGGAATGTATAATATTAACTTTTGTAGGTTTATAATATATACTGTAGCCTTGCTCTGCAAAGCTATGGTATATTACATTTATTTAATGACAAAGATGGGACATATATTTATACACACACACTATATTAATTTATTGACAACGTACAAAGAGTATTGTACTCTATAACCACCATCACAGAGACCCTAAGAGCAAAAAAAATGCTGACAAGCCGAGAGCTCTCTTACTATCAGGTGAGTTCACAAGATTCAAAACGTTTGTTGAGAGTTACTGTCTCTTCTTCAAGGACTGACATGGAGAGATTGAGTGTACTGCAGAACGTGACTACTTAAGTTAAAGAGTTCTTCATAATTCTCTGTCAGAAATATCTTAATTATTACTTCAGGCAAATTACTATCCTATTGTTACGAATGGTTCAAGGGCGCACTCTGTTAGAAAAAAATAACATTAGTTTGCATATTAGTGAATAAATTGGGCGGGAAAAGAGAACTCTGTTCAATAGTTTTCTGGGGCCTCCCCGATGGCGCAGTGGTAGCGTCGTCGCCTTGTAATCAAGGGGTCCCGGGTTCGATTCCCGGTGGAGGCACATAGTGGTTCGGATCCCACTTTAAACTGTAGGTCCAGTCCCGATTAGCCTTACTGTGCATAAAGTGGACTTAAAACAACAAATCAATCCAATCAATAGTTTTCTGTGCAGAAGGTGGTAATATTGAGGTTGTACGCATTAGGAAAGGAAATCAAATTTCTAAGCAAAAAAATAGGACAGAATCTGTAGAGGAAATCTATGTCTCTTAATATACGGAGTGTCCAAAAATAGTGTTTACACTTTTGAACGTTAATAATGGGAACATTAAGAACAGCAAATATGAACTTTTTTGAGTGTTGCATACCTTAAAGTATATAGATGTTCATTTGCAGCAATACTCTGTCTGCAATGCTACATAACAGAACAGATCCACAAATCAACAAAGATCAGATGTGGTTTCTACAGGAAGGGAAGCACAGGTAGTGTCAATCGCATGTTTGATGTCATCCAGTGACCATGGCTTTGCGTGGTACACATCGTTCTTCAGTTTCCCAGAGGTAGAAATCTAACGGTGTTAAATTGAGAGATCTAGGTGGTTATTTGACACTTCTTACAGTGCTCAAAAGAAAAATAGCTCACCTCTGCCACTTTCGGTAGACAAATACCTACCGCCTGGTGGGCTGTGATGGAACTAAAAAGCAACAGAATGCCTACACACGCTCACACACACTCATTGTAGATATTGCAGCTTCAAATACAAAAAGGTCCAGACAAGTTATCTTTAGTTGATTCTCTGTTATTAAAATTCAAAAAGTGTAAACACTATTTTCGGACACTCTGTACTTACATTAGCTTACATTGACTGGTCATGGTAATGCGCTCCGAAGTCAAATCATGGTTATGGCATGGGTGTATCATTGTGTCTGTCCAATCTAGCATTTCATTCGTTACCATCCATCCACCTTGCCGCGATTAACTCAAGAGGTAGAAGCGACGTAAACGAAATAAAATAGTAACAGAAAGGTATTACATGGCAGCATATGTAGTTTCTCTCGTTGGTTGATTCATTTAGTTTGTGTTTTAAGTTCACTTTAAGCACAATAAGGCTAATCGGGACTGGACCGAACTACTATGTGCCTTCACCGGGTATCGAGCCCGGGTCCCCTTGATTACAAGGCTAGTTTCTAAGCCGGAAGCAGGAAGTCCTTCGTAAATTCAATAACTTGTTCGAAAGTAATTGATAAACTATTAAAGCTCTGATGAGACTATTTATTCAGTTAAACAAAGTTACACATTGCCTAGAAGTATACTGAAGGGGTGGCCTTTCCACGTAGTACACCCAATTGTCAACCTCACTTCCTCATGGTACACCCTGAACTGATTTTTGCAATCTAACGTGGCTCTGGCGTCTGGATCTACGACCAGCATATCTCTTGTAAAGCTGTGTGCATGTTGTCCTGTGTTTTGTCCTTGTTTGTGCTGAGTGCTCCTTCACAGACTCTGCTTTTAACTGAAGTCAGAATATTTTAGTCCTCTGACATTACACTTATGTTAGATTAGTTATATTTTGATTACGGTAAGGGGCTGGACCCCTTATACTGTGACGGGTGCAAAATAGCCTAAGGGCTGACGCACCCGAAATTTCAACTTCATTCATTCATTCAAGTATTAAAAAGTATCTGTGGACGTTTGTCGGTTTTGAGCTCTCACCACAAATGTTCTCGAATTGAAAAAGAATACTTATTATCAACTGTTATTTTTTAAAAGTGTTATTCTTGCCCTGAGAAACGTCCAACATCCTAATGTTAAACTTCAATGTAATCGACGTGCTTGATTGTTATATAGATATGCGTACTCTTAAGAAAATCAATACGTTAGCATCCGTAAATTGAAATCCCAAAAACTCGTACACAAATGTTTCACCCATACTTCAGTATGGAGATAAAATGACAAATATCAGTGATTCCAAGAGATAGCTTGCGGTAATGATAAATATATGAGAAAAGCATCAAATAAATTATTCAGTGATGCCAGTTCACACATGCAGTTTTTAAACAAATCTTTGAACAACCCACTGACATTTATTGTTTTACTTTTCAGTTTCTCGTTTTGTTCTTTGGCGCCCTTGCTGCAGCCAGCCCCCAGAAAAAGGGCGAACCAATTCCTATTGTGAGATCGATTGTCGACATACACCCGCAAGGAAACTACCAATACAGGTACAATATGTATAAAACTATTACAAAACTACGCATCAAATTAAACACACGTAAGGTTTACTATGTACAGCCAAGGACACTTCTGTTTTGTAACGATTCCATTGAAAGTAAATGGAGTCGTTACAAGCCAGAAGTGTCTGTGACTGTACAAAAGGCTCCAGTGAATGAACATTTCTATTGTATACACTGAACTCTAATATTTTATGAACTCATTGTCCTGCACCGCGGCCGTACTGTCTATGGCGCCATGCTTTGGGCTACGAGACGCGCGCCTGGGGAAGAGTAACAACTTTTCTCCTCAAATTTCGGCCTGTGTATGGTCACTTTTGGCCACCCACCATCGTGAGGGAGTTGGAGCGCTACGAGTGAGTAGCGTAACCCGGCCATAAGAACCTACAACATCGACTGTGTGTTCGTGGTGCTGACCACACGTCACCCCGTAACTGGTTGCATAATATCCCACCTCGGTAGGTAGGGCATGGCTCTCACTGGCTGTTGTGCCACGGGGTATTGTATATTACCCGTTCGTACACCTCAGGTATTCTGAAACGCATTTTTTATTTCATTTCTCAGATATTGACGACAGAGGGAGCATAATTAGCGTAATAATTGTTTCTGTGGTTTAAGGATTCAGTTATTTCAATTGGCCTCTGTTGAGTCTCTCAGAAATTACATATCTAATAACTTGACATTAATGTGTCACCACGCTAATATGAGTATGTATTATTATTTAAATATATACCTTGGCACTGCAACAACATCTTATAACTGTGAAAAGGATTAATATGAAAAGTGTGCTGGCTAGTAAAAATTAATTTTTCTTTAGATTGATGTAGTCCCTATTTTCCCTATCTGGTGATAAAACATCATTACTAGTAGCAGTGCATACGGTATGGAGAACACAAAAACACTTCCAAAAATAATATGATATTCAACATATATTTTATATACGATCATAAGTCGATGACATAGTATAAACATCTCAATAGGAGATTTCTCTTAACTTCAAAAACATAAAGGAAATAACTTTAAGATACGTTGAAGTTTATTTGATTACTACAAATTAAAAAGATATTTTAAAAGACTCTTACGAACTTTTATAAAATACATTAAAATTTTAATTGAAAATATTTGTTTTCTCTAAGACGAATAATACTCCAATCACTATGGTTGTTTTTAGTAATGTTCAAACACAAAGCGTTTATTAAGTCTCCAATATAGCTATATATTTTTAAATATGAAGTTAAATAAATATATTAATATACTAACCACTATGGATCTCATAGTTGTCTTACCGACTGAGTGCTTCTTAGAGATCTAGTCACGATGTCGTAATCGAATTTTCTTGGTTCAAGCCACAGCTTGGGCATGAGTATTTTCGTCAGCTTCATCTCATCATAATTCATTCTCATATTAGCAATATATATTCGAGGGTGATTCAAAAGTACGATAACATGGACAAACTTTACTCCACAGATAGATATTATACATTTATTTTCAACATAGTCACCAATGTTTGTCCAAAACATTTGTTCCAACGGTACATCAATGCCAGAATAGAAGATATCTTCATCAAGCCCTGAAGTCTTGTCGAACTTCGTATCGCTTGTGAATCGTCAACTACATAGGTGGTTCTTCAATGGTCCGAAGAGATGGAAATCACTGGGAGCTAGGTCGGAGATGTAGGGAGGATGGTTCAGTACCTCTCACCGGAAGCGCCGTAAGAATTCACTCGTGCTGTTGGCTAAGTGTGGTCGGGCGTTGTCGTGCAGCAACACTTAGCCTGTTCAGAGTAGGCCATGCTGAAAGCCTCCCGTAACAGTTTCAGTGTTTGACAATAACCTGATCACACTACACACTTCCACTCTTGACAATGCTTTCGTGAGCGCAGCCATCTTCCAACTAATATTGCGAGGGTCTGACGTAACATATGCACCATCTAACGGATGTGTAATAAAGCTGTGTTCTTCTTCTGCGAACCTGGGGGGAAATTCGAAGAACATGAGGGATATGATACTCGTGAGAGTTCCTGTTACCTTACTTTTTGAATCGCCCTCGTATATGTTATTTATATGTGATGTTGTACAACTATCAACTACATTATTCTGATTTTTTATATTCCTATATTTCCTGCTTTGTATTTACTTGCGCATAATGCAATTACTATACTTCATCTTACTTTTTGAAGCTATGAAACCGGAAATGGAATCATCGCCGAAGAGGAGGGCCAACTGACCAATGCTGGAAGCGAAGACGAGGCCATGGAGGCGAAAGGCTCCTACTCCTACACCTCACCGGAAGGAGAAAGGGTGGCCATCACATATCTGGCCGGACCAAACGGTTTCATCCCTCAAGGCGACGTCCTCCCGACGCCCCACCCCATCCCGGAAGCCATCCAGAGGGCTCTGGACTTCCTGAGGACTCTGCCACCACAGGAGGACAAGAAGAAGAGCCGTGGTTAGGACAAACAACAACATATCAACAGGGAAAATCGAAAAAAAAAGAAAAACGATAAAAATTCCATTACGATGAATGTAAATGATACTGTAGTCTCTTTTACAAGTCAGAAATAAAAAATTAATATACTCAGAACTATAAATTGCCTTTATTATAAATTACTACAAATTATGCTTTCCATGAAATTTTACACACTCAGTGTTGCAATCTTTTCAGTTAACATCTCAGAATGTGCCTGGTATAGATAGGCAATTCATAGTCTCAATACATTTTGAAGTTTATGGACAAATCGACTAATCGGGACTGGACCTGCTGTTTAAAGTAGGTTTCCGAACCACTATGTGCTTCAATTGGTATCGAACCCGGGACCCCTTCATTACAAGTCACATGGTTAAACATAGCAAATTTTGTTTATTTAATAAAAAAATCGATTCTCGTTTAGTAGTATGAAACTGTTAAAAGCACATGTTAAATACCTGTAAAATAGCGGAATGAATGGAAAACTGGTTTAATCAAAAGTTGTTTATTTTTGTAATAATTAATAACCCATGGCGCGACATCCCTCTAAGGGCCTTGGCCTATCTACCGACTGCCAGTCTCCCTCCCACAATCCTACCTAGAGGTGTGGAGTTCTTCAACCGGTATTGGCATGACGTGGGGTCAGTACGTCGAACCCTCAGCCGTTATAGGAGATTTCCAACACCGGGTTACGCTACTCACTCGTATAGCTCCCCAATTTCCTCAAGATGGTGGGTTGCCGCCGGTCCTATACACAGGCCGAGAACCCAGAGACTGAACCCAGGCGGACTCTAATCAATGCTATCCCGCAGTCGGAGCCAAAAGTACAGCGCCTTCGACCACACGGCCACAGAGGAGGACTTATTTTTGTTAGAAGTATAAAAACATTAAACAAGAAAATTGGCTTCTATTTTAAAAAATTGAGTGATCATCAAATTAGCTTGAAAATGGCTAATGGCATTCTCTTTCCACTTTGAAGTCAATTTTTTTAAAACATTTCTTCGTTTGTAAGAGACTTAGAGTTATATGAACAATCTGAACCTGAACAATCTCAGTCATTCCAGGTCACTTGTTCAGCTTACCATCATGGCATACCATGCATTCCTTACAGTGTGTCCCAAAATAGTGTTCACACTCTTTGAATGTTAATAACCGAGAAATTGCTGAATATAACTCGACTAGACTTTTTGTGCTTGAGGCTGCAATATCTACATCGAGTGTTTGTGTGAGCCTGTGCAGACATTCTGTTGTTTTCAGTTCCTCAAAAGCCCAAATCAAGAAATTTCAAATATGGTTTCACAGGGAGGGAAACACAGGTAATGTCAATCGCATGTTTCATGTCATCCAGTGACCATGGCTTTGTGTGGTACACATCGTTCTTCAGTTTCCCAGAGGTAGAAATCTAACGGAATTTAATTGGGAGATCTGGGTGGTTATTTGACACGGCTCAAAAGGAAAATTACACCGAATGTTAAAATTTATCTATTTACTTTTGCAGATTCTTTTGAAGCAATACAGTCTTAATGAGAAACGGGGAAATCGCCATCTTATTGGATAGAAATATGGCCGGCAACGAGCTACACCTGCCGTTTTATATCTTGTAATTTATTAATTATTGATCAACTAAACTTGACATTAACATAAATTGAACGAGGAAGCATCGCGATTACAAGGACAAGGAACTAATTGCCTTTTCATTAACATTTATATTATAGACCTAAGAATGCGTTAGCAAAAAGGCAGAATTGTGTTTCCGAAAGAAAAAAAAGAAAAAATGAGTACACTTTAAATAACGTTCCACACTGCATGAACTGAGCAAAAGGGTTAAAATCAGGGTTTCATCCTGTCGGCTTCTCTGCTAGAATTACCCAGTTTCATAGGCGTGCGGAGACTAATTTATTTGGGGGGTATCTTAAGTAGTGTGTGACCATACGTCCTGTTTTGACCGGGACATTCCCCTTTCAGAGGCGTGTCCCGGTCTTCCCGCTGATATTATTTTTTTAAAAAATACTACTTGTCCCGTTTTATAAGAGTCTAGGAGTTAGCTTGAGAACCAAATCTAAGTTCGAAAGAAAATTGTTGATTGAACTTTTAATCTAGTGCCATAACAACACTGTCGCAAAACAGTTGGACTGAGTTTGAAGCATATCATAGCAAAAAAAAATTGGAGTCCAGAACGTTCGAGAATACTGCAGTTTACTGTATAAGTTAGCTTGCTTCGCAGGTTTTTCTGTTTTGTGTGTTTTGTGTGTACATGTAGTTTCAATACGGAACTGCAACAAGAATTTAAATTCCTGCATCTTGACTGAAACTCATAACTTGTGTGTCAGATAATGTGAGGTAAATTTTGGAGGAATTTTTATGAACGGTTGTTGAAGAATAAACCTGTTCTGAAGAAGATTGGTTCATCTGATAAATACTTCTGTCATTCCTCAACTTCAGCGTCGGTCAAACGCCAAAAGTTGACCAGAAGGGACCCGAAACACTATATAAGTCATACCGAGATTATAATAATTATCAATACCTTTTGACAACGAGACAATATTTCATTTATTTTTTATGATATATTATCACATGCATGAGCCTATGGAAACTCACAATGAGCCACGGTCCATGTAGACGTCGCACTTTTGTTCGTGAAGCAGCAAAAACCTCGAAACCTGCCCAAATTCTGAAACACACACAATCCACTCTGAAGCCTTAAGCCAACCCCGTGTATGCCGGGATCTCCCTTATCGCACAGCACTTCTGCAACCTTTCGTTCTGACATCACTAGAGACTAATATCATTTTTAGGTTAAATACCAAGTTGTTAGGTTAGACTAAGTAGATTTAGTTCTCTTCGCACAAATAATAAATTTGTAGTGTATTTATGCTAATAGAACCAAACCTAACAACGTAGGCATTCCTCGTCTGACGTCAGAACGCAAGGTTGCAGAAGTGTTATGCGATAAGGGAGGCCCGTTTATGCCAAATCCCGTGAGATAACGCACAGATCCGCGGAAAGCAGATGGTCACTGTTGAGTTTGTCACTTGAGAGACAACATTAGAGAAAAGAAGAAGAAGAAAGAGAAATAACAATGTTCCATACCCCTAACTACCGAATCAAAATGCGACAATACGAAAGAAATAGTTCCACAGATAAAAGATCACCATTTAGTTTAAAATAACACGCATTTTAGAAACGTGAATGTCCAGCACACTTCCACGAAGTCCGCTAAACTTCTCTTTAATCAAAAACACCAAATATCGATATTAACATGACAAAACCAAATTGCGATGTCAGAGATATCTCTTGAGCACCTTTGCAGACTTTCATTACGGCTTGATTAAATAACCGAATATGACAGCCTGCGCCATCTAGTATTCATCATTTAATGATATGACTACATATGACCTTTCGTCATAATATCATTTATGTGATCCATACGTGTCATCAATCTGTATTATAGTTTATAACAATAATAATTTTGTAATTACACCTAACCGATTTTTCAGGAAGGGAGTAATCTGACCTCTTTGGGAGGTCTCGTTCTTTGGGTCACCCTAATCTTAAGGAGATTTTCAATTGCTTATCTTAACAATGTTAGTCTGATTATTGTAACTTCATGTTCCTTTTTAAAGGAACCTATTAAGTATAGGAACATGAAATTAAATTTATAGAAATACTGAAAGTAAACACTTGAAAATTAGCAAACTCTAAGAAATGTAATGCAATACAAGACTATATGTCTGCCGGTAATATCAGCTGAATTCTCTCATTAAGTAAATCTGTAGGTTTAGCCACTTTTCTAATGGGCATTACTTCATAAAATAGAATATTGTCCCTGGTCAATTGATAGTAAATATCATGGGCTATATATCATTTTAAAAGTTAGAGTTATAGCATTTAGATGTAATAAACATCTAAAAATTAACATTTTTTATGTATTTTACACATTGAAATTTCATTAAGGGAGTTACTGCAGTGCTTTTTACTGATTTCCAAATTTACATTACACAACTTCGTGTAAGGTAGTCTCTCAAATGAGCAAACATTCTCAGTAAAACCATTACATTTAAACAGATAGATATATCAATTAGTTACAGTATACGTAGCTGCAATGGTGTAAGTATTACAAACTTTCATGGTCGTATTTTTAACATTTTTGCATGTACAGAGATTTAGATTACCTGGAAATCTACAATAAACTGAATTAGCACTGACTAAAATATATTTTTTTAAATATTAATTTTCAAATTGCATTAACGTGCAATTGGGACTTCAGTGATCCATTGTGAGACAAATCGTGAAAATAAATATTTGTCCACCTTTATTTACATTCATACCTAACAGGAAGGTTGCAGTAGCATTGGCAACTACGCTCACAAGCAGTGGCCGAATTGGAAATAAATTACTGCCGGTATGCTCGTATGCACAGACTTGTAACTTGATACAATCCTTTTATTTTTTTCTTTGTTTCTTGTGATTTCTTAAATAATACATCCATTCTCATTCTCTCTCTTTGGTTACCACAACACTGCAGAAGTTCCTCAGACAAGCTGTGCAATATGAGTCCCGGACGTGTCATGTTTTAGTAAATAGGTAATAATAAACAAATAAATAAATACACTAATTAGTAAGTTTACTAAGTAAATGTTTACAAATTTACTGCCAGTATGCTTTTTGACATGTTCATTTACTACCGGTATGCCATACCGGTCAAATTCGATCACTGCACAAGGAAAATAAATGTAAACCGATATATATAGGAGCTCTGTATGATTTAAATACTGAAAAAAACATAGTTCTAATAACCTTGTGATTTAGCAATCGAGGCTGTGCTAGGGAAAGGTATTACTGCTCGTCGATTTGTAGAGGAGCTCTGTCCCATTTATAAACTGGAAAACATATTTTCACTATCTGAGTACGATTATAATAAACAGTATCATATTGTTCTGTGGGGGGAGGGGGCGAGAGAGTAGGGTTTCTCAAATGATACGAAATTTCTTACATTTTTAAACGCTGATATAATTTTCATTATTTCAATGGTAAATCATATTTTTTTTATTTTGGAGGACACATTAAGGGCACGTTAGGAGCACTATACCCAGTTTTCGTAGAGTATTAGCGTCTTTAATACGTTATCTGGCAGAAAAGAAGCGTTCCTGTCTATATCCGTGGCGGAATGGTTAGTACAGCGTGTCACGACACCAAGGTTTGGATCCCGGCCTGGGCATGGATGTTCCTTTCGAATGTCCTTTCATGAATATCATCAGTCATCCTCGCGATTAACCAAAACCGGCAGAAGAGCGACGTTAAATAACAAAAGTGCAAATATAGTTACGGTTCCCATAAAAATAAACGTTAGATTCATAACTTATAATAAAACACACTTAGACCTAAACCTTATAGTGAAATCACACTTACTTCCGGCGGGGGACCCGCCTCTCTGGCAGTAACCTTCTGTTGCCGCGTTTACCTACGAAGGAACTCGCGGTCAAAAAGTCAATTACACGTACCGCTTCAGCAAGATGCGACAACATTACAAAGCCCTCCTTAGTCCAGTCTGATAAACGAACTCTAACTCAGGATATGGACAGTGTTTTATGCCCAGAACCTCCGTGGTGGCCATCTTGGATTTCCGACGCCATGTACCTTCTCTTGACACATTGTCCAGCAAAACGCCTAGTATTATATGATTGCATGCCTAAAAATGAAGGCATCCTCCATACACATGTCTTCCCTTCATTCAAAAACCCAACGAACCTACAAATGGTCAAAATTACTTCTGAAGGAGATAAGGAGACATGGTCGATTTTCTTAGTTAATGTTTTTTATGTATAACTTCACACAGGCCATGCGCCACAATAGTAGGCATCAACAAAGTATCACAGGCAGTAATTTTTTGCCCTTTATATACCGGAATGTCAAGTAAAGTGTAAAATATTGCTTAGAATCCTTGCAGAAAAGGGTACGGAATTCTTTCACTGAATATATCTCCATAACAGTGCAAGATATGAAAAAAACTGTAAGAATATTTCGGTTCGTTTTCAATTCTGAATAAAATATGTCTGTTTGCAAAATTGTCAAAAACCAATATTAAAGGAGTTATGATCGATTTATTTTGTTGGTGCGTGAAGCGGCTTCCATCTTGAATTCATGGGCCCCTAGAAAACTTGGGCCAGGTATGCAAGATGTCTACCCAAGATTTTTTCCTTTTTTTAGGCATGCCCTAACAGGATCAAAAGAGAAAAGTCGTCCACCTCAAAATTTCTGCGGGTTTTATGGCCAGGGACTGGATCACCTCCCTTTAACAGTCAGCAGGAAAAGAGGATTTTGTCAAAATAACCATTCTGCTCTGTGATTGCAAATCGGTTCCCAGATCGGCGGCATTATAGGTTAGAAGTTACTGAAATAATTTATATTTTTCTACTGTTAAAATTTAACAGTATATGCTTGTTAATAAAATGCATAGATGGCCAGGGGCAGCTTAAGGGCCGGTAACTGCGAGGGAAGCCGTTCTTGGGGCTCCAAACTCAAACGTCCCCAATGATTAGCGCGAAAACCTTATTTCAGATTACATAATGGTGGCTATTTGATTGTTTGAATTTATTTTTTTAAGTCCACTTTATGCACAGAAAGGTCAATCGAGACTAGACCTACAGTTTAAATTGATTGATTGATTGATTGAGTTAGTTTATTTTACTTCACGTTTTGTGCCTCTTGGATAATTTGCGAAGATGGGGATGAGTGATGAAATTCATGAATGGACATTCACAAACAATCAAGCCCGAGCAGGATTCGAACCCGGGACCCTTGGCGTCGCAGCGCGATGTGCTAACCGCTCGGCCACAGGGTCCGGCCAGACATACAGTTTAAACTAGGATCCGAACAACTATGTGACTCCATCACGTGCGTGACAATTTGTTTTAAAAATTGTTTGTTAACAAGATTTAATTGAAGCTACTGCTGTATAATATAATAAGTATTTTCCAAAATCATGCAGCAATTTAAATTAAGAGATTATTGTTATTTTGATGTCATTATCGATGTATTAGATAAACACATAAACAAAAATATTAACCCGTGGCACAACAGCCCTTGAGGGCAAGAGCCTACCTACCGACTGCCGGCCTCACTACCGCCTGCCTCAGCACGATCATCCAACCAGTTAAGGGGCGATGTGTGGTCAGCACGACGAAACCCTAGTCGTTAGTGTACGTTTCCGTGATCGGGTTACGCTACTCAGTCGTAGCTCCCCAATTCCTTCACGATGTTGGGTGGCCAGCGGTCTCATACACAGGTCGAAATCTGAGGAGGAAAGTTGTTGCTCTTCCCTCAAGGGACTTGAGCCTACGCACTAACCTGAGGTCAAAGTATGACCTGTTAGACCGCACGGCGAAGGTGCGGGACAAATACGCACATACCTACAATAAATATGTTCTTTAACAGTAGAAATTAAAGTATTTTTAAAATAGGGATATTAATTTTCGTCATTAAAACCGTAAATATACAACACGGTCATATTTTTTTTATTAGAGGAAGGTGGACAATAGGAGGACCAGGATATAAACATTAAGGGAGTGGGGGTGGGAAGTTGGGTGTGGGCGCAAACATCCACCTCGCCCATGAGAAAATATTATCTTGAGTAGCCCCAGAAGATGGCGCTGGTTACAGTTTGGAATATTCAGCACATGCATACTATAGAACTGAGGCACATCGGACAAAAACTTTCTAATTTAGTTTTCAATATTTTAACTTGCATAACGATAGATAATTGTTATGAATTCAAATTGTATGTATTATAAATACTACACTTTTAGAAATTGAAGCATTACAATTATATTACTTAATTTCTTTATTTTGCTTCGTGTCCAAGTTCATTTCAGTGGCTCGTTAACAAATAGTGGGTGAACAAAACTTACAATCCTAATCTCGAGTTTTCCTTGATATCCAATTCAAAGTGACTGACAATCTAGTAAAAATACGTGCTTATCATAAATTAACGACGAGATCCTTTCGTTTAGAACTTGACCTAATTCCAGCATCGCATCTTGCATTGTGCTCAAACGTTATTGTTGCACACACAAATGCACTATCGGGATGAGATGTTTACATTATCGTTACAAAACAACTGTCTCACAAGGAAACCTATTTATGTCGCAACCTTTCCTCTTTTCTTTCCTTTTTCCAGCAGGATAAATAACACGTTTGGCTGAGGTGTGGAAGCATGACCTTTAAAAGTCTCTAGTTAAGGAGGACGTCACGTGATCCTCGACCGCTAGTGCTGTGAATTGTGTATAAATATCTGCCGGTCATAGGAGAGGATAGCACATATTACACAGCATCTGGCAGGGATCAACATGCGTTTCGTAAGTTAATTCTGGTTATTCATCTTATGTCTAATAAGGATTTCAGTGTCCAGTAGTGTTGGGATATATCATCCAGACGATATATCGCGATATTGAAAAACATATCGTTCAGGCGATATCAACTAGACGATATATCGTCACGATATATATGTCGTGTCAGCGATATATTGTCAGGATATTTGGCAATATATATCATGCAGAAGATATATCGCCGATATCACGACACGGAAAAAATATCGTGTGGTATCGTCTGTGACGATATTTTCTTGACGCGATATCAAATTTCCGCTATCGTCCATCACTAGGTCTTGAATGTCGAACATGAAAATTATCGTTTTTCTTTTCGTTAGGAAGCTTGTAGCTTGATCCACATTGAGAAATTATAGGTTCAATACACACAATTAATATCTTCCACCTTTGAGAAGGTTTAGAAAAATGAGCACCTTCTAGTGGCATAAAACGTACCTCTACTTATCCTAGCATGCGGGAACAGGGATCCTGGGTTCGATTCCAGGATAAGGCATACCTAACTGTTGCACTGTAGAGATACGGTACAAGTAAAGTTTCCCGTGCATACAACACCATGCCATGAAGAGGGTGTGATGGTAGGGTCTCCAGACATTGTCGATCTCGGCCAGTTTTGAAGGTGATGTGATCATGACAACGTTACGGCCGCCTTTACCCCCCTACGGTTGCTGCCAGGTACCCATTGATTTGAGGCTGGGAGAGCTCCAGAGCTGCTTTATGCGAAGACAAAATTCCAACCTTAGATCACGACCTTAGGGCTTTGCTAAGTTACTTTCATTAATGCTGCACAGCCCGGGAGTCTGTCATTTTTTGTCCTCGCGATATGAACCCAACATCAAAGTTATGCTTTAATCCCTGTGGATCAAACCCAGGTCCGCTAGCATCAGAATCTTGAGCGCTGTACTTACGTATTTACAGCCATATTAAAAAGTTGTGATTGTACAGATTCTTTAAAATTGTGAGGCAAAGGTCAAATCACGATAATAATGTGACGCATTACTGGCCACTTCAGCAACTTGCTTCAGAGATATTTCGAGTAAGCAAATTTTCTCGTGGTGTTGTACTATTGGCTGGAAAAATATCTTCCCATTATTAGAAATATTGTCGTAATATAATAATAATAATAATCCGTGGCGCAACAGCCCTTCAGGGCCATGGCCTACCCACTAACTGCCGGCCTCAATCCTACATGCCTTAGCAGAGACGAACGATCATCCAATCAGTTGCAAGGTGACGTGTGGTCAGCACGACGAACTACCAGTCATTATTGCATGACCGGTTTACGCTACTCATTCGTAGCCCTCACGACGGTGGGTTGCTATCGGTCCAATACACAGGGCGAAATCTCAGGAGAAAAGTTGTTACGGTTCCCCACATGAGACTCGAACCAGTGCGCGTCTCATAGCATGACGTCGTGGACTACACGGTCACCGTGGGGGACATAATTTGCCAATCTATTGGAAATATTTGATTATGGTTCTATAGCATAAACGAATGACGTATCAACTTTTGCGATACAAGTAATAACTACATTGTGCTTTAAGCTAACTCTCCTGATCAAGAAATCCGATAAGTGAATTGACTAATTAATATTTTAAAGTATTAATAATTAAGATTTTTCGAAGAAAATCCATCTACTTTATGCATAGATGCTAATTGAATTTGTATATACAATTTGAAAGGGAATCTGCACAAATATAGATGTACTTCCACCGGGAATTGAACTTGGGATTGTTTGGTTTCGGTTAACCTATTTGGAAATTGGGAAATGAATGAGTATTATGATTGATTGATTTGCTTTATTTTACTTCGCTTTTCTAACACCTCTTGGCTAATTGCGAAGATGGGGATGACTGATGGTATGATGAAATTGATGAATGGATTCTCACAAACATCCATGCGCAGGTCTGGATTCGAACCCGTGACTCATGGCGTGGTAGCGTGAGAGTATTATGAAACAGTAGTGAGATTATCTAATATACCCGGTGGAGGCACGTAGAAGTTCGGGTCCCACTTTAAACTGTACATCCAGTCCCGATTAGCCTGTCTGTGCAAAAGATGGACTTTAAATAATAACTTATTCAAGTATATATCATTCAGAACCAATTAAGCTTGATTTTATCATGTTGCACTTATTTTAAACGGTTTTTTCTTCCTTACAAAGCCCTCCAAAGCACAGATAAAGTGAGGCAATTAGTAGAGGAAGGGTACCAAATACGGGCCCCGTCCTTAAAGCGGGCCCCCCTGCATTTCTGCTCTGTATTGTGCTGTAGCCTAGCGGAAATACATGGAGCTGGTACTTTACGTTATTGTCGCATGCAGTGCTTGCGCCCTTGTTGATTACTGCATCTGTTGTTCTCCAATCAGCTCGTGAGTGATTTTGGCCAAGTAGAAAGTTTTATTACTCCCACGTTCAATTGCTGTACTTCGGTCATTTGAGAGACAAATGCGTCAATTCTTCTATATACTTAATCCTAAGTATAGGAGCTATCTTTCTATGCAATTTGTAGGTAATGGATGGAAATGCGTGAGAAATATTTATCATGAACAAATAACCCCTAGTGGTCCTAATTTGGGCCCCCACGTCGTTCCTAAATTGGGCCCCTTGTGTTGTGCAACAAGCACAGAATGCGTTTTTGCCCACATTCTAATCATGGAATTCTGGTACAGGTTCCTAGAGAATAGATATGACGAGAACAGGGAAGAAACTAAGAATGTGGAATCAAGATAAGAGGGCCATATACATTCTATACGAAAGAAAACGATGATCTTGAAGAAAGCTTGTAATACTGTAGCTATGTTTAACATTTCAGAAAACGTTTTATTTTATTCCACAGCCTTTCATGGATCGTATTTAAACTTATATCATTATAATTTATGCTGTTGCTGCTTTTAATTGTACTAAATATAGGGGGGCCCACATTAGGAACGGTTTCTTTTCCAATCTTCAAAATTGCATCTCTTCGAAAAAAATTGGTTTTCATAATGAAGCCATTTTTTCTCGCTATGGGAGGAGACATACTGACACTATTTCAGGCTTTAGTACAGTATATTTTGGCTTCCTTGATATGCACCAAAAACAAAATGGCTGCCCACATTTGGTACACTTTCTCTACCACAATATAGTGTGATACGTTCACGGTAATTATGACTCTTTAGGGTATGGAGATCATGCAGATCACACATAAGAAACAACAACTTTCCTTTCAACGTTATCATCTTGCGTCTGTTAGATTACTTGAGGATCAATTGAGGATTTCATATACTCCCTCAAAAAATTTGGGTAGGGTAGCACAATGTTCTCCTGTATCGCCCGCCACTGTAGGTTGTGATAGGTCAGTTCTGCCAACCCTGAAGGCACTCGACTCCAACACGCAAGAGCTTTTTTTTCCTCTCCTTAGCAGACTAACATCCGACACAACAAGTCTTCTCCAACAATAAGCTGGTTTAGTGAATCCCATTGGCTAATGGGACTGAACTGCGTGAACTCCTGACGCAACAACCACTACAACATTTTGAAAGTGACCTTTATGCGAAGTCGAAGTGACCTGCATCTTTTTAAGGGTCAGGCAGACGTCTCTTCGCTTTCACTTCTACGAGTATTCGTTGCTGCATTCCAGGAGGCAAAAAGATCTCTGTAACCTGGTGAGAACATCTATCATTGTCACCTAAGGTGCAAAAATAATCTAGGAATCAGGAACTGAAGTACAAGAATACCGTTGTAAGAGAATCACGACCAACCAAACCTCGAGAGGGCTAAAATAAACACGGTAAGGGGGGTTAAATTTATGTATGTTAATACCATGAATCTACATAATGCACTGTTTCTCTTCCCTAAGGTCTTAAAGGTCCAAGAATTTTAAATAACTTCAATTCCGGTCCACAGAATTTCAGCAAGAAATGAGTTCTGAACCGTAAAGAACCTTTTCATCCGCAAAGTAGTTCAGATCGGTTCAGGAACTTTTTTTTCCGGATCGATTTAAATACGCTCCAGGAACCTTGTTTTAATGAAACAATACGCAGCTTGCACCGAATTTAAATTGTGCTAGAAATAAGGTCCCTGGTCCTTTAGCAACCCTGATAAGAGCCGACCTCTGTGCTGGAGTAGTTAGCACAGCTGGCTACGACGCCAGGGGTTCCCAGTTCGAATCCCGGCCTGGACATGGGTGTTTTTTGTGGCTGTCTCTTCATCAATTTCATCATATCATCACTCATCCTAACATTCGCGATTAGCAAAAAAGTGGCACAAAAGTGAAGTGAAGTAAAGAAAATCAATCAACTATGATTTCGTTGTCCGTGTCGGTGTGGTCCAAATTGGTGATCGTTTCCCGATGACAAAACACGACTCTTTTACGTTAAATTTTATAAAAGTAAATGACCAAGCAAATAGGGACATCCCTGATGGCGTTGAGGTAACGCCGTTGCCGTTTACTCAAGAGACCCCAGGTTCGATACTCGGTTCGGATCTCACTCTAAATTGTATGCCCAGTCCCGATTAGCCTATCTGTGCATAAAGTGTGCCTGAAACAAACAAAAAGTCACTAGCACCGGCAAAGCACTTTTTTCTACTTCTATTAAAATGCTATGTTTTGCATCTTCCTACAGCTCTAGACTGTTCTTACGGCGGGCGGCCTACATGCTGGTAACGGAAGTGAGGAGCAGGAAAGAGGCCGCAAACCAACCAGACAAAAGCGGTGGCTCCGAGAGTTACGACGACGTGGGAGATGCTGTTGCGCGCACCTCGTTCTGCAAGCTGCTGTGTTGCTCATCGCGCTGGATTGGTCGCTTCCCAGCTCCCTTTACCAGCATTCACGTCGCCTGCCGTAAAATCAGACAAGAGATAATATACAACCCCACCCACAATAGAGTCCAAACAATAGTGATTGAGAAACAGAAATCACAGAAAACAAAATCACACGAACAGGCATAACAATAGATTCATTCATTGTTGTTGGTTAGAGTGAGGTCATTCCAGTAACATTTCTGGCCTTTATGGATTGGTAGCTTGGAATCGAGTCTCAACACCCTAAGCTTCCAATCAACAAGTGAGTCGCTGACGTCATCTCAATCCAGCACCTATAACTAACACTGTTTCTCACGCTCTACACTGTCTGTAGGCTCGCTAGTTAGACCTGCACGGTCAACGATGTGTTTTATACATCGTATATTGATACACTTGTAGGTTTAATTGTATCTTCTGCAATACGCTGTATGAAGAAACAAAATGCCGGAGTACTAAACGAGGTGAGTGTATGGTCTGGTGGGTGTGATACGATAATAATCTGACTTTTTCTTTATAGATACATATTATTAGTAATTTATAAGTAAAGCGGTTGATATACATATCTCTCTCTATGAAATCCATAACGGATATCGTTAATTTGTAAATACAGACAATAAAGCTTCTTTAATATTATTTCCAGATTAGGTAACTCTAGAATAATATTTCTATTAGTGTCCTTTCTTTATGCATTTTTATTTTAATTTAGAATGTCTACATTTTACATAAAGAAATTAGAATCTCTTGGAATTGGAGATTCAAGTTGATCTTGTTTGATCGTCAACAGATGACTCTACAATCGGAATTTGAATAAGTTATATTAGAATTGTAGGACTAGTCAAATAATCACAGGCTAATACATATATTTTTTTCTAAAAGCACAGCGTATTTATAATCTACTAGGGTCATTAACCTTGTAAAGGGACTCTATTGCTCTAATTGTATATATTTAAATTCTACATTAAAAAAGTTCAGAAACCTGAATGTTAAGAAACATTTGCATCGTTAGATACAAACGGGTGACTATCGATTCTTGGGTTTTGCTTCTTGCTGAACTAAAAAAAATGTCATTTTTCCAAATGACCGTTGGAGCATTTGACGAGTTAAAAGTTCTAAAAAATCGAGTTATTTTTAACGTTATAGCTAGCTACCTTCAGAATCGGATAGGTTAAATATTATCATTGCGTTATCGTCGAAAGTTCGAAGCAGATAATTTGATAGATCAAACAGCTTACGAAACCTTGTATAGCTACTAAAAGACTTGTCAAACTCTATTTTATTGAAATAAAAATTATCGTCTTTTGTTAATTAGCACCCATGAAGAATATTGTAGTTACACAAAAATCACATGTGTAGTTGTGAGAATTTGAATATATTACTCCAAATTGCTATTTGGACGGTTTAAGTAGTTTGAAAGAATACAATTAATTACAAAAGTACTATAATTTACAATAGTGTACCTAATTATATTCCTGATTAATTAATAATATTTAAATTAATTAAAGTTTGTCTTGTATTTTCGGCTTTTATATCATGTGGTAGATGGTTGAATATTTAAATGTAATCTGTTCTGTCATATATGAAATGATCAATTTAATAACTTCGTGTAGGTATTATGGTGAAGTACCCTGCACTAACTAACTAACTAACTCTCTAGCATTCCTAAACTCGAAGGTATATGGCTTCAGCAACACTAACCTTCCATCTGCCTCTATCCTGAGTAAGATCAATCCAATCTTTTCCATCCTTACCGATTTCCATTCGGCCTATCTCAACGTTGTCCCTCCATCTTCGTCTTGACCTTCCTACAGTTCTCTTACCACCAGGTTTCCCAACAAGAATCCCGTAAACTCTTCTTTCCTCTCCCATTCGTGTCACATGGCCTGCCCACCTAAGTCTTCTTGATATTATTATTCTAATAATATCTGGACATGAATACAAATTATGCAGTTCTAAATTGAGGACTAAAAGTGGTAAACGTTGTAAGTGCCAAAAGTGAAAGTGTTGGGAAAAGGTATCGTTCAGCACATCAGCCCGTAAGAACGTGCACACTAGTGACTTGAACTGCTTAGAAGGATACCAGCCACATTTCACGTTTACCACATTATAAAGCATGGCACATTTCACAGTTGAACGTGGAAAACGGTGTTTGAATTATTCTGACACTTACAGCGTTTACCAATTTTAGTCTTCAATTACGTAACCTTCACTACTCATCACCTGTCTCCTGATCGCTTTTTGGTTCAAAATATTTTTCTAAGAATTTTATTTTCAAATAATCTTAATTCATGTTTCCTCTTTCAATGTAAGGGACCACTTTTCACATCCATAAAATACCACAGACAAAGTAACTGTTATGTATATTTTATCTTTTTGTTTCTTAGATATTATAGGAGAAGATGAAAGTTCATGAAGAGAAAAGTTACACACATTTCCTCAATTAAGTCTGCTTCTCATTTCCTCTTTAATATCATTTTCATTTTAACAGGAGACTAAATTTTATGTTGAAGTATGTCAAGCAGTGGCCTTTCCGCAGTTATTAATTTTCATTTATTGGCTTCATTCTGTCCTAAAGCAGAATTCTGTGTGCCCTTCCTTACTTGAGATAAATACTTAGCAACTGGTATGCCATGTTAGCGCATTTGTTAAATTACTATCTGTTTCAGTTGAAAACAATTAGGATACAAAGCAAACAATTAAATACGATCTTGAAAGCTAGTCTAGCTAGTGAGCCTACCAACAGTGTAGAGCATGAGCAACGGCATTAGCAATTTGTTCTGGGATTAGATGACGTCATCGGCTCGCTTGTTGATTGGAGGATTGGGAAGTACGGCTCGTTCCCAACCTCCATATGCATAACAACCAGAGGAGTTACGAAAATAATGTCAGTCTAACACCTAAACTCACAAACCAGCACATCTAGATGAATTCCAGTGTAGAGTATGTTAGAAGTGGTACAGAGTGATAACTGGAAGAAATGAGACATAAGCACGCATGTGACTGGTGGAAGCACATGGTGGTTCAGATTCCAATTTAAACTGTAGGTCCAGTTACGATTAGACTTACTGTGCACAAAGTAGACTTAAACCACCAACTCAAACAGTCAAAAAACAAACAACAGCATGCGACTGGATATACAGAGTGTCCACATGAAACTTTAATGATTTCAAGTTACAAATGTGAGGAAACTATTCGACATAGAGCCTTGCGGTTTGCGCCTTCGTGTGAATCAACCCAAAGAGTTATTTTTTGTTCACTTCTACGTGGACTCCTTTCGTAACCCTTAAAATGTCTAGCCGATATTCGGTCTCGAATCGCTGTCGACCTGACTGTTGATAAAAATTCCCAGTAGCTAGTAACTTGTCATACCAAGCCTTAATTGTCTTTTTGTCTGGTATCTTCCGTTCAAACGCACGTCTAAAATGTCTTTGGACTGAAATTGGCGATTTCCTTTCGGCATAGCACACCACACACTTCGCTCTCTCTTGTGCTGTTCTCGTTGTTGCTTATTACTCAGCACCTAAAAAGCCTTTTCAGTTGCATTGCATGATTACGCAAACCACGACACCCTATATCGAATAGTTTCCTCACAATTGTAATTTGAAAATCAGGGAGGTTTCATGTAGACACCCTGTACATTTGTAGGTATGAATGTATGACAAATGCATTTCAGCACGGTTACACATGAATAATGTCCCATGTGTATTGAAACACTCAATTATTGTCTTTCAGATAATACTGCTGGGTTTTGTGGCGGTAGCATCCGCTGGACACTTTCGAATCCGCAGACAATCCGACAAGGATGCACCCATTTTGTCGCAGTCCAGTGAAGTGAATCATGATGGAGTATACAATTACAGGTAAAATGATTGTATTTCATCTTTGCCATCTTTCTCAAATGTGAAGATACTCTTTGACCGTTTCTTACTCAATAAGAGGTTAGGGTGGGTGAGAAGTAATTCAACACTGAAAATTTGCTGTAGTTTTAGTAATATTTAAGCAATCTCAATGACATTTTCTGTACATATACATTATGGAATAGGATTACATATGTGCATACCAATTTTACAATATGCTAGCCTATTGGGTCGTAGGTCCATATTTTCTGCATGGCACCCTTAATGACTGCTGCCTGACAATGTTGCAAGGGTATGTTTGACCCATCGTATCTCGCTGGGAAACATTGAAGAGCTTGTTTTCTTGCAAGACGGCGCACCGCCACGCTTTGCACTTACCGTATGGGCCTGGTTGGACCACAATTTTCCAGGACGTCGGCTGGGACGACGAGGACCTCATGAATGGCCTACCAAAAGTCCAGACCTAACGCCCTGTGACTTTTTCTTGTGGGGACTGGGCAAAGGAGGAAGCGTTCAGGACAAAACCCCATACTGTGGAACAATTGGAGACACGGATTCGGGATGTTATCACAAACGTCCTGAAGGAATTACTACAGAAGACAGTGAATTCCATTCCGTTCGTTGGAGGAAGCTGGTGGATGCCGCCGGTGCCTACATTGAATACAGATTATGCAATCCTATTTCATAATCTATATGTACAGAAAATTTCATTGAGATTTCTTAAATATCACAAAAAAAACAGCAAATTTCCAATGCCTAGTTTCTTTTCACTCACTCTGTAGATTAAGCGTGCAGAAGGAACCGGTTGCAAATTATAGGAACGAAGAAGGTGGTTGAATATTGTATCGAATCTCTCGAATCTCAGAGTAGTTCTGACATCAATGGAGGTGGTTGAGCTGTAAAAAGATTTAATTTGGTTCAGTAATGAGGATAACTTTGCACGGTTTCTCCCAAATGACAACAGACGACCAACAGGTCTCGCAATCAAGGTGTCGTGGGTTCGATCCCCATTGGGGGCACTATCGCAATGCTTTGGATTCCACTTTCCCATTTCTTAGCATCAGTATCTGGCTACTCATTATCATTGGACCAACAAATATTAATTCACAATCACTACTTTTTAATTGTAGGAATACGAGTATTCTTATTTCTGGGCTAGGCATCAGCTGTATATATATTGAGAATCCAAACCTTGATAACGAATCGGTGTTTGGTATTGTTCCTTTCCATTCAACATATTATCAGCTGTCACAAAGATATGAAACCTGAATATAAAGCATGTAAAATATTACTGCATTTTTTTGTATAAAGATTTAACATAAACTACCACCTTTCATAGAAACTTGTTTTAAATAAGAATGTATTCTTTCTGTAAAAAATATTGTCAATTACCATTTTTTATATATTTCGTTCATGAGTAAAACCAAGAGAGTAAATGACTCAATATGTTACTGAGGAAACTTAAGTTTGTCCTTATTACAAAAACTTGCAAGATTGCTCCCTCTATTAATGTTTAATTAAGTTTCTTGAAACAGCGTGATTCGCTGTTGTCTTAACCCCAGCTTACCCGAGGGGGCGAAGGGGGGATTACAGGCTCACCACCTTTCTTTGTCGATTTTTCAACTGTGATTTTTTTTTGTAATTATTTGAAAATTAATTACATCGTTCCCCAATATTTCTGCATTACTTTTGTTCATAAATGTAATGTAAATAATAGGCAAAATGCTCAACGAGGGTCTTTCAGGCGACATCTTTGATGCGTGTTAGTCGAGACACTCATGCCAGTGACAATGGTAATGATGGTAATTTTTATAGTTATTACAATCAATAAACAACTGCTCTCTTTAAAAAAAAAAGCATTAATGACAAATTATTACTGTTTTCGTGATTTTGAGGTGAATATATGTGACACTCAAGCAATAATTGGTTATTATTTTTTATAAATGATGGCAATTGTTGTAATTATAACAATTTATAAATAAATGCACATATATATAATAAAGAAGGAAGCAGTCATTAAATAACAAAATAGTTTCTTTAATTTTAGTGAATAAATAAAAGTGTGGGCGTGTGAGGCCCCCTTCAGGTAACTAAGTTTCTCGTACAGTAAACTAGGGTTAACTTAACTTTTTCTTTAATCAGGTACGAAACCGGAAACGGGATCAAAGCTGAAGAATCAGGATCTCCAGATAACCCTGGAGCTGAAGATTCAGGAGTCCAATCGCAAGGATCATACTCGTATCCTAGTCCAGACGGTGGAGAAATCCGGGTGACGTGGGTGTCCGGAAGGGACGGATTCCAGCCACAGGGGGACCACATCCCCCAGGTCCCTCCGGCAATTGCCAGAGCTTTGGAGTACCTGAGGTCATTGCCACCAGAGAAGGCATAAGATCTTCAAATAAACGGACGAGCAATGAATTGCTTCTGCATAGATTGACTCCCCAACATGAAACTCATTTGGGAAAATACTTTGTACATTTTTGTGAAAAATAAATCAAATTTGCAAATGTTAGTTCAAATTTTCTCTCTTGAAGCCCAATGCCTTATCTGCCATTGAAAAGGCACTGTTTTAAATTTCGATAAAAGAGCCTTGCATGAGTTAACATTGTTCAACAGAATCCCGAGTTTCTAAGATTTAAAGAAATTGATGCAGGAAATTCGAGATGGCGACTGGTTACGTCAAACATATCTACATCGGGCAAACAGGTGAGTGGAAAATATTTAGTGTGCAAAGATTAGTTAAAATGCGTTTCTTTGAGAGCTTATTGTATCATGAAGAGACTTCAATAAGAAAAACGTTGTAAAATAAAGTTCTTAGTCTTCATATTGTCTACTCGCTGTTACAATGTTCGAAAATGTACTTTTGTAATTGCAACTTAATTACCGTGAGAAGTACAATTTAACATTCAGTAGTGGAACTTTGTTTACAGGTTCACAGAAATTTCGTTCCATGTAAAACATGTATCAAGTAACTACCGTTAATCATTATTGTAATAATATCAAAAATGCTTCTCCCTGTGAGGAAGAAACTAATGTTGAAAATAAATTGAACGTGTCATAATTAATCCCAATATTCAAGAGGTCAAAGATGTCCTTACAGCAATTATAATTTCCATCCGTTCCAATTTTACAAAAAATTTAAAAAAAACAGCAGGCAGCTCAATTGTATTGATCTTCATTAACAACTCTACCTTAACTAGACTACTCTCTGGCGTTCCTAAACCCGAAGATTTATTGCAGCAACAAGACCTGCCCCTATTCCGGGCAAACTTAATCTACTCTTGACCATCCTCACCAATTTCCTTTACATCCATCTTTATATTAGCCTTCCCACAGGTCTCTTACCATCATGTTACCCAACAAGAACCATGTAAACCTCTTTCTCCTGTTCCATGAATGCTACATGACCTGCAAACCGAAGGCTTCTTGATTTTAATATTGTAATGGAATGAATATGGATTATGCATTTCAGTCAGTAGCGGCGATTCGATGCCAAAACTGAGGTAGTGGGGGTTCGGGTGGAGGGGGGCAAGGACCATAGTGCAGGGGCAAAAAGTGGCAAAGTGAGTGGCGACTGCCCCCCCCCCCCACTCGCTCCCCTATTCGCCGCAGTAAGTTTATTTTTGTTTCGTTCCAATATATTTCTTAAGATTTATGTTCCAAAAACTCTTCACTTATGTTCCTCTTTTAGACTGAGGGACTACGTTTCATAAATCACAAACATGATTACTGTCTTGCAAATGTAAATCTCAGGCCTCCCCGATGGTGCAGTGGTAGCGTCGTCGAATTGTAATGAAGGGGTCCCGGGTTCGATACCCCGGTGGAGGCACATAGTGGTTTGGATCCCACTTTAAACTGTAGGTCCAGTCCCGATTAGCCTTACTGTGCATAAAGTGGACTTAAAGAACCAATCCAATGCATAAGTAAATCATTGGATTCTTTTATATTAGTCGAGAGGATAAAAGTTTATGAATCGGAAAGTAAAATGCAATAGGTATCTGAATTAAATTTGTTCTTAATATCTTCTTTAACATATTTTTCATTTGTTAATATTACTGAAGTTTGAATTATGAAACTGATTCAAATAAATTGTTAGCTACAATAATGTTTTGATTATTATCACATTATTATACACTTGGTTTACTTCTGTAAATATGTAAAGTATTTGTCGGCGTATCAGACGCACTTTTCACCTTTAAAAATAGGCCTGAAAAGCAGGGTGCATGAATATGTTAAAGCTTCATGGGATGCTGTGAAAACGTAGAGAGTGGTTAAATCAATTAAGAATTGTAGCATTAGTAATGCACTGGATGGTACAGAGGACAATTTGTTGCAAGAGGACTCGGATTCTGATTTAGAAGAAGGTTCAAGTGACTCTTCATTTAGGTTTGAAGGTGAATGTCTGGGTTTTGACAAAGAAGATCAAAATGTATTCTTTCCTAGTTAGATTAGGTAAGTTTTTTGTTGAAATTAGACCTACATGTTACTTTATAATTTGAAATACTGTAAATTAATTATAATGTTCCTAACCTAACAGACCGATCTTCGTGGCGGAGTGGTTAGCACAGGTTCAAATCCAGGCCTGGACACAGGCATTCTTTGTGAGTGTCCCTTCATCACTCATGCTCATCTTCGCGAAAAGCTGAGTACAATATACCGACTAAAGGATCGGGCTACAATATACATTTCGTGCTTAATAACAATAATAACCAATGACGGAACAGCCCTTGAGGGCCGGTGCCTACCTACCGACTGCCGGCCTTACTCTCACCTGCCGAGGTGGGAGATCATCGAACCAGTTACGGAGTGACGTGTGGTCAGCGCGACGAACCCTCGTTGTAGGTTTCCATGATAGAGTTACGCTACTCATTCGTAGCTCCCCAATTCCATCACTGTGGGTGGCCAGCGGTCGCATACATAGGCCGAAATCTCAGGAGAAAAGTTGCTACGCTTTCCCTAGGAGCTTCGAACCTGCGAATCTTCTGTAGCCCTAGCGCTGGTGAAACATTTTGTGCCTATCTGCTTTAACTTTCATCAAAATGTGAAAAATTGTCGAAGTGGTGCAATTGAAAATACTCGTACTATTCCCTACACACATATACACACATGGACGTCCACAGTATTTCTTCCATGGTCGGGCAAGCAAGGCATTTCTTTCCAGGGGGCAAAAGTCCCCTAAAATAGCGACGCCCCTCAAAAACACTGTTTCAGTCTGAAAAGACCATGTTCCTTCAACGCACTTACATATATCACTGTGACTGAAATGAAATTATGTGTGAAATATATAATTTTTAGGTGATCATTCATATTCCAGGGGGGAAGTGTCCCCTTCATGACATCTAAACACACACACACACACACAGCACTTCAATTGGCATAATATTCCGAAGGTAATCTGAGTGTTAGTGGAAAGGAATGCAAGTTTGCATTCTGTGAAATATAATTCGTAACCGACGAACTTAAATATCCCAGCAAACGTGTCGTTTTTACTTGGCACACGTTTGCTCACTAAATCAACTAACATTCCTTGACGTCACGTTCCTGGGTACAGGAGTGAAATGCCGACCCTCCACGTGTTTCTGAAGAAGGTAGCAAAACGAGACGACGCACTGCATACTTATGGGCTGCATATGTGCTCATAGTTTGTGTATTCCGCTGCTCCTTCGCCCGATAGCATTACAACTTGCAAGACACGAATCGAGCTGTTTGTCACACTCAGCAACGATGGTCTTTAACCACACGAGAAGTGAATATTAAGTAATAACGCTTTATCTGCACTTTCCCATGGTGTTGCCTGGAAAGGTCGCACAATTAGAAACAAGTAACATAAACTCATTCCCCGGGAAAACATCAACATTAGGCAATCTCAGATAGTACTATCCAACGACCTTGGTGAATAAACCTTTTCTGTTATTGGAAGACAATATATATATATTGGGATCATACTACTTTAAATGACAGCAACAAAGAAGATATATGAAAGATTTATTACTACCTATAATAATATGCCAATAATATTACCAAGAACTTTACTTTCAATTTTTTACAGGAACTTTCAACTGGATCTAACATCCTTTTTTTTACATTCAATAAATATTAAATTATTTATTTATTTGGCATTAAATCCTTACCAGAGTATTTGTTCAATTTTTACATATTTTGCAGATCTTAACTATACGTAAGCTAGATAATGAATACGTGTGTTATATCACTATCCTTACACCATCTCTATAGCTATTCATGTAATAAAATTTTAATTAATTTCAATATTTAATTAATACAATTTAATTAATTTAACAATTATTTTAATTTAAATATTTGTATTATTATTATTATTTAGACCCTTGGTTCGAAAACCCCCGATATATATTTCTAGATACGTGCTTGTATCTAGGCTAAATAGTACAGTCAACGGCAAAGATAACGGTAAGCAAATTGTCCACCGCTATTTTCATTACGTTATAATTCTACATCCTGTGTTGTTTTAAATAATGAAACTATGTTGGTTTGAAGCAGGCATTGTTCTCTGCTTATTGACGTCATTGTCAACACGTTGTTTACCACAGTGCCACATGTGTACCCCTTCGTTCTAAAAACTGTGCATTTTCGAATCTAACGGTTTCGCTGAGCTGAGAACTGAGTTGCATCTTTGTGTAATTCCAGACCACGTGTAGCTACCGTTTCTTCCGTTAAAACCAGTTTGATCTTGATTTGTTGTGTTGAATATTAGAGTTCCTGCAACATGGCGTCCTTTAGCACACATTGTGAAGATAAGTAGTGGTTTTGTGTGTTGTACAGAGGTATTTTCGTGGTTCTTGTGGAAATATATTATAGATGCTCCCGTGATTGTTGTTCATTGGTATGGTATGAAAGTAAGCATAAAAGAACTGTTAAAATTTTATTTGAATTTGATGTGAACGTACGTGTACCTTGGTATTCAATGCGCATGAACTGAGAAGTTCACTTGTCCCTGTAAAATAATAGAAATTAATAAACATGCATTCCTAATAGGAATAATATTAATTTGGTAAAAGTACTTCTATATGGGGTTGGGTGGATTGAGATAATACTTTTATTTCTAGTCGCTTTCTGCCTCTTGGGCTAATCGTGACGATGATGATGGATGATGATGATGAAATATATGACAATTGGATATTGGATATTGTAATTACTTGTTTCACATTTAAGTAAATAATTTGTACTACATAAGAATTTATCAACTTGACTATAAAATACCACTTTTATCAATTTTAACACAAAAATAATGTAATGATCAGAGGCGGCGATTATGGGGGACGTGGGGGGATGTTGCCCCCACTTTTTGCCACTTTCGTCCATGCTATATGCTAAATCTTATTTACGAAGGAAAAGTAAACTGCCCTTGTCCCCTAGATTTTTCACCAGTATCCTCCAGTGTTGGAACCCAATCACCGCTACTGGTAAGGATAATAAATATTCCTAAAAAAAATTCCAATATATGAGATGCATAGGGAATTTTGCAAGAGAGTTGTAAAATAAAAAAAATGTCATGCTACTGACATTTAGGCAATACTCTCTCTTATTTATTGATTGATTCATTTGCCTTATTTTATTTCTCTTTTTTGTCACTTTTGGCTAAATTGCAAAGATGGGGGATGAGTGATGAAATTGATGAATGGACACTCACAAATATCCATGCCGAGGACGGGATTCGAAGTAAACATGAACCAAATCACTCACTCACTAATCGGATAGAGTTCACTAACTGAATATAGTGATTTTGCACATAATGTGGGCGAATCATGTCACAATCATCCTCGACAAATGTAATTAATTGATTCTTGCTATTATCATTCAGATAAGTGAGAAAAGGGAACAGATGAAAGTTAGTATAGTTTATACCTGCAGTAATGTATGGCCATTTTGGACATTCTCAGCAGCTAAGTAGTGGGTGGTCAGCGCACGGAGTCGACATCATTTTTCTAGCTCTCGAGAGTAGTGTCCGATATTATTTTTCAAGTAACACTTCTTCCCCATTCTCAACAAAAATTTTGAGGAAAATCGTGATTAACAAAATTATAGAACTGGCATCTGGGATCGAACCTGGGACCACGAGCTTGGTACTAGAAAGCCCTTGGTGCTAGAAATGATAGCACTAACCATTCTGCCACGTACATGTACATTGAGGAACAAAAAAATTAACAATGGTTCAGAAGTTCAATATTGTCAGAATAAACAAATCAAGTAATGTTAAAGAATTATCAATTTTTTTGTACTAATTGGAATCGAAGGTGCACATATATACACCACCATTTTTCATTAATCTAAAATAAAAATATTTTCAAAATTGAAATTTTTGTGTTCAATTAGCTACAAACAATGAGGGGAAACAGTAAATATGTTTTTGTTACTGTAAACAAAGCCACAGGTCTCAAGAGGGTAACTCAGGCCGAATGAAAATGGTGGTGGACAATTCGCCTACTGTTTCTTACGCCGTTGGGTGTACAAGACACCAGGGGCGGCTCAAGATAAAATTTTCAGCCGGGTGAGGGGAAAACCTTGACCATGTTACATATTTAATGTATTAAATAAGAAAATAATAGCTTTATCTTTAAATATTTTAGGTATGACTGTTAAACGATACGTTTATTTTAGGTTTGAATTTATTTAATAAGCTTCATATCCTATAATGAAATAAAAATAACAGTAATCTCTTACCTTAAGTTACTACATGATTTTGCAATGTTATTATGTTATACAGCATCCCAGTGACAGAGATGACAAACGAGACATGGCGGTTACTTCTGGAGTTAATAAATATTTACAAGGGTCGTTCAAGGTTGACCAGGACTTTCGTGCGTAAAATATTAACGAATCAATGTAGCGCTGCATTACTAGGGCAGGACAGACCATGATTCCTTGCGAGTAACCATGATCCTTTGCGACACATTTGGGGCATGCGCAGTAGTGTAAACAAAGATGGCGGCAAGTAGTGTATCTGTTGCTGTGGAACAGCGGTGTATAATGAAATTTCTCATGAAGGAGAAGTTGAAACCTGCTCAAATTTGGCGTAGACTGCAAGCACAGTATGGTGAACAAACACTGTCACGGGCAAGAGTGTTTGGTGCTTCTATGTATGTATATTTCCTGTCTAGAAATAAAAGTCCCGGTCAACCTTGAACGACCCTTGTACTTCGTTGAAGAATTCTTCATGCGTTCCTATCAATTGACTATGAGCTTTATCTTATTGAATGATGAAAACGACTATTATTTTCATAATATTTTTACATCGTTTTCATTTTTCCTACATTTTTCTATTATATTTCTACTTTCATTAAATTGATATTCTCCAACAATTCATGTATATTCTTTATTTTGTGCTGCCATCTATATGTCTATACCAAAACTATTTCCCTTCTATCTACTGTTCGTTTGCAACTCTTTGTGAAACAAATATTCATATTTATAGAGTACTAGCTGATTATCCAGTGTTGCACGGGTATTTAATGAATTCTAACTATAGTGTAAAATGAAACTAATTTTATTTACAGGCAATTAAAAGTATAAGTACAGTATACGAATTATAAAGTAATATCTTTTACGAATTCACTATAATATAAATTTAAGTCAAAACTTGATTATGAACAACATTTTTAGTTCCACCTCCAGGAGCAAGAATAAATAAATTGAACGGCATTGGGAGTGTCACTATTCATCTTAGCGACCCCGAAAACTATGGATTCCACACTAATATCGGTCGTTTTACATGTCACCCCCTTGTCACCCCACCCCTAGAGGTGCCCGAGGTGTCTTGGAGTTGAACTGCATCGGGTGTGCCACTATTCATCTTAGCGACACCGAAAACTACGGATTCAACACTAATATCGGTCGTTTTATATGTCACCCCTTCCCACCCACACTCCTAGGGGTGCCAGGGGTGTTTTGGAGGAGTTGAACCGCATTGGGAGTCTCACTATTCATCTTAGCGACCCCGAAAACTATGTATTCCACACTAATATCCGTCATTTTACATGTCACCCCATTCCCACCCCCACCCCTAGGGGTGCCAGTGGTATCTTGGAGTTGAACGGTATTGGGAGTGTGACTATTCATCTTAGCGACCCGAAAACTATTGATTCCACACTAATATCGGTCGATTTCAATTATTTTTACATGTCACCCCTTTCTCAACCCCTCCCGTATGGATGCCAGGGGTGTCGTGGGGTTAAGTGGCATTGGATGTGTCACTAATCATCTTAGCGACCCCGAAAACTATGGATTCCACACTAATGGCTGGTTGGGCACTCGAAACTTCCAGACGGAGATTCGACTCCATGTTTAGCCTATTATAGATTTCGAACGAGTATTTTATTTCAAAACATAGGAGAGAAAATAGGAGTGTCAGTGACAAAATCAGTTTTATTTTCCAGTTGAATGTTTAAGCTATGAAGTCTGAAACAATGATGTCTGCTCTACACACAGAAAACTAAATGCATCATATCGATTGATGCACTAGAATACATCGATTGATACACTAAAGTGTATTTTATAGCTTCTTGAAAGAATCAGATTCACATTTCATGCATGGTGAATTTTTGTATGTCCTGAAAGAAACACCAAAGTGCATCATTTGATTCAAGTGAGGATTTATTACAGTCAAGATGCACTTGAATGCATCAGAACCACTAATCTAGAGCATTGACGTGCATTTTCGTGTAGTTTCCCTTTACTGTTATCTAGATATTCTCAAAAGATTACGTAAGTCTATTAAACTATTGATAATATCTAGACTACAGTGAAATTAAACTACACGAAAATGCACGTCAATGCTCTAGAAGGAATTCTATGCTGATGTATTTTTCATATTTTGGAATAACAAAGAGGTTTTTCGAATGGAGAGGAGAATTTTAAAAACAAACGCACTTACGGCTGCCTACTGTCCAGTCGAATCTTAAAAGCCAAGGCTCCACATTGAAATATTACACAGAAGTAATTTTCAACCGGACTACAAAGAAAACAGTTGAAGGTCTAGTGGACACGCTAGTTCCTTCATGGAGGCATCACTTCGCTTGATGTAAGAATCTTCCAAAAAAAATCAACAAACCGTCTTTGTTGTGGCACCTTGTAAACAAAAACAGTTCAATATCCTCGCCCATCCTCCTCCTGAGTGATGACGTCAGAATGGAGATTGGGTCATCCTGGCCTTCAAATTTCGCATAACAAATGTCGCGGCCTTCGCGGACGAGATGAAAGCAAGCAAGTATGGCCATCGGCATTGGGCCTCTTGGATTCCAATGCCTCCGACCTGTTTGCCAGAAAGATCACTTCGAATTACGATTCCAAAGACAAATAAACTTGATCTGCCAACAAATGCCCATCCTCAATGCCGTACACGGTGTAAGCCGGCGAAGATAACCAGTGAGCAGCGACAGTAGCCTCGTCCTGTTCCTTGAGGGTGAAAAAAATGCAATTGGCACAGATTTTGAGTCTTGCCACACAGGGTAATCTGAATTGAATATGCAGTACTAACTAACTAACTCTCTAGCCTTCTTATACCCGAAGGTTTATGGCTGCAGCAACACAACACCACTTCCATCTGTCTCTACACTCAGAGAACTAAACGAATCATATCGATTGATGCACCAGAATGCATCGATTGATGCACTAAAGTGTGTTTTATGGCTTCTTCAAAGAATCGGATTCATATTTGATGCATTTGGGTGCATTTTTGTATGTCGTGAATGAAACACCAAAGTGCATCATCATTTGATTCAAGTGAGGATTCCTTTCAGTCGAGATGCACTTCAATGCATCAGTTGATGTTCCTTGATGCACCTTCCTGCATCTTTATGGATGATGATGCACTTAAACATTTGGTCTGAGCTACAGACCTGAGCTACAAAAAAATGCATTCTGGTGCATCAAAATGCATCAAGGTGTATCAAAACGCATCAACTGATGCATTGAAGTGCATCTCGACTGAAAGGAATCCTCACTTGAATCAAATGATGCACTTTGGTGTTTCATTCACGACATACAAAAATGCACCCAAATGCATCAAATGTGAATCTGATTCTTTGAAGAAGCCACAAAACACACTTTAGTGCATCAATAGATGCATTCTGGTGCATCAATCGATATGATGCATTTAGTTTTCTGTGTGTATCCTGAGCAAGATCAATCCAATCTTTTCCATCCTTACCGATTTCCTTTAGGTCCATCTCAACGTTATCCCTCCATCTTCGTCTTGGCCTTCCTACAGGTCTCTTACCATCAGGTTTCCCGACAAAAATCCTGTAAACTCATCTTTTCACTTCTATTCGTGCCACATGGCCTGCCCATATTATTGATTTAATTATTCTAATAATATTCTAACAGGAATACAAATAATTTTGCAGTACCAACAAGTAGAAAAATCATTGTTTAGAAATTTCGAAATATCATTCCCATTAAATCCCTAAGATGAGACCGCTATATTCAGAAGGATAAAGATATTCTCTCTAGAAGGTGAGAGGGCCCCTGAAGGTGTAGTGGTTATTTCGTCGTCTTGTAAACAAGGTGTCACGTGGTAGACACCATGTGGAGGCATATAGTGGTTTCGATCCCACTTTAAACTGTAGTTCCAGTCCCGATTAGCCTTTCTGCGCATAAAGTGGACTTCCAACACCAACTTAAAGAAAAACTAATTCGACTTCTCCATTTTTCTATTCAGTATAGACAAACATAAACATGCACGTATCACCCAGGATTTAAACCAGAGACCATTTGAACTATTTCAGATCATTTGTAAGTAATATTTCAGCAGAATAATCAAAGATATTAATGAATTAACTGGAAAAGAGAGTAAAACATTTAACCAATTTTTTTAATCTAATAAATGAATCAAGTTCTTAATTTCTTTTAAAAAAATATATTTTTACATAAGAGGTCAAACAACATGAAATTAAAAACTAAATTTTCCCCTATCTTTCAAAGGGTTCCCCTACAAGAAATGTGTAAAAGTTAGTAACAAATCAAAATAACTATGCATTTTATTGTATGAACGTTATGAAGTGTGAAAAAATAAAGACATCGGTTATTCAGGATATTCGCCCCCTCTGGTGTATCTCTTAGAAATCTCTCTCCAAGGAAGAAATAAGTTGACAATAAAATACAATTTATTTTACTATAAAGGGAGAAAGAAAGGATAGAGAGAGAGAGACTCGATGACTCCATCACAAAACTTCTAGAAACGACTATGCTCATTATATTATGCAAATTGTAATTATATTGCACGAAAATGCTTAATACTAGGACCGATACCACTTTGAACCGATACCGTTACTATTACCGATGCCGATACTCTCACCGATACCGATACTCTCACTGATTCCCACCGATACCGATGTCGATACTTTCACCGATACCGATGCTGATACTCTCACCGATACCGATGCGGATACTCTCACCGATACCGATGTCGATACTCTCACCGATACCGATGTCGATACTCTCACCGAAACCGATGCCGATACTCTTACCGATACCGATGCTGATACTCTCACCGATACCGATGCCGATACTCTCACCGATACCGATGCTGATACTCCCACCGATACCGATGCTGATACTCTCATCGATACCGATGTCGATACTCTCACCGATACCGATGCTAATACTCTCACCGATACCGATGCTGATACTCTCACCGATACCGATGCGGATACTCTCACCGATACCGATGTCGATACTCTCACCGATACCGATGCCGATATTCTCACCGATACCGATGTCGATACTCTCACCGATACCGATGCCGATACTCTCACCGATACCGATGCTGATACTCTCACCGATACCGATGCTGATACTCTCACCGATACCGATGTCGATACTCTCACCGATACCGATGCTAATACTCTCACCGATACCGATGCTGATACTCTCACCGATTCCGATGCGGATACTCTCACCGATACCGATGCTGATACTCTCACCGATACCGATGCCGATACTCTCACTGATTCCCACTGATACCGATGCCGATACTCTTACCGATTCTCACCGATACCGATGTCGATACTCTCACCGATACCGATGCCGATACTCTCACCGATACCGATGCTAATACTCTCACCGATACCGATGCTGATACTCTCACCGATTCCGATGCGGATACTCTCACCGATACCGATGCTGATACTCTCACCGATACCGATGCCGATATTCTCACCGATACCGATGTCGATACTCTCACCGATACCGATGCCGATACTCTCACCGATACCGATGCTGATACTCTCACCGATACCGATGCCGATACTCTCACCGATACCGATGCTGATACTCTCACCGATACCGATGCTGATACTCTCACCGATACCGATGTCGATACTCTCACCGATACCGATGCCGATACTCTCACCGATACCGATGCTGATACTCTCACCGATACCGATGTCGATACTCTCACCGATACCGATGCTGATACTCTCACCGATACCGATGTCGATACTCTCACCGATACCGATGCCGATACTCTCACTGATTCCCACCGATACCGATGCCGATACTCTTACTGATTTCCACCAATACCTATACTTGAAAATTGCAATTAAAATTTGTTGAAAATATTGACAATATGGTGTATAAATATTCTTCTCCACTTATATGCATAAATTTACCAAGAAATTTGCTTTAGAATATTGAAGAAATATATCAGAATATGAAAATAGAAGTTATTTATGTAGGCTTAATCGCAAAATACAGTTTTTCATACAAAATTGGTGCAAAATGAAAAGAACGTTTGAATTTTGCATAACTTCCAGGATAATGAAAATCCGCGAAAATATCGGCTGGTATCGGTAGATGAATTCCAACCAATACTTTCCGATACCGATACCGCTGGTATCTGCCTATAACGATACTCCTACTTAAAAATGTCCCAAATGAATCGTACATTGCTCTCACTGATATTTGCAGCAAGGCGGAGACAAGTTAAATGTTGCACAATATTGCGTCACATTGCATCTGCAGTATGTCAAGCACGTGGTTTCTCTTGTAGTTATCAAACACAAGATTTCACTCATTCGCAGAATTGTGAATCGCTTCTTTATTGGAGAAGACACCGACGCAGATGAAAGTGTGTGTGTGTTGTGGGGAGGGGGCGGGTCTTTAATTCGCCTTTCCTGTCTACATATCCCCAATGGTTATCCCCCTTGTGTACTATTACCACGCACAAAGACCAACGTGAAGAATTGGCGCTCACGAGTTTGATGTTACGTAAAGAGGGGATATTATAAAGATGGGTGCGACATTTTGAAAATGTGCCGAGTCATTGTAAATTCCTGCGAGAATTGTGCAATTACAAAAGTGGCATGCTCACTGCTTGACAGCTGAATTAATTGGACCCTTTCCTCGTCGTCCGATGAAAATGTTGGAAGTCAGTTGAGTGTCGAAAGGTTGGAGATGCGAAATAGTACCTACAGTGGCATTTCAGCTCAAGTTGCTTTGAGACAGAGTTGTTGAAGGTCCAGGAATGTTAAACAAATTTAATTCTGGTCCAGGAGAGAAAATCAGAGTAAATGGGTTCTTGACCGTAAAGAACCTTTCTCTCTGTAAAGTTATTTCAATTCGGTCCAGGAACTCTTTTTCCTGATCATTTTAATTAGGGTCTAAGTTCCGTATTGAAAACAAAACAATAAGAAAGTTGGACCGAATTTAAATTGTGCGAGAAAAAACATTTCGATCCTGTTGTGGAAGCCATTAGAATGTATGGGTACCCTGAAAAAAAATATCGGTGTCGAAACAACGCAAACAGTGGTACCAGGTAGTCTACACCCCATTTTGGTCAACGTTGCACCTCAGTAGTGTTAAAAAGGTGTTAATTGTTATCAGTTATTTGTGTTATTTCAACATCACTGAGGTGAAACGTTGACCAAAATAGGGCGTAGACTTCCTGGGACCACTCTTTGTGTTGTTTTAACACCGATATTTTTTACAGTGTAAAAAAAATTGTACATACATTTAATTCCAGTCCGGGAGATGAAATCATCAAGTGTAAATGGGTTCAAGACCCTAAAGAAACTTTTTATGTTTTAAGTATTTCAAATCGGTCCAGGAACCATTTTTCACGGATGAATTTAAATACGATCCAGGAACCTTTTCTCCTGAAAAGTTTAAACACGATCCAGGAATATGTTTTCCGGATGAATTTAAATACGGTCCAGGAACCTTTTCTCCTGAAAAGTTTAAACACGATCCAGGAATATGTTTTCCGGATGAATTTAAATACGATCCAGGAACCTATTCTCCTGAAAAGTTTAAACACGATCCAGGAATATGTTTTCCGGATGAATTTAAATACGATCCAGGAACCTTTTCTCCTGAAAAGTTTAAACACGATCCAGGAACCATTTTTCACGGATGAATTTAAATACGATCCAGGAACCTTTTCTCCTGAAAAGTTTAAACACGATCCAGGAATATGTTTTCCGGATGAATTTAAATACGGTCCAGGAACCTTTTCTCCTGAAAAGTTTAAACACGATCCAGGAATATGTTTTCCGGATGAATTTAAATACGGTCCAGGAACCTTTTCTCCTGAAAAGTTTAAACACGATCCAGGAACCATTTTTCACGGATGAATTTAAATACGATCCAGGAACCTTTTCTCCTGAAAAGTTTAAACACGATCCAGGAATATGTTTTCCGGATGAATTTAAATACGATCCAGGAACCTTTTCTCCTGAAAAGTTTAAACACGATCCAGGAATATGTTTTCCGGATGAATTTAAATACGGTCCAGGAACCTTTTCTCCTGAAAAGTTTAAACACGATCCAGGAACCATTTTTCACGGATGAATTTAAATACGATCCAGGAACCTTTTCTCCTGAAAAGTTTAAACACGATCCAGGAATATGTTTTCCGGATGAATTTAAATACGATCCAGGAACCTTTTCTCCTGAAAAGTTTAAACACGATCCAGGAATATGTTTTCCGGATGAATTTAAATACGATCCAGGAACCTTTTCTCCTGAAAAGTTTAAACACGATCCAGGAATATGTTTTCCGGATGAATTTAAATACGATCCAGGAACCTTTTCTCCTGAAAAGTTTAAACACGATCCAGGAATATGTTTTCCGGATGAATTTAAATACGGTCCAGGAACCCTTTCTCCTGAAAAGTTTAAACACGATCCAGGAATATGTTTTCCTGATGAATTTAAATACGATCCAGGAACCTTTTCTCCTGAAAAGTTTAAACACGATCCAGGAATATGTTTTCCGGATGAATTTAAATACGGTCCAGGAACCTTTTCTCCTGAAAAGTTTAAACACGATCCAGGAATATGTTTTCCGGATGAATTTAAATACGGTCCAGGAACCTTTTCTCCTGAAAAGTTTAAACACGATCCTGGAATATGTTTTCCGGATGAATTTAAATACGATCCAGGAACCTTTTCTCTTGAAAAGTTTAAACACGATCCAGGAATATGTTTTCCGGATGAATTTAAATACGATCCAGGAACCTTTTCTCCTGAAAAGTTTAAACACGATCCAGGAATATGTTTTCCGGATGAATTTAAATACGGTCCAGGAACCTTTTCTCCTGAAAAGTTTAAACACGATCCAGGAATATGTTTTCCGGATGAATTTAAATACGGTCCAGGAACCTTTTCTCCTGAAAAGTTTAAACACGATCCAGGAATATGTTTTCCGGATGAATTTAAATACGATCCAGGAACCTTTTCTCCTGAAAAGTTTAAAAACGATCCAGGAATATGTTTTCCGGATGAATTTAAATACGATCCAGGAACCTTTTCTCCTGAAAAGTTTAAACACGATCCAGGAATATGTTTTCCGGATGAATTTAAATACGATCCAGGAACCTTTTCTCCTGAAAAGTTTAAACACGATCCAGGAATATGTTTTCCGGATGAATTTAAATCCGGTCCAATGAGAGAATACTCAACCTGCATCGAATTTAAATGTGAGAGGAAATGGTTCCGGTGTTGTTGTGGAACCAAATAGAACCCATTAGAAATTATGGGTTCGTCGACCATTAACAACCCTGGATTGAAATGCTTCCTTATGAGAAATTAGGCCCAATATTTTTGCAGGGTATACATTAAGTTTCGTGAAACGTTTAATGGAGACCATGTTTCCTTTAAATATATGGAAAAGCATTTAATTTCTACAAAAACTGTCATTCATGAAAGAATAGTGATGATCAATGTTAAATCCATCCGCATATCTTCGAGTCGATATCAAACTTCACGAGGGAGGATGTCATAGGCACCAAATTATAATACTAACAAAGTCAGTACTAATATGTTTAAATTGTTGCCTCGAATATGTGATTAAAATTAATTACGTGTACATTTCAAAGCAAGATATGAGTGAGAAAGATTAAGAAGAAAATTGAACTGGAAAGCACAAGAAAAGAGTCAGCAAGAAGAAACAGATGCCACAATGAGAAAATAGGAAAGAAAGATAGAAGGAGGCTACGGGAAAAGGAAACAAGAATAGAGGTACAGGCAAAACAAGAAGGGAAGAAAGAAGAAAAGAGAAATGAGAGACATAAAAACGGAGAAAAAGAACGATAAATGAAGTTAGATAGATGGACTGGTAAAATTGGAGAGCAGAATGCAATAAAACGCCATTTTTCCTTATTCCTTATTCCAAGGGGATATGAAACCATACCGAGGCGCATATGAAACCATAAAACCATAATGATTTATTACATATGCTTCATATTTCTAGTACAGCAGATGTTTTATCCTAGCTAACTTCAGTCAAAATTCTCCAGGTGAAAATGCAGCTATACACAGGCAACAATCTACCTTTGGGCACGGGATTTATAGTATTTCACTGAATACTCATATTGGTTAACCGGATCCTTAGTTACAGTCAAAAGGAGATTTTACACCGAAGCGAGCGACATGCGGTATGAGTTGCTTCAGGATTTCACCTATCGAACGCAGACTTGTTTATACTGTCGCTACGGTATGAAACGTTGCTGCTGACTGATTCGTTCAAAACGTCATGTGTCGATTGTCGCTTGTCGCTTCAGTATGAAATATCGCTGAAGTCTAATCCAAAATAGCAAGAGCCCATCCGAAACAGTAGCCACACGACTTGAGAAGCATGGTCTTTTCACTAACCATAAAAGCATGCATGAACTCTTCATTCATCTTGAAAATTTATTAACTTATTATTATAAGTAATTATATATTTTGTTTCACAAGTTATTTAGAAATTCTAGACCTCCTGAAGTCACAGTTCTCAATGTATAGACTGAGCTAGAAGTCACTTTGCACCTAACCTACTGTAAAAAGAAATAATAATAACATGTCAATAACGTGTAGTTACTGCGCACGGACATGCAGTAAATTGATAATGTTTGTTTTGCCGTCTGACACGAATTACGTTGACAGTATTTCCGAAACCTGGCGTCTGGTCATGAATGCATCGCTAATCGCCACATTTATCACCAACATTTCTCCCTTGGAAATATCTTTCAGAACATGTTGAGACGAGTGGATGCAAGTCTACACACAGAAGGGAATCATTTCGAGCATTACTAACATGTACGCTTGTAATTATTGTACGTGTATTGGCTTCCCAGGTGCAAAGTGACTTTTGGATCACCCTGTATGTTCATTGATCTTTGAAAACGAGATTTTCTTTTTAAAGCTTTAAACATGAATACTCAAAACAGTGAATGCTTGGTGAAATTATCAAAACTTCAAAACCCGATTATATAAATATATTCGCAATAGGCAAAGCATATGTGCCAATCCAATTATGTTTAAGCGACACCAGCATTATTTGGAGAGTCAGTTAATAATGTAAAATCATGTTTAGCTGTACACCTCTTGGCATACATACTTTTAACACTTTGTAAACAATCATATTTCTCTCCTCTGTTAAACAATTTGCCTTTTGTTCTCTATCTTGAAAATAGTATGTCGTAATATTGAAAAATATTTAGTCGCCCTCTTTAGTCATGCTGAATATACATCATGTACCTTGCATAAGCATTTGTTAAAATCAATTATATAGTCAACTTTAAAGTATATCATTCATGACGTTGAAATCCAATAACAATTATATAGGTTTCATATGTTATGGATTTCATTTTTTTTTTAATTAAGCGGAAGCATTACATTTACAATACAGCTTTTTTGTATCTGTCATTCTTGTGTATTTTTTGAACCATTTAAAAATATTAGTGCATATTTCATTTATTGTTAATGTTACCAAAATATTACTTGGAATATTGCTACATGTATGTTTCAGAGTAATATTTTATTTTTGATATTTTCAGTAAATGTGAACAGAGAGTAGGAAATTGCTTCTTTAGCCTTTTCTAACACAGCCTGCTCTATTTTCACTTTCGCAGAATTAAAAAGAAAAAATATCTTTATTGGAACATACAAGAAGCACTATTTCAAGAAGTGCTTAAGTAATGTAGCAGAAGTTTAAACAAGAAAGAAATATGCAGCAATGAGAGAGATAGAATCTTTTCACTAAATGTAACTAGAAGTTGAATTTATTTTCAACCATCAAAAGTTAATTTAATGCTACTAATATTTATTGTGAATTAGAAATATAATTTTAGTATACTAAATATATAGAGTATTCAGTAAGACATTTGAGATTGCTTAGATACAACAGATAGTGTTTCAACAAGTAGTTGTTGAATTAATTTTATTTTCAACTATCAGAAGTTTACTTCATACTATTCGTATTGAATATAAATTAGAAATACAATTTTAGTGAACTAAATATATAGAGTATTTAGTAAAATATTTAAAAAGTATTTCATAATACAAAATAGTGTTTGTACGCGATAATGTGTTATGAATAAATCACTTCCTTAGTCGCATGTCTTACTGTTAGATTTTGTACTGCCATCTATGAGTTTCATTGGAACATACATGTAGTATTATTTGAAGTAGTACTTAAGTAATATAACAATAGTTTAAACAACAAAGAAATATGAAACAATTCACGAGTTAAAAAAATTGTCTAAATGTGGGGTTGAATCTATTTTATTTTGAACTACGAAAAGTTTATTTAATGCCATTCATATTGAATGTGAATTAGAAATACAATTTTAGTATTCAATAATACAAAATAGTGTTTGTACGTTATGTTATGTTATGAATAATCACTTCTTTACTCTCATGTCTTACTGTTAGATTTTGTACTGACATCTATATGTTTTCACAGATGCTCGGCTGCGTTAGAAGTGCAAGTAAATTTGCATTGAAAGGTAGCGTCGTCATCTGCATTCTTGTAATACATGCAGTGAAAGTGATACAGTCGGTCAAAAGGGCACAACCTCAGGTGACCTTAATGAACCAAGAAGGTTCTGGTATTGGAATCTGGGATACAGGAGGCGGTAACTTATATTAGTGCCAGTGAGTGCGTGCATATATATATATATATGCACACACATGCGGTTATTCTATCACTTCCTAGTGATTTTGACACACCGTAAGTTGCAAGTCGTGCAATAAGTCTTGCAAAGCGTGAAGTCGTTACCTCATTATCGCATTACTGCTTCTGCATATGTAGATTATGTGAGGAAATTTGTGAACTGCGGCTTCTTAAGCTTTCGATGTACTTCCGGATCGAAAACCTGTTCTAGTTTCACTTGTCGCTTTATTGAATAACCACAAAAGATATTTCATAGAGCTCTCGCTAAAACACTGAGAAATTGAAATTTCTTAACGTTATATATTAACAGGTGTTTTCCGGATAGTAAATCTGTAGAGATCAAAGGACAACAGCTGAATGGCGAGGCATTGACCGAAGGTGTTTACTGTAGTGAGTACCTAGGTACAGGATGACATCTTGTGATCTTCCGTATTTCTCCTAAACTTTATTCTCAGTGTAAATACGTGTGTAAATATTTCAGTGTGTGCTTTCAATATTCATTCGATTTTTTGTTACAAGCGTGTAGATGTGTGAAATTAAGGTCTATTGTGATATTTCCGCACAACGAATACTTAGTTCTTTCATTCATTTCATTGTCATTTATCTATTCCTACCATAGCCAGCCCCCGTGGCGGAGTGGTTAGCACATCGTGCTACGACGCTAGGGGTCGGGGTTCAGCCTTGGCATGGATGTTTGTAAGTGTCCATTCATCAATTTCATCATATCATCACTCATCTCCATCTTCGCAATTAGCCTAAATTGGCACAAAGCGAAATATAAAGCACGTCAATCAATTAATCAACTATTCCTACCCATAGGCGTAGCTATAACTTTATATTTGGGTGTGCACAAAGAAAAAAATTAGGTCTTGCATCCTTTTAATAGCACATTTTGCAACACAATCACTTGGCTCTTTAACTGAACTGATGTTTGTAAAGGAATATAAATTCACTAAATGAGTGTTGGAAATTTCTGAATATATGTAGTAGAAAAAAATCAAATTGCATAGAAATTACACACACACAAAATGTTCATAAATGTTATAAACAAATACATCAAAATACACGTCATCTATAACAAGAGACGTCTGTCAAAGGGTACAATGTTCTTACACTCATCAATAACTTCATTTACATCAATAGACTAAGCTTTTTCCTGTTCCACAAATAGCAAGAGCAGGGCTTCCAATCTATCCTGCTTCTGAGTTGCTCTTAATTTAGTTTTAACTTGGGTAAGCTTGGAGAAAGCTCTCTCACACACGTGCAGCTTGTGACAGGTATAGAAGAAAGGCGCTGCAGTACAGAGTAGAATGCAGTAAATATCTTCTTTCTCCAATGACATCAAAAAATCGAAAATCTATAGACACCCGTTTCATCAGCGATAATGCACACGTTTTTGCCAAGTAATGACATTTTCAACTTCTTACAAACTGCCGCTTATTTTCTCTCTTATTGAAATATCTGTCTTTAATTCTCCTTGATATAGCAGCCCATGCTTTAGGGTGTGCCTAGGAACACCCGGCACACCCCGTAGCTACGCCTATGTTCCTACCATCATTCTTAAGTGACAGTAATGTGGTTGCTTTCCTGATGGCGTAGTGATAGCCTTATAGTCTTGTAATAAATAGTTTCCGGGTTTGATACCTGGTGGAGGCACAATGAATAGCGGTTAGGATCGCACTGTAGGTCACTATTACTTATCTCAGCATAAGGTCAAACGTTGACAATAATAAACGCATGGTACACAACTTCAAATAAAACATATGCACGATGTGTTGTTTTGCAACGTTTTGCACACGATAGTAAATATGCATGCTAAAAACTTGAGGCCGTATTTACACCAAACGGCAAAGGAAATGGTATCCGAACTCTCATCATTTTCATTGGTCTGCTTTTCACAATGTGATGATCATAACCAGTGGGGTCGATTAGACCACTTTGCCCCCACACTATGCTAAACCTTGAAATGAACCGTCCTTGCCCCCCTCCAGTTTTGGCACCTTGCCCCCAAAGATTCCGGAACCCAATCGCCGCCACTGATCATAATTGAAATAAAAACGTCAATAAGAAGAGGACAAAATTCTATTGTTTAAAACAGCGCAGGATGTAGAATCGAAAAGAATGAAACTTTTATCTACTATTATCTTTGCCGTTTGATGTACGATTTGAAAGGTATTTGCTGTTTAGATGATTTAAAGAGAGAGTGCGATTTTTTTAAGATAAGTAAATGTACTTATCCTTCCGTCCCAGCGGTATCGGCAAACTGTACTTGATAAACTTGTTAAACTCTATTTAATATGTTCAAGAAACAATATAACTGCTGCTTTAAAATCAACTAATTATGTGTATTCTCCAAATTTCACTCAAGTATGAATTAATTTTAGAATGTCTCTCCGCTTTGGCTCAATTTATACTGCTTCAATTTGCATATTTTTATGTTTTCCTGCAATTTGTAAATTAATGCTTGTTAATGAAGTAAGAAATAGAAGAAGGTTATGGAGAATGCATAAGAATTGGGTTTTTGGGGAGGAGACGCCACCTACCGACATTTTTTTAAATGTATTATCATTATGTACATTTATTTTTCATTTTCATTCTATTTTTCTTATTTTATTCCTCTTTAGTATTATCATTATTGTTTACCATAAAAATATCACTATTGTAGCTCTTGTCTAGTCTTACGGCGGGCGTTCTACTTGCTGAGGAGAAGCGGGGAGCGAGAAATACGCAGAAGACCAACCAGACAACATCCGTGGCGCCGAGAGTTACGACATCGCGGGAGGAGGTGCTACGTGCAACTCGTTCTACAGGCTGCTGTGTTTCTCATCGCGCTGGATTCGTCGCTTCAACTCTCCGCACTTCCCTTGCCAGCATGTAGCTCGCCCGCCGTAAGATTAGACAAGAAGTATAGTATTAACGCAACTTCCTTTGTCTTTATATCGTTGTCACTTCTTTATAAATTCCATATGTAGCTATTTATATATATTTAAAATTGTTATCGTGATTCATGTATTATTTACTTTCTCTTTGTCACTTTCCTATGGACAAGGGTTGGTTGTAACATCGACTCACGAGGCCGAAACATGCCTGCTTTAATAAAGACGATTATTATAATATTATTATTATTTGTTAATACTAGGTGTTTCTCATAATATTAGGACTTCAATGTTAAAATCGCAAGCAATACTCAGATGCAAATGCCCGACCCTGTGGCCGAGTGGTTAACACATCGCGCTGCGACGCCAAGGGTCCCGGGTTGGAATCCTGGTCGGGCTTGGTTGTTTGTGAATGTCCATTCATCAATTTCATCATTTCATCATTCATCCCCATCTTCGCAAATTAGCCAAGAGGCACAAAACGTGAAGTAAAATAAACTAAATCAATCAACTAAATCAATCAGATGCAAATGAATGTTCCAATGCCAATGTCAAAAACCATAGTGTGCAAGCGACAATGTAGCCATCATATGTGACAATGAGCGAAATAGAAAACGTAATTTTTGGTCAATGTAATACGTGTTGTGCTAAGTTACAAGAAACAGACAACCTTGCACTTTCCTGGAAACAATTGCGCATCGTAAACAATACGTCCCAAACGAGTTTATTACACGAAAACCAACCGTTGGCCACATTACGTAAACAAAGTACCTTTTTTTCTTCATTTTGGCTCCTACCACACCATTCTTTGCAAATCCCCGAATCAGCATGACATAACAGCAGCGATGATGTATCTTCCTTGGTCACAGAGAGTGCCATGGACCATGTAAGGGGAGGGGGGAGAAGGGGAGGTGAAGAAGAAGCTACTGCTGGGATGTTAACATAATACGTCTGCCTCCCCCCATCCTCTCCATGGTCTTTCACGACCAAGTCGCCATCCTCAGCAGCAAGTGGTGACCTTTTTTACAGGCACTTGAGGGATGTCCCCTTCAAAAACCAGGAGGAGGGGGAGAGGTGCGGGAAGGGGGGAGGATGATTTGGATTATAAATGCCAGTGCTATACCCCATCATTCTCCAAGCACCTCGCGTAGGCAACACACTCTCGCATTGAGGATACTAAACAACATACTCGAAGGATGAAGCTGGTACGTATGTGGTCTCTTGTTTTGTGCATGTGTGTGTGTGTGTGTGTTTGTCTCGCCAGCATCTTGAGACGACTCTCCAGTGACTATTGTCTTTTTTTTAGATTTTCTTTTAACGGTTTCTTTTCTTGACTTTGAGGTCAAGGCGAAATGCAAAAAGGTGCATTGTGATATTTGATAGCTGGTCCAACAGCATGTCGCATTTTCCTACCATTCAGAGAAATTCTCAAAGAACGAAAATACATTTATTAGATAAATACACGTCATGTAAAACTCGCTACATATCACTGCAAAGTTCACTTTAAATTTTATAATAGTGCAAAAAAAGTCAATGACATTTTAACATTATTTTACTTTCAACAATGTCGATTATAAGAAGTGGTAACAGTTGTTGCTAATATTATAGTATAAGTATGCTAGAACTTGATTTTATATATTTACCCATTTACAAAATTGATATCTACTTCACATTTAGAAAAAAAGTATGTACTTGATATGCGTCATTAGAACAATCGAAAACATTTTATGGAACATTTTTGTATTTTGTTCTTCACTTGAAATATCAACAATATATATGCAATAATCAAAATAACATGGTTAATAGCACCATAAAACTTTAATAAACGTCATTAATACTTACTTTGCTTCACACGTTCTTAAATATATTTTTATTAAAATCGGCTTTCATGTTCTAAAATCTAATGTAGATCAGCAAAGAGTGTTCAGAAAAAAATGCTCTCTCAATTTGCCAAAAATATATACAAAAGTTGATTTTTGTGCGAGTTGCATGATTCAACATGATACTGGACTAAACAATTGTCATATGCAGTATCATATACTAATCTGGAGATCCGGGGTTCTTCCAGCTTTAATAAATCGGTGTTTGGGGACAACCCTGTGGGATTAAAAGCAGCCGGAGCCCGGTGCTGATATCATCACTTCGACAAATGACCGAGAGTGTAAATGGGTGAAGGCATATTGGGGAACGAGAAGCGAAATCCCCAAAATGCTTTTTCAGTGATGTACGTCTACGCGTAAACAACGATAGTCTACATTCTACATGTAGACTATTTTATACACGTAGATTACGTAATCTATGTAAACAACATGGCGAAAGGTTATAACTTAGCAAAGGGCGCCGTGGAATTAAAATAAAATGATACTGCGTATCAGTTGTTGATGTGTGAGGAGAACATTTCATACTTCTCACCTAGGAAGAAACGTAATATAGGAAATATTCTCGTGTTTTATGGGGAAAAGACCACTCTTGCCTCACGAATGCCATCTGTTGTTGTTTTTTGCATACTATTTATCTTCCTCCATTGTTGATAATAGAAGAGAAGAGAAATTTTGTTGTAAATAGGATTCTTTTCATTTTGTTAGGAACCAATACAGTTGAAAATGTTACTTTCCTTTCATGAAACCCTTGAAAATTAATTTTAATGCACTTTAGGTTGTCTACGTAATCTATGTAAACTACAACCCAATGTAATCTACGCGTAGATTACGTGTAGACAACGCATGTAGACGTAAACTTATAGTCAACGGCACATCACTGGGCATGATGCAATTTGCAGGCGTAGCTTGACAAGGTGTCCCATATCGACTAGATTCGTGCCAATTTGTACATGGTTGTAAGAGCCTTCCCAAGGGCGCAGTGGTAGCGTCGTCGCATTGTAATCAATGGGTCCCTGGTTCGATACCCGGTGGATCGATTAAATCCAACTTTAAACTGTATGTCCAGTCCCGATTAGTCTTATTGTGCACAAAGTGGACTTCGAGAAACCAAGTCAATCTTGCAATCAATCAATCTTCATGGTTGTTAGCTAAAACGTTGCGTAGTTAATCGGTTACACAACAATCACGTGTAAGCTACACATTACTCGACCATTGACAAGACGAAAGAGGAAAGTGAGTGTACACTGGCCTCAATTAATACTCCGGCAGTTTGTTTCTTTATGCAGCATATTTGCAGAAGTTACAATTCTACATACAAATGTATCAATATACGCTGTATAAAACACAACTTATTACTAACTTCATTGACCCTGTACAGTCACGGACACTCCCAGGCAGTGTGCAAATTATCAGGGGGGGGATGCTGGGATTTTCCCCTACCAAAAATGTTATCCACGGCAAAAGAAAATTATTTTTATCCCTGCCAGGAATGTTTTTAACCCCCCGCCCCCAAAGAAAATCGAATTGAAAGCATGTACTGTAACAATTCTAAATTATGTACCAAACGAAATTGAAAAAAACATTAACGTCAATTAATGGGCGAGTCATAAGGTTTCCCTGCCGAAAAGTATGCAGCATTGCGGATTAAATAAGGACACCGTTCTGCAACTGGCCAACCACACCGACAATTGGCAACGAGATTTAGATATTTTGCTCTTCGTTCCACGTTCACAAATGTCGTTCAACTTTGCTAATAGAGGTCAGCGCAAACACTTCAAGAAGCCGTAACGACTAATATAATATAGTGCCATTACTTGAACTTGCATATTGTCGATAAATGGGCAAAAATATTGGGAAAGAAACGAAATTGAGAATTTGTTGCTTGTTATACTTTCAAAAACATTTGTTGCATATTTGGTAACAAGTAATGCAGTGAACGTTTTAATATATTACGTTAAGAAATCGTCAGGAACATATATGACAGTTTCTTCTAAATAGAAAATATAGAAGTCGATACTCTAGATCAAATAATTGTTTTGATTGAGTCAAGCGAGTAATTAGCCCGATATTCAAATTCTCAAGTTTAAATTCATGCAGGACACAGAGAATTGTTCATATTTGCTGTGATCAGGACATAGAAGCTAAAGACAATATGTGCGAATTGAATAACGCAAATAATCACGAATTATTTCCGAAGATATTATTTAAAAAAAAAACCAAACTATGTCAAACTGTAGAAGACTCTGGTGATATCACCCTAGAGTCTACAGAAAAGTCTGCTATTAGGAGTATGTTTAATGTTTTAATTTATCTATTGCATGAAATATTTTTTCGATACTACTCTAAAACTATAATTTTGCCGACTTCCGAATATCATTAACTTTATTTAGTCAGGTTAACTGAGGGACCTCCCCGATGACGCAGTGGTAGCGTTGTTGCCTTGTAATTAATGGGTCCCGGGTTCGATACTCGGTGGAGGCACATAGTGGTTCGGATCACACTTTAATCTTTAGGCACAGTCCCGATTAGTGGACTTAAACCACCAAATGAATCAATCAATCACATTAACTGAGACAACGGTGACACTTTTAGAGATGAAAGGCATCTTTGAAATTCTGAATGGTTTACACACCGCACCACGACACCAGAGTGCCCGAGTTCGGGTCCCGGTCTTTGCATGACTGTTAGTTGTACGTCCCTCCTTCGATTTCATATTATCACTAATATTTATATTCTTGATTAGCCAAAAGTGGCAGAAATAGGTAAAATCAATCAAAGTATCTTTGTGAAATTTGTGCTCGCATCGACAGGAACATCTCGATACTCGAGTAGAGCGAATGTCTATGTCTCAGTAACGAAGGTCGTCCTTGCGCATGAGTGTTACTTTGTGTGTAGTCCGTTCATAAATCATCCCCTTTGAGTATCATTCATCCTCATCGCTTCGATGAGCATAAATATAAGATAAGATAAGTAGGATATGAAAAATGCAAATAATATATAACAGTGAAGAAATATGATAATATTTGATTATGCTGTAAGAAATAACTTGGATATTTTATGCAAAATATATTAATAAAAAGACTTGTATTTTCAAGACACAGTCTTCATTATTTGATTCCAAAATACTATACGTCCTCCATGGCTGGGTGGTTAGGTTAACACATCACGAAGTCAGTGATCTCAGTTTCTAATCCTCATTGCCGCGATTCGTAGGAAATCGACAAAGATTAACGAAAATAGATCCAATTTAAATATTTTTGAGTGACTCCCAAATATCTAATGATAACAATTCTGAATTTTGTATATGTGGAAGATATTCCTCTTTTTGTGTTTGCCTATAGTCAGAGGCACACAAGAGCTCAGTCGTGGCCACTACATGTTCCTTCGTTAATATCATTTAATCTGCTGCCTTGAAATCAAAGAGTCCCGGGGTGTAATGCCTAGTAGAGGCACATAGTGGTTCGGATTCCACTTTAAACTGTAGGTCCAGTCGCGATTAGTCTAGCCGTGCATAAACTGGACTTAAAACAAAACTCAAGTTAGAATTCATGCTTATAGTTTTGATTAGCATAAAGATTCAGAGATAGCATGAAAAATAAGATTAAAATTATAATTTTAAAACATAGAAGCGCAGATAGGAGTAGGCACGGAATGAAAATAAGTACAGAAGTATATGTTTCTTGCCATATACCTTTGGATGACATCTTGCACCAATGGATTTGATTGATTGATTGATTTAATTCATTTGATACCTCTTTTCTGTCACTGTCGGCGAATCGCGAATATGAGGGTGCATGGTGATAGAATGACAATATCAAAGGACAATATCAAACATATAGGAACGACAAAGCGTGGTGCCCTACAGAAGATTATACTGGCTGTGAGTCAAGACGCCAGAGCCTCCCTAGTCTGCAAACTACAGTCAAGTGGAAGAGAGGTTGACATTTATGTGTCTTCGGAGAGCGCCATCCTTTACACCACTTGCACTTCTGGGGATGTACACACAGAAAACTAAATGCTCATATCGATTGATGCACCAGAATGCATAGATTGATGCACTAAAGTGTGTTTTATCACATCTTCAAAGAATCAGATTCACATTTGGGGAATTTAGATGCATTTTTGTATGTCGTGAAAGAAACACCAAAGCGCATCATTTGATTCAAGTGAGGATTTCTATCAGTCAAGATGCACTTCAATGCATCATGTTCCTTGATGCACCTTCCTGCATCTTTTTGGATGATGCATTTAAACGTGGTCTGAGCTACAGTGTGTATGTAACTCAGACGAAACATTGAAGTGCATCATAAAAAATATGCATTCTGGTGCATCAAAACGCATCAACTGATGCATTGAAGTGCATCTCGACTGAAAGGAAACCTCACTTGAATCAAATGATGCACTTTGGTGTTTCTTTCTCGACATACAAAAATTCACCCAAATGCATAAGATGTGAATTTGATTCCTTGAAGAAGCCATAAAACACACTTTAGTGCATCAATCTATATGATGCATTTAGTTCTCTGAGTGTACCCGAAGTGGAATAATGCTGTTCTCCAGGACTTTCACCTGGATAAAATGTTTAACTTTATCCTTCTTGCAGTACAACAAGGCTCTTGTGCTTTGAGCAATCTCTGTGGTCATGCGTTGTCCTGCGTTTGTCCTTGTGTGTGCTGAGTGTTTCTTTACAGCCTCAGCTTTTAACCTAAGTAGAGAGTTAGTCATCATAGAAAGTGTAGTTTTAGTTCTTTAATTAATGAATGAATTAGTTTTAAAAATTGAGTAAAGCAGTTCTCAACAAAAATACTTTACTTTCTGGTTAGGAACCCGTCCTCATTTTTGTTAGAGGCTTATCCCCGTATTGCGTTACAGGCAAAAGTATCCTATGTGTTGATGTGCTCATACTGTAAAAATCAATCAATCATCTTCACTCCTATGAAGATGGAAGAGACGAATTAACCTTGCTTGAAGTAAAGCTTACTTAAAGTGAATGTCTCCAAGGCCAGGAATATCCCAGAGAGAGACTTACGAAAAAAATCCGACATGTTAGATTAATCTTGAAGCTATCCTGGTTTCAAACGCGCTCGCATTTAGTACTTACTCACCACTCATACTGACGTGAATCCATACCATTACCTACACGACAAGGCCCGTTACTGTTAGCAGAACTAAACATGTTGTATAACAAGGTGTAATATACTGAGAAATTCCTCTGTATGGCTTATCCCCCACTTTTTCGGCCTCCCACCCTCTGAAATAAAATTCTGTAACAAGTAACAAGGACCGTAGCGAGAATTTTATTTCAGGGCGTTGGGGCACGTCCCTTTACAGAAGTCTCCATCAAAAATGCGAAAAAGTGGCTGATAGAAGCCATACAGAGGAATTTCTCAGTAGGGTGCAACATGTTTAATCCTGCTAATGAAGTAATAGTAATTACCGCTATACACTATTTACATTAAATAGACGAGGGCCACCCTGACGGCGTTGTGGTAGCGTTGTCGCATTGTAATCAAAAAGTCCAGGGTTCGATACCCGGTGGATGCACATAGCACAGTGGTTCGGATCCCACTTTAAACTGTAGGTCTAGTCCCAATTAGCCTTTCTGTATATAATGTGGACTTAAAACGCAATAATATCTTCTCAACTATTGTACAATGAATGCCACAACTGGGTAATACACTTGTTGCGTTCAATTGCTCAAATGATAGTAATTAGGGAGCGGAAGTTGATGAAATTTCATCTTTTTTTGACATTTCTGACACGATGCCCATTAAATATACACAATATTACACTTCGTCTAGAACCAAAAAAAGTAATTTTAAAATGCATTGTTTTGCATTTTTTTCCAATTGTCAGGTTTTAGGTCATTTTCTCCGATTTTCGGCATTTTCCGTCATTTTTCGCAATATTCGGTGTATTGTTTCGTCATATTTTGTCACTTCCATCATTTTGGTAATATGCTCGAGTCTATTCACCAAGGTGAAATATATATCTCCCAGGATTGCAATTTACGAGCAAAAGAAATGCTGAACTGTTGACAGTCTTTGTTGTGCCGGGGAAAACCACCAGGTGTCCGTCTGGGGCAAACTCATATTTAAGGTCAGATAAGGAGATTCATTTTATATAATTTCCTTTTCATTTAAATTTTTAACCCGAAACTAAGAAATTTAGTGGTCATTTCTTGAATTTTTTACGTCATTTTTTCACATTTTTAGGTCATTCTATACGTCATATACCTATATTCGTTAGGTCATCAACTTCCGCTCCCTAATAATAATAATAAAAAATCATATTAGATAGCTATTTATAATATTTCTGGAGAGGGCATCTACCCCCCGAACCCTCACTCTGGCTACGTGCTTGTACACGACCACATGCATGGTTCCAACAAGCTTCGGTCGACAAAGGTAAGGCAGAGGTTGGAGTCAATGGGTCTCTCCCGCATCGCATCGCATCGCATCGCATCCCGGGGGCTCAAAAGTGTGTCAAACGACACCTGGGGGGCAGCGCGGAAAGAGCGGGAGTGGAGAAGAGAAAGTGGAGAAGAATCACGCTCCCAGACGGCGAAGGTTAACCTCTGCATTTCTTTGTCTTGCCCTCCTCTGTTTCTCGTGGAGTGATGCATACCTGAACCGCACAAGCGCTGTCAATAAATATCAAAGGTTTTAACACACTAAGGCGATCAACGAGATGACCTCAGTCCCTCTTTCATCGAATTCTGCTACGGAGCATTTAGTTCCATGTTTTTCCCAAGTTAACAATATATTTCTATCAATTGACTCTTTAAGGTTTCGTGCAAGCCATTAGGGCCTCCCCGATGGCGCAGTGGTAGCGTCGAAGCCTTGAAATCAAGTGGTCTCGGGTCCGAGGCACATACTGGTTCGGATCCCACTAAACTGTAGGTCCAGTCCCGATTAGCCTTCCTGTGCATAAAGTAGACTTAAAACAATTCAATCAATTAATCAATCGTGCAAGCCTTTGTGAAAATAAGTCCTGAAGCTGATACTGATGCGCTAAAAGCATACAGAGATGAAAGATGTCTTAATAAATTACAGCTTCACCCTGGACTGCAGACTAACGAGGCTCTGGCGACTGGCCCCACGACCAGTATAATTCAGTGTCGTCCTGTGTTTTGTCCTTATTTGTGCTGAGCGCCCTTATTAGCCTCAGCTTGTAACCAAGGTAAGGAAATTTTAGTTTTCAGACACGCTTTTATTTTTGTTCTGATAACGGGCTGGATCCCGTATGGTGTGAAGGGTGCAAAATAGCCTCAGTGCTGACGCACCCAAAAAAGTTTAATTCAAATAACAAAAAGAAATTCAAAATTACAACATTTATCTTACACGTTCCACACAAATGCCCCCCATGATTCAAATTCAAAGTTACGGAATGTGACCAGAAACATCTGTATCCTTGAAGATGGGCAACCCAGATTACTTAATCGTAATACGGGTTGTCTAACGGGTGGTTTCGTGGATGATATTCAAAGTATGTATTTCTTTGACAAAAGATAAATACTTTTTATTTCAACTGTACCATATATGGATACTAGACCAACAGTATATACAGACCCTGCATGTTTCTGTGTGATTGTACATAATATGTTCTATTGATTGCAGACTGTTTTGTTGTTGGTCATCTTGGCCACCGTACATGCCATCCCAGCACCACAAAAATCAGAAGAGCCACCGATTCCAATCACGAAAATGGAAAGCGAAGTCAACGGGGATGGAAGCTACAGCTACAGGTACGTAAATATTATATTTAATTTTGTAAAAAAAAAAGATATATTATTTAGGGTTATGGTTTTTTTCTGCGTGTCAAGTTTTTTAAGGTCATTACCAAACGGGTATAAAGAGTCTATGTATGTCATTTGCTACAATGAATTATCTATTTACATACTGATTTCCTTATTATCATTCAGAGAACGTAAATATGTAAATTATAGATTCATGTTTTTCCTAGTTACAAATATAGGCTAATTCTAACTTACACAGACAACCCGAAACTTGTCAATTGTCACAAATATGTTGATGCACTTTTTTGTGTGGCAAAATATACACAGAAATGCATAAAAGGGCACTTTTATCATATACTGTTCCGTGTAATGCACTAAAATGCATCAATTGAGACATGATTTTCCCAAGGATAACATAAAATATAAAACAAACTGATGCATTTAACAATAAAAGTCCATCAACCTTGATTTAATGCATTTCAAGGTCTGTATGCAATTAACTAAGGCTTCGTACAAGTGATTGTAAAAGTATTTAAATTATAATGAATGTATTATGTCACTATTATTAGAGCTAATTAAAACAAACGCAGATTATAGTGAATTCTTTATGGCTTCTTGGTGGATCGGACTTTAAACTGTAGGTTCAGTCCCGATTAACCTATATGTGCATAAAGTGGAATTAAAAAAATCAAATTCTCTCTTAATGGTTAAACAGCAGATTCAATCGTATTTGCGCAGTTATAGAGTAGACAAATATTTCAATCAACCACATCCAAGAAGCAGAAGTACATTCATTTATAATGCATATTTATGCATACGAGCCTCCACGATGGTGTGGTGGTTATGTCGTCGCCTTTTAATCAAGGGAACCGAGTTCGATACCAGGTAAAGGCACAAAGTAATTCTGACCGTACTTTAAACTATCGGTCCAGTCTCGATTAACCTGTCTCTACATAAAATGGACTTCAATGAATTAATAGGGGTTCGAATCCCGGTAGAGCATGGCGTTTGTGAGTGTCCCTTCACCAATTTCATCATATCATCACTCATCCTCATCTTCGCGATTAGCCAAAAGTGGCAGAAATGCGAATTAAAATAAACCAAATCACTCACTCACTCGGTGAATTATTCTCTTAAATTTTACCAACACTTAACATGTCTGCCAAAAGTGAATATGCATCATAGCAATTTTAGGCAGCCTTTTAATAATTTCATAACAATAGTAATTTCCTCCTGTTTGTACCGTAAGTGAGATTAAATAATACTTCCAACCAGCTAAGAATAACTCGTAACCAATAATGTATGCATACGCCAGTTCACTCATCAGCCCCCCACCCCTGTAGTCAGAAATCTGCATGCGTGCTTTTAAGCATTGAAATTTCGTTCCAAACTCTTGTATTGAACTCTTCGTGGTTCTTTAACGTGCCAGTAGTAAGTGAGTTCAGCTCATGCAACTGTATCCTGGACCTGCGACTCTCAGTTGTTTCGTAGTTGTACGCATCAGAGCTGAGTTAGTTCACTGTTTTCAATCAGTTATTAGCTAATTTCTCTCGTAAACACAGCATGTACATGAAATACTTCCCCGATAAAGAACATTTATAGCGTGTGAACCAAAAGAGCTAGGAACATGCAGTTTGAGACAATACGTAACGCATATTTTTATTCTTGCGCAATTCTGCCATCTGTATACTGCATTTATGGTGCTGCAGTCGGTAGTGTTCAAAATCGCGTCTGTGCAAATATGATTCACAGATGGCAGTACTGTACAGAAATTAAAATTTACGTCATTATTTCCGTACTATCGCAAACCTTATGCTTCTATCTAATAGAATTTATAAATGTATACATTTTCCTTATCAGGAAAATAATTTTGTTGCACGCTGTGTTTTCCCTGTTCTACAGTATTCATGATCCTTAGTAATGTATCCTGAGGGTTTTAACAGAAATGTTATAAATTATAGCAGCCTACGAGTTGAGAAAGGTACCAGAAATAAGCACAACTCAAGGTAGATGAGCACAACTTACTATCAGTTAAAAGTTATAGATACTCGAGTTTTGGACTCGAATTAAAAATTAACCAATAGACCTATGTAAAAACGAGTTACATCAAAATTTAGCTTATTCAATTCTTCGTTAAGCTACAGTAACAATTTTTGTTTTCAAGTAAGTTTTCGATTTTTTTATCATCGTGAGATCAAAAAGAGCCGTTTTTTTTGTTGTCGAAAAGGCAGCTCTCTTTGACATTCTGTAAATAAGAAACTTGTGGTCCGATTGAGACGAAATTTAAATACAGTGCAGCTAGAAATGTTTTAAACAAAAGTTTTTTTTAAAGGCTTTATAAAGATATATATATAAAGATTTATACAGATTTATAATGATTTTATTCAGGTTTGAATTTAACGGAGTAACGACGTGTGTTGAATGGGGCGAATCCTCCCGAGGTTTTCACAGTTTAAAGGACATCGCGGTAGTAACAGAGCGTATTGCGTTGTCACGTTCAACACACATCTTTACTAGATTGATTAAATATCTGCATATAATGGGTTTCCCCAATGTGAATTGACAATGAAAATATGTTATAAAAACAGTTTCAAAGAGTTTCAAACAAGACCAAGATAGTATTTGTAGGACTCAAAAATGCTGAGAAAAAGTTGTTTCACAAAATTGATAAGAACCTTTTTTTGGCCGATTTTTGAAAGAATGAAAATTAAGAATTTTCTTTAAAACCTTTCAACCTGCACTATAGCTATTTAAGTTTCGTCACGATCGGACCAGAAGTTTTTCATTAATTGAACTTCAAAGGGAGAGGTCGTTTGGAAACCAACAAAAACCTGCTTTTTTGTTGTCACGAAGGTAAAAATTCAAAGCACTTAAAACAAAATTGGTGACCTTAGCTTAACGCAGAATTGAATAAGTTAAATTTTGATGTAACTCCTAGAATGAAATAAGCTAAATTTTGATGTAACTCGTAGAATTGAATAAGCTAAATTTTGATGTAACTCGTAGAATGAAATAAGCTAAATTTTGATGTAACTCATAGAATTGAATAAGCTAAATTTTGATGTAATTCGTAGAATGAAATAAGCTAAATTTTGATGTAATTCGTAGAATGAAATAAGCTAAATTTTGATGTAACTCGTTGAATTGAAGAAGCTAAATTTTGATGTAACTCGTAGAATTGAATAAGCTAAATTTTGATGTAATTCGTAGAATGAAATAAGCTAAATTTTAATGTAACTCGTAGAATTGAAAGCTAAATTTTGATGTAACTCGTAGAATGAAATAAGCTAAATTTTGATGTAACTCATAGAATTGAATAAGCTAAATTTTGATGTAACTCATAGAATTGAATAAGCTAAATTTTGATGTAATTCGTAGAATTAAATAAGCTAAATTTTGATGTAACTCGTAGAATTGAAGAAGCTAAATTTTGATGTAACTCGTAGAATTGAAGGTAAATTTTGATGTAACTCGTAGAATTGAAGGTAAATTTTGATGTATCTCGTAGAATTCAATAAGCTAATTTTTTAAGTATGTTTGCTAGTTAACTTTTAATTTCGAGTCCAAACTCGAGTATCCAGAATTTTTAATCCGATAGCAGGTGAAATGCATAATAAATAAGAAACTATATCTTCTTTGCATATTGTTTTCCAGTTATGAAACCGGCAACGGCATCGCTGCTCAAGAGTCTGGCCACGTGAAGAACCTTGGCCAAGAAGACAACGAGATACAGGTGGCGGAGGGATCCTATTCCTACACGGACCCAGACGGCACCCCCGTACAAGTCTCCTACATTGCTGACGAATACGGATTCCAGCCGCAGGGATCACACATCCACCCAGCGATCATTAGGGCGTTAGAGCTCATTAGGTCGTTACCAGTGGAGCCTGAGAAATAAGGACAACGCTCTCAAGCCTATACATGCATAACCTCTTGACCAAATTATGTTACGATGCAATACACCAAGGAAAGTTCTTGTGACATATTTACCATCCATATATGTTTCAAGATAACAATCTTTTTTTAAACAAATAAACATAATCATCTGTTCGATTTCATAAATGGTATTCGATTTGTATTTTTGTTCAATCATTATTTTGGTATAAATTTTCATTGTAAATAATGAAGTATGTAAGTTTAAAAAAAATTATGGACAAATTTCAATGTTAAGAAATGTTTTTATATTATATTAATATGGAAATAAAGACATTTATAAATATAATATTCAATGAAGCTACTTGTTATCATTCACCATTGTACCAAAATATTGTACAGCAGACAAGCATATAATCGCAGTTCAAAACAGTAACTTTTATGTTAACTTTCCCTTCGCTACATTATACATTCGAGGTTAAATTCTTGTATAACACAGAATCGGTAAAAGTACAGGGTGGCTCAATAAGTCACTTAACACCCCCAGTACAAGGCCACTGCGGCATGGAACGTGAAAATGGCGATGACCAATCGTTGCCTGGCCAAGGGGGAACCACATTGACGTCACCCGCATGGTCGGCAGCCATCTTGATGTCCGCCATCTTGAAATCAACTTCATAAATTTAAATGGGAAGGGGGTCGTGCGACATATTAAAATGGGCTGGAATTTCACCAAGAAAACAACTGTGACATTTTTTTTCACCTAACTCCCGCATGGGGGAGTGACACGTCCTTTCCTTTTTGCTTAAATGTTTATTGTTCAAATTATCGTTAGTATGTGATTATGTGGTATTTATTGTTTAGACCAATCACTGAAAATGTCCGGATATTGCACGCTCACCTGACCTGACACCATTGGACTTTTACCTCTGGGGACACCTGAAAGCCATGGTGTATGCTACGAAAATCAGGGATCTAGCCCATTTGCGCACACGCATTGTGGATTCCTGTACTGCAATAACTCCTGAGGTTCTTCAGAATGTGGTAAGGTCATGGGAGAGACGATTACACATGTGTGTTGCACAAGAGGGACGTCATATTGAGCATGTGTTATAACTCTGTGGTATTGTGAACTCTGCAACAATTAAAGTTATGTGAAAACAAATGTCACAGTTGTTTTCTTGGTGAAATTCTAGTCCATTTTGATATGTCGCACGACCCCTTTCCAATTTAAATTTCTGAAGTTGTTTCAATATGGCGGACATCAAGATGACTGCCGACAATGCGGGTGAGGTCAATGTGGTTCCCCCTTGGCCAGGCAACGATTGGTCATCGCCATTTTCACGTTCCATGCCGGAGTGGCCTTGTACTGGGGGTGTTAAATGACTTATTGAGGTACCCTGTATATTGTAATATGGGTCTTAAACGTTTCCTTTTTCTTTAATAAATTGCAACTACAAATATGAACTTGTGATAACTATTGTATATCAACTAATTTTTAATTACGAAAATAATCGCGGAAAACAAACTTTTGAATGAAAGACATTCTCTTGCAAAGGTTTACAGATTAGTAAAATAGCTATCACAACTTGTTTTCTGTAAGTGATGGACATTTTTATTTTCTTTATTGATTGTAGGCTTTATCTATGCACGAGTTTAACAAATATATGAACTCCTACATACAATATATACATACACAAGACATATATTACTTTCCTAGTAAATAACTAAGCCATTTCATAACACGTTAATACCATTATTGATCACCGAGGTTGAAAGAGAAGCTATGATATCTACTCTTGCACAAGTTCTGTAAAAATTGTTCTTCGTATGTTTCATGAAATTTGCACAAAAAATATAATATGGTTCGGCGATACAATATATTTTATTTCCTTCTCTCTTTCTTTCTTTCATTCGCCCATCTCTCTCTCTCTCTCTCTCTTTTCTTGAGCTTCAGCTTTTGTGATTGTGTACAGTGCAGGATAGTAGTAAAGGAACTCCGGGAAAGTCGAATATTTTTGAACCAGCATACTTTTGGAATTCTATCTTATTGGAGATAATACACTTCACATCATTGAGAATCAGTATTCCTTGTGAAAGTTCGGCTCCTCTATCCCTCGTTTCTATGCGGCCCTCTGGATTTCTTCCTACATTAATCCCTCAATCTCTCCTTTCACTTCACGCCTTGAATAACGTAGTGTGGAAAACGACCCAAGAAACTAGTTCCTCAGACGGCTGACAAACATACATGGCAGTGCGATCGGACCAGATGCTAATTTTTCTATGAAAGTAGTGCGGCTTAGTTAGTTCTTGGAATAAATTCTGAAGATTTGTTTGCCTTGAAAGGCGGTACGTGAATTGATGGAAACAGTTATATTTGTGGAGTGATTTGCAGTCACGAAATGACATTAATTTGGAAAGAAAGGAATTTGGAAAGAAAAGTAAAATAAAATTAATAAATAAATAGCATGCGTAACACAAGAAGAAACATCGCAAAGTGATTCCGGACGTCAGGTGTTGAATTGTGTACTAGAGTTTTATTTTTCTATGTTATTAGAATATAAATAGTATCCTGAGAGATATTTCATACCGAGGCGACAAACCACAAGTGTCGCTTGGAAGCGAGCAGTCCGTAATCAATGCAGCCTTTCGAACCGTAGGGACACAAGCTTTGACTGCACCGTTTACTCAAGGAGATTTTACACCAAAGCGACACGCGACAAACGATACGAGGATTTCACACCAAAACGACACGGGTCCTCCGGTCCAAGGCAACTTTCATACCGAGGCGAGACGCGACACCACATATTGCTTGGAAACGAGCCAATCAAGAGCAACATTTCACATTGTAAAGACATGACGGGCAACACAGGCCAGCGTTCGGTTGGTGAAATCCTCAAGCGATAAGTGTCGCGTGCCGCTTTGGTGCCCAATATCCCTAAAGCAAGACACTCATTTCATCGCGCATGCGCTAACAACAAACCACGGCAACACGTTGTAAGCTATTGAGGAAATGGCCCAGTTTGAGCGACACACAAGCGACACGTGTGGCTTATCGTGTCGCCTAGATCTGGTGTTCGCACAATTAGCAGCAAACGCTTGCTAATAGACTGAAGTGCCTCTTCAAGGCTGCCGCTTGTCACTTAGTTAGGAACTCCCCCTGTAGCGCGTCGCTTCGGGCTGAGCACCCTCCTTTCCGACCGAAAAAACAAGTAGCATGCGAATACGACATATGAACGTGTCGTTTGCTGTTTCGACCCTCATTTGCAATGAATGCTATTTTACAGTCTGGAAGTGTGTGTCACTAGTGTGACAGTGTGAACATTCCGTGTCGCTTGTCCCATTGGTTTGAAAGTTTCCTTACACTAATGTCGATGGTACTAAGAAAGTTTTGTGGGGTCCCCCTTGTCGTTTCATGGAATCATCATTATCATCATCGCCGCGATTAGTTTAAAGCGGAAGAGAAGAGACAGTAAATATCCAAAATACAAATGCTTCAGTGTGTATATCTTTAAAACAAATGATGATGATGATAATAATAATGAACCTAATTCATACACAAAAATTTAGTTGCCAAGAACATTCCACGCGTATTTTTTCTCCCGTATTATTAACGAAAGTATGAAGATAACAGGACGTGGTCGACTGTCTAGAATGTTCGTTAATATCTTCGCGACCACTGTACCAAATATCATAGCAATTATCACATTCATAGAAATGCTTCATGTAAAAGAATCAGACGTTGCAGCGAAAACTCAATTTACTTCCATTATAAGCAGACGAATACCAAGCACTGGGTCCAACACCAGCGCCTCTAGCGGATCATTTTCGAGTGGAACCAGCCAGAGAGCGCAGAACCGTGCCGTTTTCCACACTACGTTATTCAAGGCTCTGTACCCTGGGTGCCAAGCGTGCAGATTATATTTGCGCCGGAATTACAAAAGGGGGGGGGGGTTCACGCAATAATTTATATTTTTATGTCCCTGGTTCGTTTACACATGTACTGCAAGTGAATATACAACTGGTTAAATGGACAGTACCGTAGTTCTTGAAATCATAACAGTCTAGTAGGATATATTGGTTTAATATACGTAGTTATATACTGGGTGAGTCTTTTAAAAGAGGCCCCGTGGAAAATGTGCTCCTTGCTTGTAGGCAACCCTGGTACACCAAAGAGAAGAGCGGGGCAGAGAACAGTCCAGGATATGTCATGTCATGTCATGTTGTCGAATATGCTTGGTACCGATATCCTGGACTGTTCTCTAACCCGGTCTTCTCTTCGGTGTACCAGGGTTGCCTATATGCAAGGAGCGCATTTTCCACGGGGCCTCTTTTAGTTTGAGTTGGTGTTTTAAGTCCACTTTATGCACAGTAAGGCTAATCGGGACTGGACCTACAGTTTAAAGTGGGATCCGAACCACTTGTGACTCCACCGGATATCGAACCCGGGACCCCTTGATTACGGGGCCTCTTTTAAAAGACTCACCCATTATATACATATTTTACATAGCGTTTCCATGTGTGTCTTTCATAGACCAATTTAACAAATCTCTAAATCAATATAATTGCGCACCTATGGCTTAACTATCGGCACTTCCTTTACCAAAGAGTTAGCATAACTATCTCTGTGGGCCTACCCTCAGCTTAAATGATATTCCGTTCATTACAAATGCGTTTCCTTACGCTTTCACTCTTTCTTTTGGGCATCAATTTTTTCAATACGGAAATATCCACATATTCAAAGCTTTTTCTAAAAGGGGACTTGGGACAGCAACAGGGGTTGGCTTAACCAAATGCAACATTATTATATCCAGTCTAGCCACCATAAGTGGACTAAAGTTGTGGAGATGTTCCTCTTTTGTCGATCAATGGGAAAACACTGTTTTTTGCTAAAGCCCACTGGCCTTTTTTATAGCCGGGGTAAATGTCCGTGGACGTGGACCCCGTAGCTTTGGAAAATTCCACTGCAACGGTCTTTTGAAATACACATAGCTCCCCCAACCGGGGAGGTAAAAAACAGTGGAATCTAATACCCAGCAAAGCACAATCCAATAAGCATGTACACTTACATGCAATAATAACATAAAAGTACACTCATGGAAACATATTACTTAACCCTACACCTTGTAGCTGGCCAGCAATGAATTAACATATTACCAAAACCAGTAATAGTCAATCCGACCGATACATCGTCCACAGATTTTGCCACCCACTAAGCAATATGTTTTTAATATATGATTCCAAAAGTAATAAGATAGACGTTACTGTAACCGTGTGTTGTCTGATTGGCTGTGCATTTTGCGAAAGTTTCTACTATTTGATTCGCTTCAAAGAACGTACAAGGATCAAAATATTTCTGAGTCAACATTATTCACAATGTACCATTCTGTGTTACAGGACTCCGATGTAAACTGTGATGAAAATAACAAAAAGGCTGAATCAGTTGCAATCAAAACTTATATCAACATCTTCTATTATACGAGAAGCAATGCTTGTAATGCAAAGGCTTCTGCGGTGTACGCGTATGTGCATTAGAGACCAAAGTAAAAATTTTGAATTTTACAGAATTAACACAATAAAATACTGCTACTGTCTTCATTGATGGTGATTTTGAAGCATCTGTATGTCCAGAATGCCCCAAAATAGTGTTTACACTCCTTGAATGTTGAACAGAAACTATTAAATATAACTTGAATGGCCAATATGTACGTTCGGTGTGTGTAGGCATTCTCTTGTTTTTAGTTCCATTACAGCCCAGTAGGCATGGGCGTCCGGAAGGGGGGGGGGCAAGAGGGTGCCGTGGCTCCCCCTGGAAAACGAAAGTCGACCAAAGATATTTTCATTTCAGCCACAATAATGTGTGTTAATTATTGCACGAACATGATAAATTCAAATTTAAGCAATGTTTTTTGGGGAAAATATGCATGTTGGCCCCCCTGGAAAGAATACCTTCTTTGCCCCTCCCTGGAAAAAATCCTGTTGACGTTCATGCCAGTAGGTGGTAGGCATTTGTGTACCAAAGTGGCAGAGGTGATCAATGTTTCTTTTGAGCAACGTAAGAAGTGTCAAATAACCATCCAGATCTCACAATTCAACACAATTAGATTTCTACCTCTGGGAAACTTAAGAACGATGTACCACACAAAGTCATGGTCACTGGATGACATGAAACATGCTATTGACACTACCTGTGCGTCCCTTCCTGTGGAAACCATATCTGCTGTTTGTTTATTTGTTGTCGACCTATTCTGTAGCATTGAAAAGTATTGCTGAAAATGAACATCAATAACTTTAAGGTATGTAACACGCAAGACAGTTCATACTTGCTGGTTTTAGTGTTCCCATTACTGACGTTCAAACAGTGTAAACCCTATTTTTGGACACTCTGTATGTGATATTCACTTTGTAATTCATATTAGATATAGTCTTGATATATACTATGTAAATTGTAGATATTTTCCTTGCCTACAGGTTCTCAATGTACATTTCCAGATATATTTTAGTTGTCTATAACCTGGAAAAGCTATCTTACAGAATTATGTGACGCAAGTGTACATTAACAAGAACGTAATAATAATATAGCTCTAGCATTGTTTTGCAAATAGTCTACACAGGGAGACTACAACGTCCATCGTTTACATTGAGTAGAAATGTACAAAATGATACAGGGCGAATCAAAAGTATCTTGACATTTTCCTTATATCGCTAATGAACGGTGTCAGGATGGAATAAAATACACTGTTGATTTATAGCAAGATGTTGCACCACCCCATTTCGCCACAATCGTTCAGTACTATGTTTCTCACAGTTTCTCCGATAGGTGGATCGGCCGTGGTTCTCCAATACTTTGGGCGGCTCGCTCTCCAGACCTCACCCCCTTAGACTTTTTTGTCCGGAGTTTCATTAAGTCTAGTGATACCAAGTAAAGATGAGCACCATAGAGCAACTGACACAGCTAATAGCTGCAGTGCCATGGGAGATCACGCCAGCTGTGTTGGAGCATGTGTTCCTGTCTACGCAAGAGAGGTGAGTGCTATGGCTAGACTAACAGGGCCACCACGTTGGAATCTACTGCGTTTATCTTCTATTCTAGAGTACCTTTCAGGAGTAATGTCAATTCTGTCAACAAATTAATTTTTGATTAAAATGTGAAGAGACTTTTAAATCACCCTGTGTATGTATGCATCTTAATACTGACATTCAAATCAGAATCAATATTTTTGCATGTTAAATAAAGGAATATTACAGGTTCCACATCCGTATAATTAACATTACTATTCAGCTATACCCTGTTCCGTCTATCTCTGGAGTAAGGCCGCGCATAGCGGCAGAGAAGGGGGGTGAGAATCGAGTGGGCAGAGCGAAGCAGTACGCGGTGCTCGAAGGCTGGTAACTGATCCCTCCCCGTCCACGCAATCCCGTTCCCTCGCACGTGTTCATTGGTGGAGGCGTTTCGCGCCAGAACTTGCACAGAGACGTGTTTTCGTTCGCTATCTCCAGAGATAACTGAGACAGGGTATATTTCACAAATTCTTAAATGCGTTATTTCGAACTGGTTGACTACAAACATTATTCATACTACATTGTAATTGTGTTTTTTATCACTTAAAAAGGCATACATTTGCGTCTAATTGATCAGTATATAATCGCGTCTAATTTACGATTGAAGTTTTTACTCATAGTCTGAAATACAGCGCCTTGAATATGTAGTGTGGAAAATGACCCGAAAAACTGGTTCCCGACACGGTTTATGTTTACAACATAGATGGCAGTGCGATCATTTTCTTATGAAAGTAATAGAGCTTAGTTAGTTTTTGGAATATATTATGTAGATTTGTTTGTCTTGAAAGGCTGTAAGTGAATTGATGGAAATAGTTATATTTTTGGACTGATTTGCAGTCACGAAATGGCATTAATTTGGAAAGAGAATTAAAATAAAATTATAAAATAAATAGCATGCCTAACATAAGAAGAAACATCGCAATGTGATTCCGGAAGTCAGGTGTTGGATTGTGTACTAGAGTTTATTCTTCTATCTTATTAGAACATAAATAGTATCCTGAGAGATATTTCATACCGAGACGACAAACCACAAGTGTTGCTTGGAAGCGAGCAGTCGGTAATCAATGCAGCCTTTCGAACTGTAGGGACACAAGCTCTGATTGCACCGTTTCCTCAAAGATATTGTAGTCCAAAGCGACACGCGACAAACGATACGGAGATTTAACACCAAAGCGACACGGGTCCTTCGGTCTAAGGCAACTTTCATACCGAAGCGGCACGCGACTCATGTCGCTTGGAAACGAGTCAATCAAGAGCAACATTTCGCATCGTAGTAGCATGACGGGCAGCACAGGCCAGCGTTCGGTTGGTGAAATCCTAAAGCGGCAAGTGTTGCGTGCCGCTTGTCGCATCGGTGCGCAATCTCCCTAAAGCAAGACACTCATTGCATCACGCATGCGCTAACAGCAAACCACGGGAAGATATTGAGGAAACGGCTCAGTTTGAGCGACACGCAAGCGACAAAGACATCCCGTATCGCTTGTGTCATTGGTCTGAATGTATGTCGATGGTACTAAGGGAGTTTCGTGGGTTTTCCTTTCTCGTTTCATGCAATCATCAGCTATCATCATCGCAGGCTATAGTTTAAAGTGAGATCCGAACCATTATGTGCCTCCACGGAATATCGAACCCAGGTCCCCTTGATTACAAAACGACGACGGCACCACTATGCCATCAAGGTGGCTGATAGATACTAGTGTTTGTACACAATCTAAAAAATAAATAGCAATGAGAAAACTCAGAGACGCTCTTTCTCCAAAGTCAATTTCGTATGCAGCAAGTTCAGCCAGCGCATTGGTATTTACACACGTCTCGTCCTAATGCAATTTTCCTGCCAATGCAAGCGAATGCATCCTTTTACAACATACATGCCCCTTTTAGTTGACTCCAGAAATCCACGAATGGGGAGTGGCCGCGGTGAATAATGACGACACGTGCCTTCTTGTGTACGTCACCTTGGAATATCTCCATTCACTAATGTTAAACAAACAAACATCTACTGCCTTGTTTGAACATTCTTTTCAGGAAGTTCCTTTGTGGATTTTCAGCATGCATGGGGTGCAAGAATAGACTTTCTAGAGAAACAGGCGCTCCTCTGCCCACACATTGAAAAATACATACGCACTGGTTGCGTGAATCCCTAAGCAAATAAGGAAGAAATATGAACTTGTGTCTTGTCTAGAAGGAAAAGGCTATGCTCTATCAATGAAGGCTCCACGCACTATCGACCTCGTCATTGTGTAGTTGATGTGATCAACAGGCCCGAAACGAAGGGTAGGCAAGGTGTGCTTGAGCCTAGGGAGCGCCATTTAAAAAAAACGACAACAACAACGAAGTCAGAATATGTAACAGAAATTTACACTTGTCAGAGTTGTGTTAAAATACACAGCTGAAATTTTCTGTTTCCAAAAGTAGTGGTGTGATTGAGTGAGTGATGTGGCGAATTTCACTTCGCTTTTCTGCCACTTTTGGCTAATCGCGAAGATGCGGAAGTGAAATGGATACACATGCTGACAGACCTGCCTAAGCATTTACAAATATCGTATCACAGTGCAACAAGTACATGTGCATCATTGTTCACTTACCGAAAAGGATAATCATATTCTGCGAAATAATAAAATGCAGTTATAGCATTCAATCGACCATCATTTCAATGTGGCAATAATCGTAGAAACATAAAATGTCAGCCTAGGCAGTTTCAGCCCATAATCATCTATTTCATTTTCACGTATCTCGGTAAGGTACACAATACTGCATTTGAACATGGAGATGATGATTATGTTTTAATTTCACTTCGTATTTTACTTCACTATCCATACTTGAGGGCCCACTACCATAGATAAATTACGGAAATATAGGGTTCGAGAGTTCGAGTGTTTTTCGCTCGTTCGGTCGTTTTTCGCTCGAGCGGAAGAAATATCAATTCTGTGTGCCATCTAGCGCTGCTCGTGCGAACTATTTGCAGCTCGAGCGAAAAACGCTCATTGCAGCACTCTGGTGTAAATGTCACAACCGAAGGCATAAGAGGAAAAGATCGAAGGACGCAAAAAAAGAGTTTGTGCTTAGTAGTGAGGGACGCCAAACCATGATTACCAATTAATTAGTTAACCACAGGGATGCTATATGCATGGAAATTGTCTGGAAAAATCTCTCCTGAAATTACCCACCACCGTAATCTAATCAGAGCCACCCGTGCGGCAGTCAGACGCACTACCGACCAGGTCACCAAAACTCTTCGTCTAGACAATGTACTGTAAGAATTGAGATGAAATTGTACCTTCAAAAGTACAATATATGCGGCAAATGCTCTTAGAGACGAATATTCGCATAAACGTTGTGAATGAAAACACACTGACTTATCGATGGTTTGGCGGTTGTTGATTGGTGTTGGCTGGTTCATTATTCATTTCTTGCTGTGATAGCAGACGCATCAGCGAAATACGCAGCTGAAGAATCAATTCACTGCAAAGGCGCTAGAGTTACATGTTAAAACGGTGGAAAGTTGGTAGAAACAATGTACAATTAGTAGGAAGACTTATAGGAAAAAATACTATTCAATTCAACCAATTATATTCCCAAAGAACCTTGGTATCGAGATATTAATCTGTCAAGAAATTCTTGTTAGATGTCGGCTAAACGACACCCTTGCCCCCAAAGACTTGTATATTAGGAAAATTGTAACTACGCGTGCGTATTTCTTAAGATTGGTTGGTTGATTTGTTGTTTTAAGTCCACTTTATGCACAGTAAGCTAATCGGGAGTGGACCTACAGTTTAAAGTAGGATCCGAACCACTATGTGCCTCCACCGGGTATCGAACCCGGGACCCCTTGATTGCAAAGCGAAGAGGGTAGCACTGCGCCATCGTGGAGGCCGTAGTATTTATTAAGAGATCTAAAAGAAGCAGGATATAATGGCGCATACGCCTTGTCAATACTTTTGAGGAACCCGACTAAGAAAATAATATATATACTTACGAACTATATTAGAAGAGAAAATATTATGAAATGGAAAGCAAGTGTAACTGGTGAATAACTGAAAAGCCAAAACAAAATATATATTTATACAAAAAATAAATAATAAACTGGGCTTGTAGCTTGGAGTCCGTCTTGTGCTGAGTATGTGGTCCTTACAAGGACGGCAGTTATTGTCGTAGGCCATGCGAGCATCTGTGTGCCAATATTGCCCCGTCTACTTCGCTGCACTTTTTGACTCTCTCTGCAGTCGTTCGTCTAGTTGGTATTTTGCACCGTGTAGGTGCAACACCGACTCTTCTACTTCGCTGATTTGCGTTAAGAGTGTATTTGGTGTCTGCGCCGTTTGCACTACGTTGTGGAGCGGTGTAGTGTGTGGTGTAGTCATGTGGTGCGTGCTAAGTAATCAAATGAACGTTTAAAGCAGCAGACAGTCATTTGTTGAATCTTCTGAACTTGAACGTCATTTCCTTGCACCAACCTGACACTGGGATACATCTGCACTACACCTAGTGTCAAAACGTGCAGCAAACTAGACGGGGCTTACACCGCTGAAATCCAAATTTCAGAATTGGACTCTGTTCTTATGCAGCTCCAGAATGTTTGAACTTCTTTGACGACGATGCTGATCTGCTGCTTGCTGGTATTAGCTGTTCACTCTACCTTCCTATGAAGAACTCTGTACTTTATACAGGTTAGATTTGGCAATGTTGTGCCACGATGGAATAGCATTTAATATGGCTCGTTGTACCATGGTCCTGATGTTTCCATAGGTACTGAATATGGAATGCAATCCTCCTGGTTGCCCTTATGCTGAAGATCCTTGACGTGTTACCTGAAGGTTTGACCATTTTCTAGCTCCAGGCCGAGGTGTCGGGCGGTATTGGCGAGGAGTATGGACTGCCCAGAGTCTAATTCTGCTGATCTGGACTTCTCGTTCATTTAAAGAATATGGCAGCACTCTTCGAGGAATTGGTCTTCCCTTTCACTTCGTTGGCATAGAGATTATCAGGCCCCAATTAGCTTCTTTCGGTCAGAGAAGTAGGAAACCGAAACACACAATCAAATTAACATTTAGAGAGAATGTTTAATTATATAGCAAAACTGTTATCTAAAATAAGCACTTATAAAAATATATAGCCAGTAGTGTAAGTTGAGCGTTTCAAAGTAGTACTTAGTAGGTATTGTTTTTTTTTTATCAATTGAATATCACTTTTTGACATATTTTGACAATTTTTTGTCCATTTTTTAGCGTTTAGCGATGTTTTTAGTACAATTTTCAATGCATTATTTTTTTCCCACTCGTACTTGGTAGGTATGCATTTGTAGCCTTTTTTTTATCAATTGAATATCACTTTTTGACATATATTGACAATTTTTTGTCGATGTTTTAGCGCTTAGCGATGTTTTAGCAAAATTTCCCATTTTTTCCCTTTTTTTCCCACTCGTACTTGGTACGAATGCCACGATCTTACGTGATATAACTTAACCTATCCTTTTTTATTACGTGCTAAACTACACGAGAGCCTCTACTAGTAGTGCAGATTAGAGAGTTCAACGCCATCAAGTGGGGATCAAAAAAACCTTAAAAACTCACTTTCTCTCCACGTTCCGCGCCTCATTTATTGCGCTGACGATGTTTTGCAGCAAAGAAAAGAGCACCAAAACATCAAAAACTCACTTTACTCACTTGGGGATCACCAAAATCTCAAAAACTCATTTTTATTAATTGAGGTTCACCAAAACCTCAAAACCTCACTTTCTCTCCACGTTCCGCGCATTCATTCGTTGCGCTGACACAGCGTGATGAGTAAATAATGTACTCTCTCCCATCCTTGAAGGATGAATGCACCTTATCGTAATTTTCCAACTCCGGGACCAATGTTTATATATCGTGACCTTTGTAAACCTCTTTCGGAACCGATGTGCCACACACACGCGCGCGCGCGCCTATATTGTGACGCAAGCAAACAAATAATATTTTTTTTAAGATTCCTGGCCCCTAACCCCACTTCCGGTCGCCATTTTGGATTTCCGAACATAGGTTGTATTCATATTTTACTCACATATAGGCGTACGTGATGAATCCTCAAACAGATTTTTCCTAAGTCTTACCGTTTCCAAGATAACCCCACTTCCGGTCGCCATTTTGGATTTCCGAGCATAGGTTCTATTCATACTTTTTCTCACGTATAGGTGTACATGAAGAATCCGCAAACAGAATTTTCCTAAGTCTTACCGTTTCCAAGATAATCCCACTTCCGGTCGCCATTTTGGATTTCCGAGCATAGGTTCTATTCATATTTTTTCTCACATATAGACGTACGTGATGAATCCGCAAACAGATTTTTCCTAAGTCTTACCGTTTCCAAGATAACCCCACTTCCGGTCGCTATTTTGGATTTCCGATCATAGCTTCTATTCATACTTTTTCTCACATATAGGTGTACACGATGAATCACCAAACAGATTTTTCCTAAGTCTTACCGTTTCCAAGATAACCCCACTTCCGGTCGCTATTTTGAATTTCCGAACATAGGTTCTATTCATATTTTACTCATGTATAGGCGTACGTGATGAATCCGCAAACAGAGGGTTCTATGGCAACCTATATTAATTCTCGTAAGAGAACAGAAAACGCACACACACACACACAAAAAAAAAACAATACTGTGGTCACTACAACAAATAGTCTTCTTCAACCCCTATCCAACAAACCAAAAAAAAAATCATCATCCTAACTAGAACCATGTAACTAACATTGTGATGACTCATATTAAATACCTCTTAATTGTATTACTTATAAGGGTATACTATTGCACAACGTTTTTGCAACAAGTTATTACGTAACATTGTGATGACTCATATCTAATGCCCTTCGTTGTATTAACTATAAGGGAGTAAACTATTACACAACATGTTGCAACAAGTTATGACGTAATGTGATGAGTCATATCTAACGTGGCGTCTTCTGATTGGTTAATTATTACAGGTGTTTTCAATACGGTCCGCGCATTTATTATATAAGACGGCATACACTGCAGATCAGTCAGTCTCGTGAGAGCAGCCGAAGAGTTTCTCACAACGTTGCAACGTTTTGAAAGTCGTTGATTTTGTTTCTGTATTTTCCGTCGTTGGGTTTCCTCGTCACGTCGATCGTCGCGAATCCGAAATCGTCCCTGTTCCAGCAAGAGGAGCAGCGTTCCGAAAATTGATTGATCAACAGGCCGTTGAGTTTAGATAACATGGAAGGTAGAAATTCATGATCTGCCGTGCGGTGTACAGTCTCCATTGTTTGCTTTCGGAAACCAAAGTGATTCATTGTCCTTGCTAGTTATTTATTGTGTATGTGAGATAGTTAAAGTTTTTTTTATTTTAGTTATAGTTATTTAAGTTCATTTTTTTTCATTTGCATTGCCTACAATTTTTACTAATTTCAAAACGATAGTGTCCCCAAGGCAACGTGTGGATTCCACAAGACAAAATACATCTTTTATCGTCTTGCGGATCTAATGCTACCTTCCTAACTTCGTTTGTTGTAATCACGTGGTCTACACTTTGGATTCTTTGTTCTATACTTAGTATCGTCGATTGTGAGTAAAGGCAATCGATGTAATCGTGGAAGGTGAGTTTGTTCTCCACCGTATTTTTGCCCACACCTTTTGCTTTCTTCGTGACGCTACTCTCTGTTCTCATGGCATACATCTTCGAACGCAAACCCGCGAACTCGACAATAATATCACCGTTACATTCATCTTTCAGTTTACCTAGGACTTTTTTGTTACGAGATGGAATTCCAAATCTGTTGGGTTGAGGATACGCAGAAGTATCGAAATACTCAAGCATGGAAGGATTTTTTATGTCTTCGTATAAGTTAGGTGTTTGTATGCTGTAAATAAAGCTGTCGGTGTCCGTGTACAAAAGTGACATCTTATCATTGAAGAAGGGTTTCATCACGTCATAATGAAATTCGAACATGTAAAGTTTCGACAAGTCGAGAACCGTTGCGCCAACGTAAATTGGTTTTCTGAATTTCATCAATTTTATATCTAGATTGAAAAGTGCCAAATTCTCGTTGTAAATTTTTCTCGACTTGAATCTAGGATCGGCTATCCACTTCCGACATTTATTCTTATCGGAAATTAATTTCACGTCTACGTGCTTTCTAACATTCTCCATGGTCTTTCCGTACACCGCATTGTTCATTAATTTAAAGAAGTCCTTGTCTAAATCGGAAGTGGCAGCTGTTCTATGTTGTGTGTTAGTTTCTATGTAAGGTCTTAACCACGTGGAATGTTTAAACTTTAGTATTCTTCTAACATTTACTATCTGAACACCCTTCCCAATCAAAAACCGGAGATTCTTGTAGTGGACGACGTATCTCTGTTTAGGGTCCAATGTTAACAAAAGCTTGTCTTGAACCGAGTCGGGTGGACATTTGATTTCGGGAGTCGGAGGCAAATCCGAAAACGTGTCGTGCAGGTGGTCGGAGAATTGGAGATCTACCTCTGCGAAGAAACCACACTCGCTATCGTCGAAATGAATAATGTCTATCGAAGTGGGATCTAACCATTCGAATCCCCCGTAAGGAAGTTTCTGAACCATGGCATGTCCGTAGAGATTATTAACGTCGGCGTAGAAGATGTAATTCGATGCTCGATTTGAATCGTAATCTTCTTTCATGTGTACGTTATTAGCTTTTGCATGTCTCTGTACGCATTGCACCATTCCACCTCGTATCCCTCTTTCGATGAAAAGTAACATGTCAACGTCCGATATCAGTTCCAGCTTGACCTTTGTCTGGAATAACATTGCCGACCACGCTAATCCCGGTAGGCTGTAGAAATACGCTGGATCTAATTGATAAATATTTGTTGCCGTTTTCCTGAACGCTTGAAAAACATCCGCGAGTATCGTCACGTCCAGTTTTAAGTATGCGTCGTGGTAGTCTCCGAGTGTCCTACATCCTAATTTCTCCCACATGAGTTGCGCGTGTTGGTATTCTTCGTCCGTGATTCCTTTCTCTCTGAGTCTGCTGTAAAATTCTCTTGGAAGTGGAAGAGCGTCGTCGTTAAATTTAGAATTATCACTAACATATTCGTAAGGATAAACCCCTTTACGTCTAACGAGTTCTATGTCTACGTTGGGAAAACTAGCTCTAGTTATTTTAAATTGATCGTCGGTGAGTTTGTTCGCTAAAGCATCCAGACTTGCAGAGAGAAATCTATACGAATCCAGGAAGCGCATCTCGATTGTATTTTTCGTTCCCGGAATCGACACTTGCTTGCTGAGACTAATGTAACGTTCTTCATTCTCGGCCAAGACACCTATACGTTTCGGATCGTAGCCAAGATGTCTCACCAGGTGGTGAAAATCATATCCGCTTCCGTTGTGAAAGAATATGGGGATGAATTTAGGTTTCTGGATTTTAAGATTGCACGTGTTGCAAATTCCACCTACGTAGTTTCCGCTGAAATGATCGTGGTGGAATATTTTTTTGTTCTCATCAGTGAAACTTTGATCACATACCGGACACACCTCAGTGGAATTGTAATTTTGAAGTTCATTTTCAGTTAAAGGTGCCATCGGTTTTGATGTAAGCAGTACGCTACCAATTACCTCAACCTCCTCCACCATTTTTTCCAGGAAGTGTTCGATTACATTTGGTCCGCGGTATATATATGCTTCATTTATTTTATCACGTCGCACAACAACATAGCCGAAACTATTGGGTTGATGAAGCTGGTACGGCGTTGTGGAGGAAATTTCGGGATCCGGTTCGGAGTAGGAGAGTGGTTTGAGGAACGCCTCGAAATCTGCGACGATGATTGCGGGATGTGCTAACAATGCCTTGTGCATTTTGAATTCTTCGACTTCGTTCGTTTCGGGCATCAACATTCTAGCCGGTCTGTTGTCACCGCAATAAATTTTATGTTCGGCAAGTTTCTCGATAGCAATTTGACGTCTAGTGTAATTACGATAATTGAGTTGTTTTCGATCGTCGAACGTGGTTAGGCATCTCGGGCAAACTTCGATGCAATGTTCATACTTGGTTGTTTGACTTTTGACCAAACGTGATAGTGAACGAATTAGCGTGTAGTGATGAACATCCTCGTTTGAAATTAGAAGAAGATTAATCACACGAGCATCGTCATCGTCGATATCGCTTATCCTGACGGGATGCACGAGATATTTATCTGACGTGAAAGAATATACATTAATAGCGATGCGTTTTCCTGCACGATTTTCGAACTTTGTTATATCCGACAATGTCACCGGATATTCGATGCCAGACATTACACTTTGAAAGTCGGTCTCGTATTGTTTGTAATTAGAAACCTGTTCTGGATTATTTTTGCAATGAACAGGATGCAGTGCAGCCAATATACACCAAAGGAAACACTTGTTATCGCTGTTCTGTATATTTAACACAGCCCTCTTGTGTTGAATGTTCGGTGGAAGAGGAACGTAGCTGGAAGCGCGAAGAGGCGAGAATCGGTTCACGTAAACGGTTAACGTGTGAGGACTTCCACACAGAGACCATCCCGACCCTTTAGCCTCGAAACCGTCGTGTTTCTTAACCAGCTCGTTGGAAACTTTATAATAGAAGTTGTCCAAATTTTCGACGTCAGCAAAATAAAGTGTCTGGTTTTTTGTACGATGATAAAAAATACTCGTTGTGCCATCAACTTTCTCGTATTCAGAAAACAGAACAACGTATACTTTTATAGAGTTGTTTTCAAGTTTATCTTTCAAAATATTTAGTACAGGTGTTTTCGTTTCATCCAAGAAACTAAGGATGTCACGGCCTGGTTCTGACTTAATTGAAAAATCCTGGAGTTGGTCGTTGAATGCAGATCTAATTGGTTTGCGTTCATTCGATAATTTAATTTGCTTGGAAGTGGAAGCTTCGGTTCCTGGATCATCGATTTTTCTTTTCACTGTTCCTCGTTCGGTCGATGGTTTGCAAATTTTGAGATGTTTACTTAAATTTGTAATGCTGATCATCTTTCCGCATCGAGCACAAGACTTAGAAGGTGACGAACGATTAATTCTCGAACCTGTTTCGCTACATCTTGCCCTGTGTACCGATAAATTGTTCCTTGAGATTAGCTTCCCACAAGTAACACATTCAGTTTTATCATTTTTACGATTCAAACTGGTGGTGGATGCCATTGCTTTTTCGAAAATCACAGAAATCAAAAAGTCTAGTATATAGCGATACAATTTTCAGGTATGTTATTTATATAGAATTTCTTGAGGTGAAATAGAAAATGCACGATCACGTCAAAATTCAATCTGGTCGAAATTACTATGAAAAACCACGTGAAACACCTTTGAACTTGAAATAATAGATGGTATGTAGCTTCAAAGAAAGTTAAATACCTATTTTTTTTACAAAAACGAGGAGCGCTGCAACAGGACGTCCGTACTCTTCGGCTGCTCTCACGAGACTGACTGATCTGCAGTGTATGCCGTCTTATATAATAAATGCGCGGACCGTATTGAAAACACCTGTAATAATTAACCAATCAGAAGACGCCACGTTAGATATGACTCATCACATTACGTCATAACTTGTTGCAACATGTTGTGTAATAGTTTACTCCCTTATAGTTAATACAACGAAGGGCATTAGATATTAGTCATCACAATGTTACGTAATAACTTGTTGCAAAAACGTTGTGCAATAGTATACCCTTATAAGTAATACAATTAAGAGGTATTTAATATGAGTCATCACAATGTTAGTTACATGGTTCTAGTTAGGATGATGATTTTTTTTTTGGTTTGTTGGATAGGGGTTGAAGAAGACTATTTGTTGTAGTGACCACAGTATTTTTTTTTTTTTTGTGTGTGTGTGTGCGTTTTCTGTTCTCTTACGAGAATTAATATAGGTTGCCATAGAACCCTCCAATTCATGACTTAGGAAAAATCTGTTTGCGGATTCATCACGTACGCCTATACATGAGTAAAATGTGAATAGAACCTATGTTCGGAAATCCAAAATGGCGACCGGAAGTAGGATTATCTTAGAAACAGTAAGACTTAGGAAAAATCTGTTTGCTGATTCACCACAAACACCTATATGTAAGTAAAATATGAATAGAACCTATGTTCGGAAATTCAAAATAGCGACCGGAAGTGGGGTTATCTTGGAAACGGTAAGACTTAGGAAAAATCTGTTTGGTGATTCATCGTGTACACCTATATGTGAGAAAAAGTATGAATAGAAGCTATGATCGGAAATCCAAAATAGCGACCGGAAGTGGGGTTATCTTGGAAACGGTAAGACTTAGGAAAAATCTGTTTGCGGATTCATCACGTACGTCTATATGTGAGAAAAAAATATGAATAGAACCTATGCTCGGAAATCCAAAATGGCGACCGGAAGTGGGATTATCTTGGAAACGGTAAGACTTAGGAAAATTCTGTTTGCGGATTCTTCATGTACACCTATACGTGAGAAAAAGTATGAATAGAACCTATGCTCGGAAATCCAAAATGGCGACCGGAAGTGGGGTTATCTTGGAAACGGTAAGACTTAGGAAAAATCTGTTTGAGGATTCATCACGTACGCCTATATGTGAGTAAAATATGAATACAACCTATGTTCGGAAATCCAAAATGGCGACCGGAAGTGGGGTTAGGGGCCAGGAATCTTAAAAAAAATATTATTTGTTTGCTTGCGTCACAATATAGGCGCGCGCGCGCGTGTGTGTGGCACATCGTTTCCGAAAGAGGTTTACAAAGGTCACGATATATAAACATTGGTCCCGGAGTTGGAAAATTACGATAAGGTGCATTCATCCTTCAAGGATGGGAGAGAGTACATTATTTACTCATCACGCTGTGTCAGCGCAACGAATGAATGCGCGGAACGTGGAGAGAAAGTGAGGTTTTGAGGTTTTGGTGAACCTCAATTAATAAAAATGAGTTTTTGAGATTTTGGTGATCCCCAAGTGAGTAAAGTGAGTTTTTGATGTTTTGGTGCTCTTTTCTTTGCTGCAAAACATCGTCAGCGCAATAAATGAGGCGCGGAACGTGGAGAGAAAGTGAGTTTTTAAGGTTTTTTTGATCCCCACTTGATGGCGTTGAACTCTCTAATCTGCACTACTAGTAGAGGCTCTCGTGTAGTTTAGCACGTAATAAAAAAGGATAGGTTAAGTTATATCACGTAAGATCGTGGCATTCGTACCAAGTACGAGTGGGAAAAAAAGGGAAAAAATGGGAAATTTTGCTAAAACATCGCTAAGCGCTAAAACATCGACAAAAAATTGTCAATATATGTCAAAAAGTGATATTCAATTGATAAAAAAAAGGCTACAAATGCATACCTACCAAGTACGAGTGGGAAAAAAATAATGCATTGAAAATTGTACTAAAAACATCGCTAAACGCTAAAACATGGACAAAAAATTGTCAAAATATGTCAAAAAGTGATATTCAATTGATAAAAAAAAACAATACCTACTAAGTACTACTTTGAAACGCTCAACTTACACTACTATAGCCTAAGTATAAATGTGTCATCCCTTGCACGAAACACCCTCACGTCATGTAGTGATACCTTCGTAGCATAATAAATTAACAACAATACAAGTACAACAATAGCAAAACTGCATATATTTCGATGAAGAGAATCTAAAATTATTATATTCAACATTAATTTACATCAACTGGTAGAAATAAATTTTGAAAACAAAATGTGTCATGAGCATGAATGTTCCATCTAAAATAAACACTTATACAAATATTTAACCTAAATATAAATGTACCGCCATCTCTTTAAGAGAAGAAAAAATATTTATCGGCAACCTCACATGTTATGTAATAAAATAATAACAACCCGTGTCTCGACAACCCTTGAAGGCCCTAGGGCGATCTCCCGACTGCCAGTCTACATCCCACAATCCTACCTAGAGGTGTGGAGATCTCAACCCGTAATGGGGTGACGTGGAGTCAGCACGTCGAACCCCCAGCCGTTACAGGAGATATCTGTGACTCACTCGTAGCTCCCCATTTCCTCTCGATGGTGGGTTGACACTGGTCCTATACACAGGCCGAAAACTAAGAGACTGAACCCAGGAGGACTCGAACCCATGCCGCCCCGCATTCGGAGCCCAAAGCACAGCGCCTTAGACCTCACGGCCACGGAGGAGGAGCACATACCTTTATGCCATCAGAATACATTTTCTTAAAGCTACTTTTGAAAAATAAATAACGAGTTAAATTTACTTACTTGAAAAAGTATGACTTGTAGTTTCTTATTTTGGAAAGTACTTCAATTGCAAATACTATTCCATTCAAGGTAATACAAATTAGCATTCAGTTATTTTGCTTGTCCACTTTATGCACAGAAAGGGTAATTGGTTCTGCACATATAATTTAAAGTGGGATCCAAATCACATAGCATTCAATTTTTGGAGTTGGTTACCTACTTACCTACATCCACCTGATCAGAATTCTCATTTATTGGGGGGACAATCAAACAACAGCTGTTCCATACTCTGCGATTCATTTTGGTTTGATTTGGTTTATTTTACTTCTCCTTTCTGCCCCTTTTGACTAATCGCGATGATGGGGATGAGTGATGACATGATGAAATTGATGAATGGTCACTCACAAACACCAATGGTCAAAGCGAGGATTCGAACCCAGGACCCCTGGCATCGTAGCGCGATATGCTAACCACTTCGCCTATTCATTGTGAATTACTAATTAAAAGAATAATATTTCATCAAATCATAATTGATATATTTCCGTTGCTGTATCTCGGATGCATATCCATTTTACGAGATCCCAGTAATCCTTACTTCCAGAAGTGGTGCTACTATTGAAGACAATGAAGATCAAGTAAATGGTGCAATAATTTAAGCAGTTGCCACAAGTCTATACCGGGGATGAAAAGTTTGCTGCACCCAGATGGCATCAAAACTCTTCAAGTGCAACTAGAAGTGAATGACTGTTGTTATCAGTCGAAGTTGGTTCTTTCGCCTTGAAAAATGTAGGCGAATTAATGTCATTTATCCAACTCCTATTTCACCACACGAGCGTGGCAATTGTTTTTAACTGATGCTGTAGTACAAGAACGCCCTGTGTATTTACGTTCAAAATAATCATAAAAAGAAAAGAATGATAGTTGAAGTACAATAATTTCTGATCTCCTATTCTGTTTATGTCTCTTAAAAAAACTTCAGGAGCAATGTTCTAAATTTCTTGACAAATAACTATGGATTCTTGTCATATACCATCCAATGCTGTGCGCCAGACCTGAACTATGTTATCGTCATACGCCAGACCTGATTAATATACACCACGTCTCAAAAGGTACTTTACAATTATGATGTCATACAGCACAAGTTGAAATTAACATAACTGCTCGCCATTAAAAATGCAACACCCAGAAGGAGTAATCGGAATCGGACGAAATGTGCACAGTGTGTAGAGGAGAGGTGCAGAAGGAAATGATTAGGTGTTCAAGGCCGTCATGCGTCATGTGCGCCTGCCACGCCATCTGGTAAGTGGTACCTGTAGCAGGTCAGATAGGTGCAGACGAGCAGTGAAAGTGCATGGTTGTGAGTGTAGTGTGTTAAAATCGGTCAGCAATGCCACGTCGTCGAATACGGCAGCTATTCCAGCAGGTTTCCCCTGTTCGATCGCGGCCGAATTGTTGCATATCGTGAATGCGGATTATCCTACCGTGAGATCGGTGCCCGTGTAGGACGGAATGCATCCACAGTGATCCGTGTATGGAACCAGTGGGTCCAGGAAGGCACTGTAGAGCGACGTAGAGGTTCACAACGTCCGCGTCGGACGACGGAACGAGAGGACAGACGTCTGATACTCATGGCCCTTACAGACAGAACGGCCACGTCAACGAGGATTGCGCATGAAGAACGGGATGTTTTACAATGTCCAGTGTCCCCACGAACCGTGCTTCGTCGTTTGGCGAACCGGGGAATTTTTTCCCGGCGCCCACTGTTGCGGATTCCTCTGACGCTAGAGCATAGACGTTTGCGTCTGAGATGGTGCCAAGACCGTCGTGCATGGATGGCGGAGTGGAATGCTGTAATGTTCTCTGATGAATCCAGCTTCTGTATACAACATCATGATGGACGTACACGCGTGTGGCGGCACCGTGGGACTAGGCTGCATCATGCATCATCACACAGGGCCTTCATTGGGCATCATGGCATGGGGTGCCATCGCCATAGGTGTTCGTTCGCGTCTCGTACGCATTCAAGGGACATTGAACAGCCAACGGTACATCACACAGGTTCTCACCCCTGTTGCTGTCCCATTAATCCATGCACTGCATAATGCCACTTTTCAACAGAATAACGCGCACCCCCGTGTTGCAAGGATTGTCCTCGCATTTATGGAAGCTAACCACGTGCCCCTGCTTCCTTGGCCAGCACGTTCGCCGGATATGTCGCCAATTGAACATGTCTGGTCCATGGTGGGTCGCCGGCTGGTCCAACTCAGGTTTCCGGCACGTAATGTTGAAGACCTCTGGCACCGTGTGGAAGCCGCTTGGGACGCCATACCACAAGCAGACATCGATAGACTCATTCTGTCCATGCCTCGCCGTGTTGCAGCAGTTATTGCCGCCCGTGGAGGCTGTACACGCTACTAGCTCCTTGGGGTTATGCAACCATGTTCTACGTGTCACATGTCACACCACCGAGCTCTAACTGTAATCATTTTCTTATCTTATTATGAACTACATATTTGCCAAGTTTCGTGTTTCTATCTCATTTCCTTCTAGTTGTTGCAATTTTAATGGCGAGCAGTGTAAATGAATAGAGGAGAGGAGGGTATTATGGAATAGTCGGGAAATATGGAATACCAAGGTTTTGGCTCTATTCGGTGCTGCTATCACGTGAGAATACCATGAACTACTCAAGAAAGACTCCCATGATGCAGTGCAGTGAGAGCTGACCGCTTGTTGTTGTGTTACCACTCGCTACAGAACAAAGTGTGTTTCGTGATTTTCAAGAGTTTTTGCAGGTAAGTTTTCAAACATTTTAACCTACTAGTACACATGTGACTGGATAATATACACTAAAAGAATTGTAGTTTGTTATACTGTGGTCGTTTTTTAGCTGACAATGTTTTTTCCATCCGTTTAAGATGGCGTGTCGGGTATTATAGAATACTAGGTATTTCATAATACCCGACGTAAAAGTATAGTATTCCATATAACCCGACAAAATATACTGAATAAAAATTTAGTTAAAAAATGAGTTTTGCGTATAATATTGATAGCTAAACAATAATTATTACTACTTACATAAATAGTAATATAGCCTAATTTAAAACCAAAGTACATTTTTTAAAAGCTAAATCCATTTGAATGAGTTGAGTTTGAGTTGGTGTTTTAAGTCCACTTTATGCACAGTAAGGCTAATCGGGACTGGACCTACAGTTTAAAGTGGGATCCAAACCGCTTGTGCCTCCACCGGGTATCGAACCCGGGACCCCTTGATTACAAGACAATGACGCCACCACTACGCCATGGGGAAGGCCCTCATTTGAATGAAAACAAAACACAATTTTTCTGTTATTTGAAAATTAGTCTACAGTCTAGACCTACAAATAATTTGTTTTAAGATGTGTTTTATCTATTTAAACCTACCCCCCCCCCCCTTAGTTGCAAGAGTTCTAAATAGTCTGGTTTTTTTTTTCAGATATGCCTAGAAAGAAGGAAGATGAGGGAAAGAAGCGAAAGCTTTGGTGTGAGACGCAGATGGCTAAGGCTATAGAAGCTGTTCGTGAGAAGAAGATGGGGTACCTTAAGGCGTCCAAGGAATTCCAGGTTCCCAGAGCGTCTCTCTTCTGCCTTGTCAACAGTAAGGAGAAAAATGCAAAGGTAGCAGCCTCAACTACTCTTGGCCGTAAGCCAGTTTTTCCTAAACAACTAGAAGACAAGTTACAAACATATTTAGTTGAGATGGAGGCCATGTTCTATGGGCTCACAAAAAGGGATGTCTGCAGTCTTGCCTATCAACTTGCGGTTCGCAATAACATACCCCATCCATTTAAGGACGAAACTGCTGGCAAAGACTGGTTCTACGCTTTTATGAAAAGGAACCCGAAACTTTCAGTTCGTAAACCCATGGGTACATCTTTTGCCAGGGCCAGGGGATTTAATAAAGAAGAAGTAGACAAGTTTTTTGACCTGATCGATGTTGTTTTCAAAAAACACAACTATCCTCCTAACAGGATATTTAATGTAGACGAAACTGGTTTGTCTGTGGTGCAAAGTAAAGTTCCTCATGTAGTAGGCCTAAAAGGAAAGAGACAAATTGGGTCCCTTACTTCAGCCGAAAGAGGTTCTCTCGTAACCATCATTCCCTGTATGAGTGCAGGAGGTGACTTTGTCCCGCCTCTTGTGATATTCCCGAGGAAGAACATGAATGAACAACTTCTTAGAGGTGCTCCACCAGGGACCATCGCATCGTGCCACCCGTCTGGTTGGATACAGACAAACATTTTTACTAAATGGTTTAAACATTTCATTGATGTAACAAAACCCTCAGCTGAGTCACCTGTCCTGCTTCTCCTTGACGGCCACACAACCCACAAGCGTAACATTGACGTAATTAGTTTAGCAAGGGAAAGTCATGTTACGATTGTATGTCTACCTCCCCACTGTTCGCATAAAATCCAACCATTGGATAAAACCTTTATGAGTCCATTAAAGTCTCACTATAGTGAGGAAGTGAGATCTTTTTTAAGGCATAGCTCAAGGCCCTTGAGTATTTTTGATATGATGGAACTGTTTGGCAGGGCCTACCTTAAAGTACAACGTGGGGACATAGCAGTAAACGGCTTCAAAGTGACTGGTATTTATCCTGTCAATAGAAATGTTTTCAGCAGTGAAGATTTTATTGCTTCTACACTCACTGTTCCTAGGCCTCAGACTATGACACCCACAACTGACCCTCTTCCATGTTCGTCTACCAGCTCTGATTCACCTCAACCCTGTTCTCCCAAGAGTCCTGATGTGGTTGTCCCTGGTACGTCTAAGTCAACAAATCTTGTCCTACCCATAGAGATATCACCACCACCTCCAAAAAAGCAAAAGTCAAATAGAGGCAGGAAAGCTGGATCTTCTTCTATAATAACCTACTCCCCATATAAAACACAGTTAGAGGATGAACTGAAAGAAAAGGACAAAAAGAAGGAACCAGAAGCTTCAAAACAACAAAACAAACCGAGCATTCAAAGACCCCCCGTTCAGAAATTAAACTTAGACCGACCTTCTAGACCTAAACCTAAAAGAGATGACTCCAGTGTTAGCAGCGATGCATCGATCCATTTTGATGTATCATCTGTAATGGACTTCATGCCCTCAACTAAAGAACCGGAAAACAAAGACGCTGAATGTATCTTCTGTATAGTGCTGGTCCCCAAAGAAACCTCACTTTACTTCAAAGAAAGTTCCGAAAGATCAGTTTTCCCCCTTACAACCATATATCAGGTCCACGTGGAGTCCAGTAAATCCTCCCCTGAAACCTTTCCCACCAATAGCGTTCGTCCAAGAAATGACAGCTCTCATCAAGTCCACGTGGACTAAATGAGATGTTGCTAATTCAGTTTCATAGAGATTTTTGAACACGAGGTTGCGGTTCTCTATCTTTGTTAGGTTGTGTTATTGTGTTTTGCTATTTTTCTATGCAATATGAAGACCTTGGGAGTAAAACGTCACAGTGAATGAATGGATGTCTAAACTCTGCAGGTAAATGTGACAACAGCGCTTTGCCGAAAAACAGGTGGTGGCTCGAAACCAGATACGGTTTCGGTCAGCTTCCTCTGGGGTTATGTCAAAGATGCCGAACTGCTGCTACGTTCAGGACTTGCGGTATAACGGAACATTCTCCGAAGATCAACGCGGGGAAATTTGGATTCAATGCTTCAGCTGTTCTCTGTGGGCTGACCTTGACTGTACCGGAGCAGAGAAAGAAGATTATATCTGGGACTTTTGTAAATAGACTCGAAGCAGAAATGAGTTGCACATAATCTTAAAAATATGGTTTTTATAGTTCAAAATAACTATGTTTTATGAAGTCTCATTAGTTTTTCAATGGTTTAAACCACCTATTCCTTATTACCCGACTATTTCATATTAGCCTCCATTTGTAACTTTTTTTTAAAATATGTTTTTTTATAACAGCAAAATAAATAGTATTTTTCTTACAAGTGACACTTCATTACAATTAGTTATAGTATGTACTCATGATGATTTTGGGTATTTTATTAAAAAACTAGTGCAGTTATTTTTAGAAATGTAAATGGTATTCCATAATACCCTCCTCTCATCTATACTTTATTGCAGGCGATTCACCAACGTCTAAATCTTTTTCTGTCTATTCCAGGTGGTAGGACCTGTATAATTTGAAAATGGCGTCTGCGCAAGGAAAAGCGCAGTGTGTGGCGAGGTTTTGGAAAAGGATAACAATATTCTAACCAGCGTGGCATTTTCTGATGAATCCTCTTTTCATGTGTGCGGTAAAGGCAGTAAACATAACGTACACATCTTGGGCTCAACCAATCCACATATGGTAGCTGATACGTGATAGTTCCAAAGTAAATGTATGGTGCTGTTTGTTGGTTGATTGCATTATAACCTCATTCTTTTTTGCCGAAGTTACAAGTAATGCTGCAAATTATCTTGGTATACTGGAGCAGTATCTGATACCACAATTGGCCGACCGCCCACCAACAGTCCTTTTTCAGCAAGATGATCCGCCACCACACTGGGCCTTAGACGTGAGAGATGTCCTGGACAGGACATTTCCAGCACGTTGGATTGGAGGAGATAGTCCAATTGCCTGGCCTCCTAGATACCCTGACATTACACCCCTGCCATTGCCAGAGTTGACAGGGATATGCTACGGAGAGTTGGAATTGTAATTAGATGTTGTACGCGCCACCAAAAGTGCGCATGTTGAAGTGGACTATACACAATAAATCAAATGGAACATGGTATGTTTCATATTAATTGCAAATTGTGCTGTATGACATCAAAGTTTTAAAGTACCTTTAGGGACACTGTATATCATCTATCGTTAAAATCTTGTCACGCTTTCTTATGTTCAATGCTAATCTGTGTCGTTGTTCAGGATAAATAGACATGCACAATCCATTGCATTATGTAAGTTGTGTACTTCTGTTACATTGATTTATTTGCAGTGGCCGAATTGGAAATAAATTACTGTCGGTATGCTCGTATCTACAGACATGTAATTTGACACAATCCTTTTTTGTGTGATTTTTTTAGTAAAACATCTATTCTCATTCTCTCTTTCATCATCACACATATATATATATATATATAGAGAGAGAGAGAGAGAGAGAGAGAGAGAGAGAGACAACACATTGAGTACATTGTTGGCTATCGGGTAGCTACTTGTGATAAATAAGTGCTAAATTTGAAAATTTACTGCCGCTATGCTTTTTGGCATCGTAATGTACTACCGGTATGCCATACCTGCTCATACTGGCTCAATTCGACAACTGTTTATTCGTGAATTTCACACTTTTGTTACGGACTTCTCTTGAGTTAAATGCTGAGAAGTGAATTCTTTTATTCATTTTGTTTCCATTAGCTTCCGCTAATGAATCCATTCTCTGACTACAGAATCGACAGCAGTACTATTCTTTTGTACATTAGGTCATTTGGAACAAGAGCCCACAGATCCTGCGATGTGGGGTGGAGTGGTAAATTAACCATGGTTGGTTTCGTACCACAATCTTTAAGTAAACTTTGCTCCATAATGTAAACAACATACAGAATTCCCTCTATGAAAGTTAATATGACAGTTATGAAACAGTACCTGCACTGTAATTGAAGAAAACATACATTAATCAAAGGGGTTCCTATTTGCCTTTGAGTGCCAAACAATTGTTATTAGACATAAAATAATAATACAATTCTAACAATGTGCACAATATTTTGCAAAATGATGGACGTAACCAGAACAATGCCTGTAGTGGAGCAAGAGTCTCCTTACATGGCAAGTAGAATCCAAGATGAACTCCGAGAGACTTATTTAGCGAAGTACAAAAAATTTCTACCTTAAGATTTCTTAGGCTTGAATTGGAAAATGTTAACTGGGTTGATGTTTGGTTGAGCCTAGGGGTTAGCTGGGGGATTCTACTATGACATGGCGATAGTAACACATCTGGAGGAGATTCTCTGCAAAAATGTTGATAGCTGGGGAATAGCATCCGCCCGCATCCCACCTTACTTCGAGCACTGATAATATTCCTTAGTAGTTTGTTTGTTGAGAAGCATGTTTAACAATTGTTGTTGAGCAAAGAATATTCTCTCTACAACAAAGTTTCCAAAAGATAGTTATACAGGGTGTCTCAAAAGTAATAGCGCAAACTGACACAGGTGAAAGTACACGATAATAGAAGCAAAAAAGTCTCAGTATATATGGGTGTCCAAACGAGCCGTTTTCGAGATAATCGTGAATGTGTGATTACAAGCTACCACTGACTTCAATGTTTGTAAACGTCGTCTTAGTTGGTAAAATGTTAATAATGTGTGCAAATGTATGGTTAGAGGCCGTCACTGATTGCATTTTGTAAACACCGAGTGCTTTACTCCTCGCGCGTTCCGAGGTTTGCTCTTTGTTTACAAAAGAGAACATTTCCGAGAGGTGGCGTTGTAATCAAACACGATGGATACATCAGTACACAGTCTAATCGTACTGTGGGAGTCACTTTTCTTACTGTATTTTTAGCATTTTATCAAGTAGGACGACGTTTACAAATAATGAAGTCAGTGGCGGCTTGTAACCACACATTCGCGATTATCTCTAAAACGGCTGGCGTGCAGATCCATGTTTACTGAGACTTTTTTCCTTCTATTATCGTGTACTTTTTGTGCTATTTCTTATGAGAACCCTGTATAAAGTAATCAGTTATATTTTATTTAGAGTATAGATGCATCTTACCATATTATTCTTATTTTCATTTTTCCGATTATTCTACTTCGTTGCTTGAATTTTATTTGTTCTATATGTCAAATCATCAACTTCCATACTGCTCAGTAATTACTTTTGGAGGTCACGTGCCCCTCTGCCCTCTCTAAATCCGCCAATGGCGATCATTATCTCCGAAGGTACAGAGACAGAATGTAATGGACTGGCATATTTAATTAGTAATATGAGGGATAGTCGAAAAACGAATATTCCCTAGCCTACCATCTACAGAGAGTTTTATTCTGGAAGCAGAACATGATATGAGCAGAAAGAGCATTACACTATTCTTCCGCATAGTCTCCAGAGTTATTCAGAGACTTCTACCGCTTCACAAATATCAAGAAATCTTGTTCGTAATACTGCGTCTCCTGTTTACGGATGAAGTTGCTTACGGCAGGTTCCGCTTCTGCTATTATGGTGAAGCTCTTCCCTCCCAGTGTGTTCTACAGAACAGAGAAAAAGTGGAAGTCACTGAGCGCAAGGTCAGGACTATAGAGCGGATGGATCAAGCGCTCCCAACCGATTGTAGCAAGATGGTTGAACGTTGCTGCCTCCGTGTGGAGTGTCGTCCAAAAGGAGGATGCCTGATGTCAGAATCCACCAGCCAGTTTGAATTTTCGTACAGGAAGTGCCACGTGCCTATTCGTAGCGAACAACAGCTGGCACTTCATCCTTTATCTACGATTGCAACACACCTCTGTTTTCCATGCCGGCCGGGCTCACACTTCACAACTCTTCTTGCCTTCAGCACAGGAGTACTCATGCGTCCTCTGCAAGGTTGTACATAGGGCAACAAAAGAAGAATTATGCCTGTGTAACAACCACATATTACCAACCCAAAATCATTTTCGCTTTCTGGAAATACACATACGGGAAAATTTGTTTTCCGACTATACCTTGTAGCTCAATACACTTGTCAATGTTAGAGATTCATATTGTTTTTGGATTTAACGACGTAAAACAATGTTCTGGTTCATCCGTACAAAATTCATCTTGAACAATCTGAAGAAACATGTTTTAGAAACACGAAAATATTGCAGGTACATTAATGTTCCAGTAAAGTAAGTACTCATAAAAATATATAGTATAATTCTAAAGTGTATCGACACCTCGTGCAAAATAGTAGATATATTTATCAGTACCTTCACAGGTGGCACCATAATTCATTTTCTTAGAGTTATTGTTAAAAATAAACCCGGTAATTTAGGTATTGTTGAAAAGACACAAAAATATCTGATAACATTTCTAACATTAATTAACGAGTAGTGTTAATACAGAGTGTTCCACGAAGGGGTTTACACTATTTGAATGTTAATAACAGAGAAAGTATTACAGATAACCTGATGGAACTGGATCTGTCATGATTAGTGCTTGATGCCATTCATTTGTTTTTCTTTAATTTCAGTTCAGTTGCCAGTAGTGACAAGTAATTGACAAGATGGCTGGGAACCTTTCCGTTGAGCAACGGAAGTCGATTTTATAGTGTTTTTAGAAATGTGAGAACATGAAAGAAGTGCAGAGACGATGGCGGGCAGAATTTGATATTGCGCCACCGTCACGTGTAACAATTACTAAATTGTAGGGAAGGGAAGGAATTGTGTGTGATCTGGGAAGGTGTGGCAGGAAGAAATCAGTATCGGACGAAAGAGGGATGGAAGCAGTGGTACAAACTTTCACAAGATACCCCCAGAAGTCCATACATCGAAGTCTGCACTTCTTTCATGTTCTCACATTTCCAAAAACACTTTAAAATCCACTTCCGTTGCTCAAAGGAAAGGTTCCCAGCCATCTTGTCAATTACTTGTCACTACTGGCAACTGAACTGAAATTAAAGAAAAACAAATGAATGGCATCAAGCACTAATCATGACAGATCCAGATACAAAAAGTTTCATCAGGTTATCTGTAATACTTTCTCTGTTATTAACATTCAAATAGTGTAAACACCCTTGTGGACACTCTGTGTAATAATTTAATAGCAGATGGCATATAAGTGTAACGACACATATTTCTTTGAATAAATAGTAAATATTTATTCTAATCATCATGCATTATTTATTTCAGATAAGTTTAATAATATAAGTTTTATTGTACTTCAGCGATACAGTCAGTTCCAGTGAACAGTTTTAGCTGTTAGTTCAAAAAATTTGATACTAATTGCAAGTAATAAATGTATCTCTTATATCAAAATTCGTCATTCATGATCTTCAAATGGATTCCAATTAATCCTTTAGCAGCGCGACAAGATAATTAATTTGGCAGGATCCGTTGTGTTCCAAACACATGGAGGTTTTATTCAAGATGTCGAGATCACTTTGAAAAAAAAATAAACGAAGCAATATTGCATTATTAACTGCTCAACGAAAATACCAATCACCTATTAATAAGCTATTACCCCCAGCTTACCCGTGCAGTACGAGAAACGTTCTTAGCTCAGGAGGAAGAACACATTTTTTTAATCAGTAAAGTGCAAGAAACCATTTTGTTATTGAACCACTGCTTTCTTTGTTGATTATATGTGTGCAGTTATTTACAAAAAATTACCATCATTAACAACCAATTGTTCACTGTCACTAGCATGATTATGGCATCAAGCATCCATGCGAAAGGCCCGGGTTCAATGCAGGGTTGGTGACAGTAGGTGGTGATATTTCCGGGAACGCTCATACATAAAGCGATTTTGGTCCTCAGTGGGTAAGGTGAAGCTTTTGTCTTTCTTTCACCGGAGGTCAACCTTGGGGCTTAAAGGCAGTTGGAGGTTGGTGACGATTGCTTCACTTCCTCTATGTGTTAAATCAAGTATCCACAACTCTTATGAGCATACACGACACGGCACAATGCGTAATGGACAACTTTATCTCTCGTACATATCATATAATAATGTAATTTAATATCCTTAATACATTGCGAGAATTGTTAGGTTTTGTAGCTCTCCTTGATTCTGATTGTGGAAAATCAAAATTTAAATTAATAACAATACAGTAGCAATTAACTAATTTTTCTTAACCCAACGGTGATTTCATTACAATTATATTTTCATGTAAAAATGATATGAAATTTGTAAATTTGTAACAAAGAAATTGACTCAAGCTTCAAATTAGTTATCATGGAACAGCTGACTATTGCCAACATTTGTACTTTGTTTTTGTAAATTCCTTCACACACAGTTTTAAAAATAGAAACGTTATTTGCTGATTTAGAGTAGGCCTAAATGTACTTTTAGCTAGTTTTATTCTTTGAAGGAATAAGAGTGATGATATAAGACTAATTATAAATTATTAGCATCTACCTAATTTACAATGTAGTTATTGTCACTTTGGTTTTCGAAATTATTGAACGCAAGTGTTGCACAATTCTTTTCATGTCCAAATCTTCCCAGGGTGCTGCAATGTAAACTTTTTCGTGCGAGGCGCATTAAGAACCTAATAGACAATCCTTTGCAGGAATAGAAACACCGCACCTTCCAACTTTCTTCCATTGCCAGGAATAGAAAACAAACACTCTCGCTTAGAGAAAAAAAAGGGGCAGGGGGAAAAAAAAGACACTGACAAATAAGATAAATGGCAAGAGTCGCGGGGGGGATGAGGCAGACATTGTTTGTTGTCATATTCGTAAACTTCGTGCCTGCAAAGTTCGCTGTTTGAACTGCAAATTCCCCGAACGCGAGAAAAAGAGGACAAATCATTTAACATGTAGCGGCCCTGTTGGTATAAATAACACAGGACAGAGTGATGTGGTTTCAGTTTAATTCGTGACACGTTCGTTCCAGCATAAGTGTGTTCTATCATGAGTGTTGCACGTCGTTTGCAAGCGGCTTTGCTGGTGAGTGTTGTCGTCTGGGTGTGAAAAAGACGGATGTTCTCAGCCTAAGTTCAGTTTTAAGTTTTACCGATAGCAACTGTGCAGAAGTTGGTGGTAGTAACAGCGACCTGTGCCATCGCACGGTATTACCAAGTTTTAGAGTATCTTTCCCTATTGGCTAATGCAGAGGTTCCCAAACGTTTTCGGTTCACGACCCCACAGTGTTAGAAGATCTCTCCGCAGCGCCCAAGTCAGAGTGTAGGCCTATCTAACAATTGCAACGCTCAATTGGTGTAAATTTGGTTGCTTGCCTTAAGTTAAAAAATAAACACATTACAAATTTATAAACGTTTTATATGTAAAAAGTACTAAATAAGCACACATTTAGAACAATCATATGTCATAGCAAGTAAGTATAATTTCAGTGAAAATATTGGAACATTTTGCGCCCTGTAAGCCAGCCACGGCGCCCCAGGGCGCTATGGGAACCACTCGCCTATTTGCTGATGTGTTACGGTTGGGTGCTATCAAATGGCGTTGTATTAGTGTAGTTATAGCGAACTGGCTTCAGGTTCTACACCTATTGTATTACAGAGAAGATAGCGTTCGTCTAATTTATGCATATGATAATTGAGAATGGAACTAAAGTTTCCACGAACAAAGGAACACCAAGATAAAGTTATTTGCTGTTTTTTATAAAACTTCCTTTTCAAACTCGATTTTCCTGAAGAAAATGGGGCAATGTAATGCATTAACAGCATTTCTCTGTTTGCAACTGCATTCCGAATGTTTTTGAGTTGTGTACCCTTCTCATTAAATATGCTGGGTACACATGTGCACACGAACCATTGAAAGAAACATCCACCCCAGTTCCTGTTATTTCAAGGTATGCAGGACCACTGACGCCCCCACAAACAAAAACGTATCAAATCCTGTATCAATGGATTGGAGTGGTAGTAAATGTGGTAACGAGGCGTCTGACTGCGATGCGGTAGTTCTGGGTTCGATTCCCGAGGTGGCTGATCTAAGGTCGGATGTTTCCCGTTCTTGTCCCAGCGTTATTCTCATTCATCCTCAAATCAATATGTATCTGGGGACAACACTGGGAGGGTGGGGGGCTAAAAGGTGGCCGGAGTGTGATGCTAATCACATCATCTCTAAAAATGGTCGAGATTGAGAACGTGTGGGCCCTAACCTCGTATCCCCTAAATGTCACGGTGCTATATGCACGGGGAATTTTACCTTTACCTTACGAACTGTTGTACAGAATATGATCTACTACTACTAGTAAATGCTAATTTACCCATACGATTGATTTGAAAATTATGCAATGAGAACCATTGGCGTACGCGGGAATCTTTTTCGGGAGGGATTGTAATTGTAAAGGTGGATAGTGCATAGTAGCTTTGTAGGGTGGCGGCATACACAATAAGATATTTGGTACATTAAAAATTTCCACTCTCAAACATGGTGATAGGTGCTAATTTTAAGGCGAGTTTCCATTTTCCACTATTTTCTCCCGAGTTCTTCGCTGCTTTGTTTGAAAATATTCATTTCTCAAAATTTCAGCATCTTATCCCCTTCAGTCCTACTCTGCGTACGCCAGTCATGGAAACTAAAAGGGCGTATCAAATTTGGAAAATGGTTTTAGGCAAGTGTTGGAGAATGCAATGTATTTAACAATTTGAGTTTTTACATTAGGCTTTGAGAATTTTAAGGCTTTTCCTTATGATGGTATTACCTTAGGAGCATTGACCAGTTCTCAAATTTCTCACATACCTCTAATGAAATCTCTTGAAATACGAAATGCAGTTTTTGACAATACGTACTTCACTAATATAATAGCTGGTTTCATGTTATTCTTGTTGGTTCTCTCCAAATTAGTCACCGTCCAAGTTAAATAATTCTTACTATCAAGTTTTCGTTATAAATTTTAAACAGCCCCTTGAATTTCAATATTGCTTGATTTGAATATAATTTACAAGTTTCACTGCAGTTTAATTTTATCATTCGCACTCATCGGAATAATCCCATGGATTGATACGTAGTTGACACAGTGCCTGCTCGACAACTATAACTAACGGAACCAGTACAAAAATAGTTCGATACCAGTTTTTTTTTATTGTATTTTATTGATATAGCCCAACAGGCCCAACTCAATTATAGTGCTCTAATTACATAATATTACTACAATAGATTCACTTCAGTGTTCCAGGAATATTATTTTTAAAATTGTATAAACTCATTGCAAAGATATAGATTGTGCTATTTACACTTGAAATTGCGTTGAAAGAGATGCACGCTCTCCACACCCGGAGAGGTAGAAAGAATTGACGTTTTCGCTCTCTAGCAATGAAAGATTTTGTGCTTAGGACGTGTTACGGCTGATAACAAGTTGGAATCGTCTCTTATACCGTTTATTACTTTGTACAAAAAGAGCAGGTCATTTACTTGTCGCAGGAGTACTAGTTTACTGAAGTTATTCTCTGAAACTAGATTATCGTATGAATTGAACTTTTGCTATTCTTCACAGGCTTTGAATTTCAGGAATGTAAGGAACTTTGACTGAATACGTTCTATTCTATGAATTAAGTCTATTTTAGTGGGATTCCAGATTACCGACGCATATTTTAGTTTTGACCGTACCAGGGAATAGTAAAGTACTTTCACTGGTTCTATTTTCGTGAAGTCTTGGCTTCACCGATCTAAGAAACGTAAGTTTCTGAAAGCGTCGTTAGTAATAACTTCAATATGCTTATTAAATTTGAGCTTAGAGTCGAAGGTCACTCTGATGTCTTTGATTTCATTTTTGTGTGTGATTTGTATATTTTTAATACGGTATGGAAGAAAATACATGTAGGTATGGAGGTACAGTCACCGACAATATAAATTTAATCAACTAAATCCTGAAATACCCGCGTCTCTGCAAGGCGTTGTGTGTTGCCTATCTCTACGGCGGTGGTAGAACTTGACCATTAAAAATTTGCTATAGATCCACCAAGCTTTCTGAAACCTCGGAAAATATGCGAACTAACCGGCCTCCCCCACCCCCTTCTTTCACCCCCGGTGTTTTCTCTGGCACTGGTAGGGCAAGGACCTTCCCACTTCCGCTGACACAGTGTTGCTAATTTTATTCTCTTCAAGAATTCGAGGAGTGTTGTTGATGTGTTTTTGAGTAAGTGTAAAATGTCGAAAGTTGTGCACAGCAGTGAGCTAAATTTGCTACTACGAATCATCGAGAACTGTGAAGAAGAGAAAAGAGACGGGTGGAATTATCCTCGCGATCAACCCCTAAAGAGAGCAGTATATCTAACGGGACGGTCGGAGTCATTGCTTAAAAAACTGAAAAGAGAGAAAAAAGATTTACAAACCCCCTGACCAGAAATTGTGAACTTCTGGTATACGGAGACATGCTTCAGAGAATAAGATTGTCATTGACGACATGGATAAGTGTATACTGCGAAGGAAAATCCATGAAATGTACGTAGTGAAAAGAGAAGTTCCTACAATATTGAAACTTTTAGCTATTGCTAAGGAAGAAATTAATTATCAGGGGGGGGGGGCGAGAAACATTACGGAAAATTATGAAACAAATAGGCTTTAAATTTAAAAAATGTAGAAACTCTCGCTTAGCTCTGGTTGAACGAAGCAACATTGTGGTTTGGAGAGCAAGATATCTTCGTGCGATCAACAGATTCCGCAACGAAAGGAGGCCTGTTTTTACATTGATGAAACTTGGATTCATCCTAATTAGCCTACAAAGTAAAGAAATGTTGGCAGAGTGAAGATGTGTCAGGTGTCTTCACAAACGACAGTCCGGGGCAGAGACTTATCATAAGTCACGCAGGGGGTTCCATGGGGTTTGTTCCAAACGCACTTAATATATATTTCAGGCCAAAACAACTTCTGGCGATTACCATAACGAAATGAATGCCGAGAACTTCGAGAAGTGGTTGGAACAGAAACATATTCCGAATCTCCCACCATTGTTATGATAATGCCTCATACCACTCAATTCAAACCAATAAAGCCCCGAACACAAAAAGTAAGAAACTAGAGATTCAAGAATGGCTATTAAAAAATAACATCACTTTCCATATCGAACAAACAAAGTCAGAATTGTTGCTGAAAGTAAAAAATAATCTTCCCGATCCGGTATATCGAGCTAATACAATACAATAAAAAAACACGGCCACCACGTCCTTCGACTTCCACCATATCACTGCGACTTGAACCCGATCGAGTACATATGGAGCACCATAAAGCGTAGAGTTGCCTCACGAAACGTAAGTTCAAATTTGAGAGAAATAAGGGCTCTTACCGAAAATGTGACAGTGTCACAGTGTATGAATGGGAATGTATGTGCCAACATGCCATCCGTTTGGAAAAAGAATATCAGAGGAATGATGGAATTCTCGAAGATGAAGTTCAAACTTTGATTATAAACCTGGAATCGGGTTCCTAAAGTAGCGATGTAAATAGCGACAGTGACAGCGAAAGTTCGAATTCGGACCTCTCCGGCATAGACACCTTATAATCTGCCTCCAGGCCAACCGGAGGCAAGAACCCAAAAGTACGTTGCTTTTTTTTTAAAAAAAAATATATAGCTTACATAATTTAGAATATTAATCTTATGTGTTTAAATTGTTGATATCCTTCTGCGAGACAGCTGGCGTTTTTAACTTTAGTGTCCCCCTCCCTCCTCTCTCTTATGCTATGTTATTAGAAACAAAACTTAACATTCGGTCTGCATATTTGTTTACTTGCAAACCTTTCACGGCACACGCCCATTTCTAGATTTGGCAACACGGGGGGGAAAACACGTGTTTCTGCCATCCCTTCCTCCCTCCTAAACATTCGACACTAGCGCCACTTGTTTCTGAAAAGGGTTTCAAATAAGTTGGTGGATCTATATGAAAGTGCACTCTTACTTACTTACTTACTTATCCGGCACTACAGTTCTGGATGAACGTTGGCCTCCCCAATTACAACGCTCCATTCTTCTCTATCCTTTGCAGCATTTCTCCAATTTCTAACGCCTAGGGTTTTCAGATCACTCTCCACTTCATCTAGCCAGCGGTTTCGTGGTCTTCCTCTTTCTCTTCTGCCTTCCATCTTGGCACGGTATATAGCTCTTGGTAACCTTCCTTCCTGCATTCTCTCAACATGTCTAATCCATCTTAATCCATTTGATTTTACAACACTCACAATATCTTCCTTTTTCTAATATATTGCGTATTCTCCAGATTTTTCCATCCTTCACAGGTCCAAAAAATATTTCGAATTAGTTTTATTTCAAATACACGTAGTTTGTTGGCATATTCGGCACTAATATTCCAACTTTCTGAGCCAAATACTAACACTAGTCATATTAGTGTTTTATATATTTTCATTTTTCTTGATCTTGATATTATATGTGATTTTAATAGTGTGAGATTTGTAAAGTATGCTCGATTTCCTACCAATATTCTTTTTTTGTATCTCTTCACTAGCTTTATTATTATTATATAACTGTTGATCCAAGATAAACAAAGCTTTCAACCCCTTCAAAGTTATACTTGTCAACTTTTAGGTCTTCTATACGATTTCTTCATTTTCCTATTGCCATTTTCAGATATTTTGTTTTCAAAATGCACTATCAAAAACATTTACAGTCCTCCTTTATAAAAATAATAGCAGATAGATAAAATTTCCTAATATTTCTGTCAAGCTGGTAAATACTCAGAATATAATAAAAATATATATTTTTAATTATTAGATTTACGTATGTTATTGATATTTTACTGATAAATCACATCCTTCTTGCCAATTGAAAATACAGCACAACACTAGTACACAGTGGCTGCGATTAGGGGGGGCGAGGGGGCAAAATCCTACGTCAGAGATACAATAGTATAGATCTAAGATCACTATCCATATTTACATGAAAATATGTATAGTAACAAACTGCAAAGCGGTAGCATGCATTTCTTTCGCAATCAGCTGACTGCGAGTCACATAATGACAACAGTTACACCACATACACTATTTGTCAGTTTGGTGATTCACGGGGACCTTCTCTACATTCAGTATCATATCAACAAATCTCAAAACAAGAGCGGAACAATTCATCCAATCGCTTACAAGGCAGTTACAATCACTTACTACGGTGTGGCGTTGGCTGCAGGGAGTACTGACGATATCTGGCCGGAGCGGCAAGTGCGTTGATTACTTAACGTGGCATCTGTTGCATCAACCACAACAAGCTAACCATGTTAATTAACATTTCAATAAATTACATTTCTCTCTGTAATATTACGCACGGAATATAATATTATTTCTTTATTTCCAAGCATTGCTTCAATACACGTTCTCGGTATATTTCCAATCATGTTGTTTTCATGTACAACCAACCAATGGAAGCATCGTCGCGGTATTTTGTTTCATTGTAGGCTATCTGAATTACATTTTTGAATGGATGATAACTAACTTTTTCGTACCCTACACCTACCACATATTTGCCAAATTAGTACCAATCTCCAGAATAATGTCTAAGCAAACTTTTTTTTATTGAAATCTGCTCTGGCACATTCTGAAATACGATTTAAAAGTTATTCACAGTGTCGTATCAAGGGAAGGGGAGGGGAAAGTGGGCCACCGCTTTTCTGGCCACACGCCTGGAGGGAGACTCGCGTCCCATGGGGTTTGATTCGAAAAATGCTACAAATAGAAGTGAAAAATTTAGATGGAAAGGGTTAATTTTTGTGGGCGTTAAAATTAAAACATTCTGTATTATATGGCTTTAAATTCTAGTTTAACGTTATAATTTGAATCACTACGTCAAATGAGAGGCGTAGCATACAGGCGAGCGGGTCCCAGGCCTAAGAGTGTCATAAAAAGTAAAAAAATACTGTGTTATTTCTCATGTGAAACATTTACGAAGAAATTCACGCTAACTTGCTTGGACATTTTTATCCATTTATTATTTTCGTGAATAAAAAGCACTTCCTCTTGTCTTTTCTTCTTCCTCCTGATCTTACACTCTCCAATTTTAATATGTTAACAATAAACCACCTCTAACTGCCACAAAGTGTGAGGTAGCTTTATGTTAAGAGGGACAATGGAGGGGATAAATAAGTATTTGTCTTTTCCTCTCTTCAATACACAAATGCCAAAGAAAGATAATTTGCAATGCATGAAAATTCACAGGTAGAGGATCGGTTGTATAAAAGGCAATGCAAGTGTAGCACCAACCACCCATTCGAAGTAATTACTTAAATTTCTTGGAAGAATCTGACTGTACTTACAAAGGGGAGCCAAATTTTGTTTCACCACTGCTTCAAATATTTAGTACTACAAGAAAATTTCAGACTTATGCAACAAAATGAGATTCACAATTATCATCTAAATCCTGAAATTCAAACTTAACTGATACAATTGATGTGCAACAAAGTCAAAATGGCTATATTAGAAACAAGTATTCCTCCAGATTTTGTATCGATTCACACTGAGATTTCAAATTTAAAGAACGGATGGGAGCCTCGCGATTGGTTGCTACGCCACTGGTTATACACCAAACTGAGAAATAGAAAATTCTGTATTTACTCGTAACATTCATCGGAGAAAAATGTACTTTTTTCAAACTTGAAGCTAATTCACGTAAGTTATATCAACATTAGTTACTTTTTAATCTAGCACTTACTCGTTTCATTACATTAAGTTTGTAATTATTTTCTCAGTTTTAGAAGAATATATAACTGTGGAAGTAATAACGATGCTTGTAATTTGAATTTACGTAAAGCAGACCACATATTTTTCCAACCTGATTTCAGTATTGTTGTATTCTTGCCAATGAGCTGTTCAATGCCAAACTTTTCCGGTGGCGGCGCCACCCCTGTTGCGTCCCTAAAAAATTTCGTTCGTCATTTGTTTACCCTAAGCTTTACATTGAGCACGTTGGGATGGCTATTCAAACTTTATTTTCAACGAAGGTAAGAATTTCTCGTGTAAATCGATAATAAAAATGGGTATAGTAAAGCTTTATGATTAATGTAGACATTCAACTGAACCTAAGAATAAATATATTGAAGCGAAACGGCAGGGTAGCTCTAACGGGATAAATCAGTGGCTAATATAGTATGTTTATGCACAAAGAGCACTAAATTTAACGTCATTTGGGTCGTCTCTAGCTGCCATGGGTCGATAATACAAAAATTTAGATTTTTACACCACGCTTTGTTTTTTTTCTGGTTGTGAGTATGTGTAATTCAACGGCGGGGTATGAATCAGAAGAAACTCCCAAATTATAAAGTAAAAATGTATTAAGTGTTTATTATACACTATAACATTAAGCCCTATCCGATAACTTAATATTAGCGTATGTTTTCATTGTATTAAACACACATTTTCCACCCATTTTGTAACAACAATTTTAAAATTATAATTTCTGTATATAAGAACCTAGAGGTTGCGAGACATGAAACAGAAGATAATTTTTTTTTTAATAACTATTCCCAATAAATGTGTGTATATAAAACAAAGGACCATATTTACTAGCCACGTACAAAAAAGTATGATATCACATGAAAAAAATAGTCAGTTATTAAAAACCATTATAAAAATAAAAGTACAGTCGCGTGGAATTAGTATGTATTATTCTTTAACGGATTCACAACAATAAAGCATTCAAATTGTAAGAATTGCAGGTTACGTTAACAAATGCTGAGCATTTTTAAGGCTTTTTTGAGTTCCGATATCTTGTCAGTTGTTGACGAAAGTCTTTGCAAAAATCTTACTTTTACAGCACTGATTATTCAACTATCATGTTCAAACATAATTTCTGAAGTTAATTTCATGTAATAGCAACACATTCAGCATCATATTCCCCGTATTTAAATGGGAGAACAATTGCCCATAAAAAGTGTGGGAACACAATAGGGGTGCTGCCACCTACAATAGTTTGCTTTGACCAGGCCTATTGAAAATATCTATTAGACAACATTTTAGAAAATGAAACAAATGAATTAAGACTTTAGTAAATTATGCCTTTAATATTACTTACACTTCATGCTCTCAGAGAGACTACACTTTTTTTTCATTAAACCTTGAGCTGTATTCATTCGGATCAAATTTTGCAAAATGTCTTAGAAATATAAGCAGTTAGTTAAAAAATATCATAATTTTCCATATTAATCATAGAAATAGTCTGTATTTATACGCATTTCTTCCATCCCATTCATTAAATAAAATAAATTTACTTAAATTATAGAAACGTTACCTCTTATTTCTAAATAAATTATTCTTGCTGTAATGTATGCCATCTTGTGCACTTTATCTAAGCAAATATGTTCATTATTGATAAACAACAGTATGCACATTTAAAACTATTTTTAAATTCGGAATAATGTAATGTATGGTAGTTAGAATAGGACAAGAAAGTAATATTTTACCTTCATAAATTATTTCCTCATTCCTCATTCATTTTTAAATGTCTTTAAAAAAATGCGGAGTGAAGAGTCGATTTAATTTCTGAAGACGATGTTAAAGCTATCAGTCGGTTAACTATAAAATATTAAATATTGCAGTTAAGCAACAAATTCTGTTTAAACCTTATGATGACTTCAATTTTCACATAAGTTGAATCTATGTAATATATTTGTACTGCAGTGGAGGCGATTGGGTTCCAAAACTGGAGGGGGGCAAACTGCCAAAACTGGGGGGCAAATACAGTTTACTTCCCCGTGGTAGATAAGGTTTAGCATAATGCTGGGGCAAAAGTGGCGAAAAGTTGGGGGGCAACTGCACCCCCTTCGTCTCCCTAATAGCCGCCACTGTGTACTAATGTTGTCCTGCAGTCTCTATTGGCAAGAAGAAAGTGATTTATCAGTTAAATATCAATAACATACGTAAAACTAATAATTAAAAATATATTTTTATTATATTCTGAGTATTTACCAGATTATTTTGATGGTAGAAATATCAGGAATTTTTGTCTATCTGCTATTATTTTTATAAAGGAGGAATGTAACTGTTTTTGATAGTCAGTACTACAGCTCTTTGTGAACAACTGGGTCAAAATCCGAAGTCCAATAACGAACTTGTAAAAGTGTTGTATTGAACTTAGGTATTTTATTCAGTTCTTGTAATTCTTTGGAATAAATTATAATTTGATGCATGTGAGATCCTTGTACGTATTCTCTTGGTTTCTTAAATAACAACTGCGACACTGCAAAATATTGTCTCTCTGATTTTGGAGGCCTCCTCGCTGGGGAAGTGGTAGCGTCGTTGCCTTGTAATCAAGGGGTCCCATGTTCCATAGCCTGTGGAGGCACATAGTGGTTCAGGTCCCACTTTAAACTGTAGGTCCAGTCCCGATTAGCCCCATGACTCATTTCGTTATTTTTTGAACACTCTGGAACTAAAACTCTAGGAAATAAATTGCTCCATAAATAACACCATTAAGCCTTGTTTCCATGATTATGAAAAACTAAATATGCTGACCAAGGCAGTAATTTATTTCATTAAAAACATAAACTTAACGTAACGTTTCAACCTTCTAGCAAGGTCTTCTTCAGACAAAACTTTTGTACTTGATACAGAGTCTGAAGAAGACCTTGCTAGAAGGTTGAAACGTTACGTTTAGTTTATGTTTTTAATAAAATAAATTACTGCCTTGTTCAGCATATTTAGTTTTTCATGCTCCATAAATATGAACATGAGTTTCTTGAAACTGTATTTTTCTTACAGAGTGATGTAGTTCGTGGTAAATTAAGCCCTAGTAAAACCCTATACCGTGGCAGTGCGCCCTAAGGCGCATAGCCGTCCGCAGACCATGTTATTAGGGGGGACAAAAGCATTGATGAAAGTTCTGTAGGGGAAAGAAAAACCCTCATTTCTGATAGAAGTTAAGAAGAAGATAAAAGATTTTAGAAGAGATACTGTGAACAAGTCGAATTGCAGAGAGATTGTCTTTTGTCTTTGTTAAAGGTCTTTCGTGTAGTTTTTTTTATAAAATGAAGTTATAAGTTAAATAAATGTTGTTTTGTTCGTTAACGTTTGGCATAATTGAAGATCATTACAATTGGCGACGAGGATGGGGTGGAACGAAGGTAATAAGACTAATGTGTATAAGAAGATTAGTCTTATTATGAATAAGAAGCTATGAATAATGGAGGTTAGTAATCATGTACACTTTTTTGAACAGTTCGATGTGGAACGTGGCAATATTCAAACATACATTGAAAGATTTGACCAATTCTGTTTGGCAAATAATATTGCAGCAGATAAAAGAGTTTGTACATTGATTTCCGTAGCTTACGGAAGAGTGTACGATATACTAAGCGATTTAGTGGCACCAGCAAAAGTTTCACAAAAGTCATATGAAGATTTATGTTGTTTATTGCTAACCCATTTCAGGCCTAAAAGAAATGTCATAGCTGAAACGTATAAGTTTCATTTGTTGAGACTACAGGAAGGGCAAACGTTATCTGAATTTGTAATATGTTTGAAGCATCAAGCAGCTAATTGTTCATTTGGTACGTTTCTTAATGAAATGATGAGAGACCAATTAGTTTTTGGCATACGTAGTGAAGTAACAAGAAAGAAATCATTTCACTGTTTTATTGTATTATGGGTAAGGAAGAGGGGCGTATAGGTTAGAATGTGTCAGAACCCACCGAAAATCACTGTATTAGAAGAATTCCAACTTCCGTGGCACCAATGTTCTCTGCTCCTCTTTATTTCCCCTCTCCGTGGTTCAGAGACTAATTTGCATGTAAACATGATTTCGTACGGCAGATTCCAAACAATTACACACAATTTATTCATCCAATGTATTCTGCACAGACATAGAGGTAACACAAGTAACGAATATAGTATGTCGGAGCGTTAATTACAAGGAATTTGCTAGAGAAAGAAGTGGGATAGTTAAATTATATAGGAAATAATGCACTCAACTCCTCCATAGTTGCTTGGAACTTTCGTCGGCTTGAGTATATTTTTCTTTAAGAGCATAATATTGTTTAATAATCGTGATAAGATTCCCCTGTAGTAACTTCCTAAGTGAGAGTATTAGGGGGCAACTGCCCACTCTTGCTCTCCGTGCGCCATGTATGCAAGACCGTAAGCTTTGGGCTCCGGCTACGAGATTCGCGCAGGTTCGAGTCTTTTGGGAAAAGGGCAACAACTTTTCGACGGCGGCCACCCACCATCGCGAGTGACTAGCGTAACCCGGTCACGGAAACCTTCAACGACGACTGGATCTTCGTCGTGCTGACCACACGTCACTCCGTAACTGGTTGGGTGATTTCCCACCTGTGGTGGGAGTGAGGCCGGCAGTCGGTATGTAGGCACTGGCCCTCAAGGGCTGTTGCGCTACGTTGAAAGATTCAAATGTTCTCGGCAGTGACAAAATAATCGCAATGAATATTTAACTAACGGAGATTTGTCTTAAGAGTCGTGAGTGCCTCTCAAAGTTGCCGATTCTTGCCTTATGCAAAAATCATAAGTCGGAGCGGCATGTTTGTCAATGTCGCAACGAAAACAAAGAACTGGTAAAGCTCAATTGCGTAACAGCTGACGGTACAGAAGCGCTCGCTTCTGCGTTGTGTGAACAGGGACCATTAGCTTCATCTGCCGAAGACTTTCACCTAAGGCAAATGAAAGATCCACGATTCCACGGTCCAAAAGCAGAGTATGGCTATGGGAAACCTTATTTTCGCTTTGAACGCAACAAGGAGGATGGTTACAACGCAAACAACAGTACAGTACGCACAAGTAATGCAACCTTGAATGTGTCTTGCGTAACCAGCATTGTGCCTTATGCCTGCTAGACGAAGATAAAACTTCCTGGCTGGCTCATACCCATAGGCGTGCGCACGGGGGGATAGGGGGACAGTTATCCCTCCTAATACTCTTACTTAGAAATTTAGTGCAGAGAAATCTTATTACCTTTTTAAACAATATTAATATCTTTAAAAATAATATATTTTCAAGCCGACGAAAGTCCAAAGCAACTACGACGGGTCTATTTCTTATGTGATTGGTTTTTGATTGTCTGAATTGTTGTTTTAAGTCCACTTTATGCACAGTAAGGCTAATCAGTACTGTACCTACAGTTTAAAGTGGGATCACAACCACTATGTGCCTCCACCGGATAACGAACCCGGGACCTCTTGATTACAAGGCGATGTCGCTACCACTGTGCCATCGGGGAAGACTCCTGTGTAATTGGACTACCTCATTTCGTTCTCCAGCAAATTACTTGCTATTAAGACTCACGCGTTTTATTCGTTAGCTTAGTTGTGTTACACTCATGTGGGTGCTTTTGGCCCCCTTCCTCGCACGCCTATGCTCATATCAGTGACCCACCTGCCAAAATCTGAGAATTTTGTTCCGAAATCGGCCATATTACACGTATCAGCTTGCAGTTTACTAATTGGCGTGTAGTAAGATGATCGTTGAAGGAAACTATACAACACTCGTCATCTTGCAGTGCGGCTTTCTGTTGGCAAGACTATCGGATGGCATCTTCGGAGTTCAATCCAAATCCCATTGGCGGAGTTAGCGGGAGGGGCTAGAATGGGCACATGCCCTTTCAAAAATGGATGACTAAGTGTTATAAAAAGTATAGCTATGATGTTACAGCAAACAAAAACAAAAAATTGAGCAATACTTTTCCAGATAGTAAAAGATTAAAACAAAACTTAGCAAAAATCGTTAAGGCGTGTGACTAACATGCGAGAGACCCGGGTTCGATCCCCGGCGGGGGAGAAACTGGATCTTTTTCCACCTGTTCAAGCTGCTCCAGCGCACATCCAGCGTCGTATAAAGTGGGTACCTGGAGGAAACTCTGGGGATAAAGGCGGCCAGGGACGTGGTGCTCATTACATCAACCGTGATGAAGAAAGTGTGGGGCCTTAACTTCACACCCCTATACGCCTTCATGGCGTGGTAAAGCACAGGGGAGCACTTTACTTTTTTCTGTTTACATTAATTAGGACTAGATTTACAAGACAACTAAGTAAAACTACACCGGAAATGGAATATGGGACCTGTTAATTACTAGACAACAATGTCAACTGGTTAATTGAAAACACAAAGAGAAAGTAATCTATGTCAAATATTTTCTATGTTTATGTCAGTTTCATCTAAGGAAATAAAATCTCAGACTCATTTCTTTCTTTCTGTAATAATTGTTAATATAAATAAATGTAGAACTACTTCAATTTTTAAAAACATCAGGTAATGCTATCATCTTATCATCAAAGGGTCTTGGGTTTGTTTCCTGGCAGAGTTATATTTCACAGTGGCTCCGATTTTAATTTGAAGGTCCAGTCCCAATTAGTTTATCTGATCACAAGATGGACTTAATACTCCGGATCATACCCTCCAGAGGTTCGGTGGTCGACTTTGGATCTCGTGGGTTTGATTTTGGACTGGGCATAGGTGTTCATTGCGAATGTTCCTTCAAAAAAATTATATAATTCTAACTCATCCACATCTCGTCGCGATTAGCCAGAATTTGCAGGAAAAGCGACTTAAAATAATAAAAACCATAAATTAAATGAAAAAACAAAAACAATTGAAACATCCACGTTGCCGCCAGCCTCTTTGCTAAGTGATCAGCGTAACTCGCTACGAAACAGAGATGCTTTTTCCCTCTTTCATCTTGACGCATAAGATCTAAGAAACTAATAGTTAAAATATGCAAAACTGTAATTTTAGCTGTAGTATTATATGGATGTGAAACTTGGTCCCTTACGTTAAAAGAGGAATATAAACTAATAGAAGCCTATTTGGAAATATATACTTAGAAAAATATTTGGACCTAAACGGTATAAGGAGACAGGTGAGTGGAGAAGGTTACATAATTTAGAACAACATAATTTGTTTTCATGTCCAGATATTATTAAAATAATTAAATCAATAAGACTTAGGTGGGTTGGTCATGTGGCATGAATGGGAGAGGAAAGAAGATTTACAGGATTCTTGTTGGGAAACCTGATGGTGAGAGACCTGTAGGAAGGCCAAGACGAAGATGGAGGGAAAACGTTCAGATGAACCTAAAGGAAATCGTTAAGGATGGAAATGAGTGGATAGATATTGCCCAGGATAGGGACAGATGGAAGGCTAGTGTTACTGCAGCCATAAACCTTCGGGTTTTAAAATGCCAGTAAGTTAGATAGTTATTTAGTTAGCTAGAAAGCGACATAAAACAACCCAATAGAAGAGAAACTTCCAGGGATTTCAATGTAGTGCCCTTGGTTCTATATCAGATCAATTCTATTGTCACTTCTATCTGCAAGAATTCATTATTACTGCTTTTCCCACTAGATTTTGATCCGCTATTCTTCATGTACAATATTAGAGTGCTATTTACTCACAAGATGGAACAAGTGTCTCCAAGTTTAATCACATAAAACTAATAAGGGATTTAATTTCCTAAAAAGTTACTTGTAGGTACATAGGTTCAATTAAACTTCATCATGAACATCAGACCTTTTGAAAATTTCCACATCATATAAACTCTACTATTTTACTGCTCCTATTGTGAATACTGTAGAAACTCGTTAGCGTACGCAGAATTTATTTTTGGGAGGGGCTAGAATTTTGTAGGTGGATAGTTTTTAAATTAATAACATTTCGTGTTATTACTATTATTATACTTGTTATTGTTATGTACTTGCTTATTGAAATGAAATCAGGAAATTAAAAATAGTAAAGGGCCATTGTTGTTGCATTACTTGCATTAACATCATGATACATGTAAAGGAGGATTTATGTTATTTAAACTTATAAGAGAATGTTCCTTTCAAAAGTGGCGCCCCTAACTGCTCTCCAGAAGTGCGGCATACACAATATTTCGTATATTTCGAACTTTCCATCATCAAAAATGTCCATTGGGAGTCATCTTAAGGTGGTTTGCATTTACTTCTCTGTTTTCCAAGAGTTTTTCAGTTAATTTATTTGAAAATGTTGACTTACGCAAACTTTCGGAGGAGGATGTAGCTCAATCAACCCCCTCTGCGTACGCCAGTGCTCGTGGGCACTAACCAATAATTCGAAGTCAATTTCTATAAGTGGAAACAATAGTAAGAAATCATATGGATAGGTGTCGCTAGTTCTATTTGTCTGAGAAGATTTTATTAGAGGAAATCGTAAAGGTGCAGATATGAAATACTCTCGAACATTTCTAAGTCACTTAATTTGGATAAGTTATAACTTGACAAAAGTTTCCAAAACAGTACGATAATCTCTTATATTCATTGCAAAAACTCCAATCACTCTACAAAACACAATCTGAAATACCACACTATATGCCATTATTAAATAACGTTATCTGTGGTTCCTATCTAAATCTATGACTGTTCTGAATTATTGTCAAGTAGTGACGCGAGACTGCTCCACCAATAAGCACTTGAGAGGAAACGGGATTGCGTGGAGGGGAAAGCGACTGAACTTACAAGCCTTCGCAGCGGCGTGTACTGCTTCGCTCTTCCCACGCGATTCCCCCCACACTTCTCTGCTGGTAAGCGCGGCCTTGCTCCAGAGATAACCCGGACAGATGATGATTTGCTCTATTTTACTTCGCTTTTTGTGCCACTTTCGGCTAATTTTGCGAAGATAGGGATGGGTGATGGCATGATGAAAGTGATGAATGGACACTGACAAACATCCATGCCCAGTCCGAGATTCGAACCCGGGACCCCTGGCGTCGTAGCGCCTTGTGCTAACCACTCCGCCACGAGGTTCGGCATAACCAGTACAGAGTATAAGTCTGAGATACTTTGGTGTCGAACTTGCAATATTAGGATCAGTTCATTGTGTTGTTTTACGTCATGGTCCCTTCTAGTTTGTAAAAACCGCATCGATGGAAGCATTGCAACTCATAACTGTCCACGACTGTACAATGTCTGCTAAGAATGCAAAAACAGACCAACTCATTGGACACTACAAAAATAACGATATCTTTGCCACAGTGAAGTAAGAAATTCAACAAAATAACTCGAGGGCCGCACTAGAAGATGGTCTCAAGTTGGCCATCTGCGGTGTAGAACAACATTGCTGAAATATTGTAAATCTGTCGATTGATAAACGAATTCCCAAGCGATAGTGTAGTGTTCGTCGAATCCATACTGAAAGGAAAACGCCAATAAACAAGCAAAGACCAATGGAAAACAGGGAAACGACAGCAACAATCGAAAAGTAATCACTCAGTTGCAATGCGTTGATAAGCAACTTCTTCATGCTGTCAGTTGGGCATTTACAATAGTGTATAATTTCGGCTTCTTGTAAGTATGTTTTGTTTTTGCTTTTGTAAGCACACTTGCTTCTTAGGGGTAATTGTCTACACGCTCTCAAGGGGGTTTGATAATTTCATTGTAGTTACCCCTTACAATCCCAATATTAAAGAATTGTGTACGTCAATGAAGTGCTGATAACCGTAACATTATTTTACATCCAAGGACATTTTGAAAATGAGATTCAAACCTTACCACTGAAATGAGCTGTTAAGATTGATTGATTGATTAAGTTGGTGTTTTAAGTCCAGGGAAAAAAGGATCCAATAGAAATATGAGGGGGGAAATGAGACGGAAAAGAGGGTTCATGGAGAAGTAAGAAGAAGAAAGAAAATGGTTGAAATGGGGAGGAGAAATAGGAAAAGAACGCGAAACAAAGGGAAGAGAAACAAAGATTTTGAGAAAGGGAGGAAAGATAGAGTAGGCACTGATCATAGAAGGTGAAACAGAGAGAAAGAAACAGTGAAATAAATTTAAATTCAGAGAGAGAAGAGATGGGAAGAAAGGGAAGTAAAGAGATAGAAAGACGATAGGAATAGGAAATAGAGCAAGAAAGAGGGGAAGATAGAGAAAAACAGTAAACCAAGTTCTCTGAAAATTACACTGGATCGTTAAACAAAATCCAATATCGGAATAGGCCGGGGGGGGGGGGACAGGGAAATGATCTCATCACACGAATAAATAACAAAAGATAAAGCAAGAAAATGAGGCGAAAAGTAGCAACGAAAGAAAATAAACTATATATTTCACAGTTAAACGAATTAGAGTTTAGTTTTGCTTGTTGTATCAAATTAAATCATCAAAAAGACAATGGGAGTATACTTAATAATTAAGTAAATGTAACTTATGTGTTTAGAATGTGACATGAAAATGTAATCTATGAAATTAGAAGTAAAACAAGAGATTATTGGAAAAGCAAAACTAAATAATTAAAACAAACAGCAAAAGTAAAAATATCATAGGTATAAATAAAGGTGTAAATATATTTAGAAAGGGGTGGCAATCTAAAGTGAACTTGATAAAATATAAAAAAGACAATTTTTTGGCTGACCAAAGCGATATTTTAAATAGATGGTTTGATTTGATTTGATTTAGTTTATTTTACTTCGCGTTTTGTGCCTCTTGGCTAATTTGCGAAGATGGGGATGAGTGATGAAATGATGAAATTGATGAATGGACATTCACAAACAACCAAGCCCGACCGGGATTCGAACCCGGGACCCTTTTAAATAGATGGAAGAACTACTTTAACGACCTATTAAATGTTCATGTAGGAGATAAATCAGAAGTAAATGAAGTACACACAACAGAACCTTTAGTTCCAGAACCTAACTTGACTGAAGTTAAAGATGCTATTAAAAGGCTAAAGAATAACAAAGCACCTGGCATTGATTTAATACCAGCTGAGTTAATTAAATATGGTGGAAATTCATTAATATGTCAAATTCATAAATTAATTTGTTTAATATGGAATAAAGAAGAAATCCCTCAACAGTGGAAAGAATCCATAATTGTTCCTGTGTTTAAAAAAGGTGATAAAATGAACTGCAATAATTACCGTGGAATTTCTCTACTCTCAACAACATATAAAATATTATCTAACATTCTCTTAACAAGACTAACCCCATATGCTAATGAAATTATAGGTGATTATCAATGTGGATTTATACGTAACAGATCAACTACAGATCAAATTTTTCACATCAGACAGACCCTTGAAAAAAAGTGGGAATATAATCAAAATATCCATCAACTATTCATTGATTTCAAAAAAGCATATGATTCTGTCAAAAGAGATAAATTATATAATATATTAGTAAAGTTTGGAATACCTAAGAAGGTTGATAGTATGATGCATTATCTCCATTGCTCTTTAATTTTGCCTTAGAACATGCTCTTAGGAAGGTAAAATAAACTAATGAAGGACTAAAATTAAACGATGTGACAGAGTTGTTACCATATGCAGATGATGTAGACTTATTAGGGGATGATATAAATACAATTAAGAATAATGCTAAAACATTTTTCAAAGCAGCTGAAGAGATAGGCTTGGAAGTTAGCAAAGATAAAACTAAATATATGCTTATAGGCCGAACTCAAGTATTAGGTAATAATCAAAATCTAATGATAACATCTCGTTTGAATAAATTATCAAATTCAAGTACCTAGGAGTGATACTAACAAATGAAAATTATATTAAAGAGGAAATAAAAACAGCAATGCGTGATCCTTTTCTCTGCATAAAATGTTACCTTCTTGTATAATATCTAAGAAACTAGAAGTTAAAATGTAGAAAACAGTAATATTACCTGTAGTATTATATGGGTGTGAAACTTGGTCCCTTACATTCAAAGAGGAACATACATTAATAGTATTTGAAAACAAGATCCTTAGGAAAATATTTGTACCTAAAAGGGACGAGGAGACAGGTGAGTGGAGAAAATTACATAATTTAGAACTGCACAATTTGTTTTGCTGTCCAGATATTATTAGCATTTTTAAATCAAGAAGACTTAGGTGGGCACGCCATGTGGCACGAATGGGAGAGGAGAGAAGAGTTTACAGGATTCTTGTTGGGAAACCTGATGGTAAGAGGCCTGTAGGAAGGCCAAGACGAAGATGGAAGGATAATATTGAAACGGACCTAAAGGAAATCGGTAAGGATGGAAAATATTGATTTAATCTTGCCCAGGATAGGGACAGATGTGTTGCTGCAGCCATAAACCTTCGGGTTTAAGAAGGCTAGAGAGTTAGTTAGTTATGAAATTGCTGTGATGTTTCACAGAAAACAATGCTATCTGATAAGTTTAACACAATTGCGTTTCTTTCTAGCTGGCTCTAGTGACAGTGACACTGTCCGCCCCTCAAGGACAGTTCGGTGGAACAACTCAGCAACAGCAGCAGAACTTCGGTGTATCTGACCAGCAACACTTTGGAACATCGGAGCAGCAGTTTGGCCAAAAACTCACAACAGCTTCCGACAGGCAGGGAAAGCAGTTCAATTACCAAGAAAATAATAATTCCGTTCCCATAATCTCACAAAGGAGTGAAGTGAACTACGACGGAACTTACAATTTCAGGTAAATTATTCCGCGCCGTTAAAACATAAACAGTCGTGAAATCATTGGTATCATATATGGGCGTGGTGATAATGAAATATAACAAAAATAGTGCTAGCTAAGCTGTAATGGCGAGAAATATACTTCATCCATTGAAATATTAGCGTATCATCGTAGCATATATGCAGATTATTGTGCCGAGGATGCCCGTTATATTTCTTTCTCTCTCTCTACCTCTCTCTACCTCTTTCACTCTTCTCTCTATTTCTCCATTTCTTTCATTATTTCCCCTATTTTTCGTTTTCTTTTGTTCCCACTTCCTTACTATTTCTGTCTCTCTTAGTTCTCTCGGTATCTTCCTATCTTTCTTACTCTCCGCCTCTTTCTCTCTATATATATTTTCGCTCTCCTTTTTCCCTATCTTCTTTCTCTCTTTTCCCTTTCTTTCTCTCTCTTTCCATTTCTTTCTCTCTCTTGTCTTGTTTCTTTCTCTCTCTCTATCTCTACTTCTTTTTCTCTTTTCTCTCTGTCCGTCTCTACCTCTCTTTTTCTCTCTCTCCTTCTCTCGTTCATTCGCCAGCTCGTTGAATGTTTAACTCACGATCTCAAGCAAGTTCCAAGTTAGACTTCTGGCTTGGCCATGTGTGTTCCCTTTGAAATGTCCGTCCTTCAAATTTCACTTACTCATCATTCATCCTCATCGTCGCGATAACTCAAAAGTGGCAATAAGCAATAAAAGGAAAAGAAAGTAAATAAACGTGTGTGTTTGAATTCTTTTACGTCACTTATCTTTCACTTTGACTAATCGGGACGATGAGGATGAATGTGGTAATTAGAAGGGGAGTGAAATTTAATATTCGGCTTCTTTCATCTTCTACTCCAACATAAATAAAAATACAAATGGTATATTTTGACTTCTATTATTAGCATTGTTATCTTGAGTTCTTGCTTTAAGTCCATGTTATGCACAGGGCTAATCGGGGCTGGAACTACAGTTTAAAGTGGGACCCGAACCACTATGTACCTCCACCGGGGCGTCATCGGAGAAACCAGGCATTGGTATCGTCTAAGCAGAGACCCTTGAAATCAAGAACTTCCAGATTTGATCCTGGTGAAGGCACATTGCTTGTTACCACTTCAAAGTGAGTCTGTTTTCAAGTCCAGTTTATGAATAAATAGACTTATCGAGACTGGACCTACAGTTGAAAGTAGTTTCCGAACCATTGTGTGCTACCATCGGGTATAACTTCTTCACAAGACGACGACTACGTCATCAGTAGATCTCGTATTTTTAGGTTCTAAAAAGTGTGATTAGGTTTATAAAATAGGCTCTTAGTACGTAGGTACTAAAAATCTAAAATTAGGCTGGGAAAATCCTGAAGTAGGTTAAAAAAAAATTAAATAGTTCAAAATTCCTGAAAAATGCTGATTAGGTATAGTCACCGGCAATGAAAATGGGACACCTATATCCTGAAATACGCACTATCTTGCATAATGTTATGTGTGTTGCCTAACCCTACGGCGATGGCAGAAGTTACCTTTAGAAATTTGCTATTAAAATCCACTCTTCGTCGTATAGTTACGCAACAATCTTTTTTCATGTTACCCATTGTCAAGCTCCGCAATTTTGTCTGTGAGGATCAGCTTATATGCTGGAAATAATCTTTCAACAAAGACATAGTCAGTGGTGCAAACTTCAATGCTGAAATGTTTGTTTGCAAGGCGTGAATACCACAAAGCACCGATGTGACGGGATAGTGAGCAAGACCACACAGATCAGACCACTTTGGATTGTACAGGTAACAGTGTCACCAGACATTTTGCTTTGTTTAGACCTTTGGAAAATCACCGTGCACTTGGAGGAAGGGACATCGACAGAGAGTGCGTTTCAAACACGTTCGTCATTGAATTTTTTCGTCATCAAACAAAGCAAATGCCTCTGTGTGACATAAAAAGTCCTGTAAAACCTATAAAATATATAACAACGTAAAAGAAGGCTTTATTTAGGCACATAAACCTAAAATAGGTTCTAACAAGCAAAATAGGTTTTCTTAGGCACTATAGAACTTCATCAGTCGTTGCGTTTTTTAACGAAACGCTGACATAACTTATTATTTCTTACGTACCTGTAAAGGAGAAAATAGTTTAAAAACCTAAAATCTACTCATAAACTGGGGGTGAAGTTAAAGTTAGCCTATCCGAGCAGAAAGAAGAGTTTAGCTTTTGAATTTGAATTCAAATCCATGATTTGTTTCCAGAATGTTTTGAGAAACCCATATCTAATTTTTAACTTGATGGACTTGTATCTAATTGCTTTGTCATTTGTACTTGTAGAGGGCAGCTATCGTTACTTTCCTATTACTCAGTCCCTTGTAGTAGAAACTTACCACACCCACTCCTGTCTAAAACCTACAACTTGCTGGATATTATCTCATTGACTTGTTATCGTATTAATTCCATATAAACTTTAGAAATGAACAAAAGTTTCGTTTCAGTAAACTAGACTTCATTTCTTTAAAAAATTAGCACAGGCTCCTCTAAACACCAAACTACCAGTTTTAGTTACTAAAATGACATTGGGTGGGCAGGCCATGTGGCACGAATGGGAGAGGAAAGAAGAGTTAACAGGATTCTTGTTGGGAAACCTGATGGTAAGAGACCTGTAGGAACGCCGAGACGAAGTTGGAGGGATAATGTTGAGATGGACCTAAAGGAAATCGGTAAGGATGGAAAAGATTGAATTGATGTTGCCCAGGTAGGGACAGATGGAAGGCTTATGTTGCTGCAGCCATAAACCTTCGAGTTTAAGGAGGCTATAGAGTTAGTTAAAATGAAATTAATTTCTTACTCACTTGTCGTAACATACTTTTATGAATGTTACGCCCAGTTTATGCACAGTTAGCTAATCGGAACTGAAAGTACACTTTCAAGTGCGATTAGATGACACGAAAAGCATTGAACACTGGAGCTCTGTAATACAAGGCTCCACTTCTCAGGTGAGAATTTTTTCCAGCAATGTCCCTGCATGAAACGCCTCTGGGGTCCACCCAGCATTATATTCCTACTTGAGGGGTTGAAGGGTAAAGTTGGCTAGAGGCTGGTGCTGATTACACAACGTTTCAAAATTGTTCAATATTGTCAATATGTGAGGCCCTACTTTCACCTCACCACCCCATATGTCTTCACTGCATGTTGCAATGTACAGTGAGATGCACAAGTATTCTTCGGCTAATTTTTCCACAACTAGTTTCGTTAAGTTTCCCCTTGCATTGCTTTTAAAGAATGAACTCTTAAGTTTTCTGTTGCTGAGGTTGTCACCTCCTTGTTTAGTTTTCCAATTCTTGTAGCTTGTACGGTGATCTACATTTGCTTGATAATACTTATGCATCTCATTGTACATTGGGTTACCTTTATCTATCAGGAAGGCCCTTTCATATACAATTACAAAATTGAGCTGCTGCTGCTGTTTTAAGTCCACTTTATGCACAGTAATGCTAATCGGGACTGGACCTACAGTTTAAAGTGGGATCCGAACCAGTTGTGCCTCCACCGGGTATCGAACCCGGGACTCCTTGATTAGAAGGCAAAGACGCTACCACTGCGCCATGGGGGAGGCCTACAAAATTGAATGTTGAAATTAAACTATATATTAACAACTATTTAAGGGGAAAATAAATAACATACGAATTAATCACGATTTTAAACCCAGTTTTCTCTACTTTGCAGCTATGAAACAGGAGATGGCATTAAAAGGGAAGAGTCTGGCTACTTGAAAAACGCGGGAAACCCTGAACAGGAGGCTCAGGTGGTACAAGGGTCGTACTCCTACACCGCTCCAGACGGCTCTGTTATAAATCTCAACTACGTGGCTGACGAAGGAGGGTTCCAGCCACAGGGGGACCACCTTCCCACCAACCCTCCGATTCCAGAGGCGATCGCAAGGGCGCTGCAGTCGCTGCCCAACACGACGGACGAGAACGACCTTGGGGACTACGACGACTCTCGCCAGGGGAGGCAATTCGGTGATCAGGGAGGCCAGTTTGGCACCACCCAGGGCGAGCAGGGATTCCAGTCTGGTGCTCAGGGCGGCCAGTTCGGGGCGACGCAAGGTGGACAATCTCGACCGCAATTTGGACAAACTGGAACGACCCGCGGAGAGCAATTCGGCTCTTCCAGTGGACAATTCGGAAGCACTCAAGGAGGACCCAATCAGCAAGGTGGTGGACAATTTGGGGCTCAGGGCAACTTTTAGAAACTATAAAGGTTTTATTATGGCACTGTAATGAAGATATTTTGTACTTTAATTAAAATGTAGCCGATACAATGAATATCAAAGGTTCCTATGCAATTTCAAATGGACCAAAAGGTCAATAACATTTGAAGAGATTGTTTTTGTATATAATTATGTTCACATAAAAGACATTTCTGAAAAGTTAAGTTACAATTTATTTGACAACTTTTTACTGAATAGGGTATTTTATCTTTAATACGTGATTACTTTAATAAAAATTATGTAGATCTATCAATATGCAGATTGTATTAATGATGACAGGAATCGTGACTGCCATCTGGTGAGAGATTTGGAACTATCCATTTTGCAATTGCTTCCGCATACAGAAGAAAGTGGAGAAAACACAGGAAAAGTACGTAAGCACTGAACTAGTGCTTAATTGCTTATTTCCTGTATCTTCTATTTGTTTGAAATGAAATATACTCTGAGCAGAAAAACAGTGGTAAGAACAAACCAAACCCCTCCAATAACCAATAACACCCTCCTCTGCTACTCTCAAGTTTAGCTCACAACAGAGGAAACTTAACACCTCCCCATAACCTTTAGTCCAATTCATAACACAAATATTTCGTTAGGTATTCAAACATCAACGTCTTCATGAAGTACGTATTGCCTTATTCTTTGAAACGTCATCATTCCAATCGCTCCGATAACCGGCTCTTACCAGATGATCAACAACAGAGAACCTTCAAACTTCATCTCGCCTCTTCAAGACGGTTCAACGTTTCCCCCTCTTCAATCCTCAGTGAGCTTGCAAACTTAAACGCGACACGGTAGTTTATATCGAAGAAACAAGCAACAAGGAACATATCCAGTGTGTAGAAAAGCATTCACTGCGCATTCGCTACCAACAGACCCAGACGACAGTCCAGTCCGAGCGACAAATGCCTTTTGTCATATCACTCAGGCATTTCTGAGGGTTCCTTTTCAATGATAATTTTTGGGTGTATCGGCACTGTTGCCCATTTAGTACCCCTCAAAATACGTATTACGACGAATAATTTTCTTATCTAAAATCCTTACCTAATCTATAAATGTAGATTGTGTTTCTATGCGAATTCACACCTCGCACATTCAACATACACACCAATATATTTTAAAACCTTGTCCCTAGGTTCAAAAAACATGCAGTATCTGAATTTCCGTGGAAATATACGTATCAGCAATTATTGGCAATAGACAGGTATTTCTTCAAATCATAACATAACGCCATTTCTCTTTTGATATATGCAGATTTATGCATATCTTATTTACATATGAAAGTAAAACTTGGCCGTTATTAACAATAAAATCCATTTCAGTGTGCCCTCCCCCCTCCCAAAGAGAGTGTGTAGACTCATGTAGCCACTAGCTTCAAGAACAAAAAAATTAAACACCATAAAAGATGGCCGAAGATATGTGTGTACCCGGTTTCCCACATGAAATTAACTATTGAGATAATGTAAAGTCAGCAAGTGTGTGTATTACAGAAATAAATAAATAAATAAATAATACGAGTTCCGTCGTTTCACATAGCAATGGAAACAAAGCTCTCCCAGCCGCTCCCCTTAGAGAAGAAGGTACCTCTTACATCGCTACACTACGCCAAACATCTGAGGGCCACTGCTCCCTTCCCTTTATATTTATAAGTCCCGCTAATGATCTCATGATCTCACCCGTCAGGAAACTTTCCGCTGGTCGGCTGTCCAGCGACACACCCGCCTATTCCAACGGCCAAAAATTCAAAAAGAGCCAGTACAGAAATACATAGACATACAGAAAAGTTGCACACTAACATCACCAAAACACATGAAACTAAAACTGTTGTCTGCTTCTATTGAAATCAAATGCTCTAACGCCTACTCCAGGGAAGCACGCGCGGAATTTCCGTGCCAGAAGTCTGCAGGCTATCTTACAGGTTCACCCACTGAGACGCCGGCAATGCGTCAGATGCGTTCAGTTGCCACGTTGCTCCGCGTCTCAGTGAGCGGTAATCTATACGCGCACAGCGAATCGCTATGTTGGAAGCTTATTGGAGTATGTCATATGAAAGGTGTGTGGAGAAATAGAGGTCTATTTCGCGATGATCCGGCACCAGCTGAAACCGCAATGGATGATTGTTTCAAATTTAGTTTCAATGTTCTTTGTGTGTATTTCAACGTGCTGAATTACGGCCTCCATGGCCGAGTGGTTGTCGACCTCCGTGGCGGAGTGGTTAGCAAAGAGCGTCACAACGCCAGGGGGTCCGGGTTCGAGTCCCGGGTAAGGCATGGGTATTTGTGTTTGTCCAGATGATAAGAAACTGAGAAACTGTAACTTAACACCTCCGTGTAGCGGGTATTTCCTTAAAAAAAAAAAAAAGTGGTTAGCACATGGCGCTACGACGCCAGGGGTCCCGGGTTCGAATCCCGGCCTGGTCATGGATGTTTGTAAGTGTCCATTCATCAATTTCATCATATCATCACTCATCTCCATTTTCGCAGTTTAGCCAAAAGTGGCACAAAAAGCAAAGTAAAATAAAGCAAATCAAATGAAATCAAATGAACGCCCGGAAAATGGTTTGCCGTCTTGTCAGTGTGATTTTCACCCCAGAAATTGCAGTATCACTCACATTTAGTTTACGAATTATGTTTTGTGTATTTCAAGATATAGTTAACAAATGTATGTATTGATTACTTTGACAAGTTCAATAAATCATCAGAAAACAATTCTCAAACTTTGAGTGCGGGGACTTTTCGAACGCACTGTAGAACACACAAGTTCCTTTAAAACAAAGTAAAAACTTAATTTGACTATTACACGGCCTGTTTACACAAAGTGCTACAAAGTGTCTACAAAGTAGAATTCCATAAAATTACTTAAATTTGTTCATTTTTTATACTTTGTTTGTAATATTTCATATATAAGGGAGAAGCAATATTATGAATTCGGGTGGCAAGTTTCCCTTTACTCTAAAGGACAGTAAACTGCTGAATTCACGAGAGTATATTTTCCTTTCCATTGGAAAGCTACCTGTACGAGACCTAGACAACTATGTGAAATTCTAAGCGAGGACGAGAGGCTGAGAATTAGTATCGCAAACTACAACGCCTTCTATGGTCGAGGCGGCCGCGGAGCGGTGGCTATCACGGCGGGAAGTATGATCGCGTCTGCCGGCAAACTGGATAAAACATCAGCGTGTCTGGAACCGCTATGTAGTGAAAGAAGCTCGTACAATTACACGGACAGTTACAATTAAAATAAGCAAGAAGTGTTTGATGTCCTCCTGCATCCACACATTTTCACTAACACGTATCAGTTCTTTTTCCAAAATTGCGCCAATTTCTCTCCAGATATTTTCTTTCAATTGTTCTAATATATTGCTTCAGGTTTAAAAGCTTCGTAGCTCGCCACGCAGACGTCATGAACATGTCTGTTTCTTGTGAAAGGCGCCGGAGATATTTTTGTTCGTACTTTAATCTTTCTCCTCATCAAGCACACGTCGTTTTACCCATTGCTTCTTATCAAGAACAGGCCCTGATTACGTAAATTTGTTCACAAATATCCGAAAACTGTCTCTGTATGAAACAGGAGCATCTGGAGATTTTGCTGCAAAACGTAGCCTAACTTCCTTACAACAATTCCGTAGCCAACGAAAATTTTTCGTTCGCTACGGAAGAATTTGTAATGACGTAAACTCGTACATCAAGTGCTTTGTTTCATATTGTACGGATAGCGTGGCATTACTAGACTCCAGAAAAGCACCAGTAATAAATACGTAAACTGAAACAAAACAATCTAAGACTTGTTAATACTTCACAAAAACGTGCAACTGGACACCAGTTATCTGAATACTGAAGCACTGAACGTGTACAGTGCCAAGGTGAGCGTACAGCTGTGGGTCTAAATACCGGCAAACGCGATCCCAATTACCGACGCACCAGCCGCCGCTCCACGGACGCCTCGACCATAAAACACATAAGCATAGGCGTAACTTGGCGGAGGCAAGGGTAGGTGGCATTTGACCCCGAGGGGAAAAAAACAGGTTTATAAAAATTTACATGTTAATTGTACTTTTGTTAATCTATTGGAACTTCAAGAGCAAAGTAACGAGTAATTTGTATGATTTTGCAAATGTAACAGTTATTTATCAAAATAGTCCTGGATGTTATTTTTAAGGGATTGAAAACTTTTAGAGTCTGTCCTCCCCAAGTTAAGCCTCAAGTTCGATTCTGCCCCCTCCCCCTAAGATAGGCCCATACTACTAATTGTCCGATATTGGACAATTTACCTAAATCAAGTTTACTTGTGTGCCTGTGTTATATGGTTGAATATATTCAGGATAAATATCGTTTCCTTGAAGACTCGTATGTTGTAAACAAGATCTGAAACTAAGAAATGTTAATAAGAAAAAATGTTTGTGTTAAAGATGTATGAACGCTTCGTTGTTTTTACTAAGGCTATGTTTCAAGATTCTAGACGAGATTGAGACTTTCTCTTCGAGATCAAGATGGATATTTAGGGAGAGTCAAAAATCTAAATTTGTTTTTGTTTCTCATCTAGAAGATTTCTGTATGTGGAGTTGCACAAGTTTGCTGCATTTTAGCACATACCTATGGCTGATATATATAATTTTTCAACTTTGAGTTAGCCCGCCTCCGTCGTGGAGTGGTTAGCACATCGCGCTACGACGCCAGGGATCTCGGGTTCGAATCCCGGCCTTGGAATGGATGTTTATGAGTGTCCATTCAAATATTTCACATCATGTCATCACTCATCCCCATCTTCGCAAATTAGCCAAAGATGGCACAATAAGCGAAGTAAAAATTAAGCAAATCGATCAATCAATCAACTGTGAGTAGGGGCATGTACACCTTAAGAAGAATAAGTCTTTGGGGACCACGTGAGCCACTGCAACACAGCAAAGGCCTTTCCACCAATCTGCCTGCGAACTGAGTCCATTGTCGAACTTCAATCATTACGTAGTGTACCTCACATTCCTGAGCTACCCTGGCCTTCGTAGAAGGCAGGATGTACAAAGAATGCGTATAGGACAGCAGTATATATTTCGAGTATGTGAGTGGTAAAAAGGAAGTAGGGGGGGAGGAGCGACAACGAAGGAGAAGATCGGAGGTGAGAGATTGAGAGAGTCGGTGTTTGGCTAGGAAAGTAGGAGGGAGTAATGTGATAGAAGTTGAGGAGATAGAAGATAGTCTGTGTGTGATTGAACATTGGAAGACCTATGGACCTTATCTTCAAATACGACACAGGTAATTCCTTTCACTTAATATTGTCACCATTCCGATTCAGTCTTAACGTTCATTAAACCCATTTTGTGTGTCGCCATTCATTTAAGAGTTATATAGATTAACATTTAACTAACTAGGTACCTCTCCAGATGAAGATTAAGTATAAGAGAGTGGATATGAGCTAACGCCCCCTAAGGTTCGATCCCGACACCGAGTTGTGTTGTACGATTAGTAAACTTGATGGTATGGTAAGCATACACAGAGATAGTGAATTTTCATTTGCCGGCTGGGCCTTTGGTTGACGCAAGCCAGTTGTTTTCATACGTTTCAAGAAACCGCTAATATCTGAAAAAATACATCTGCTTAGAATTCCTTCTAGAGCATTCACGTGAATTTTTGTGTGTTTTACTTTCGCTGTTGATTATATTTTCAATATTCTTGTGGCTACGTAAGACTATTAAAGTATTGAGAATATCTAACCAACAGCGAATGCAAAACACACAAAAATTCACGTGAATGCTCTAGAAGGAATTCTAAGTAGATGTAATGTTTCAGATATTAGTAGAACGGTTTTTCTAAATGTAAGACAAATTCGAAAACAGCTGCCTTCGGGTCGGCCAAAGTTCGTGCGGACCCGTAACGAAATGTGTTACACACCGTTCACGCTCATGTTGCCTGGTCCTATCTTATGGTCTACAAATTGCCGAAATGCATGGTTTGTACGGAAAATAGCACTAGATAGCGCCTACATAAACATTTGTAATAATCTACCTTTACTACCAAAGGTAAAGCAGATTGAAATGCATTTTTTCATAAATAACGAGCTTTTTGTTGTTTTAAATCTTTTTTCAAAATTTATTGACTAACTATGAGAAAAGTACTTTGTCAGCATTTAAAATTAAGAACATTCGCAAGTACTTTCCTTTACTTGATTGATTTACGTGATTGACAAGAAAATTAACTGAAAATGGAAATTTAAACCGAAGTCTTTTCATCCGTAAACAGGACACGCAGTTTTACGAACAGGGTTTCTTGAAATTTGGGAAGCGGTACGACAAGTGCCTGAATGTTGCTGAGGACTATGTGTACAAAGGTGCAATGATGCCTCTTCTGGTCACGTAATGTTCTTTTCCCAGAATAAAACTCTCTGCAGATGGCCAGAATAGGGAAACTTTATTTCCGACTATTCTTCGTAGTTCTCATTTTCTGCCCTCTGAACGTCGCAGGTTGAAATCATTTGGCTGGAAATTCCTGAATGATGTTTCCCAGAGGTTCTCGTAAGTTGCTGCAGGAGACTGACGGGTACGTTCAGTGAAAGCCAATGATTCATTCAGTTGTTTCTTCCTCGTCGCTACAGATGTTGATAGCGTAATGGCGAAGAGCCTAGTGAGATGCAAGGAGTTGAGTTGAGTTGAGTTGATGTTTTAAGTCCACTTTATGCACAGTAAGGCTAATCGGGACTGGACCTACAGTTTAAAGTGGGATCCGAACCACTATGTGCCTCCACCGGGTATCGAACCCGGGACGCCTTGATTACAAGGCGGCGACGCTACCACTGCGCCATCCGGGAGGCCTAACAGAGTTCAACTTGGTAATTTATTATTCCATGATTGAAAAATATCAGAATCTGGAATTTTGTCTGTTGCCTCAATTTTCAGTAACGAATAATTTGAGGGTATTTTATGGTTTCTATATTATTTGCAGTATATTTCAAATGTCCCCCACTGCGGCGTGCGGTCAAGGACGCAAGCTTGGGCATAAGTCTACGGTACGCACGCAGGTTCGAGTCTTCTGCGGGAAGCATAAGAACTTTTCTCCTGAGGTTTCGGCTTCTGTATGGGACCGGTGGCACCATCGTGAGGAAATTAGGCAGCTATTATCTCCCAACATTTCGTCGATTTCATCCTTTCGCGCAAATATTTGATGTGATAATAATGAAACAGTAAACTTTTAAATGATAATTATAAATTTTCCCATGCTTTTTCTGTCATTTAATGCATTGTTGTATTATGTTGTACAAAACATTTAAAATATTGTTAACTATTTCCTGACACCAATCTTAACACATATTTACTGGATGTTTCTTGGAATAGAAGAGAGAGGGGGCAAACTCATCGCTGGTAGGGGTGATAATTTATCTTCCTTGCCAGGTGTATTTCAGTCTTGTAGCAAGTAATCCTCGTTATTTTGCAGCTGATCGAATCTACTTAAAACTGTACATCCAATCTCTATTAGCTTGCATAAACATTAAGCGAACTTTCAATGAAAGAAACCAATGTCAGTTGAAATTAATACCTCCAGATAATTGATAATTCAAGCTGTGTAAATATAGTCTGTGAAGCAAAATAGATGTGTAAAATGATCACATATACTATTGAACACACATATTCTTATGATGAATAGCATGCACACAAAAGAAATCCATTTGGATGCATGTTTGAGATAAATATTTTCTCTTATATATATATATATAATTTATGTACATAAAAAGCACATCTTTTCTTTATAATTAAATATATAGTAGGGTGTAATTAGATAATATTTTGCTCCAAACCCGGAATTAAATACTACAGAACAGATTTTTTGTAGGAAAGTTCCTCATGTTAGGACAACTCAAATCCGAAATGCCGAAGAATGCATTTTGAGGAAATCATTCTACATACGAGGGTAGGTCAATAATTGTGTGCTCTTTTGTTGTAATTTTATTTAGGTTGGCCACACTGATTTCTGAGCGGATATGTCAATGGAGTGTTCAATTGTCATTGACTTAGTGTATATTTTACCTTTAAAATCATTTTTTTCTTTTCTTGTTGTATTTACAGGGTAAAAATGGCCGCAGCACCATCCAATTATACCCAAGAAGAACGGCGATCACTAAACGTTTTGCTCCCGGAAGTATATACTACAGAAAACATTTTTGTAGAAATGTTCTTGAATGTTAGGATAACTCAAATCCAAAATGCCAAATGATGGAAGCTTGGGGAAATCATTCTATATACGAGGGTCGGTAAATAATTATCTTCACTTTTGCCATAATTTTCTTTAGGTTGGTTACACTGCTTTCTGCGTGGGGTGTCAATGGAGTGTGCATTTGTCATTGATTTAGTGTATTTTTCAGCTTCACAGTTATTTCGTTTTCTTGTAGTGTTTAGAGATTAAAAATGGCTGCGCCATTCTCCATGTATACCAAAGAAGAAAAAGGATCAATAATCTCTCTTTTGTGGTCTGAAGGTGTATCAGGGACCGAAATGTACCGAAGACTTGCATCACAATGTTGCAGATGACTTGCCACTTTATCGATAGTTACTCGTGGGTCAGAATCATGGCACGGACTTGCTCAATGTTGTCAGTAGTGGATGTGAATGACCATTCGGTGTTCCTGCGCGATTAACCCTTGTCCGACCGCATTTTTAACGTCTCAATCCATTCGAATACACTTCGTCGTGTTTAGCACTTCCCCAACATTGTGATCCAAGCCTTCGGTGGACTTCAGGCCCTGGCAATCTCATCTCTGCCAGCTGAAGTAGCATTGTCTACGAGTTCTCAAACCTTCTCGACGTATTAAGTCACACATCTTGGCGTAGTGATCGCATTGTTCTCTTTCGACTTTATTGTTATCTCATTAGATCGAAGCTCAATCGTGGATGTGTTGTGCATTCCTCTGCCCGTTTTTTTCGACTTCGCATCCTCAAAGCTATTCATTGTGCTGGTATTCATCTGTGTTCCGGTGCATTCCGTACCTGTCCAGTCGTGAACTTGTTTACGGAGCTATCAGAGCCCTCGTCGTCTCTACAAAGACAACTTATTCTTCATTATTGCCACCATCTGCGCTCGATTCCATCCCATTCATCTTAGCACATTCTTCATGTTCCATCTACATGGCGGAACTCTGTGCAATAATAAAGGCATTATACTTTGCTGAAGATTACACTTTGCAGAAAATCCTAATTTATTCGGATTCCTTTAGTGTGCTCTAGAGTATGGAGCCACTCTCTTCGGGACACCCTACAGTGAAGTAAATTTTACGACAGTTATCGTCCTTCTCTGTCAGTGCGGGCATAAAAGAAAACGAAGCAGCTGCTGGTGCTGCCAAAGTCTGCTATTGGAGACGGCAAAGTGCTTTCCATCTTGCAAGGACCTTCAGAATGTTGTTGAGTTCTTTTCTCCTCGGGGTTTGGCAGGATGGGGTAATTAACAGACAAGCTTCACAGTGTAATACGTATCATTAGTGCATGTCGTTTCTAATATCACCCTCCGCCAGAGAAGAGATAACACTAAATTCGCTTCTCATTGCACACCGCCGTCTCGCCCATAGTCATTTACTGCAAGAGCTGAACACTCCGCTCTGCCGTGTATTTAATGTTATTTTAAATGTTCGGCACATTCTTATGGAATTTGCAAGTTTTAATCTCCTCAAACGTTTCATCTCCATCAGTCAGTACAATTCTTTACAATAGTTTACCCGAATATATACATGTACAACAGTAGAAATATTTATCAACTTGCAAGTGAGACCCAGGTATATGGTTCAGGACACAAAGAGAGCACTTTAACAAGGCTACAACCGTTGAACTACTGGCACCACACAGTCTATTTCATGTAGTACGCTGCCGCTACAAAACTGAGGAGAAAACGTAATGTTGTACCAGCAGATGCTTCTGCCGGAAACTTGGCTTCACATGTGAATGAGCTTAACATTGGAGGGCAGAATCAAAAAGCTTCCAAACCCATGAAAATATCAACCAAGACTATTTTGATAAATAACTGTTACATTTGAAAAATAATATATATAAAAATATATTCGTTACCTCAAGTTCCAGGAGGTTAACAAATTACCATTAACTCATAAATTTTCATAAACTTGAAAATTTTGGTGGCTGAGGGCAAGTGGGTCCCGCCACCGCCAAGTTACACCTATGCTCATTGACATTTATATTTCCTTATAGACTTCAAACATTTCAAAGAATTCATGTTACAACGTACCACCACATAAGTTTACACTATATTTTTTTACTTTAACGCAGGGTGGCGCAAGATTCAGCTCACACAAACAGTCACAATCACGCTACGTCTGTTGGTTGTGAGGAGTGCAGCATGCCTTTAACCATTCCCAAAAATGCAAAATCGCAAGGCACCCCAACCTATCAGCGACCACGAAATATCACTATCACCGAACCCTTTCGATCATTGAGACCTTACTCCGTTATTAGTTCCATGTGTAATGTGACTTACGTGCCTCCCTGTACTTTTACAATTCGAATTTTATGCTCTATTATACCTTCATACATTGAAATGTAACACATTTCAGCTGCTGATACAATATATGGATACGTAATAACTAGAGCCCGGAAGTTTGGCAAAATGCCTCTTTTTATTTACTGCATATATTGATAAAATTTTTCCGGATATACGCTTTTTATGTTGTTTCGAATGTTTTAGAAGCCTTTTCATTTTGCCTATTTTGCCTATTTTGGACCCCACTGCCTATTTTTCATTATAATGCCTTTTTCTGCCTTTTTCAATGAAATTTGACCATTTGTTTTAAAAAAAATGTTGGCATTTATTTTTCTTCCGTTTATTACGTGAATAATTTCGCCTTATTTATGTAATATTGAACTCACGCATGTTTCAACATTGCTGAAGGAGAAAAGTGTGAGAAAAAGTATTTCATGCTGAGTTAGGATATTGCCTTTCGGTTAACATTTCCTTGTGCATGATTGACTGCTGAAGTGGAGAGGTTGATTTCGAACACAAAAAAGATATTTCTGAAATCTCCCTCTCGAACCCGAACATTTCAGGAAGTTACGCCTGAGCTTAGTTTTCCTCCGCAACCACTCTTGACCAGATGGGGAACCTGGATATCAGCAGCTATATATTATGCTAACAACCTTGAAAAAATCAGTGAGGTGATCGATGCTCATCCAGAAAATGAAGCGGCTTCAATTCGTGAAGTGAAAAACTCCTGTGCTATTCAGAACTGAATAATGAACTGTCGTTCATTATGGTGCATTATGGTGCATTGCCAGAGACAATTACAAAGCTAGAAAAAAGAGGTGAGACTCTTGTAGCATCCATGAAAATCTTCGAGGAATCTATGCAGCAGATGATGGAAGTGCCAGGAGAAAAGGGGTAAGCTGTTGCGGAAAAGTGCAAACGGGTAGTGAGTGCAAATAAGGAGTTGAAACAATTGAAAACAATTTGTGATATTCTAAAAGATGAAAATGCTGTTACCGAAATGAGTCCAGCTACATTAGCTTGTTATATGTATGCTCCAATAACTTCTGTCGAAGTAGAAAGATCATTTTATTTTATGAAAATAATTCTCTCTGACAGACGACTATCAATGAATGTTGAGAACTTAAAAAAACACCTTGTAGTTATGTGCAATCAAGACGGAGAAAATTGAAATGCTCTTCCCAATGTAGATTTTAACATGTTGCCAGAAATTATATATACAAGTAAGCGACTTCCAAATGTGCCATTTTTTTCGGTTTATTTTGCCTTTTTTTTTTTTCATTTTTAGTGCCTATTTTCCACATTATAAATGCCTTTTTGCCTGCCTATTTTAACGAAAATAAATGCCTGAACTTCCGGGCTCTAGTAATAACCTTCTGATAAGGTTTTGTGGCAAAAGGTATTTTACATAATATTCATGATAAAGCCTATGTAATCCGTCATATTGTTCCTTAGATATATATTTTTCACCAAGGCATACGGTTTTGATATTCTGCAAGTAGATGAACAACACCCCCAAAGATCCTTTCTGTAGTAATTACTTCTGGGTTCCATCCTAATTTCATCCTACTAATACATTAAGATCAAAACATGAATATAATGTAGTTAGTACATTAAAAAAGAACTTTGGAGTTATACTAACAAATGTAAATGATATTAAAGAGGAAATAAAACTTATATCTTTTCGTGTATTATTTAAGAAACTAAAAGTCAATAAAAACGAAACAATAATTTTGCTTATGGATGTGAAACTTGGTCCCTTACATTAAAAAGGGAACACGAATTAAGAGAATTTGATAATAAAGAACTGAGAAAAATATTTGGACCTAAAAGGAATAAGGACACAGATGAGTGGACAAGGTTATATAATTAATATATTGTCCAGATATTATTAGAATAATTAAACGAAGAAGATTTAGGTGGGTAGGCCATGTTGCACGAATGGTAGAGGAAAGAAGGGTTTACGGGATTCTTGTTGGGAAACCTGATGGTAAGAGACCTGTAAGAAGGCCAAGACGAAGATGGATCTAAAGGAAATCGGTAAGGGTGGAAAAGATTGGATTGATCTTGCCCAGGATAGGAACAGATGAAAGGCTAGTGTTGCTGCAGCCATAAACCTTCGGGTTTGATTTTTGGTTTTAAGTCCACTTTATGCACAGAAAGGCTAGTCGGGACTGGGCATACAGTTTAAAGTGGGATCCGAACCACTTGTGCCTCCACCCATTATGGAACCTTAGACCCTTATGGGTTAAAGAAGGCTAGAGAATTAGTTATATGAATAATATGTTATGAGGATATATGGGGATCTACGTGACTAAATGACCGGCAATATTTTCTCGTCTAGCAACCCTTATTTTTTTCATAAGCTTTTAACGATAAAAAGCACCAAAGGTACGTGTTGTTTAGTCATGCAAAATTTAGAGTAAATCAAAGTTACACCCACCCCACCAAGCTCCTTACACAACCACATCACTGTCTAAAGCATAACTGATCTATTCTCTTTTATTGTTACCTTGTATGACCTTCTCTCAGAGCCATTCTTTGAGCCTTCTTCTGTTTCCACTTTCTCATGCGGAACTTCCAGCTTTTTCCATACTGAAACAACATCAGCATAGGTTACTGGTGACTATGAACTTTGTGTGGTTCTATCAGCCAAGCCATACATGCTCTTATAATGATATATTCACGGGATATTGATATGGTTGGTCTTCCACATAGCAGCATCTTGAAACCAGGGTTACTAAATGTCCAGGAATTTTAAATAAATTCAGTTCCGGTCCAGGAGAGAAAATCAGTAAGCGTAAATAGGTTCTGGACCGTAAAGATCCTTTTTATCTGTAAAGTATTTAAATTCGGTCCAGGAACCTTTTTCTCGGACCAATTTTAATACGGTCCAGGAACCTTTTATCGAGATCAATTTAAATAGGGTCCAAGTTCCGTAAAGAAATGAAACAATACGCAGCTTGGACAGAATTAAAATTGTGCGAGAAAATGGTTCCGGTCCTTTCAAGAAATCCATTAGAAAGTATAGGTTCCTGGGCCACATTCTAATCACTCGGAACGTTTCAGATGAAAAATGAAACAAATGCAGGATCGCGTATTACCTTTTGCCGTACTGTTATTTCTCTCCAAGCATTGAATCAGGACAAGTAATTTCATTGTTTCCACTGGATCAATAAACTTATTGGGGTATATGCAATGCATACTCGCAATTTGTTTGTTTTTTCTTTAAGTAATACATCATGTCAAAAGATATGCGTCAGCAGAGATTAAAGAAACGTGCAGCTCTTCTTTTGTTTCCTGGAAATCAAGTTACCATCAAAGTCCGATTGGAAACAAAGAATAATGGGGAGTCAGTGAATTGAGGAAGTATTGTATTGTTAGATGCAGATAATGAAACAAGAACCAGACATGGAGAGAGCGAGAGAGAAGACTCTTGCTGCATCTCCAAAGTCTTCTATTGCACACGACAGCCCCGGTTCGTGACGACCCAGTCACACGATTCGTCTCAGCCAACTAGCATGTTGTTTGCGCCGCTCCGTTTGCGAGACCCCGTAAACAAACAGCTAAGCGACAGAAGTGTTAATTCCCCTGATGACGGCTTGCAGGGAATGCACAAAGAAGATATTGTAATCAGGAACGGCGGAGAAGAAGAAAAAAAAGGTGACGCACACATGATTTGCAACCTGAGAATACAATGCATCTCCGATAGCTACCCAGGAAGAGCATGGAAATGTGGCTGATCTTGTATAATGGATAGCAGGCGGTAACACAGTGGGGAAAATAGGCCACGCGAATCCCTTCCCTTTCCTAGCCACAGCGCTCTTGTGCGTTTCCATGTATATATAAGGGTCTTGGCGAGTAGTCGTACCACTTCCAAACAAACCATCTCTCTAAACAGTCCAACTCTGCTCCCGAAGGATTACACGTAACAATGAGGAACGTTGTAAGTATATCGACTATTGCCCGTTCAGGTAACCAGAACTCCTTAAGACAGTGGTCCCAAAGTGAGCGCTGTGGCTGGCTAACAGGGGGGCCGCGAAATGTTCCAATAGTTTCACTGGAATGACACTTATTCCAAATATGAGCTTATTTACTGCTTTTTACATACAAAGTGTTTCTGAATTTGAAATATGTGTTTATTTTTTAACATAAGGGAAGTAACCTAACCACAGTAACTGAGCGTTGCAAGTGTTAGTTAGGCCTGACTTGGGCGCGGAAAATTCTTGAAACACTAAAGGCGTCGTGAAACGAAAACGTTTGCTGGCTTAAGATGTAATGCCAGGGTATGCTTTCCTTTGGTCTAACTTGAAGGCAGAGTTGGTGTTTTAAGTCCACTTATGCACAGTAAGGTTAATCGGGACTGGGCCTACAGTTTAAAGTGGGATCCGAACCACTATGTGCCTCGACCGGGTATTGAACCCGGGACCTCTTGATTACAAGGTGACGACGACACCACTGCGCCATAGGGGAGGCCATCTAGCTTGAAGGTGGTCCACTTGGGTGTTTTGCAGTGGTTTTCAAACTGCGGTACACGAGAGTTAGCTGTCTTCCCTGATTGCATAGATGTTGGCTTGTAATCAAGGGGCCTCGTGCTCGAATTCCGGTCGAAGCATCAGGATTTGTCTATCGGTACAGTAGAGTGTAAGATTTCAAACTATGAATAGAGTTTAAACATATTTTTTAAATATTTCTTGTTGTGCTTACGGCAATGTAACCACGTTTTGCTTATTTCCAAATCACTTTCTCACCTGACTGCCACGTGGGAGACCCGGCTTCCATTCCCGAGATGGGTGTTCTCTAAGGTCGGAATTTTACCGGCCTTGACCCGCATAAAGCGGTTCTGGGGCTCACCCAGGCTCAAATCAATGAGTCCCTGAGGCTAACCCTGGAAGGTTTATGGCGGCCGGAGCGTGGTGCTGTTCATATCACCTCCAAAATGACCCTGATCGATAATATGTAAGTCCCGATCCCCACATCCCCTAAATGCGCCTTCATCGAACGATGCTATATGCAGGGGAGTTTTACCTTTTACCAATGAAAGTAGACAGATGGAAATAAAAAAATAGCTTCATAAACTTTCTTCGGAAACTGGACTGAATACTAACTTATTGATACTTCCTCCTTTGGAGCTGCCCTCCCCGATGGCGTAGTGGTAGCGTTGTTGCCTTGTAATCAAGGGGTCCCGGGTTCGATACCCGGTGAATGCACAAGTGGTTCGGATCCCACTTTAAACTGTAGGTCCAGTCCCGATTAGCCTTACTGTGCATAAATTGGACTTTAAACAAAAATTCAATCAATCAATCAATCCTTTGGAGCTGAGACCCCAGGTTTCGAATCCTTGCAAGACCATGGTTGATTGTGGCTTTTTCGTCTTCAACTGTACACTACCTCGTGTTAAGAAGACAAGCTATGATAAAATTATCTTAATATAGTTGGAAGTGATGGAATGATGGAAGGAAAAGAAGCCGGAGAAATTGTCCGTGGCCTTTGTTTTAGGAAGAGTCCCAGCAATTGTGCAATTTGAAGAAAACCACAAAATATCTCAGTCAATTTGTTTCTTCTTAGGGTATTTTTGTCTCCCAGTCGATTACATTACATTTACAGGTAAGAGCTTTATAGAAGTTGCTCCGAGCCTAGTTCTACATATGACTACAGAGATACGTGGAATAGATATGAGAGAATCGTCAGAGTAGTGGTTGATAATATTAGACATGCCTGCTTAAGATACTTTCTACAGAAAGTCCTTTGTACATCACCAAGAGATTGCTTCCATTAGGAAAATCCAATTTATCATACACAAAGTCTTAAAATTCCAAAGCTCACAAAATTGAACTCTTTTATTGTATCGATTGTGTGTGTCTGTGTACGAGAGAGAGATAGTGATGCACGTGCCTACAGGGTGATTCATTAGCTTTGTCAGTCTGAAGAAGTTTTCATTCCAATAGAAGCATCACAATGCAATTGAGTCGTTGCGGATACGAAGAGCGAACTCAACAAACGTAAATTGTGAGGGAAATGCGTTTCAAGTTGTCAGGCACAGTGTGGACTCCACAAGAAACTTTGGAAATCACGCATGACACATTCCGATCTACTGTTACCAAGTTCTTGTGCAGTTCGCACTGTACCTGACAACTTAAAACGCATTTCCCTCACAATGTACGTTTGTTAAGTTCACCCTTCGTATACGCAACGCCTCAATTGTTCGAGAACCCCATTCATAATGCTCAACTCTTCGGGGATGTATTTGATTAAAATCGTGTGCAATGGAATGATCTCGATTACATACTGACGCGTTAGAGGCATTTTAATGCTTTTTTTATAACACCCCGAAAAGGCTGGAATGGATACAAGCATTCATTAATACCTTTGAGCTGTTCAAAGATACGTTGATACACCCGTCACCACTGCATTTCCCGTGAAATTCTAGCCTGATTTGATATATCACATCACACCCTTCTCATTCAAAACTTTTGAGTTGAATTCAATATGCCAAACGACCGCTGGAAGCACACCAATATGATTCCACCAAGGCCTAACTTGTTTCTACTATGGCCATTTGTATCCAACCTAACTCCTTTACATGAGTTTTTAGTTGACTATTGAATCATCCTGTATTGTGAACGGTTATATGTATCCTCCTTGTTTTGTGTGAATAATACTATGATTTAATCTAGTTAAGAGAAATGTTATGACTGAGTGTAAGATACAGCATGAGCTTTAATGTCCGTCGTGTAGAAGAAGAGTTAAATTAGTAAATAAATTGTATCGGTGTCACATGAATCAATTCAATCGAGAATTATATTAATTTAATTAATTGTTTCAGTTATAAATATCAAATATTCACTAGAAATTAATGATAGGTTTACTCAGGATGTTATATATAAATTGTATGTGTCATCCGTTCAATCAAAAATAACTGATTCCATTTCTCAAATGTACAGAATTTGCACGAAATATGAAACAATTGTGAAATGTTCCTGGTTATTTAATCCACTAGTATAAGCGAATAACACTTTCTCATAATTTTCATTAGTGTACTTGCTACTTTATTGGCTCTGTAACCATTTTAAAAATTAAAAATAATATCACGATTATCTAAGAAAAGATTCCATTTTTTGAATGGACTTACAAATGTCTCCTTTACCAATAAGTTTCCGAATAGGGTAAAGAAATGCTACTCTCATATATTTAATTTAATTTCTTTATACGTTTGCACAAATAATATTGCCAAATACCTAGGTAGATATAGTTAATTGAGATATGCCAATAACATTTCCATTGAGCACCTTGGAATCATATCAAAGAAAGAATAAATGGACTGGTAAATTGGTACGTCCATCAGAAGTAGTTCACTTTCATGACTTTTCAAGTTACTAACAGTCATTATATTACGATCCATTAACACATTTCTTAAACTATAATATATATATATAATCTTGTTATGAAACATTAATTTCTATGGTCTGAATTTCAACATGTTTATTTTTATGCTAAACAATATTGCAATAATGCTTGCGTTAAGATTATAAGAGACTCAAGATGGCGCTTCTGTAAGTTTCTTCTAAAGCAAACATAAAGATGAATCATTTGCAACAATATAGTGTTAAATTAGAAAGTGTGTATTCGGACATATAGTTATGTGTTATATGGTGAAACACCTTTGTCTAGTTATGAAATGTACTCTCGTCAATATGAGAAGAAAAGCAACACTTCCCGTAGATTTAGCCTTAATACTATATAAATTTCCATGAAGCAGATACACAGTACAGTAAACTTTATTTTATAGGCATGGGCTTTTATCTTCATAACCTTGGACCTCGTATTAGGACAGGAGTTTAGAAATGACCACAACCAAAGGTCAAATGAGGAGCAGTACCGCACCCCAATTCCAATCATAAGCCAATTGAAAAAGTTAGGTCCTGATGGAAGCTACAAGTCCAGGTAAGTTTTTATTTAAAAGTAAGCATTTCTGTCAAAAGATGGTGCTTTACAGTTAAATAACTTATAGTTGTAACAGAAGAGACATAGACGATGGATACTTAAGTATAATTTGTACGTAACAAATAAATAATGTCGTGACATAAAATTTCTCAGTGAAACTCCATTAGTAACGAATGCAAAATGTTAATACTGTTGGAAAGAAATCTGTTCCGGTTACTTTATATATGATTTATGTATATGTATTAATAAATCGTGTGTGAGATATTTTGAAATGACGAAATTCCACTAGCTTTTTGTACATGTTTATTTAATAGTTAAATAGTTCAAATCTAATAAACCAACCGTTTGCAGATAGTAAAACATTAGTTTAACATGTGTTTTATATCGAGCTATCTTGGATTCATACGCAGGATAGAAATTTACTTGTTATCATCATTTCTCGTTTCTAATGTGATCTCTGTAGATAACACGTTAGAACTTAATGTAAATGAAGTTTGTAGGAGGTATCATTGTGGCTGCAAACGTCCACATCGTGATAAGTTACTGTAACTTTTACAATATTATACCGTCAAAATTGAACAGTGTCTGTGAATTTACGATAACTGGACACAGCCGTTTTTGTTTCGTGGCGCAACCACATTCACGTTCTCATTTCTCTCTGCTTTGGCTAGAATGAGAACATGGCGACGATAGCCCCAACACAGACAAACTTACATGTTCTCTGGAGTAAAGTAATCAGACATAAAGAAACTTCCTAATTTTATTATTTAATCATGTATAAAGATATAATGATTATAAGTTGTAGGTGTGTAGATGTGTGTATCGTTAAAATTCCATAAATTTGGTTAACTATTAAGCATTAATAGTTTAAAATCTGTCGCGGCAATTGTTTTACGGTTGTTAGTTGGAGTGGAAATTAATGCTCTTAAATCCTTATTTCTCCAGCTAACTTTTTACGTTGCATTTTTTCATCTAAAGTTAGTTATCAAGAGTGCTGCAGCGAGATGATTTCGCTCGAGCGCCAGATAGTTCGCACGGACGACGCTAGATAGCGTACTGAATCAAGAGCTCTTCGCTCGAGAAAATAGCTCTCGAACAGATAACACGAGCAATATGTACCGGTACACATAACCCAGTAGTACGTAAATGTACAGTATAACCGTTAATTGTCTGTGGCAGTGGGCCTTCAAATATGGATCGTGAAGCAAAAGACGCAGTGACATTGATTCTTAAGTGAGCATAGTTATAGATTCCCACACTAAAATGTAGTTTAGTCCATCTTACCAAGACACAATGATATATGAAAATGAAACAGATGAGGGCTGAAACTACCAAAGCGGATATTTTATGTGTTTACTATTATTGCCACCTTAAAACGATATTCCATTGTACCGGGTGACCAGTATTAAAGTTACCCAACTCAGAGCCCTCTGTAGCCTGTTTGAGGCATCGTAGAAATCTGAAATTTGGTGAATCCATTATGCAGACCATGGGGAAGAGGATGGTGATGAAAAAAGTAGTTCAATGTTCCGCCACCAGGTTGAAATGTGGCGCTGTACTTCCATGATGGGTTGTAACAATGACGTAAACTTCTGCAATTGGTTATGGATTTTCCTTTACCTTGCAAATTTTGCAATAAACGATAGATTATTTTCTCGTAACTTCCAGCCACTAACAAATGTCTTTCTAATTAATAACTCAGCTAAATCACTTAACGTGATTATTTGTACAACCCATCATGGAACTACAGCGCCACATTTCAACCTGGTGGCGGAAAATTGAACTTTCTTTTTTTTTTATCGCCATCCTCTTCGCCATGGTCTGCATAGCGGATTCACAAAATTTCAGAGTTCTACGATGCCTCAAACAGGCTACAGAGGGCTCTAAGTTGGTAACTTTAATTCTGGCCACCAGCGTTGGAGACTCGAACAAGTACGTTTTAGCTAAAGTGGTGTAATGCAGTATTCTATTAGCTGTGGTACAGTATCGATGCCAAATGTTGAACAGTATTTATAAAAAACATGCTATAAACATATGTTTTTGCACATTAAACAACAAGAAATAACGTATACATAAACAATAAGACAGGCAGACAAATGGATCGAATAAATACGAATAATAAAGTAATTTTGATTTAGTGACGTTTTTATTGTAATTTATTAGTCACCAATAAGCCGAGCAGACATGCGTCTCATTCTTACGTCGATTAATCTAGTCTGGACATGAAACCGTAATCTCTCCTCCGACACAATATCTATTTCAGACAGTTGGAAGATGATACTCCGCAGTATGTGCATTAGAGGGGAGTATGCAGGGAATCCCATCCCCCAAAATATTGTATCCCCAGCAAAGGAAAATTATCTTCATCCATACCAGGGATGTTTTTATCAGCCTCAAATAAAATACAATTTCCTAACTATGTAACAAACATAATTGAAAACTTACTCGCGTCCATTAATTGTCCAGTTATCAAAGATTTCCCTGCCGAAAAAAAAGCAGCCTTGTTGATTATAGTAGGACACTATTCTGCAACTAACCAACCTCACCGAGCCGAGAAAACACTTAGGTTTTCATGGTATAGTGCTGATATTTTCTACACGTATCAAAGTGTTCACAAGAAACTTGTAGGCAGGTTAAATGGCCGTTAAGTTTGAACTTGGAATAGAAATTTCATCAGGTTTTCCGTGTTATTAGCTCGCCAGCTAGCTCTCTTTGTGAATGAGTTTGGGTTTTGTTAGAATACTAAATTACGTGTAAATGTTATCATAATGATTTAGGGTAGAACCAATATAATAGTTTACTGCTGGTAACATACACATTTCCATACCCAAGAAACCTACCTTCCAAAATGTAGTCACACATATGCCACTGAGTAGCCACCCCCGACCCTCCACCCCGAAGCAAGAAGCCTAATTCGGACTCAGTGAGACTTTTTCCATTATTATTTTACAAGCAACAAAAACGTTTCACTTTTCAAGTCACTTGGTATCCCTTGGAGGGGAGGAGTGAATTTGCTAAACAAGAAGTTTCCTTGGTGGAAGATATCATCCGACGAGGTTTCTGTATAAAACGCCTCACCCAGCCTCTCGTCTGTGGGGGAGAGGGGAAAAAGTAACAGAATCGTGGTGCTGATCACAACAATTCCTTTAGGATCCGAGCTGTAAGGGGTGATGTTGTCAACTTCACTTTCTAGTAGCACACCCTGCACTGCATTTTGCGGACTAACGAGACTCTGGCGACTGGACCTAAGGTCAGTATAATCCTCTGTAGGGTTGTGTGTGTGTTGTCCTTTGTTCCGTCATTATATGTGCTGAGTGCCCCTTTATTCCAAGTAAGAATATTTTAGTCCTCACACTTTACAGTTATATTAGTTATAGTTTAGTTACGGTAAGGGCTGGACCACGCATAATTTGACTGGTGCAAAATATCCTAAGTGCTGACGGACCCATAATTTCCAATTCAATCAATCAATTAGGATCCAGATCGAAAAAGTATGTAGATCTACAGACGAGAGCCCATGTAGACATGGGTAATTTTACCTTTATACATTTTTTCTGTTAATTCGTCCACGTGGAGAACTTAATTAATGTTAAGTGGACTGACGTCTTGTTCTTTTTCATAACCTCAAATTTCTTCTTCCATTAACTGCATCGCCGCGACTCATAAGGGACTTAAAAATAACCAAAGTCAGCTCGCTCCTACGCCCTCCTTTCAAGAACCCCGGAAGAGTTTGCCGCCATATTTCGGCGATGACGTAAGCCACTCGCTTTCTAAGCTATATTTTGCTTCACCCCCGCCAATTGTTCTACTTTTACTTTCACACCTCATATGCCTTTTTTTTCCTTCTTCTTTTCGGAACCCTTCCCTTTTACTTTCAACTCATCTCCGTGACCTTGACTCCATTAGGCTGTCCGTCTCTCGTCTTTTCGGTGGACGTTTCGTCACTCACTATGGTCTTCGGGCATTGAAAATAGATGTATTGTACTGCTACGCGATTTGTGAGCGATTGTTTTGTCACTCACAATCGGAAATTGCGAAAAGCGCATTCAAAGTTTTCTTTCTTTGGATATCTTTTTTCTTCTTTTAACGTTTTGTGCGTTTCTACTTGCCACACCTCATGGCGAAGTCGTTAGCACAGTGCGCTACGACACTGGGGGTTCCGGGCTCGATCACTGCCTGGGCATTGATGTGCTTTGCATCTAATCAATTTCATCACATCATCACTCATCTCCGCGATTAAAAAGTGGCAGTAAAGAGAAGTGAAGGACTAAAAACAAACGAAATCATGGCATTGAACTTTAGACGAATGATGAGAATGAATGAAGATCTCAACAAAGGTAGAAGCAGCTCAACAGGTCCAGATTTCAATACCCGGTAGAGGCACATAGTATTTCGGTGGGGAGTAAGTGGTGATCTTCCACTTAGTACACCCAATTGTCAACCTCACTTCCATGTACTACACCCTGAACTGCATTTTGCAGACCAACGAGGCTCTGGCGTCTGAACGTACGACCAGTATAACCTTGATGAACTGAGTGTGTGTGTTGTCTTGTGTTTTGTCCTTATGTGTGCTGAGTACCCATTTACAGCCTCAGCTTTTAACAGAAGTCAGAATATTTTAATATTTTAGGTAACGACATTACAGTAACTTTACTTCTGGTAAGGGACTGGATCCCGTATAACGTGACAGGTACAAAATAGCCCTTAAGTGCCGACGCACCCAAAATTTTAAGGGCCCAGGAACCCATAAATTCTAATAGGTTCTATCGGGACCGGAACCTTTTTTCTCGCACAATTTAAATTCGGTCCAATTTGCTTATTGTTTCATTGAAAAAAAGTTCCTGGGCCGTATTTAAATTCATCCGGAAAAAAGGTTCCTGGACCGAATTGAAATAATTTACAGATAAAAAGGTTCTTTACGGTCCAAAACCCATTTGCTCTTGCTGATTTTATCTACTGGACCGGAATTGAACTTATTTAAAATTCCTGGACCTTTAACAGCCCTGCTTTAAACTATAGGTCCAATCCTTGTTAGCTTATCTCTGCATAGATTGGACTTAAAATAAAAACTTCTAATCACTGTAGATCCGTTAATGACAGTCAACGACATTGTTACTATTGATGTACAAGTTTCAGAAAGTTCCTGTAACTAATATTCCGCTCTCTATTACGCACAGAAGCTATTAACAATAGTCTTACATTGCTGCATACAACACCAGTCACTGAGACCCTACAAATTCATATACTCAAACCACCATGTTCATTAAAATCAATTTAATGAGTTACTAAATCCAACTTTATGATATCTAGTTCCATCTGCTAGGATTTAGAATCAAAATAAATTTTATCTACCCCCAAGGCTAAATTAAACAGTAGAGGAAAAGGTCTAAATATGGGCCACTCTTTTTATGTTGTAATTATGGGAGGAAAGAAATAATATATCAAGGACCTGTCTTTAAAATGCATATCTATGAAATATATATACTTAAATGTAATAGCATGCTAAAGTATACAAGGTCTCCATTTTTTTTTAAAAAAAAGGCAATTTCAACAAAATGGTAAAATGATGTATTTCAAAATTGTGGTCTAAATATGGGCTACTAGTGGCAATATCACAAAAAGCAATTAAAATTTTATAAAAAAGTCAGTTATCGCTAGAACATTATAAAATTCATATTTATGAAAAATCTGTTGTTTTGAAAATCACGCGGAATGGGAAAAATCGAAATTAAGAAAAACATCCAAATATTTGTTGAAAATGTGATCTCAACATTAGACCTCATGTGATAGCCCATATTTTGACCATCACGCTATTTTTCTTCTTCAATTTATTTTCGCTCTCTGTGGTACATATTTCACAAACAAATCATGGCATTATAACAGCCTACATCTGTTTTATGTTCCGCTAATATCATAACCTATACAAAGCAGATGAGAATTCAGAAAGCGCTGAGTTAAAACATACCTGCAAAAAGTTTTCGGAGATCGCAATTCTATAACAGCGTCCAAGGCCGAAACTAACCAACATTTCTCTTGTCAATTGGGGCCGCAACCTTTGTCCTTGACAGATAACCAGTTCCAATAGCCTCTGCCAGGCTGCAGCACTCGGGAGCACTGATAACTCCAAAACCCATATTTAAACCTTCGTCCATATTTAGACCTTCTCCTCTAATAAATGATACATGAATGAAGGAATTAACAAATCGTAGTTCTGGATAACGAAAATAAATAGTCGTGGCTTACGTAGTAGTTACTATATGGGAATTCTCGGGAAATTATAAACATATAGACATATATGAAACTTCCCAATATGCGCAATTAAAAACTTTATAGAAATAAAGAATGTCTATTGTGATTCCCAACTCTATAGTATTAAGTTTTTAAAACATTGCATTTATTACTCCCGTATTTTAAAGCTAATTATTTAACTTGACAGATTTGTAAAATTTACAAGATGAAGATGAGAACTTTGAAAGAAGTTATGCTTTTTGGTCTTCATGAGATCTTCCAACTGTCTTAGCCTTCCTGCAGGTCTCTTACCATCAGGTTTCCCAACGAGACTCCTGTAAACTCTTCTTTCCTCTCCCATTCGTGCCACATGGTCTGTCCACATAAGTCTTCTTGATTTAATTATTCTAATTATAATTGGACATGAATACAAATTATGCAGTTCGCTCTCTATTTTTTAAGCTAAAATCCTTCTCCTACGCGTATAACAGATTAAACGTTAAAATTATTTGTTAAAATTTAGAGTGTGTTTGAGTTGTGGTTTTAGTCCAATATTTGCACAGAAAGGCTAATCGGGACAGGAGCTACTGTTTAAAGCGGGATCCGAATGAGCATGTTCCTCCACAGGGTATTTATCACTGCGCCATCACAGAGGACCTTTGTAGGTTAAATTTTTGTATCGTGTGCACCTAATTCTGTCTGGAGTATGACACAAAAAGTAATGCATTCATTTTATATCAAGGTGTCAGTGCGTAAGGTATTTGCCGTCTGTTTTAGGCAGATCTGCAGATATATAATCTTCAGGGAATGTCTTATTTTCTGTTCTTTAAGATCCTGACGTGTCAACGAATTCTTGATGGGGTAGCACTGGCGGAGAGATGGCAATATAATCACATGATACATCCTACTTCAAAATAGACATTACAGGTCCTCTCTACTCACTGGGGGTATCTGATGGGGCTGGAGCCCCTCCAAAAATCGAGCAAACCAGTTTTTTTAAAAAAATTAAACCAATATTTAATTAGGAAAACGCAAAGTGATAAATGCAGACCAACTTTAAAATGCCCCGATTACTATTTTTGTCTTTGAATAACTTTACAACAACCTAACCTAACCTAACCTAACCTCCCTGCCACCTCTCATTTTGCAGACTAGCGAGGCTCTGGTGTCTGTTTCACGTCCAGTATAATCCTTTGTAGGGATCGTGTTGTGTCGTTCCTATATATTTGTGATTGTCTCTTCATCCATCTTATCAGCATTTATCCTCATCTTCGCGATTATTCAAAAGTGGCAGAAAAGCTAAGTAAAGCAAATTAAATCAATCAGTCAATATCTTTATATATTTCAACCAGGTTCAGAGAAGGATTTATGAAAACTTTCATGTTTTTCTTACCAATAATAACACTAAGTGTAACAACACAACATCAATGAGAAATTATCTACACTATAGTACTGCATGTGACCACCTTCGCTCGATCATACCCTTTCGAGTCTCCTACGCTCGAGTGTAAATAATAAAATGACAATAATCGTAGAAATATACATGTCAAAATCGTCACTGATAGTTTCAGCCCATAATCATCTATTCATTTTCAAATATCGTTGTAATAGTAAGATAAACTACATTTTAACATGGAGATGATGTCTATGTTCACTTTAAGTTTCAATTACACTGTGTCTTTCGCTTCACGAGCGTATACCGATCGGTTTGCGTGTTGGAGCGTTACTCGCTCTAGTGAAGAAGCTGTTCCGCGCGCTATCTAGCGTCATTCCTGCGAACAATTTGGCGCTGGAGAGAAATCCTCTTTCTACACCACTCTTAACTACACCATAGCAGATTAAGGGTAGTCCCAAGAGAATCCATACTCGTAAATCTTAGAATCAGAATAAAAAGGTGGGCCATTAATCACAGAAGACGTCGCTTGCACGTACTCGCAAGTCTGTCTCCTCCCCAATCCTTTGTTCCCCTCATTTGCATGAAGCAATGTCACACCGTGATTTACAACTCATATTTACGGCAGAGAACCCTGTCAAGGTTCGCTTGTGGTGCTGAAGTGACTGCAGATGTGATTTGGGCCTGAATGCATCTTTAAAGACGATTTTGCTGTTATGTAACTTTACGAATGCATGATAAGAGTTGGTAACATTCTGCAGCAAGGTTTATTACCACGTCTACAGAAGCTGTCCAAGGCACCCTGTCTCAGTTATCTCTGGAGCAAGGCCGCGCATAGCGGTAGAAAAGAGGGAGAGGGGGGAAGCAGTGCACGCTGTGAAGGCTGGTAGCTACAGTCGCTTTCAACCCGTCCTCGCAATCCTGTTCCCTCTCACGTGTTCATTGGTGGAGCTGTCTCGCGTCACTACTTGTGCAAGGACTTGTTTTCGTTATCCTGCTCCAGAGATAACTGGGACAGGGTATAGATTTCGTGTTTGAAGACAATTTTGTTTGTATTCAATACTATAATGAATAATTATACTAACTAATTAAGAATACTTAGATGAGCAGGCCATGTGGCACGAATGGGAGAGCAAAGAAGAGTTTACAGGATTCTTGTTGTAAAACCTGATGGTAAGAGACTTGTAGGAAGGTCAAGACGAAGATGGAGGGATGACGTTGAGATGGTCCTAATGGAAATCGGTAAGATTGGAAAAGATTGGATTGATCTTGCTCAGGATAGGGGTAAATGGAAGGCTTGTGTTGCTGCAAAACCTTCGGGTTTAAGAAAGCTAGAGAGTTACTTAGTTAGTTAATATTTTCACGTCTTTGCAGCTACGAAACCGCCAATCACATCCAAGCAGAGGAGACAGGTTTCGTGAAGAACCTGGGGATTAAGGACGAAGAGGCGCAGGTGCAGCACGGTTCGTACACGTACACGGCGCCAGATGGCTCTGTCATCACCGTCACCTACACAGCTGACGAGAATGGATTCCGCGCCGAGGGGGCTCATCTTCCTACGCCCCCGCCCGTGCCAGAAGCTATACGGAAGTCTCTGGAGATCATCCTCGCCCAGCAGCAAAATGCCCAGGAGGAACAGCAATTTGCAGGCCACGACAACAATGGACAAAGGACGTTTACGTAGATCTACACTCACCATTTTGACATACCACAATAAACTACCATCATATACATATCTTTAAACGTTTGTATATTTTTACATAATAAACAAAAATGAAAAGAAGAAAAACTTGCACACGTTTATTTGGCACGGTGTAACATACAGAAGATTGTCCTTAGCACGAAGTAATTGGTTGATTCCATAGTTGTTTAAGGTCCAGGAACACATAAATTCTAATGGGTTCCATTGGGTTCCGCAACAATACCGGAACCTTTTTTCTCGCACAATTTAAATTCGGTCCAAGTTACATATTGTTTCATGAATAAAGTTCCTGAACCATATTTAAACTGATCCGGTAAGAAAGGTTCCTGGACCGAATTGAAATGCATTACAGAGAAAAGGTTCTTTCCGGTCCAGAACCCATTTACGCTTGATGATTTTCTCTCCTGGACCGGAATTAAATTTATTTAAAATTCCTGGACCTTTAATCCACATTCAGTCCAAAAATTAAGCATTAGAAAACATTATTTTACGTATAAAGTTATACAAAATGTTAGTTATACAAGAACGCAATGCATGTCCATAACTTCCTTCTTCTTGCCTTGAAATATATGGATTAAGTGAAGTCCAAATTATCAAGTTCCGAATCAAACAGATTTTACTGTAGTTATACTTATTTTTTATGGAGATCGTATCAGAGAACAATGTTCATCGTGATACTGGAAATATAAATAATTGTAGATTTGGAACGTGTCTGAAAAGGAAAAGATTGAGTTTCAATAATTTCATTGGAAATAGTTGCCGACCTACGTGGCGGAGTGGTTAGAACCAGGGTTCCAGGTTCGAATCCCGGCATAGCCATAACGTTCTTTGTGAGTGCTCTTTCATCAGTTACATCGTATCATCACATCCTCGTCATCGCGTTTGGACAAAGGAGGGAGAAAAGCGACGATAAGGATAAAAAATCAAATCAAATCAAAGTTTCACGTGCTTCCAATGAGACCTGCTAGTTTTCGTAAAATATTTGTGTGGCAGGAAACCATTCTAGCTAGAACTGACGAATATAATTGCATACATTAGTGACTTGCATCACATTATTGTTGTTACCCATAATACCTCACGAATTTTTACTACTAAATGTGATCATGTCCACCTACTTACTATAGGTAAAATTTTCATTCTTAGGTTAGTATACAACTATGATACAGCATTAATTCAATTTTTAGCACTAGATGGGAGAGTAGTTGTATTTATATAAGACTCGCGTACTTTCGACGTGGCCTTTGGCCACGTCTTGTACGCTCGAATGCGTGACCTTCGGCCACGTTGTGGGCGCAATCATGTTATAGATGGGGTTCTTCATAGATCTTAATGACTTTGAAAATGTCTGCATGTTGTATTGGATGATGGGGAACATATGTATAAGTTTGATACATGTACAACTATGATACAGCATTAATTCAATTTTTAGCACTAGATGGGAGAGTAGTTGTATTTATATAAGACTCGCGTACTTTCGACGTGGCCTTTGGCCACGTCTGGTACGCTCGAATGCGTGACCTTCGGCCACGTTGTGGGCGCAATCATGTTATAGATGGGGTTCTTCATAGATCTTAATGACTTTAAAAATGTCTGCATGTTGTATTGGATGATGGGGAACATGTGTATAAGTTTGAAAAGTTTAGAAAATAACTTTATATGTGTAAGGCTCTAATAAGGTATAAATATTCAAACTATTATTGTCTATTTTCTAAATAATGAACTGAGTAAGTAATAACCGTTTCAAAATAAGTAGTTGGATGTTTTGCTTAAACGAATTGAAAAGCAACTAAATTGAAAATGCAATATTTACGTATTTTGTTATTTTCACATTTTGAACGTAATTGCATAATAACTGTTTTCCGTCATTCCCCTCAAATTCTGATGCTCGTATTTTGAAATTCGAAAAGTCTAGCATAATTCCCTTACAGTAGCATTCGGGGTGAAAATAAACTTTCTTTAAGTTCCCTAGCAACGTCCGTTTCCATGCACAACAAGCACGGCAAGCTCTAAGGAATTGCATGTCATTATACCCCCTAAACATTTAGTTGAAACAAGCACGATGCAGATATTTACGCATTGAGTATAACAATATATACGTAATTGTATCTGGGCTGAAACTTCTTATTATGTAGATGTCACCCTTGTTTCAGGCACCTTTTCGAAACCAGGAGTTGATTCATCTGTGTGTTACTTATCTGTGAGAAATATAATGTAGCTGGACAATTAAGAATTGAAGGAAACAATGTGTGCAAAAGAAATGCCCGTGGCAGCGGTTGCTAAGGACGTGAGAAAAGGGCATTTTCGCCCTTAAGGAAGGGCCGATTGAGAGATTTTTGAATTTTCTCGGCCTTTTGGGACGATTTCGTGGGGGGTCGTAATCGGGCGTTTTTCGCCTCCGGGGCTTCCTTCATGGAGAACATTTATGTCAGTGAGTCAGTAAGTCAGTGGTGGGATTGGGGCTTTATATATATTGGACTCGCGTACTTTCGACGTGGCCTTTGGCCACGTCTTGTATGCTCGCATGCTTGACCTTCGGCCACGTTGTGGGCGCAATCATCTTAAAGATGGGGTTCTTCATAGATCTTAATGACTTTGAAAATGTCTGCATGTTGTATTGGATGATGGGGAACATATGTATAAGTTTGAAAGGTTTAGAAAGTAGCTTTATGTGTGTATGGACTCTAATAAGGTACAAATATTCAAACTATTTTTGTCTATTTTCTTAATAATGAACTGAGTAAATAATAACTGTTTCAAGATAAGTTGTTGGATGTCTTGCATCAACGAATTGAATAGCGACTAAATTGAAAATGCAATATTTACGTATTTTGTTATTTTCACATTTTTGAAAGTAATTGGATAATAACTGTTTTCCGTCATTCCCCTAAAATGCCTACCTTGCCTCTGTAATAAATTCTGATGCTCGCATGTTGAAATTCGAAGAGTCTAGCATAATTCCCTTACAGTAGTTTTCGGGGTGAAAATAAACATTCTTCAAGTTCCCTAGCAACCTCCGTTTCCATGGACAACAACAGGCACGGCAAGTTCTCTAAGGAATTGCATGTCATTATAACCCCCTAAACATTTAGTTAAAACAAGCACGATGTAGATATTTACGCATTGAGTATAACAATATATACGTAATTGTATCTGGGCTGAAACTCCTTATTATGTAGATGTCACCCTTGTTTCAGGCACCTTTTCAAAACCACGAGTTCATTCATGTGTGTGCTAATGATCTGTGAGAAATATAATGTAGCTAGACAATTAAGAATTGAAGGAAACAATGTGTGCAAAAAAAATGCTCGTGGCAACGGTTGCTAAGGACGTGAGAAAAGGGCATTTTCACCCTTAAGGAAGGGCCGATTGAGAGATTTTTGAATTTTCTCGGCCTTTTGGGACGATTTCATGGGGGGTCGTAATCGGGCATTTTTCGCCTTCGGGGCTTCCTTCATGGAGAACATTTATGTCAGTGAGTGAGTGAGTGGTGGGATTGGGGCTATATATATATTGGATAATACATATACACTAATTATAATTTTTTAAATTACTAACTTCATTATATTGATGCTTCATAGTTATAGATCTCATTACAGAAATAACATTTAATTCATATATTTGTAAAAGTGTAATTCTAAATCAAATTCATACTTATTTCCCTCGTTGAGTTTATGCATAAATGTGTTGAGAAAAAGCAAGGTAATACTATTTCATAAAACTTTCATAGTTAGATACTGGGTGCTAATTTGCACGTGTTCGAAAAAGTATTCTCCTCAAGTTGAAACCATAAAGAGGAAAGTAGCGAATAATATGCATTCCAAGGGAGCGTGTGAAATGGTCACGACATAGAGAATAGAGCTAGAACGTAAATAAATATACGTATTGTATTTGAGGGATAGATGGGACGAAAACCATGATCCAATAAAATGCTTTAACATGAAATTCGTTCACCTAAATGCAATGGAACCACGATTTCTTTCTTTGCAGTAGTAACACATTTCGAATAAGAAATATTTTCGGAAACTGTTGTGCGCTTGCTTCATCGACAGTCTATAGTACCCAGATACGGCCTCGAGCACCTCGCTTGCCGATAGCGCAAACACTGACGCGGCGGTCTACACTTCAATGGATCGCGCTTTACTTACCGCTTACCCGATACACCACTACATACCTTTCGTTATTTATATTAATGTATCCGGATAAACGAATATGTGTGTGACAACCAATAGAAATATGTTTTCCAACTCTAGTCCCAAAATTGTTATGAATGAGTATATTTCCACTTCTCTAATGTGTAAATGTCTTCAAATAATAAAACTATCAATGCTTTGTTTGTAAGGTGATCATTTGTGTAACCTACAATGTATAGGAGACAATTAGAGAACACAGATGTCCAAATCATATTATTTTACAATAACCCTTTTACATTCTGTCACTTTTCTCTTTTCATTACATGTATACACGCAACAAATTCAAACTGTATAGTCCACAATATCATTTATATCCGAACAATGAGTGTAATTATTTTGCACACATGAGTATGTGTTGCAGTACGTAGAAAGTGTCAACAAAACGCCCAGAATGCAATTCTGTTTTAGTTTTCAAATATTTATATTACAGTAAAAGTTAATGTCGTGTTCTGTGAGTGAATTAGATAGAGACCACATTTGGAAGGAGTTCAATGTTTAAAGTTTTTCTGATAATATCAAGATCCTCCGTGACGAATTGGTTACGACAACGTGCTACGACCGCAGAGGTCCCGGGTTCGAATCCCGGCCTCAGTCCTTTGTGACTCCCTTCATCATATCACCACGATTATCCAAAATTGGCAAAAATGCGACGCTAAATAACAAAAATAAATAAACAAGATCAGTATCTTGGAGTGGATATCTGAAAGCAGCAAGCTGTAAGTAGTAATCTGGTGTTAAAATAAGGTATGAAAGCACAATGAAATAAATTTGGATTAATTAACCCTTAGGAAAGATCTGCATAAACAAATGTAACCACTCCTCTCAACAATACATTAGTTGCAGTTGAGAATTCACAATTACCGTCCTCTAGACAATTATTCTATCGTGTATCTCTAGCTATATTATTTCGCGTATTATATGTAATATTCATTCCTTGGCAACAGTACATAGCACATGTCAAAATAAAGCAAAAAATGTTACGTATTTGGTTCTATTGACAAAGATATTTTCATTTACATCTGCAATGATTATTGATAGACATTGTACGGTACTGAAAAAATAAAGTTGACCTCGTGCATCTATTGATTATCATTATTATCTTGATTTAATTGCAAATTAGCCATATAATATTTTCCTTTAAACACCATTAAAACAAATAATAACTTGATGTCCAGTGCAGTGATCTGGATTTGACTTAAAGTATGTTTCCTGCATTGATACACAATTGATTGAATCGCTTTATTTTACTTCGCCTTTTGTGCCACTTTTGGCTAATTTGTGAAGATGGGGATGATATATGATGGAATTGATTAATGGACACTCTCAAACATCCATGCCTAGGCCAGGATTCGAACACGGGACCCCTGACGTCGTAGCGCGATGTGCTAACCACTCCGCCACGGGGCCGGCGAGACAGAATTTAATATATCTATAAAATAATATTAAATTATATGAACATTGAACACTTTAGAACTATGAACCCTAAAATTGCATCAGGTTTATTATACTCAACATTCATTCTACTGTATATACACAAGCGTAGCTATAATCTTTTCCTCAATTTACTGTCTGTGACTATCTTTCTCTCTCTCCCTTTCTCGCTTCTCTCTCTCTCTCTCTCTCTGTCTTTTTCTTTGTAAATAACTCTCATTTTAATTCTCTTGCCCTCTCTGTTGCTCTATCTTTTTTCCATCAGTTTAGTCCCACATCTACACATCGTATATTTTATTTTTTTGTTACTTTACATTTTTCCTCTGTGTCACTCTGCCTTAAGAACAACGAGACAGTCAAAATTAAATTACCACACCAATTACCAAATTTAAATTACAAAATAAAATATATTTATGACATTTTAGCGTGTTTTGTGTTAGGAAAATGCACTATTCGACAGTCTCTAATCCGCGTGCCGCCCTTTCTGCATCTATCTCGAGGTGTATTGCATTTACACTTATTTACGCCAAAGTGACAAAGTTACAGTAAAAATTAGTGGCGTACAGTTGTCATGCTGTACATCATTCTTATACAGCTGAAGTGGACAGCAGCATTAAGTAAATTCTGGTAACATTTAATTTAAAATATAGCCAAAAGTAAACAGATCAAAAGTTCACATTAATGATATATACGTGGGTGACACTAAAAGTTTTTAGATGCGGCAACACTGATTGCAGCAATACATTGTCTCTAGGATATGTTGAAGTTAGTAGTCTGTGAAGTGTGATAATGCTGCAGAATTTATAGTTGTTAATTGTTGTGTGCCAGAAATTAGTCAATTATTGTCGTGTGTGTACAGTAAAATGGATTTAACACGGGAGCACTTCAGAGCAATGATTTTTTACGTATTTCGAGCTGGTTTAACGCAGCAGCAATGTTATGAAAGGCTCCGAAATGCATTTCAGGAAGAAGCCCCATGCCGTGCGACTGTGTTTAATTGGTTTTTAGAATTTCGACGTGGACGTCAGAAACTCAGTGATGAATTACGTGATGGTCGTCCTGTGACAGCAACTTCTCAAGAAAACGTCGACAGAGTGCGTCGCATGATAGAGGAGGATAACCGGGTGACATATGCAGTTATTAGTGCAACACTGGGTATTGGTATGAATCAGGTTCAAACGATCCTGCATGACCGCCTTGGTGTCAGGAAGCTCTGTGCCAGATGGATCTCACACCATCTTACTCAGGAGCAAAATCAGGCACGGGTCACATGGTGCATGAAAATGCTGGACAAATTTAACCAAGGACAATCAAATGCAGTGTATGACATCGTAACAGGTGACGAAACTTCGGTGTACTGTTATGAACCCGAGAGCAAACGACAGTCGACGCTGTGGATCTTCCCGGATGAAGACCCACCAACAAAGTCAGGAAGGGACGAAGTGTTTTGGATAACAAATGGTTGCCACTTTCTTCAGTCGGACGGGTCATATTGCAACAGTGCCGCTACAGGGACGTCGGACCGTTAATGCTGAATGGTACACTACGGTTTGTTTACCGGAGATCGTACGGAAAGTTCGTGAAAAACGCCCACGAAGTCACATTATTGTGCATCAAGACAATGCGCGCAGCCATACAGCAGTACGAACAATTGAATTCTTCAAAGCCTCCAATATCGAAGAAATGACTCATCCTCCTTACAGTCCCGACCTCGCCCCTTGTGATTTCTTCCTGTTCCCTAAAATCAAGGATACATTACGTACGAGGTTCTTCATTTCCTACTCCCGAGGAGGCAGTCACCGCCTTCGTTCAGTGCATTCAAGAGGTGCCTGCAGATATGTGGTCCCAGTGCTTTCACACTTGGTTTGAGCGGATGAACAAGTGTATCAACTGTCATGGAGAATACTTTGAAAAATTATAGCATTCATACTTTTGGTCTCCAGTGTTTTACTTGCGCGTGTCTAAAAACTTTTAGTGTGACCTATCGTACTTTCACATTTCATTCATCTTTGAGATATTCAAAACCACGCGCTTCTTCGCCGGTCACAGAACTTTGTATTCTCGCACGAAATTAACATTCTCGACAAAATTTATCCTGACCTCAAACGTTAAATAATTTCTAGAGTTTCCTATATGGAATGAACTGGCAATGAAAAATATGAAGACAATTTCAATGTACACAGAGTCACTAAAATTGAAAGTTGCTCGACACTTGAATCATCCTGTACTTATTATTTCCTTTGTAGTCTACGGTTGTTCCAAGGATAAAAACACAGTTCATTGTAGTGACGTTTCAGGACAACACACGCACCCTACATCAGACATTTATGCTTAGTTTGATTAAAGATACAGTTATAAGAATGGTTACAAATGATTTTGTTTTATCAATGTGATAATTTTGATCTTAAACAATAATAAAACAGACTGCTTGTTTCACAGTTAAGTTGCTACATTTCAACAATGTAACATTGACAACATCCATTGTATAAATCATTAGTTTTTAAAGATTTGTAACCATTGTTATAACTGTATATTTAATCAAACTGAACATAAATGTCTGATTGAGGGTGCGCTTGTTCTCCTGAAACGTCAAAACAAAAAACTGTGTTTTTATCCTTGGAATAACCGTAGACTACAAGAGAAATAATTGTACAATGCAAGCAATGCGTACGTACAAGAAAAACATAATGTATTTAGCGGCAATTTACTTGATAGGGATGATTATGAGACAATTCCTCTACTAACTACACGTAGAAAACAATATATATTCCTCCCAGATGGGAGCTTTGTATGGCTGAAGGTTAAATGTTAAACTTTTCTCTGTGGAGTCGAATGACTGCTGTTTAAAAATTGAGGGACATTACATATAATTTATTGGAATATACATATCTTGAGAAGTATGTAGTATACTATAACGTAGAGTAATATTTTGATGCGGAAAGTTGTTTTGCTCATTTGCCTCCATCTATGAACGACATACGAACCAGAGGACAGATCGAGACCCGGAAGAGTATCTCAACACTATTCCCGTCAAATACTTCCAGAATTGTTTTGACAAGCTGTATGAGCGTTCAATTCAGTGTATTGCAGCACATGGAATGTATTTTGAATAATATACACCCAAGAGTGTCATTGCGTTTGCGGTTCCTGTTTTCTCGTCCTAGTCCGAAAAATTATGGGACACACTGTGTATTTCACTTTTCACGATTTTGCGTGTCATCCTTACGTAGGGATGATACTAATCTTCTCTGTATAGTTTTAAATTTAGTTTATGTACAGCCGAAGCGAGCACTTAACGTTTCTTCGCTGTACCTGCTTTCTATTTATATTAACACAAGATTATTTGAAACTCGATAAATGTTAGTCCATATATTTTTTCTGTGTTTAAGTTAAATACCAATTACATTATAATGTTAATTTGCTATCGTTAAGATAATTAAGTGGATACATCGTGACTCACTCTGTTATCTTTAAGTATCATTCATGATTAAAGCAATTATAATAAATTAAAGGATTATCATGTCGTTCTTTGTTTATTACATTAATTTCTGCAATTTTCTACTCGTTTGTACTATTCCACATTACAGCACCATCTATTGCAAAGTTTCAAATTTCGATTCTAAAGCTCCAGACGAGATTTAAAATATTTTTGAATTATTACGAATTTTGCATGGTTGCTTACAGCCAAGATATTAACGATTTCAATTAGAGATACAACACATACCATTTACGTATAATATATCCCGGGATTTTCAGAAAGAAGACAAAGTTCTGCAGGCTTATGTGTAGTGGCAGCGATAAAGATCCTGAGAAATATCATACCACAGTTGTTAACAGTGGCGGCGATTTGTGGCGTCATGAGGGGGCACTAGCTCCCCCCCTCACTACACACTTTTTACCTTACTACCTAGAGAAAGTAAACTGTCCTTACCCCTCCAGTTTCGCCGCCTCTGGCCATTAATGAACCTTTGTTGGATAATATGAAGATAATACAAAATGCCACTTTGTGAAACTTAGAACTAGACATTAACGACACACAACTCGACGTATTCTTTTTTTTCTCTTTTTTTTGCGAGCGTCAATGTTTCTACCCAATAGACAATTTAATATGGAATTCTGAATATCAAGTATATTCAAATCGGTATAGGCAACCGGTTCAGTGCATATCGTGCATAATAACACCCTTCCACAGCAAGTTGGGTTCCACCTAAACTCGAAGACCAATGTTTAGCATAAATACAAGAATCTGCCTTACGATTTCAAGCTGTAGGTAAAATGTAACTACAAAAATATCACTGTTTTTTTATTCACTTTTCTGCATATTGATCGTATCGTTGAATTTTACGTGAAACTACAAAGAAAAGTTATGAAACTACACACACACACATACATACTTATATACAAGTATACCTAGGTATATTCTGCAGAGGTTCCAAAACCTGTGCCTTCCACTGCCTCTGCTGATTTACATGAAATTTTTGGAATAGTGTCAACGTGTAATCAAGATGTCCCAGATTTGATTTTCGGTGGCGACAGATTTCAGTTTCAAGTAGATCAAATACGGAATAGCCTATTTCTGCAATTTGTTGGTATTCTTTGGCAGTCTAGAAGAGAATATTTTGAAATACAACAACACCATCACTTTTCATAAAACTTTCAACATGCATCACAACTCTAACTGATAGGTGCACAGCCATGAAAATATTATTATACACGGGAGGTAGGTTAAAATCTAGTTTGCAATATACAAAGTTCGAAGAATTTTCCTTCAGTAACTTCTGGCATGCGTATACAAGGCATGATTTGATTCTGACTTTTGTTATTCAACGACGTTCTTCTGCCACTTTTTCCTAATCGCGACAATGAGGATGAGTGATGATATGATGAAATTGATAAAGTTACGCTCACAAAGAGCACACAGGCCCATGACGGGATTCGAAATCTGGACCGATGGCGCCATAGCGCAATGTGGCAACCACTCCGACACGGAGCTAGACGCCTAACTCTGTCTCTTTCTTGTTTCTTGTACAGTTACCGACAATAATAAATGTGACACCCAGATCCTGAAATTTTAGCTTGAAGCCAAGGCGTTATGTGTGTTGTCTAACACTGCGACGAAAAGTAGGTTTTAAATGGAAATTTTCAATGGCAACTTCTACCACCGCCGTAGCGTTATGCAACACACATAACGCCTTGCAGAGAAGTAAGTATATGAGGATCTGAGTGTCACATCTTTTATTGTCGTTAACTGTAGGAGAAGGAAGAAAGATACATTAAGGGGTATGATATATATGCAGAAAGAAGAAAATACAAGAAGTGAATAACAGAAATGGGTTGGTATAAATACTGTAAAAGAAGAGATAAAGGGAAGAGTACAAGTAAAGAAATACATAAAAGGAACGAGAATGAGATGTAGGGAATTATTTGAGTGGAAATTAGTGCAGGGGGATCAAACTTCTCATTGACTTTTACTGTAAACGGAAACTTGCACAGCCATTGTATTAACAAGCATACCAGGAAGAATACCAACATTCTGTGGTCTTCAAAGTGGCAGACGAGAGACAAAACACAGACAATGGATTTATCTCTGGTCAAACGACAGCAAGAACGAGACACCAGTTTATGAATGAATGAATGAATTGTTGTTCTAAGTCCACTTTATGCACAGATAGGCTAGTTGGTACTGGACCTGCAGTTTTATGTGAAATCCGAACCACTGTGCAATGTCTCTCCATTGGGTATCGAACCCGGGATCCTTTGATTACAAAGCAACGACTTTACCAGAAACATCAGTGTATATAAATTAAAGACTTTTTGTACTTGATACAGAGTCTGAAGAAGACCTTGCTAGAAGGTTGAAACGTTACGTTAGTTTATGTTTTTTAATAAAATAAATTACTGCCTTGGTCAGCATATTTAGTTTTTCGTAAGTTGCAAAATAATGTACCAGTTCAAACTAAGATAATATTTTTATTTTATTATCTATCTATTTTACGTACATAAAAATGGATGTATGTGTGTATATATGTATGTTTGTTTGTTCCGGCATAACTCTCGAACACCTGGAGCAATATCAACCAAACTTGGTACACATATGACTTACAATATGGAAAGAAATACTTTGGGGGTAAGACACCCCTGACACCCCTAAAGGTGTGGGTGGGAAGAGGGTTACATGTAAAAATAATCGAAAACGACCGATATTAGTGTGAAATCCATAGCTTTCGGGGTCGCTAAGATGAATAGTGACACTCCCAATGCCGTTCAATTTATTTATTCTTGCCCCTGGAGGTGAAACTAAAAATGTTGTTTACAATCAAGTTTTGAGTTAAACTAATATTATAGTGAATTTGTAAAAGATTTTACTTTATCATTTGTATACTGTACTTATATTTTTAAATGTCTGTAAATAAATTTGTTACATTTTACACTATAGTTAGAATTCATTATTTTCCTGTCTAATAGAAGATCGGTATAAATAAATAACCGGGCAACGCCGGATAATCAGCTAGTATGGGTATAAAATAAATGCATACCTACAATAAATGTACTCCTTAACAGTAATAATGAAATTATTCGAAAATAAGGCTATTATTATTTCTTATTTAGAACCCTAAATATGTAACATGGTCAAAGGCTTTTATTTGTAGTGGAAATCAAGGTGGAAAATTGTGGATGTCGGGGTGAAAAGTAGGGGGGGGGGGGGTCGGTGTAGAACGGAGATAAAGAAAGGGAAGAGGTAGACGTCCTTGGGAGGTCGCGCTGCTTGTGTACCAATTACTCCAGACGCAGTTCCCATTGATGTGAAAGTGAAACCATGGCGCCCCTCACTCAACCAGATTCCCCATGGGTGGCGGAGGTCGTCGGGAAAGCCAATCCAACAATCGGAAGGGAACCTTGATAATGCCAAACAATTAGTCAGCCGTTGCCTGGGAACATGGAGAACAATTGAGAACACGCCACTTGGGCTCCCCACATTGGAACGCAACCGAAGTGACTTAAAGGTTGGAGCTGCGTTTGTGGTTCCTTTTGGATTAATCATGTATCCCAAATGGACAGGATGATATATCAGAAGTCTTTAACCCACTGAAATACAGCGTGTCCCAAAATGATTATCGGGGTTTCAGACTCGTTTAACTTTCTTTATATGTGGGGTACAAAAAGCTTAAATGGGAGTAAACAACAAATCAACAAGTGTACATAGTGTACCTTATGTCGTTCGACACACTTGGATGTCCAGAACCCTTCCATTTGCAAACACATCTAGTTGTTTAAAAATTGTTAAAAACCATGGACGAATGTTGTTATCGGACGGAGGATCACTTCCAAATCGCTGAACTAAAACAGCAGAATCACACCTTGCAAATTCAATGACCCAAAAGGACTTCTGCACGGGAGCCGCCATCTTGTAATACACCTACGCCGCTGTGACTGATGGAAAACAAATGAAAGCGGTCAGGGTAGCAAACTTCCACAGCCGTTCTTATCATACATGTACGGTATAAACATTCTGTTGCAATATACCAACTACTTGCAACTCCGATAATGATTTTGAGACAGTATTTCACCCTGCAATACAGGGATAATAAAAAAAAATGTATATTACGACATAGAAAGTTTCATAATGAATACATCTAGAAGTATTGTTTTTGTGCAGTCTCCATCTTGTTACCACAGTAAATATCTAATGTAACCTAATTAGCATTATTTACATTCTAAGACAAAAGATCGGTATAAGTTCTCCTTAAGCTTGGAGAACAAAAATCAGGCATGTATCTACGATTTAAAATGGAATCCAGACCACTGAGGAGTGCGCCTTCACCGGCGATTGATACTAAAATCCCTTGATTACGAGGCGACAGCCTTACACGGTAGTCAGTGACTTCTTCGGTTTACCACTAAGTCTGCTACACTTATATTTAGCAACCCTGCACTAGCATTATTATAAAATATAATTAATTTCGGATTATCACCTTTAGCAGTTTGTTCCACGTTTTCCTTATACGTAATGTAGTATTTGGCAGAGTCAAAGCACCTGTCGTCACAGTTTTTTGTTTTTCAAATACCATTTTGTACATTACGTAGAATGTTTATTGATGAATATCAAACAACCATAGAATTTATAATTTGTTCGAAAGTAGACAAAGGCAAACACTGGGTGGGGCGGGGCGAACTTGTGAACTTGGATGGTGCATAAACAGTGGCGCAGAAACAATTTTCATCTGCGAGGTACAAAATTCATCCTCCACATGTGTGTGTGTATGTATGTATGTATGTATGTGTGTGTGTGTGTGTGTGTGTAAACATAATCCGGATTTCCTGTTGTTTTTTTTACATTTTTTTAATTTATGGCTATTTAAAAACAGATAATTCCGAAATTATAAAGCCCCTAGACATAGTTTTGGGTTCATTTGGAATGTGATGAAACGGAAAAACAGAATTTTGTCATTTGAAAGTAGCGAGTAAAGAACATGCATCTATTCATTTTAATGCAGGGTGCGATTTGAAGGGGCGATAGGTGGGATTCTCAGCCCCCTTCCTGCTTTGAAACATCAAATCTCTGTTTATGAATGACACTTCTCAACCGGGAATCATTATTTCCAACCCACTTGTAAACTATATTGTACTTATGGTGTTCCATTGAATTCATTTACGTTTATCACACCATACCGACAAAGAAAAATCGTTACGCAATTTATGTCGACTTTGTACAGTGGCGCCATTTATGTGGGTCCGTGGGACCAGAACCCACCCAATTTTTTATGTGATTTTTTGTGAACTTTATAAGTGTTTGAGCCTACGCAATGTTTTTGAAAAGTTGGTGCCCCTGGTTGTCTCACTTTTAGATGCCATGTATTCTGTATTTTTTCAGACTTCTGGTGTTTCACAATTAGGCTACTTTTCTATCGAATACTAAAACTTGGTGGTGTTCATGACGTATGTTGGGTCGCTTCGTTGTTTAATCCTGTTCGAGAGCTTGTTGAGATCTGTAGGTTTTTTTTTGGGGGGGGGGGTGATGAAAATAAGTCGAGGTGGTCCCCGATCGACTCGTGGGAGTTTCAGGTTTCAAGGATTGGTAAGACATTTGTCAAAATAGTTATTTATGATGGAATTTGCGATATTTTAAGACTCTCTACAAGTACTGAAAGTTCGAACATTGAATATGCAAAGCCAAAATGCTTCAGTTCTTAGAGCAAAGCAAGAAATTGGCATGGCTACTCTTGAAACATTGAAAACTATTAAATCATCGCGTAGGAGGACAGTAGTTCAGGAATTATAGTAAAACCATACGTTCGGAAGTAATTTAGTCAATCTTTGGTAGCCGGTTTGAAAACGCAGGTCTATTAAATGCACACACACATGGCTTGTAGATGAACGTGTTTTATGGAGAGATGTCAGGCGAGCTTTAATGTAAGTGAAAACATATGAGCGTCACTAGTTAAATATTTTCACATCTACAAAGAAAATCTAAAACGAATTTCCACCTCACTCAAGGATTATGCGAATTCAATTAAAATTGTATCAATATGTACAGCTGAATGCGAACGCGGGTTCAGTGTTATGGATCTAACCTTTACTGAACAGAGTGAGATTAAATATGCTTGGATCATCGGCGTTAATAAATTTTGGTGATACACCGTTGTTGTCGTTTTATTTTCATGAGATACAAGCTTCATTTTAAAAGTTATTCAAACACAAAAATGGTTATCGGGGATATTTTTTTCCGATTTCATTACTTACCTTCTTTTTTGATTTCTTATTTTCTAAATATATCGGCTGGGGCTGTAACCCCTTCAGCCCCCCTGGCTACGCCAGTGCAGGAGTTTGCCTGTGGTAAAAATTCATCAAGTATGAAAGTACATTTTACCATAAAATTAGGAAGCTGTTCATTATTTACTTCGGTTTCACATGTGTACCGGCGTATCTACTCACAGCTGGTAAAATGGCAATGGATGCTCTAGTTGTGTCTTGACTTAACAACACTGCATGTTAAACGTTGTCATATCGTGTGCAGGAACCAGCAATTCTTAGGCTTCGCTCGCTTTGGTTTTCTCACATCTGGCGCCACTGTATTGGTGCACTGCTGCCATATTCGTGTTCGCTGTACGTACAGTGCATCTTCTCTTCCTCTCTTATGTGATCACGTGATCACTTGGTCATTCAAGATTTAACGTAAGTTAATTATGTCGTTCTAAATCGTTGAATGGACTGTTCACTCCAATAAAGAATGAAGTGCAATAAAGGCAAGCACTAGAGTGCGCGTCAAATCTCCTGCATATGGCCTTGGACGGCTAAGCAGCACCAGCGAATCACAGACGTGCGGCGTTGCCTAAAGTCGTTTTCACGTTCAGAAGACACAACGGCGCTTATGGAGAAACCGTATAGTATTGCCAATACAGCGCTAGCTCATGTCGCCGGGAAATGATGATCTTCCTTCACAATGTAGGTGTTACATATTTTATATATATAATAATAATTATATGTAATTATTAAAATTAATATTATACTGTGAACATTACAGTTCATTAGCATGTCATTTTCCCATTAGATTTAATTTAATACACAGGCACATTTAATATTCATTCGCCTTTCTCTGTAATTATTTCATAGAATAACATTGAGATATGGTAATGTGTTACATATATATATATATATATAAATTCATTATTGTCTATGAATTTATGTGTACGTTGGAAACTGAAAGGTGATCTTCATTTCAGTATTAATGAATGGAAATAAAATAACAACTCGAAAACTTGGTGGTGATTAGCCGGAATGCTGCGGTGAATCGGCTCAAGATGGCCAGACAACGTCCCCTTACTTCGCTCGCGGTTCGGGTTAAAAAGAAACTCCAAATGCATGGAAGTAATATTTCTAGGAACCTTTGAGTGGTTATAAAAAATAATTTCATTATTTTCTCCACAACTTTGTCGCTGGAAGTTTTTACTTGGAATTACAGAACAAAAAATGGCCAGCGACGACATTTTCTACTGCACGAATATAAAAAATCTCCACATACTTTATTTGAATATTTTTTAATGCGAATATGCTTTAAAGTATTGATAAATTCTGAACACCACCGTCACCTATGACATTTAAAAAACAGTGTCAATTTTTTTCATAATGAATGCTTCAATTTTACGGCATGTTTCAACGTTAGGAATGAAAATAATGTAAAAATTTTGTTTTCACAGAAAATTTGAGTTTTTAATTTATCTAAAAATATGTAAACAAGTTACCACTTTTTTGTGCTCACCATCGTATTCTCTAAAAATTTCCTGCAAAACTGCAGGTACCGATTTTACGTAAGTTAAATTTGTAAATCGAGAAATTTCACAACAGCGCGCTCGTATTCCCCATAAGAAAAGCATTGTCCATAAGAGCCCATTGTGTCTTCAGAACGTGAAAACGACTATAGTTCCGTGCTCTCCGTGACAAGGCGTTTAGCTCAAACACGCTGTATCTTTTCCGTGTGAGACATGACACCGCTGCAGTGCGTTGCTATTGGCTATCGCCATATGCAGGAGATTTGACGCGCACTCTAGAAGTGGAGTGCGTGTAATGGCCATAGGCGTGCGCAAGGTGGGGGGGAGGGTGAAGGGGTTAAATGCTCCCCCTAATCATGGACGTCAGCAGATTTTTACCACGGAGGGATAAGCAAGATATTTTTCCATGAGGCATATTAACCTGATAATAATGTTGACCCCTCAAAAAACACCACTTGAATTTGAAACTATCCCATTAATGTAAATTTCTGTGACTGAAATCCAATTATTAGTACGTGTGAAATATGCACCTTTTAGGTTGACATTCGGTTTCTAAGGGGGAGGTGTTGCCATCCTTGACCCCCTCCTTCCAGTCGTCCAGGTTCCTACATTATTATAAGAGGAATCTTATCGCCGTTATTAAACGATATTATATTCTTAAAGAAAAATAAGAAATTTGAGGCCGATTAAAGTTCAAAACAACTACGGAGGAAGGGGTGAGTGGCGCAACCACAGGAGGCAATGGGCATTGCTCCTCCCTAACCTTGGTCGGAAATCAATTCTAGGGGGGAACAAGGGGACAAACATTGAGGTAAAATAAAGCACGACTAGTGGAATCTAAGAGTAGCAGGACAAAAGGATACTCAAGATGGAATTAGTTTTCACGTATTTCTTGCATTATTTCTTCCAGACGGCCAAGAGCACCTGCAATGGGGCACAGAGGGGCAGTTGCCCACCACGAAATCAATTTTTTTTTACAAATAACAATACATTTCGTAAAATTTGTTTGGTCGCTTCGCTCGTAATGTCTGCTTTTCTTACACTCTTGTCAAATTCAGAGCTGTAGCTAGGGGGCGGCGGGAGTTGGCCATGGACGTTGAACGATCCAATTGAAAAAAATTGTAAAACAGAATGAAATGGCACCCCCATGATATTTGTTGTGCTATATTAAATCAATATTGTTTTCAGTTTGCAAAAATTTGGATCCAATAATTTTCTTGCTTGCTTCGCTCGTAATTTTGTTGTTTTCTGTAATGCACTGTTTGGTGTTAAATGCATGAACACAATTGTTTGGAGGTAAAGGAGCGTTGGACATTTCAGAGAGAATTTATTTATTCGTTATGGTAAGCCTATGTTGCTGCATTACACAGGGTGTCATTTTAATTGCGCCCACGGACCACAGAAACATATAGAGGACATCAAAACAAATAACTTTTGTCAGTAACATGTTTCTCGTAGGTTCGTCATTTCGGCGCTAAAGTCTTTCATAAAAGCCCATATTGCCGCCTGAAGATGGCAACCCAACACATAATTTGATCGATCTGTGACGTCATTTCCTGCATTGAAACAGCGCACGGCAGTATTGCAAGGAACACACAAATTGTGTGAGATATGAATAACTACAAACCACATTATTAGCTGTAAAACGAAGCGAGAAACGCGCCCAGAACACCGAACATCATAGCCTACCAGCCAGAAGATCAGCAGTCATCTCCGGGAAAGAGGAAAGTGAACCAACGATATGAGAAATGGTAAAAAAGTATCCAAAATGAACTGTCAATATCGGATTTCGACTCGGCATACATGTCAAATATCAACAACAATAAATTTTATTGGACTTACAGCTTACATGTGGCTGTTTACGCCCAGCTACATTGCAAATCTCGTTGCAAGGTTGATATCTACAGGTTTGTGTCCTGATGCCTAGTGGTACTTTTGTGCTGATAACGGAAGTATCCGAGATTCACATTGTTACATGACAGCTAAAGCACGTACAACCACAGTAATAATCTAATGATTAATCAGTAGCGAATATACTGCACTGTTCACAGTTGCATACTACGTTGCGTATTACATGTATATCCGGTGCGTAGATAAACACAGTCGTCGGAGAGTGTGTTTTACTACTACTTATATCCCTGTATTTTCAACCATTTTTGTCACTTGCCTCATAATGCCCTGAATATACATTATATTATGTGTTGCTGACCTTTGGAATTTTGAGTTCTTTCATTTCTATTTTGTCATTTATTCAATGTGTCACAGACAACTAGTATCAGAAGGACAAAGTGGATAAGACTAAATTGTAGATGCCAACTTGGTAACTAGATTTGCAAATATTTGACGTGAAAGCCGAGACAAATTTCGATATGACCACTTCCACTTTAATTCTATTTTCTTTCTACCATTTTTCGTATCGTTTGTTTACTTCCTGTTAGGTTACAGAACGTGTTTTCTCGTTTTGTTTTACGGTACATAATGTGGCTGATTGCAGCTATGTTATTTTTCACAGTATGTGTGTTCCTGGCAACACTGGAACGCATTGCTTCACGACGGGATATGACGTCACAAATACAATCTAATGTTGTGTGTGGTTGTCAGCATTCAGGCGGCAAAACGGGCTCTTTTGAACTACTGTAGCGCCGACACGATGCACAAACGAGAAAAATGTGACTAAGAAAAGTTGTTTGTTTTGATGTCCTTTATACGTTTTCGTGGTCCGTGGGCGCCATTAAAATGACAACCTGTATATATACTATACCCATCAATGGATTGAAACAATAAACAGAGATAAAATGAGGTTTTTCTGAACTTTTATCAGGGCTTTTGCCCCCCCCAATCAGAGGGTCTGCGCACGCCTATGGTAATGACGTATATGTAACTCACCATGTCAAGGTCCTGCGTTAAAATATGCGTGCTTCATGCATCAGTTTTTATGACCGTAAAGAACAAACTTTAAAATTACAAACCATAATAAGTATATTACGTAACAATTTGTTAGCTTACGCTGTGTTCGTACATGGTATTCCTACTACAACTTTTCTGCAAAACTATTTTCTTTATTGTTTTGTCTATAAAATATGCCTATGTTTATATAACTCAATTGTCTATTAACCGCCTTTGTCTTTAATCTTACAGTTCCCTTCCTTCACTTTCTTGACGTTTGTTGCATCCCATGTTTTCAAGTTCGGACATTGGAGTCTAAAAAACAAAGTAAGGTTAGAAACATGACAATTTAAAATCTAATCACCTTGAATTCGATGAAGACAAAATTTACAGAGACATAAGAAGTGTTAAAGTTTCAGCCACGAAAGTTAACTTTGTATTCTTGTTGAAATTAAAAATAGTTCTCATTCAAAATTCATAAGTAGTGTGATTTATGCTATAACAAGGGCGAGAAATGATGAACCCCTCTCAGGCAGATTTGGCTACACTTAAAACTTGCTCAACATGCCCATATGAGCTTTTTGCTCAAGTGTGGAACCCCGTCTAATCCAAGATTTTTGTAAAAATGCCCTCGGAAAGTTCCTGAGAAATGATGACCCCTCTCAGATTGATTTGCCCATACTTACAAAAGGCACTTCTGTCAGATTGTTGTCCATAATCCTGTCAAAAATATGCCCCTCTTGATATTTTTTTTGCCCACACCTAAAACTAAGCCAAAAATGCTCATAAGAGCCACACCCACACACACCCACACCCACCCACACCCACACCCACCCACACCCACACATATTTACTTCCGGTTCACTTCCGGTTCACTTCCGGTTCACTTCCGGTCCACTTCCGGTCCACTTCCGGTTTGCCTACTTCCGGTCCACTTCCGGTCCATTTGTGGCCTACTTCTGAGCACAGCTCTGTTAGAGATAGGGATATTATATAAATTTAAAAATTATTTCATTCTTCACAAACAAATCTTATCTAACAATTCCATAACAGTTCCATGCTCAGCTCTGTGTCTGTGTGAGGCAAGCACAGCTCTGTTAGAGATAGGGATATTGAGTATTGAAACATCTAGAAATTATTTTATTCTTCTCAAGCTCAGCTCTGTGTCTGTGTGGGGATTTGTACCTAATAACATCAAAACAACACAGCTCTGTTAGAGACAGAATATTCAATTCCACATCTATAACATCTCTGTGTAATTACATAACAGTTCCATGCTCAGCTCTGTGTCTATGTAGAGCAAAACAGCACAGCTCTGTTAGAGATAGGTATATTATATAAATTTAAAAATTATTTCATTCTTCACAAACAAATCTCATCTAACAATTCCATAACAGTTCCATGCTCAGCTCTGTGTCAGGCAAGCACAGCTCTGTTAGAGATAGGGATATTAAGTATAAATTTAAAAATTATTTCATTCTTCACAAAAAAATCTCATCTAACAATTCCATAACAGTTCCATGCTCAGCTCGGTGTCTGTGTGAGGCAAGCACAGCTCTGTAGGAATATTAAGTATAGATTTAAAAATTATTTCATTCTTCACAACTACCAATTCTATAAGAGTTCCATGCTCAGCTCTGTGTCTGTGTGGGATTTGTACAGCAACATAGCTTTGTTAGAGACAGAGTAGATGGGTATAAATATTATTTCATTCAATTCTTCACACATATATGTTGAACATACGTTGAAACGTTTATATAGAAACAATGGGCATTGATTGCCACTTTTCAGACAAGTTCCTAAATTCCATACAAATACAGAGTTGAAACTGTCATGGCATAGGGATGAAATAACATCTAGACACTCAATAGATGTGAAGAATTAATTATACCCTAACTATTAATCCCTATCTCAGAGCTGTGCTCTGTACAAATCCCACACAGACACAGGAACTATTATGAAGGAATGAAATATTAATATCCCTATCTACACAGACACAAAGCCTTGCTGAGCATGAAACTGTTATGGGAATTGTTAGATGTGAAGAATAAATTTCACAGAGCTGTTATGGATATGGAGGTGAAAAATTGAATGAAATAATATTTATACCCATCTACTCTGTCTCTAACAAAGCTATGTTGCTGTACAAATCCCACACAGACACAGAGCTGAGCATGGAACTATTATGGAATTGTTAAATAAGATTTGTTTGTGAAGAATGAAATTTAAATCTATACTTAATATTCCTATATTTAACAAAGATGTGCTTGCCTCACACAGACACAGAGCTGAGCATGGAACTTTTATGGAATTGTTAGATGAGATTTGTTTGTGAAGAATGAAATTTAAATCTATACTTAATATTCCTATCATATAACAAAGCTGTGCTTGCCTCACACAAACACAGAGCTGAGCATGGAATTGTTATGGAATTACACAGAGATGTTATGGATATGGATGTGAAGAATTGAATATTCTGTCTCTAACAGAGCTGTGTTGTTTTGATGTTATTAGGTGCAAATCCCCACACAGATACAGAGCTGAGCATGGAACTGTTATGGAATTGTTAGATGAGATTTGTTTGTGAAGATCTTTAACAGAGCTGTGCTTGTCTCACACAGACACAGAGCTGAGCATGGAACTGTTGTGGAATTATACAGAGATGTTATGGATATGGATGTGAAGAATTGAATATTCTGTCTCTAACAGAGCTGTGTTGTTTTGATGTTATTAGGTACAAATCCCCACACAGACACAGAGCTGAGCATGGAACTGTTATGGAATTGTTAGATGAGATTTGTTTGTGAAGATCTTTAACAGAGCTGTGCTTGCCTCACACAGACACAGAGCTGAGCATGGAACTGTTATGGAATTGTTAGATGAGATTTGATTGTGAAGAATGAAATAATTTTTAAATTTATACTTAATATCCCTATCTCTAACAGAGCTGTGCTGTTTTGCTCTACATAGACAAAGAGCTGAGCATGGAACTGTTATGGAATTGTGAAGAATTGAATATTCTGTCTCTAACAGAGCTGTGTTGTTTTGATGTTATTAGGTACAAATCCCCACACAGACACAGAGCTGAGCATGGAATTGTTAGATGAGATTTGTTTGTGAAGAATGAAATAATTTCTAGATGTTTCAATACTCAATATCCCTATCTCTAACAGAGCTGTGCTTGCCTCACACAGACACAGAGCTGTTATGTATATAAAAGTGAAGAATTAAATGTCTCTAACAGAGCTATGCTGTACTGATGTTATTAGGTACAAATCCTCGCACAGACACAGAGCTGAACATGGAATTGTTAGATGAGATTTGTTTGTGAAGAATGAAATAATTTCTAGATGTTTCAATAATAATATAATTAAATCTATACTCAATATCCCTATCTCTAACAGAGCTGTGCTGTACTGACACACAGACACAGAGATGTTATGGATATAAATGTGAAGAATTAAATGTCTCTAACAGAGCTGTGCTGTACTGATGTTATTAGGTACAAATCCCCGCACAGACACAGAGCTGAGCATGGAATTGTTATGGAATTGTTAGGAAGATTAATTTCTAGATGTTTCAATAATAATATAATTAAATCTATACTCTAACAGAGCTGTGCTGTACTGATGTTATTAGGTACAAATCCCTGCACAGACACAGAGCTGAAAAGATGAGCAACAGAGGTGAGCATGGAATTGTTATGGAATTGTTAGATGATATTTGTTTGAAGAATAATTTCTAGATGTTTCAATAATAATATAATTAAATCTATACTCTAACAGAGCTGTGCTGTACTGATGTTATTAGCTACAAATCCCTGCACAGACACAGAGCTGAAAAGATGAGCAACAGAGCTGTGCTGTACTGACGTTTATCCCCGCACAGACACATAGCTGAGCGGAACTGTTATAGAATTGTTAGATGAGATTGTTTGTGAAGAGATTTTTCAATAATAATATAAATCTATACTCTAACAGAGCAATGCTGTACTGATGTTATTAAGTACAAATCCCTGCACAGACACAGAAAATGGTTCTAGATATAATAATTCTATACTCAATAATAGCTATACTTAGGTACAAATCCTCGCACAGACACATGTTTCAATAGATATTAATTAACAGAGCTGTGCTGTACTGATGTTGCTCAGACACATAGGAGCATAGAACTGTTATGAATAAGATTGAAGAATAAAATAATTTCTATATCAATAGTCTATACTTATTATCCCTATCCCTGTGCTACTGTAATTAGATACAAATCCTTGATATTTGTTAGATGCGATCCTAACTGAGCTGTGCTGATATTATTAGGCACTATGAAAATTCTCACAGAGCTGTACAGGAACAGGTTTCAAATCTCACAGACACAGAGCTGTACAGCTTGGAACTGATTGGGAACAAGGTTTCAAATCTCACAGACACAGAGCCTTGCTGATATTTCTACAACATGGAACTGTTATGGGCAGGAATTGTTAAATGCACTCAATATTCCTATCTATTATAAACACAGAGCTGTTATGGATATGGAGGTGAAGAATTGAATGAATCTCTAACAAACCTATGTTGCTGTACAAATCCCACACAGACACAGAGCTGAGCATGGAACTGTTATGGAATTGTTAGATGAGATTTGTTTGTGAAGAATGAAATAATTTTTAAATTTATACTTAATATCTCTATCTCTAACAGAGCTGTGCTTGCCTCACACAGACACAGAGCTGAGCATGGAACTGTTATGGAATTGTTAGATGAGATTTGTTTGTGAAGAATGAAATAATTTTTAAATTTATAAAATATACCTATCTCTAACAGAGCTGTGCTGTTTTGCTCTACATAGACACAGAGCTGAGCATGGAACTGTTATGGAATTACACAGAGATGTTATAGATATGGAATTGAATATTCTGTCTCTAACAGAGCTGTGTTGTTTTGATGTTATTAGGTACAAATCGCCACACAGACACAGGAACTGTTATGAAGGAATGAAATATTAAGATACTTAACAGAGCCTTGCTGAGCATGAAACTGTTTTGGGAATTGTTAGATGTGAAGAATAGAGCTGTTATAAAATGTGAAGAATTGAATGAAATAATATTTATACCCATCTACTCTGTCTCTAACAAAGCTAAATCCCCACACAGACACAGAGCTGAGCATGGAACTGTTACGGAATTGTTAGATGAGATTTGTTTGTGAAGAATTAAATAATTTTAAAATCTATACTTAATATTCCTACAGAGCTGTGCTTGCCTCACACAGACACAGAGCTGAGCATGGAACTGTTATAGAATTGTTAGATGAGATTTGTTTGTGAATTTTTAAATTTATACTTAATATCCCTATCTCTAACAGACCTGTTATGGATATAGAGGTGAAGAATTGAATAAAATAATATTTATACCCATCTACTCTGTCTCTAACAAAGCTATGTTGCTGTACAAATCCCACACAGACACAGAGCTGAGCATGGAACTGTTATGGAATTACACAGAGATGTTATAGCTCTAACAGAGCTGTGCTGTACTGATGTTATTAGGTACAAATCCCCACACAGACACAGAGCTGAGCATGGAATTGTTAGATGAGATTTGTTTGTGAAGAATGAAATAATTTCCAATAGATCTATACTCAATATCTAACAGAGCTGTGCTGTACTGACACACAGACACAGAGATGTTATGGATATAAATGTGAAGAATTGAATGAAATAATATTTATACCCATCTACTCTGTCTCTAACAAAGCTATGTTGCTGTACAAATCCCACACAGACACAGAGCTGAGCATGGAACTCTTATAGAATTGGTAGTTGTGAAGAATGAAATAATTTTTAAATCTATACTTAATATTCCTACAAAGCTGTGCTTGCCTCACACAGACACCGAGCTGAGCATGGAACTGTTATGGAATTGTTAGATGAGATTTTTTTGTGAAGAATGAAATAATTTTTAAATTTATACTTAATATCCCTATCTCTAACAGAGCTGTGCTTGCCTGACACAGACACAGAGCTGAGCATGGAACTGTTATGGAATTGGTAGATGAGATTTGTTTGTGAAGAATAAAATAATTTTTAAATTTATATAATATACCTATCTCTAACAGAGCTGTGCTGTTTTGCTCTACATAGACACAGAGCTGAGCATGGAACTGTTATGTAATTACACAGAGATGTTATAGATGTGGAATTGAATATTCTGTCTCTAACAGAGCTGTGTTGTTTTGATGTTATTAGGTACAAATCCCCACACAGACACAGAGCTGAGCTTGAGAAGAATGAAATAATTTCTAGATGTTTCAATACTCAATATCCCTATCTCTAACAGAGCTGTGCTTGCTTCACACAGACACAGAGCTGAGCATGGAACTGTTATGGAATTGTTAGATAAGATTTGTTTGTGAAGAATGAAATAATTTTTAAATTTATATAATATCCCTATCTCTAACAGAGCTGTGCTCAGAAATAGGCCACAAGTGGACCGGAAGTGGACTGGAAGTAGGCAAACCGGAAGTGGACCGGAAGTGGACCGGAAGTGAACCGGAAGTGGACCGGAAGTGGACCGGAAGTAAATATGTGTGGGTGTGGGTGGGTGTGGGTGGGTGTGGGTGTGTGTGGGTGTGGCTCTTATGAGCATTTTTGGCTTAGTTTTAGGTGTGGGCAAAAAAAATATCAAGAGGGGCATATTTTTGAAAGGATTATGGACAACAATCTGACAGAAGTGCCTTTTGTAAGTGTGGGCAAATCAATCTGAGAGGGGTCATCATTTCTCAGGAACTTTCCGAGGGCATTTTTACAAAAATCTTGGATTAGACGGGGTTCCACACTTGAGCAAAAAGCTCATATGGGCATGTTGAGCAAGTTTTAAGTGTAGCCAAATCTGCCTGAGAGGGGTTCATCATTTCTCGCCCTTGTTATAGCATAAATCACACTACTTTCATAATTTGAATTAAATACATAGACATTGATTTTTTTCTTTTATATCAAAACTGCAGTATCAGATACAAGACCATCATCTTATGAACTGCTTCAGTCTATAAGGAAGCATTCACCGCGCATGCGCTACCAACAGACCGAGGCTGCACGATTACTGTATTGAGAATACGGCACAGTTTGAGGCATTGGTTTGAGCGAATGGCGACAAGTGCATCATGTTGTGTAGTTTCGGTTCGGAAGGTTAGGGAGATTTCAGACCTAAGCGACAGGTGACAACGAACCCTCAATGAAACCTTTCGAACCTGGGCCGTTTTCTAAATAGCGTGCCTCCCTGATGGTGCAGTGGTAGCGTCGTCGCCTTGTAACCAAGGGGTCCCGGGTTCGATACCCGGTGGAGGCACATTGTGGTTCGGATCCCACTTTAAACTGTAGGTTCAGTTCCGATTAGCCTTACTGTTCATAAAGTGTACTTAAAACAGTAATTCAATCAGTCAATCTAAATATCGTGCAGACTCGGGCTGTTGTTCACACATGCGCAGTGAATGTTTCACTTTGGACTGAAGGGTCACGTGTTGCTTGTAGCTTCTATGTGAATTTTCCTTGACCCTTGTCGCCTGTAGCTTGCCGCTTCGGTCTGAAAGCTCCCTTAAATTTATTACATATAGTTTATTTCCAAGCGACTCGCGTCGCTTGTCGTGTGTCAATCCTGTTTGAATGCCTAATTTTTGAAAAGATACTGTGAATGCGATTGTGAATAGAAAAAAAGCAAATGAGGTTTCATTATGTTGCTCTATTATCTTGACGAAAATTAATTTCATGGACTGGGTTCTGGCCCCCAGGAACCTTCCTTCGGTGTGCCCTGAAGTGGAACAACAACAAAACTTTCTGACCCTCTTACATAACTCAAAACTCATACACACCAGTGTTGCCAGAACCAGAATTTCTATTTTCCATTTCCATTCAGCTTCTTTCTTCATAAAAAAATGATATTGGTGATGGATATGATGCTACCATTAATTTTACTATTAGTAGCAGCAGTAGTGGTAGAATAATTATTACTTCTACCATTGCCTCATAAAAATATAAATTCACAAAAATATTTGGGGTGATTGAATGAATGAAAATATGGTAGGTATTGAATAAAATTGTACACTTCGCGAGAAACGTAAGAAATGTGAAAATTCATAAACATTGGATTAATACTAGCAGTGCTTAAAAGTTCGATGATAATAGAACAATATTAATTGTTCCCAAACCAAATTTTAAAAAATTATGATTCTTCTGGCAATAATATATTTAGCTACAAAAAAAGAAGAATACATTTTAGACTCTCATGACATGAGCTTGAGTTCAACATGCACGGCAGGCAGTGGCGGCGATTAGGCGGACGTGGGAAGCAGTCCCCCCCCACTATGCTAAACTTTATCTACCAAGGGAAAGTAAACCGCCCTTGCCCACCACCCAAAGTTTAGGCACCTTTCCCCCCATTTTTGGAACCCAAACGCCGCCACTGACTATTTTACTTACATTGTGTCTCAATTCGTCGTATGGGAACTAGACGAACGTAACTAAAAATGCTGTTTTCCTCTGAAGAACTCTACTTGGAGTCAGACCGACATATCTCCACTACTAATCCTTAGCAGTTAAGTTGAGTCACGTGTCTCCAATTTACTGACTCTTTATAAAGGTCTGACACATTCATAAGAATGTATTATTTACTCTTCCCTGTCATCATCATCATCATCATCCTTTGCCGTTTCCTGCCTCTGGCTGGGTCGGCATAGAAGTCAAGCCTCTCCATTTTTTCCTGGTCTTCCATCACTCCTCTCTTTCCACGGTGTTCCAATCTTGTCCTTTTCTCTTAATACTCTCCACTATCTGCTCTTTCCACCGACATCTTGGTCTCCCCCTTCGCCTTATTCCTACTCCTTGTGCATGCTAAGCTCTTACTGGTAGTCTTTCTGCATTCATGCTCTTCGTGTCCGAACTATTTCATTTGTGCTTGATCTATCCCGTCCTGAAGCTTCACCACACCCACTGTCTGTCGGATCTCCTTAAAGATTTCATCTCCACTGCCTGCATCTTTCTTTTGTCTCTCTCTGTCATTGTCCAAGTCTCTGCTCCATACATAATTATCGGCACATACGTAGTATGTGTTATACTAGTATATTATCTTCTTGCATTTCATAAGTACATCCCTGTTCCATATTAATCTTCGAATAGTTTCATATACAGGTAATGGACAAAATAATATGAACACCAATGCAATTGCAGAAAACTTGTATTAGTAGAGGGGTTGGGCCCCCCTTGCCTGAATGACAGCTTGTATCCTACGTGGGATAGACAAATAAAGGTCCTGTACAGTGTGAACTGGAATACGTAGCCACTCCTTGCACAAAACAGTCTCAAGTTCCGAAAGTGTCATTGGAGGTGGAAACCGATTACGCACTTTGGCCTCCAAAATACCCCACAAAGGCTCAATGATGTTAAGATCGGGGGACTGTGGACACCAGATGAGATGTTCTACCTCATCACTGTGCTCATCAAACCATGCATCAACGCACCTAGCAGTGTGAATAGGGGCGTTATCATCTTGGAAGATGGGGCATGCATCGGGAAACAAAGTCTGAACCATGGGATGGAGGTGGTCACCTAACATGGTGCAGTACTTCTCTGCGTTGATTCTCCCACGCAGGACGACAAGTGGGCCAACACCATTCCAAGATATAGCCCCCCAAACCATCACAGACCCCCCAACATGTTTCACGGTAGGCACTAAGCAGTCAATATCAAATGCTTCAGCAGGACTTCTCCACACATAAACACGTCCTGTGGTCTGAAATAATGTGAAAGACGATTCGTCTGACCATATCACATGTTCCCATTGCTGCTGTGTCCAATTCTTGTGCTCTTGGCACCACCTTCTTCGTGTCACTGCATTACGTGGAGTCACCAACGGTTTGGGGATGGCAACTCTGCCATGAATGTTCACAGAATGCAGCTCCCTTTGAATGGTTTTCGTTGATACAGGATCCTGGAGGTGATTGTTCATCTCTGCGGTTATCTGGGACAGTGTTGTCTTGTGCTTTCGAGTCACTATTCGCTTCAACACACGTCGATCCCTGTTGGATAACTTTGTTTTTCGCCCACTATTCTCCTTTGCAGACGTTGTCTTTCCATGTTGTCTGTAGGCTGTCAGAACAGTTGACACTGTGCTCCGTGCTACACCAACAAGTGTAGCTGTTTTTGTCACAGATGCTCCAGCCAGGCGGGCTCCTATGATCATGCCTCTTTTGAAGTCTGAAAGGTCGGACATACCTGCATTTGACGGATAGCTGACTGCTCGCATGCAACTCTCACACCAGGTTCTGATAGACTGATATGTTTGCTCAAGGAATATAGAGATTAGGTAAAGCCATCCGAAGATTGCCGATCTTGCACGAACGCGTGACGTCATCGGAGAAGCAGTGAGCTCGGCTGAAGCAGACGGCCCCTAGCATTTATATGGGAGATTCAGAGAGCGGAAGTATATTATTACTTTTAGGAGGAGGAAAATAATAATTGTCATCCTCCAAGATGGTATTGAGGCATCCTTTTAATGATTAGTAACATAATTGAAAACGCGCTACTTTTAAAAGGGGGCAAAGTACATGTGAAAAAATGTATTTTGAAAATTCATATTCCTGAAACTTTCTGACCGATGCGCTACAAAGAAAGTTGCGTGTTCTCCTTTAGAATTTCGTCATTTTACAAATCGTAATATAATTTTAACAAAAACGTGGCATGCTGAAGAAGAATTAAAGAGTTTAAAAAATAATTTATTAATAGACTTACTTTATTTTACTTCGCTTATCTGTCACATATGGCTAATCGCAAAGATGAGGATGCGTGATGATATGATGAAATTGAAGAAAGGAAAGTAGACCCATGCCCGGGCGGGGATTCGAACCTGGGGGCCCTTGGCATCGTAAAGCGTTGTGCTAACCACTTCGCCACGGAGGTCAGCATTACAAGGAAATAAACAGAAATTGGCATCTGTGTTTTAATATGCGAGAAACATTTGCGAGGAGGTTATTGAAGTAACAAATAATTATTGCAAGATTTTGTGATGAAAATTATTAATATATATATGAAATATCGAGAGTTGACCTTGCAGTCTCTAAATGTACTTTTAGGGTTACGCAAAACCTTTACTCAAAATTGATAGTGTAAATTTATAAGCTATTAAAATTTAAAACTTATTCCTGTTCGAGAAGAGAAACTGCCAAGTCAAATTAATATTTCGTAGAAATACATATATTTGTCTTTCATGAGACCAAGAGAGTATTTGGAGGGGACGCTGGCTTGGGAAGGCTATAGCCCCGGATCTCGATCTGCAAAGGGGCTTCCAGTGGGAAAACATTCCTATGAAATAGTCCAGAAGAAGGGGCGAAATGATTTTTTTTAAATTGCTCAAGAATACAAAGATATAAGTGGATATTTGACAAGCTTAGTCTAAAACTTACAACTGAAGTCGTACGTGTGTGTGTGTGGGGGGGGGGGTGGCTACGTGAGGTAACACAGTGGATATGATTCACAATACTAAAATTAAAATAAATATGTGGGAACAATAGAAATCAAAATATGTTGTAGTTAGTGACGGCGCAATAGTAAAGATGGAGGGGTAAATCATATTTTCCCGGGGCAATCATGTTTATTATTCCGTTACATATGACACAAAAATGCATATTTTGGCTAAAAGAGCATTCATTCATTTATTTATTTTTGTCGTTTTACTGGGGGCAGATAAGAGAGAGAGAGAAATTGTCAAACGAGAATTGGGAGGCGTTCCTGCTCCCCCCCCCTAGTGTGGTCACTGCCTATGGCTATGCTGGAGAAGAAGAACCAATTAATACGCTATTAAATAAAACAGATACTTTTAAAACTTTTAATCAAATTATTTGTGAACTATGATTTAAATTTAGAGAGAGCACATACCTGTTTAATTTTATTTGGATGAGTTAACTTCTGAAGCCTGCCATTTCCGAGCCTTCTTCCGGTGTAACTACACTGCCCTTTGAGCCGTAGCTGCTGCGTTCAGGTGGCGGAACGAGCTGAATACTAATTAAAACATATATGTGACAAATATATATAAAAAAACAACGTGTTGAAGCTATTGACGGCGCCAAAGAAAAGACAGAAGAAGAAGAACGTGGAGAGTGCAGTGATATTTTACGGGAAGCAACAGGCACGTATCCAGGAATTCCTTTCGGGCCGGCGGCTGAACACCATTTTTTAAAGGGGTATCACAATTGTATGTTTAAGGCCAGTGGTGGCAATTGGGTTCCAAAATGTGTGGGGGGGGGGGTGGACAAGGAGACAAGCATTAAGAGGCCATAGTGTGATAGTGTGGAGGCAAAAGAATGGGGAGCAACTATCTCCTAAATCGTCGCCACTGTTTAAGGCTGTCATTTTAATCAGAACGTGAAATCGGGACATTTTCTACCACTCAACTCCTCTGTTTTCATGCATTAATATTGTGTGCCGGAACCATCTCAGTATGTATGTTTGTCCATTTCTTCTCATCAGGCATCAAAACATCTATGTACCAGAAGTGCTTTTACGAAGGTGTTACTCATGCACGGAATGCACAATCCACTCGACAACGCAAGATTCAAACTGTGTGCAGATAACTGGAATCAGACAGTTCACGAATATTTCTCTCTCATTCGAGCCTGAACGCCACTAATGTGTCTTGTCCTCCCATGTTTGCAGCTCTTATAAAAGCAGAAACCCACCAAATTGTTCATATTCATGCCTAAGCACTCGCAAGTGTCCAAAATTGTCTGTTGAGTGTGTGTCGAACCCAGTAGCCTTAAGCAAAAGTATTTTTTTATGCCATGAAATTCTCGGACTGCATACACAAAATTTGGTCCTGGCACAACGAAATCATCACTCAAAACTTTGATTTTCAGTTGATCTGTGCAGCTTATTTCTTTTTTAATAAATTGCTCCAATGCCCAGCCCGATACTTCACTTTAGAGAGAGAGACCTTCGATCTCTTCGTCTTTCCACCCGCACTACTCGAAGTTCCGCTGTCGTCAATGTTTTTAGCTTTGGGACCGAACTGGAACTAGTGGTAGACTTCGTTACTTTACGGTTTTTAGTCCATTTCATTTTCGAATCACTAGATCTTATAAAGCAACCAATGAACACTGACTGATCACTAATCGACTGTATGAATTGTCACACTTACCTCTGAAGTCTCCACCTATTCTGTTGTACAGATCAACCGGGAAATTGAAGCCGCGTATTAATATCCTCATTATATTCTAGAACGTTTCGCAGATATCACGATTCGTAAATATTGCCAGTAGTTCGACTCCTCTTTTTCAAGAACGTTCCCTCTCGCGCTTTCCAGAGATTAAAAAATTACAATGAATCCGAATCGCCCTACCTGCGGCGCTACCTTTGTTGTGCAGCTTCCAAATGCTGACAAGTCTCTTCCAAATGCTGACAAGTCTCCTCTACATAGTGTTCAAGTTCGCTACGACAACACCGAAAGCGTAAGAATAGTTTACGTGCAATATTTTCTACAAAAGGGTTATAGAACATTCTCCGTCTTGCCTAGATAATTATCTCTCTCAAATTATCACCATAGTAGACCTAGTGGCCCGCTTCAACGCCCGAAAGTGAGGCTCGGTGAGGCTCGCAGTGTTGCCAACCGCTTATTCGAAAAAATCACCAAGGTTTTTGGTCTAACCTAACCTAAAACAGCAAGGAGTTGGCAATTTTGCTTGAGAGTTCAGAAAACCGGAAGTGAGGCTCGGTGAGGCTCGCAGTGTTGCCAACATTTTACTCGAAAAAAAATCACCAAAGTTCTTGGTCTAACCTAACCTAAAGCAAGAAGCTGGCAATTTTGCTTGAGAGTTCTGCAACCGAAAATGGGACTCGCAGTGTTGTTAACTCCTCACTCGAAAAAAATCACCAAGGTTTTTGTCTTGGTCTAACCTAACCTAAAGCAAGAAGCTGGCAATCTTGCTTGAGGCTTGCCTTACAGTGCATAAAGCAAAATTGCCAACCTACTGGTACTTTTGCCATGGCCTTTTACAAAAAAAGAGAGAGGAGAGAAAGAGGTGAGAGAGAGAGAGAGAGGAGAGAGAGAGGGAAGAGTTAAACAACCGACGGCTGCCAACACCCAACCTAACCTAACCTAACCTAACCCACTCTAACCTAACCTAACCTAACCTAACCTAACCTAACCTACTCTAACCTAACCTAACCTAACCTAACCCACTCTAACCTAACCTAACCTAACCTAACCTAACCTAACCAGGTCTAACCTAGCCTAAAGCAAGGAGCTGGCAAGTTTACTTAAGACTTGCCTTACAGTGCATAAAGCAAGGTTGCCAACCTACTGGTATTTTTGCCATAGCCTTTTACAAAAAAGAGAGAGAAGAGAGAGAGGGAAGAGCTAAACAGCCGACAGCCCACCTACAGCTTTTTTTTTCCCCTTGGTCTAACCTAGCCTAAAGCAAGGAGCTGGCAACTTTGCTTGAGGCTTGCCTTACAGTGCATAAAGCAATTTTTACCAACCTACATATACTAAACAAAAAGAGCCGGCACTGCCGTAAAAGAGAGAGATGGATGGATGGGAACACTACACGGGTTCAACGTCATCAAATAAAAATCGCCTTAATGGTTTTTTCTTGTAAGGCATGATCTCTATTTTCTCGCAGTGCTACCAACTCCTACCTACACTTTTTTTTTAGTTGGCAAGGGCTAGAGAGAGAGAAAAACTTATAGCTGGGAACAGTAATGAGCGAATGTGCCATATCGTAATTTTCCAACTCCGTATATCACAACCTTTGTAAACCTCTCTCTCTCGGGGGAACGACGTGCCACACACACACGCACACACACGCACACGCACGCGCACGCACGCGCGCATATGTATTGTAACACAAACAAACAAACAAAATAATAATTGTTGTTTTTTAGGATGCCTGGCCCCTATAACCTCGCCAGGGTGCGTGGTGCCCAGCCAAAAAAAGTAAAAGTTTTCTAATGGCTGCGGTTATCTACAACCGCACCTCTGTAGAGTTTCACGTGTTTTATTTTTTTTCTTAAACTTCCATGAAACTCTACAGAGGACCTCCGTAATGCATGCAACGTGTACTAACGACTCTAGTGTTATTTGATGTTGTGATATTTTTGGATATAGAGTTTTATTGTGAGATATAGATAAAAATAATTATGTTTATTATAATATTTTCTTGATGAAGATGGAGAATATGTGTGTGTTACAAATAAAGTTGCATGCTTTTTTTCTAGCGTGTGTGTATGTGTTTTTGATGTTTCGACAGCATCTGAAACGATAAAAAAGAAATTTTATTGTTAATTTTCACGTGTAAAAAACAACAACAAATTTTTTTTGTGCAAATTTTCTGATTGTCTCGTGCTATAGTGCAAAAAAGATATTGTAACTGATAACTAATAAAATTGACATTTGTAACTGATCTGAACTAGTGAAATTTGTATTGTGCCATTGTAACTGATTGTGCTAGTACAAAAAATTTCTTATTGTGCAAGAAAAGATGTTAAAAAACTTGTTAAAACTGCTCTGTGACCCTCTCGTTCTTCACGTCGTAGGCGAAGGACTTCTCTGCAATCAGGATGACACTGCATAGGGTATCCTCGGGCAAGGCATCGTGGAACTCGCAGACGACCTTGATGTTGGTTCGATCGTTGACCACAACCTTCTTTCTCTTAGATGTGTTGATGACGGTCATGGGTCTCCGTGCTTTGAACTCGCTGGGCGTGTAGTACATGTCCACGCTTCCCTCGGTCACGCGTTTGTAAGCCGAGAACGCTTCGTAAAGTTTGAGGTAATCGTTTTTTGTCATGTCGAGGTTGTAATTCTCGCGCGGGAACACTTCGTTGCGTCCATTCTTGAGATAAATGTTCTTGATCTTGCAGTCGTCGAACTTGCTGGAATCTTTTTCCTGATTCTTGTCCCTCCCGGTCTGAAAGAGCACTACGACGAAATCTGGCATGTCGAACTGTATGTTGTTGAACTGCGTCGTCACGTCGAATTCCATGTGACTTCCCGACGCCATCTTCTGCACGCACTGGTAACCGTGAAAGTGAATCGGCACCTGCGGATTTTTCAAGATCTCTGCTTTGTACTTGAGGGCGTAGTTCGTTTCGTATTCCACCACCGGCATTCTCAATTCCATGCTTCGGATGACGCATTTCGCCGCTTCGGGTAAAGTGTTGGCTATCGGCGTGGTGCCGTCCGGACCCAAAGTAGCGTATCGCATCAGTGCGTCGTTGTCGTTGGCCGCTCTTCGAAACGTGATCCTCAGTCCTCCCTTCCACATGATCTCCTTGTAGTCCGAGAAGAAACCCGGCAGCAGACGCATGGGAAAGAGCACCGTGTGACTTCTCGTCGATATTTTGGTCCCGGCTTCGAATCCCCCGGCCTGGTAGTACGCTGCGTCCGTTTTGGATAATTTCAACGTTCCCACCGCCGTCGACGTGATGCCTGGATAATCTATTCTGTCGATGACGGTGTTGTGTTTCCTCACCTCCACCTGCGAGAACAGGTGAGGCACGAAGTTGTCCACGAGTATCAAGTTTGCTGCTGCGGGAAACGCGTCTCCGCTTTCCTTCTTCACCACGTCGAATTGAAGGTAGAGGTCCGCTCTGTGAGGATGAACGAACCCGTCGCCTACGTCCACGTCGTATTCGATCTCCCTGTTCGCTTCGTTGAGATTGGCGAACGTGCGACGGTTGGGAGGGAAAGATTGCAATTCGTAACTTTCGATTTGCTCCATTTTACATGTATGGTTATTTATTATATGTTGATCTCCACAATGGCCGTCGTAGTGGCACCTGCGAAATCCACCACGTCTCCTTTCTCGTTCGTCACCACCAACTCTATGTCGTCTATGCGGTTGCGACATACTGGAAAATAGATCGGCGAAGAGGGTGTGTAGATGATCGGTTCCATGAACTCGGAACTTGGTTTGAAAGTGGCTATGATTCCCGTCTGCTTGTGACTTCCTAACAATCCGTCCGAAGATTTCGTGATCATACCTTCGGCCACGTTACAGTGTACGTTCAGAGTCTCTATGGCCAAGAATTTAGGAATGTTGGTTGCCACGTGCTTGATGCCAGCTTCGAGTTTGGTGTTGTTCTCGAAACCTAAAAGTTCTCCCATGGTGCCCAGGTCCACGGTCTCTGTCGCGGATAGGATTTCCACTCTGTGCGTGACCGAATTTTGAGAAAGGTACGTGCCTTTGGGTAATTGAGCTTGCAAAGTGGAAAGATTGTATTGTCCTGGCGTGACGACGATGTGTTCGCTTCCGACGCTAATTTTGTTGTTGTGCTGCGTAACATTGGGTATGAGGTACATGCTGTAGAATGCACGCAGAGCCATGGATTTAGGATAGACGATGTCGTCGTGCAGCGTGAGTTTCAAGATCGAAGATTCGCTCGTGAGATGGAACACGCCCATCCTAGTGATGCTGTTTGAGGTTCCACAATGCTTTCTGGAAATCCTCGATCGTAGGGTTATTTATTTTAGAGAGAAACGCGAGCACGGAGAGGCAGAGATGACCGCAGTTCACGTCTCCGAAATTTTGAATGCGTTCGTCGTTGTAGTATATAGAGGTTTTGTTCGTTTTCAGGTAATGAATTAAATTTGTAGGTGGAACACCTCCGAAAGAATCGAAAACGAATGCTTTATCATCATTTTTGTGGTAACATATCCAATGCGTGCCTGGATTTTCTTGACCGTCCAAGTTGACTACTCCGCATTCTCTTCTTTTAACGCTTGAAGGTAACGAGTCGGACATGAAAACTCCTCTGAAGTGTTTGATTTGTAACGGTTCGATCAGAGATTCAATGTCTCGGTTGGTGAGTGCTTCTGTTTCTTTTTTTTAAACTTTTTCATCACGCCCTTTCCTTTTTTCTTCTCCATGGCCAGGTTGTGACGTTTCTGTTCTTCCAACTCGGCCTTGTTCTTCTTCGAGTCGATGACTGTTTTCGCGATGGCGGCACTTCCGCCGGCCAAACTTCCAACGGCCCCCAATGCCGCCAGGATGGCCGGGATGCTGAATATGAAACCTCCGATCTTTTGCTGTTTCCGCGAACGCTGCAATCTTTTCAATTGAGGTGTGCTGAGCAGCAATTTCATTCCGTGTCCTTTCGACAAGCAAGAACGTTTCTTCTCGCGTTGTTTCTTGGTGAGTAACCCATCGAGGGTACCTAGATTTTTTAGATTCGAATATGGTATCTGGTACACGACACCCTTGGGCTTCATGTTGATGCTCTATGTGTTATTTTCACGGTATGTTATTTATATATATATTCTGAGATTTTTTCTTGTGTAGTTTTTTTTACGGTATGTTATTTATATACCCCACCCCAATTTTTGTTTTGTGTTCATGGCGATGGTGGTACCCAGTGCGGCGACCCGTTCACCTAGCGATGCGTCTCTGCTCACGAACCTTTCGAAAGCTACATGTTCCAATTTTTTGTCTGCTTCGTGACGTGCATCCAGATCCGTCTGCGTGGTGTTGTAAGCGATGTCGTGATCTTTGCATGCGGCGTCCAACGGATTCACACCCTTGTCTCCTCTCTCCAATCTTTTCTCGAGTTTGGTACCCGGTCCGCAGTACTGATAGCCAGGTAGATGCATCTCGAAAGGTAACTTGTTGATGATGTCGTTCACGAGTCCCTTTCCTTCGGCCACGTTCCAAAATTTCGGAGGCAGCGTGTTGATGATTTTGATCAGGTAACCTATGCCCTTGTCGTCGTTCACGATGAAGTTGGAAAGTTTCGTGCTGATCATGTCCACGATGCCAACCTTCTCGTTGTAGAAATTACGGTTGCCTGCATTCTCTTCGCCGGCTATCACCAACAATCGGTCCACGAGCTTCCTCACGTCGTCCACCCAAACGAATTCTTTGGGTAACGTGTTGTAGCGTTTGACGCCGCTGCCTGTTTTGACCTGGTTCCAAATCGGTTTGATGAGATTCCTGTACTTCTCGCCGCTGCTCGATTTCACCCTATTCTGCGAGGCGTCGTTGTTCTGGTACAAGGCATCCGTCATGATCAAAATTTCCTTGTAACTCTGGTAATCTTCGTCGGTGTAATCTTTCGGCTGCTTTTTGGCAACGAGTTCCCACAGTCCCACCGCACCCGGATACCTGTTCCAACTATCCTTGTCGCCTAAATTAACTTTAATGTCGTTGCCTTCGAAGGTCACCTTCGATTTCCCAATCTTCCACACCACACCGCCGCCTTCGTTGGTTTCCATGCTAGGATACAATCCGAACACTTCATCCTTGTCGAACTTCCCCGTACTCAGGTAGTCTCGTGCCAAAGGCCCCAACTCGATTTTATCCGAAGAGGACGTGCTACCAATGGCTCGACGTCGTGGCGGTGCATCCTTCAGTTCGAACGGCGTCGAAGGAATGCTCGAAATGGGCGTGGGTACAGCATAACTTTTAGCTGCGAGCGGCACGAGTTCGTTGATCAAATTTTTATTTTGTTCCGTGACACTTTTAATTTCTTTACCTAGACCGCTGATGGCATCGATCACAGGTTGATCCTGACGTTTCTTCTCTTCGTAGAATCCGCGATTCTCGGATTTCCAACCTTTGAAGCGTTTCGCGAGGTAATCGCGAAGCTTGAGATTTTCGTCTTCGATTTTTCGTTTCGTCATGACGTTATTTATATACGTCGTTTCTCACAACGTTGCAACGTTTAGAAAGTCGTTGATTTTGTTTCTGTATTTTCCGTCGTTGGGTTTCCTCGTCATGTCGATCGTCGCGAATCCGAAATCGTCACCGTTCCAGCAAGTAGAGCAGCAGCGTTCCGAAAATTGATTGTAGTTCATGTCTCCGCCTACGTAGTCATCGTACGCATGCTTGAGGTTGGTGTGATCTTGACGAAACAAACATATGAAATTAGCGTTGTCGCGTACTAACTGTTTTGGAATTTTGGAAAACGTTTGAGCTAGGTAAAAGCAATCCATTCCTTTGTGACGACCTTGCGTGAAAAAGTTGCGAATTTCATTTTGATTTTCCAGGTTGGCGTCGTCGAACACAACGACTGAATTTTCACGACAATCGTCGAGTGGTTTTTTTTCCGAGGCAAACGTTGCAATGTCCAGACCATCGTACAGTTTCATCAGTTGCTGGTATTTGGATTGCTCCAAACTTTTCGAGAACACGTACAGGTGCCTGTTCTTCCAATCTAACCAATTCGGTGCGAGGAGAAAATTGTCCACGAGCAGTGTTGTTTTCCCACACCCCGAAGGACCTACGATCAGACAGCGGATGCTGTCGGGAAGCAACTCACCGTTCTTTTTCTTCGTTTGACTTTCCGGATCCGGTAGACGCTTCACCACGTTCCACGTACTCACAAGATCACTTCGTTCGCGTCGATCCAACTCTTTTCCGGAAGTCCCAGCCATTTGACAAACAGTTTGTCACCTTTCCTACGCAATACTTTCTCGATGAGGTACGTGTCGGGGTGTTTCGTTTTAGAGAGTTCCTCTTCGTAAAATCTTCCTTTCAAAATCTCGCCGCTACTATCTTTTATTATATACGTGTGTCGGTTTCCGGGTAGAACTCGAACCACCGTAAAAAGTTCCGTGCTCCAATTTTTTGTGAATCCCTTCTCGAAGGTGCGTTTGAATTTGCTGATCCTCACCCGGTCTCCAATTTTGTATTTAGCTTTTTTTGTCGTGGGTGTGTACTTTGGACAGTAAACTGTAGAAATTAAACGCTGCTCGTCGGATTTCGTAACGTCGGCTGGCTTCATGCCTATCGTTCTGTGTACCGTATCATTATAGGTGTCGACGAGTTCCGGCAGGATGTCGACCCATTTGTAATTTCTCCGAAGCGTGAATCGTTTCCACATGTGAGTTTTCAAGGTTCGATTGAATCTTTCCACGATGCTGGCTTTGATGTGACTGAAGGTCGAATAATGTCGAATCTTGTGTTTTTGAATAAACTTTTGGAATACGGCGTTGTAAAATTCTTTACCGTTGTCCGTTTGCAGAAACCGTGGTTTTCTGCCGCCGCTTTCGCGAAAAATTGTCTTGAATGCTTCCGTGACGCACGTTCCCGTTTTCGCCTTCAAAGGTAGAGCCCATGCGAATTTCGAAAACGTGTCTATGACGGTGAGAAGGTACTTGTTGCCCTTGTTCAATTTATGCACGTTTTTCAAATTGCCGCTACTCATCTCCACGAGGTCACTTTGCCAGAGGTCGTCGATGCCCTTGGTTACCACAGCCAAACGTTCGTAGTTACGGCGTGCAGGTTTATGCAATTCTTCGACGATGGCTTGCCTAGACATTTTTTTAGAGATTACGTTTCAAGAGAAGCACAAGCGTGATGGGATTCAAAGAGGGTGGCACTTCGCTCGTGTTTTGAATGATCAGCTTATCGCCGGCACTCACGTCGAAAACGGTAAGATCTTCGTCTTCGTGTATTCGTTCCAACGCGACAGAGGAATGTTTCCTGCTTTCTGGACACCACGATTCGATATCAAAGTCAAGGTGGGAACGCTAGCTTTTCTGCCGTGAGACCAGTACGAAAATTCGTTTATCTGAATCGTGCCATCGAGGAGAAACTTGTAGTACGGATGATAAGGATGCAGCATGTACAGTTTGTTACCTTCGACGAAGGTGGAGATTCTCTGTTGATTGGGAACGCTGTTGATTTCGATGGCTTGCAGAGAATGCAGTTTAGCGAATTTAGTATCGACGCCGAGCAGATTACTGTGAACTTGTCCGAGTTTATTTTCGATGGGCAGCAAATGCTCGATTATGGTATCCGTTACGGCAGAAAACGACGGTTTGATTTTCACTTCCACGTTCAACTGCTTGTAGTTTTCGTTGAGTTCTTGCAACTTGGCACCGAAAGAAGCCAGCGTCGATTCCTGCGTGGATTCCAGCACTCCGACTTGATCTCTGATGTTGACGACGATGTTCTGAAGGTTCTCGACTTGATTCAATTTCGAGCTCTTCTCGGAAAGATCGTTCACGATGCTTCGCATCTCTGTAAACTGCGTGTGAAGGTCGGCGACGCTCTGCGAAGTGGGCAGCGTCGACACCAGCGAACTAATTTCGTCCCGAATCTCTTCCACGTTCGCCGTTTCCGTTTCTAGTCGTTTCAGCATTCGAGATATGTTTCTTTTCAAAACGTGTAATTCTTTGGAGGTGGGGAGATTGGCCACCCTACTCTCGAGATCGCTCAATGAACTTTTGATGTCGCTCGATTCGGATAGTGCCGTCACCGCCGTTTTCAATTTTTCCAAATCTTCGCTCGAAGGTACGCTCGTCCGTAACGATTCCAAGTCACCCTGTATGTTGTCCAGTACGTGATGAAAATGAGCAAGATTGGATTCGACGTTCAAATTTTCTAAATATTCGATCTTCTGCTGAACCGTGCTTAACGTGTCTTGAATGCTCGTCAACGCTCTCGCTTCAGCGTGAATATTTTTAATTTCTTCGTTGATCAATTCCAAGGACGCCTGAAGCGTAGCGATGGTGGTTTGAATGTGTTCGAAATCTTGATAGGCCTCCAATTGAATTTTTATGTTCGCGACGCTTTTACCGATGACCTGCAGTTCGTCCGACGATGGTAGGTTCGTCATTGTATCTTCCAAAGTCTGCAACTTGGATTTAATTTCTTCCAACGTGCTGGTGAATTCTTCTTGTAATTTGGAAACGACGACATGCAAGCGTTCTGCGTCTATATCGTTCACGACGGTTTGAAGTTCAGAGAAATTCTTTTCTATTGCGGAAGTTCGTTCTTCGATTTCGAGTTTCAATTTTTCCAAATCTTCATTTTTCGATTGAAATTGCTGTAATTTGACCAAATCATTTTGAAGCGAATCCACGCTCAACTGTATATTTTGAACGCTGTCGTAAGAAGGTACGTCGACATAATTTTTTATCAGCGTTTTCAGTTCGGAATCGATTTTCAGAATGGGGTCGAGACATTGAGTTTGGAGCGTAGCGATTTCCGACTCTAAACTTTTGTTTAAGGTTTCCTGCAAAGCGATCAAATCGGTCCTCAACTTCTTAACTCGAATGTCCAACATGAGAATCTCTTCTGCGTGGTCTACACGCTTGGTGTTGCCGAAAATGTCGTTTGGCATTTTTGGTTAACGGTTATTTATAATAGGATAGACGATTCGTAATTCTACGAAGAGAGGAATAAGTTTGTCGTAATCTCCGAGAAGTTCCATGTAAAGATAATCTCCTGCAGACACATCGTACGTAATGTTAGAAAGCATCTTGTCGTGCTTGATTCGAAAAATGTTCTTGCCGGTAGAAATTTTGATTTCGCCTGCGTTTTCCGGATTCACGGTGATTTGAAGTTTCCCGTCGATCGGAATGTCGTAGAAATGTAAATTGTTATTAAAAACATAAAACATCTTGCCCACATCGTCATTCAGTTTCGTCCAAATGCTGTTGAGGTGAATGATCAACAGACCGTTGAGTTTAGGTAACACGGAAGGTAAGACTTCATGATCTGGTGTGGTTTCCATAATGATCTGTTTTATGAAACCGAACAAATTCATAGGCATGCTGGTTATTTAAGAATACGGTCAAAGTTTTTTGTAATGACAGTCAGTGTTTTTTTTTTTTTGTAATAACTAACAACATGATTTTTTTTTGTTTTGTTTTGTTTTTATGAATCTTCTGTTGAAGATGGACATATGTTGCAGGTTTTGCTTTCTGCTAAGCGATAGTGCCCCCACGGCAATGTGTGAATACCACACTCGAGAACGCACCTCTTGTCGTCGTTGGGATCCAGGGCAATTTTTCCAACTTTGTTTGTGGTCAACACATGGTCGACGCTCTGGATGCGCTGTTCTTCTCTTAGAACCGACGACCTGGTTTTGAGGCAATCGACAAAGTCCTCGAATGCGAGATGCTCCCGAACCACCTGTCTGCCGACACCCTTGGCCTTCTTGGTAACGCTGCCCTCGGCTTTGATGGCATAGGCCTTGGCGCGAAGACCTGCAAACTCGAGAATTACATCACCGTCCTTCTCGTCTTTGAGTTTGCCAGGCACTTTTTTGTTTCGGGGCAGGATGCCGTACTGGTTCGGCTGGGGATAGCCCGAGGTGTCGAAGAGGTTAACCAAAGCTGGTACCGTGACTATATCCCTGTATGCATCGGCTGAGTGGACGTGGTACACCAAGCTGTCCGTGTCCGTGTAGAGAAGCGAGATGTTGTGGCTATAATGTGGACGTAATATGTCGTAGTACGTCTCGAACATGTGCAGCTTGCTCAGGTCTAATACTGAGGCACCAACATAAATTGGCTTGTCGAGCCTCACCTCACTCTTCCTCATATGCACCAGAGCAAGCTGCTCATTATAAATGGTCCTCGATTTGAATAACGGGTTTGCTACGAGCCTGCGACATTGTGCTTTCCTCGTTACCAATTTTATGTCCATGCGATTCCGTACATTCTCCATAGTTTTGCCAAACACCGCATTATTCATTAACTTGAAGAAATCGCGATCGAAATCAGAAGTGGCGACTGTGCGATGTTCGGTGTTGAGCTCGATGTATGGCTTCAACCATGGAGAATGCTCGAACATCAAAACTCGATGTACTGTGCGGACGGTAACCCCTTGCTTCATCAACCACCGGAGGTTTTGGTAGTGCAGGACATAACGCTCTTTGGACTCGAAGTCCATGACGAGCTTCTTCTGGTTGGAATCCGGTGGACACTTCAACTCGGGTGCAGGGGGAAGATCGCAGAACAAATCCTGCAGCTTCTCGGAGAACTCAAGGTCCACCTCGGCGAAGAACCCATGTTCCGAATCGTCGAAGCTTTCGACGTCGAAGTTGGAAGGGTCAGCCCACTCGAACCCTCTAAAGGGGAGTGGCTGCATCATGGAGTGTCCGTAGAGGTTATTGACGTCCGTGTACATGATGTAGCTGGACGGTTGTGAGGGGTCGTAACCGGTGGCCGTGTGGTGATTGTTGGCGTGCGAGTGTCGTTGCGACACCTGGACCATTCCACCCCGCACGGCACGTTCTACAAACAGCATCATGTCCACGTCCGAAAGAAGCTCCAGCTCGATCTTCGTCACCAGAAACATGGCCGACCATGCCAGTCCGGGGAGACTGTAGAAGTAGGCGGGGTCCAGCTTGTAGATGGTCTTCGCAGTTGCACGGAACGTCTGGAACACGTCGGCGAGGAGCGTCACATCAAGTCTGAGGTAGGCGTCGTGGTAGTCCCCGAGAGTTCCACAGCCCAGCTCGCGCCACATGGACTGGGCGTGGTGATATTCCTCGTCGGTGATGTTCGAGCCGCGTAGCTGACTGTAGAACTTCGCCTGGGGAGGTAGCGTCGTCTCTGCGAACTTGGAAGGGTCTGTAATATATTCGTAGGGGTAGACCCCCTTACGCTTGAAGAGGCCGGCGTCCAAGTTCGGAAAGTTTCCGGAGGTAATGAGCATTTGCTCGTCGCTAAGCTTCCCTGCGAGAGCATCGAGGCTGGCCGGGAGGAACCTCAGAGAGTCGAGGAAGCGAAGCTCGACGGTAGAGTGTGTTTCTGAGATTCGCACCCACTTGCTCAAGCTAATGTAACGCTCCTCGTTCTGCGCCAGGACGTTGATTCGCATGTCGTCGTACCCAAGATGCTTGACGAGGTGGTGGAAGTCGTATCCCGAGCCATTATGAAAAAACACAGGGATGAAGCGCGGGTCCCGGGCCATGAGGTTGCATCCGTTGCACCATGGACCAACATACCTACCGTTAAAGTGATCATGGTGTTGGACTTTACGGTTGTTGGCGGTGTACTCCTTGACGCAGACAGGGCAAGCGATAGCCTCGTCGTGTCTACGTTGATCGTCGGGGGACAGTGGGAGCATAGACTTGGGGGGCAACAGTACCTTCCCTATCTCGTTGGCCTCGACAACCATCCTCTCGAGGAAGTGTTTGGCTGCGTCGGGGCCACGGTACACGTAGGGCTCGGGGGCAATGTGCTGGTCTCGTCGCACCACAACGTATGCGAAACTGGATGCCTCGTGGAGTTGGTAAGGGGTGGTAGAGGAAACTTCGGGATCGGGATCGCAAGTGGACAGGGGTTTGAGGAAGGCCTCGAAATCCGCGATGATGATAGCGGGATGCTCCACCATAGCACCGTGCATGTGGAAACGCTCCACGGTGCCAGGTTTGGGCAAGACTGCCACACCCGGCTCGTTGGCATTGCAGTAGATCTTGTGGCTGGCAAGCTTCTCTGCAGCGATGTTGGGACCTCTGATGCGCTGGTAGTCCTGCTGTTCTCGATTATCAAAAGTTGACAAGCACCTTCGACACACCTCGACGTGGTGACTATCACTGCTCCGTTGGCTCGAAACAAGTCTAGAGAGGGAACGGATAAGGGTGTAGTGATGGTGAGTTTCATCCTTGATGAGCAGAAGGTGAATTTCCTGTGCACCATCAACGTTTACGTCGCTCACCCTGATGGGGTACACCGCATTTTCGTCAGTGAGGCCATAAACGTTGATGGCCAACCGCGCACGAACCTCAAAAGTAGGGCAGTTTAGACAGTTCACCAACCTCATTTGGGGCTCAGGGGGCTCATGCCTTAATGGATTTGTCTCGTAAGGCAAGAGCCCCCTGGTCTGGCAGTGTTGCCAGCTCCTTACTCGAAAAAATCACCAAGGTTTTTGGGGTAATCTAACCTAAAACAAGGAGCTGGCAACTTTTTTCTCGCAGTGTTGCCAACTCCTCACTCGAAAAAATCACCAAGGTTTTTGGGGTAACCTAACCTAAAGCAAGGGGCTGGCAATTTTTTTCTCGCAGTGTTGCGAACACTACACCCGAAAGTAAAGCTCGGTGGGGCTTGCTTTAATGGTTTGCTCTTGTAAGGCATAACCCCCCCCCTATTTTCGGGGGTGCAATGTTACCAACATCTTACTCGAAAAAAATCACTATGGTTTTTGGTCTAACGTAACTTAAAGCAAGGGGCTGGCAACCGTGCTTGAGGCTTGTTTTACAGTGCATAAAGCAAGGTTGCCAACCTACTGGTACTTTTGCCATGGCCTTTTACAAAAAAGAGAGAGGAGAGAAAGAGGTGAGAGAGAGAGGAGAGAGAGAGAGAGGAGAGAGAGAGGGAAGAGTTAAACAACCGACAGCTGCCAACACCCAACCTAACCTAACCTAACCTAACCCACTCTAACCTAACCTAACCTAACCTAACCTAACCTAACCAGGTCTAACCTAGCCTAAAGCAAGGAGCTGGCAAGTTTACTTAAGACTTGCCTTACAGTGCATAACGCAAGGTTGCCAACCTACTGGTACTTTTACCATGGCTTTTTACAAAAAAAAAGAGAGAGGAGAGAAAGAGGGAAGAGTTAAACAACCGACAGTCTACCTACAGTTTTTTTTTCTTGGTCTAACCTAACCCAAAGCAAGGAGTTGGCAACCTTGCTTGAGGCTTGCCTTACAGTGCATAAAGCAAGGTTGCCAACCTACTGGTACTTTTGCCATAGCTTTTTACAAAAAGGAGAGAGAGAGGGAAGAGTTAAACAACCGACAACCTACCTACAGCTTTTTTTTTCTTGGTCTAACCTAACCTAAAGCAAGGAACTGGCAACCTTGCTTGAGGCTTGCCTTACAGTGCATAAAGCAAGGTAGCCAACCTACTGGTACTTTTGCCATAGCTTTTTACAAAAAAAAGAGAAGAGAGAGAGGGAAGAGTTAAACAACCGACAGCTGCCAACACTCACCTACAGCTTTTTTTTTCTTGGTCTAACCTAGCCTAAAGCAAGGAGCTGGCAACCTTGCTTGAGACTTGCCTTACAGTGCATAAAGCAATTTTTGCCAACCTACACACACTAAACAAGGAGAGTCGGCAAGAAATATGTACTGCCGTAAAAGAGAGAAAGATGGGTGGATGGCAACACAGTATGTGTGTGCGTGTGTGCGTATAATATGTAGCATTATTAACTAGAGTGTGTTGGCAATTTACTTACAACTAAAGAAAATAGAGATGCCAACTTTGCTGTAAGATGAAAAGAGAGAGAGAGAGATTTATGGCTGGCAACAGTGGTGAGCGAATACACCATATCGTAATTTTCCAACTCCGACAATGTTTATATATCGTGATCTTTGTAAACCTCTCTCGGGGGGAACGATGTGCCACACACACACACACATACACACACACGTGTATTGTGACACAAAATTCAAACAAACAAAATAATAATAATTGTTGTTTTTTTAGGATTCCTGGCCCCCATAACCCCGCCAGGAGTGCGTGGTGCCCAACCAAAAAAGTAAAGGTTTTCCCGTACGACCTTCGAACGTAGAATTGATTAACGTGCGGGCGAATCTCTTCCGGAATGTTTTTCAATTCGTACATCTGACCATACATGCTATTCATCATCAATTTAGCCGTGTTCTGTTTGGCGTCCATTTCGAGCAGTTTGCCCGGCGGTAAAGTCTTATTGTTTTTAAATTTTTTGATTTTTTACGCAAGGCCATGATCTTGCGTATGCACGTGGCGTTTAGCGTGTCTCGTGAAAAATACACGTGAAGATCAGCTTCCGTACAACCGGCTGGATTAGTAACGCCGCGATAAACATTAACTTCCGTACCGGGCAGAATGCCTGTTCCGGCGGCGTGGAATTCGCGCCACTCCCAAGTTCACGTTGAAAGGGGAGAGGCTGGCTACTACTTTGGCCATACACATGCCCCCTTAACTTGCCCCGTAGGACACGTTCTGTTCTCTTACGAGAATTAATATAGGTTGCCATAGAACCCTCCAATTCATGACTTAGCAAAAAATCTGTTTGCGGATTCATCACGTACGCCTATATGTGAGAAAAAGTATGAATAGAACCTATGCTAGGAAATCCAAAATGGCGACCGGAAGTGGGGTTATCTAGGAAAGAGTAAAACTTAGGAGAAATCTGTTTGCGGTTTCATCACGTACACCTATATGTAAAAAAAAGTATGAATAGAACCTATGTTCGGAAATCCAAAATGGCGACCGGAAGTGGGGTTATTTTGGAAACGGTAAGACTTAGGAGAAATCTGTTTTCGGATTCATCACGTACACCTATATGTGAGAAAAAGTATGAATAGAACCTATGTTCGGAAATCCAAAATGGCGACCGGAAGTGGCGTTATCTTGGAAACGGTAAGACTTAGGAGAAATCTGTTTGCGGATTCATCACGTACGCCTATATGTGAGAAAAAGTATAAATAGAACCTATGTTCAGAAATCCAAAATGGCGACCGGAAGTGGGGTTATCTTGGAAACGGTAAGACTTAGGAGAAATCTGTTTTCGGATTCATCACGTACACCTATACGTGAGTAAAAATATGAATAGAACCTATGTTCGGAAATCGAAAATGGCGACCGGAAGTGGGGTTATCTTGGAAACGGTAAGACTTAGAAAAAATATGTTTGCTGATTCATCACGTACACCTATACGTGAGAAAAAGTATGAATAGAACCTATGTTCGGAAATCGAAAATGGCGACCGGAAGTGGGGTTATTTTGGAAATGGTAAGACTTAGAAAAAATATGTTTGCTGATTCATCACGTACACCTATACGTGAGAAAAAGTATAAATAGAACCTATGTTCGGAAATAGAAAATGGCGACCGGAAGTGGGGTTATCTTGGAAACAGTAAAACTTAGGAGAAATCTGTTTGCGGATTCATCACGTACACCTATACGTTAGTAAAAGTATGAATAGAACCTATGTTCGGAAATCCAAAATGGCGACCGGAAGTGGGGTTATCTTGGAAACGGTAAGACTTAGGAAAAATCTGTTTGCGGATTCATCACGTACACCTATACGTGAGAAAAAGTATGAATAGAACCTATGCTCGGAAATCCAAAATGTCGACCGGAAGTGGATTTATCTTGGAAACAGCAAGACTTAGAAAAAATATGTTTGCTTATTCATCACGTACGCCTATACGTGTGTAAAAGTATGAATAGAACCTATGTTCGGAAATCCAAAATGGCGACCGGAAGTGGGGTTATCTAGGAAACGGTAAGACTTAGGAGAAATCTGTTTGCGGATTCATCACGTACACCTATACGTGAGTACAAGTATGAATAGAATCTATGTTCGGAAATCGAAAATGGCGACCGGAAGTGGGATTATCTTGGAAACGGTAAGACTTAGGAAAATTCCGTTTGCGGATTTTTCATGTACACCTATACGTGAGAAAAAATATGAATAGAACCTATGTTCGGAAATCCAAAATAGCAACCGGAAGTGGGGTTATCTTGAAAACGGTAAGACTTAGGAAAAATCTGTTTGGTGATTCATCACGTACGCCTATACGTGAGAAAAATATGAATAGAACCTATGCTCGGAAATCGAAAATAGCGAGCGGAAATAGGGTTATCTTGGAAACGGCAAGACTTAGAAAAAATATGTTTGCTGATTCATCATGTACGCCTATACGTGAGTGAAAATATGAATAGAACCTATGTTCGGAAATTTGAACGAAGCGAACAGAGAGATCGAATACGACGTGGACGTAGGCGATGGGTTTGTTCATCCTCACAGAGCAGACCTCTACCTTGAATTCGACGTGGTGAAGAAGAAAAGCGGATACGCGTTCCCCGCAGCAGCAAATTTGATACTCGTGGACAACTTCGTGCCTCACCTGTTCTCGCAGGTGGAGGTGAGGAAACACAACACCGTCATCAACAGAATAGATTATCCGGGCATCACGTCGACGGCGGTGGGAACGTTGAAATTATCCAAAACGGACGCAGCATACTATCAGGCAGGAGGATTCGAAGCGGGAACCAAAATATCGACGAGAAGTCACACGGTGCTCTTTCCCATGCGTTTGCTTCCGGGATTCTTCTCGGACTACAAGGAGATCATGTGGAAGAGAAGACTGAGAATCACGTTTCGAAGAGCGGCCAACGACAAAGACGCACTGATGCACTGATGCGACGCAGTTCAACAACATACAGTTCGACATGCCAGATTTCATCGTAGTGCTTTTTCAGACCGGGAGGGACAAAAATCAGGGAAAAGATTCCAGCAAGTTTGACGACTGCAAGATCAAGAATGTTTATCTGAAGAACAGTAGAAACGAAGTGTTCCCGCACGAGAATTACAACCTCGACGTGACCAAAAAAAAAAAAAAACGATTACCTCAAACTTTACGAAGCGTTCTCTTCTTACAAACGCGTGACCGAGGGAAGCGTGGACATGTACTACACGCCCAGCGAATTCAAAGCACGGAGACCCATGACCGTCATCAACACATCTAAGAGAAAGAAGGTTGTGGTCAACGATCGAAGCAACATCAAGATCGTCTGCGAGTTTCACGATGCCTTGCCCGAGGATATCCTATGTAGTGGAACGTGGAGAGAAACCTTGGTGATTTTTTCGAGTAAGATGTTGGCAACACTGCGAGAAAATAAGGCTTATGCCTTACAAGAGCAAACTATTAAGGCGAGCCTCACCGAGCCTCATTTTCGGTCGCAGAATTCTCTATTTGGGTCTACTAATGTTGCCAACTCACTAGGCCGTATCAATATTGCGCGCTCAAGCATGATTTAATTTTATTATATTTTTAGATTGACCACAAAACAAGGTGTTGACAGGTAGTGTGTATATATATTGTAAGAAGATGTTTTATTATCAACCTCTACTTCTTGCAGTACATCCTGGACACAGCGTTGCAGGTTAACAAAGGACCTTTGGTCAGTATATATTTTTTTTCTTAAAACTGTTCGGTTACTCACTCGTTCCTGACATCATACACAAAAGTTTTCTCCGCGATGAGGATGACGCTACACAGAGTGTCGGCAGGCAAGGCATCGTGGAACTCGCACACAATCTTGATGTTGGTGCGATCGTTAACAACCACCTGCCTTCTTTTAGATGTGTTGATGATGAACATGGGTCTGCGAGCTATGAACTCGTTTGGATTGTAGTATACGTCCACGTTACCGGAAGTCACTCGTTTGTAAGCTGTGTACGCCTCGTACAGTTTCAGGTAGTCCTCTTCTGCGATGTTTAGGTTGTAGTTCTCACGTGGGAAAACTTCGTTCCTGCCATTTTTGAGGTAAATGTTCTTAATCTTGCAGTTGTCGAACTGGCTTGAATTTTTCTCCTGATTGTTACCTCTTCCTGTCTGGAAGAGTACGGCTGCAAACTCGGGCATGTCGTAGCGAATGTTGTTGAATTGCGTGGTTACGTCAAATTCGAAATGATTGCCGGAAGCAGGTTTTTGCACACACTGGTAGCCATAAAACTGAATGGACACTTGAGGATTCTTCAGGATGTCGGCTTTGTACTTGAGAGCATAGTTTGATTCGTATTCTACCACTGGCACGCGCAGCTCCATGGACCTTACAATACACTTGGCAGCGTCGGGTAGTGTGTTGGGAAGCAAGGTAGTCCCGTTCGGACCCAAAGTGCTGTATCGCATCAGTGCGTCGTTGTCGTTGGCAGCTCTGCGAAAAGTAACACGCAAACCACCCTTCCACATGATCTCCTTGTAGTCCGAGAAGAAACCGGGCAGCAGACGCATGGGAAACAGTACTGTGTGACTTTGAGTTTTGATTTTTGTACCTGCTTCGAATCCCCCTGCCTGGTAGTATGCTGCATCGGTCTTGGAGAGTTTCAGTGTTCCCACGGCAGTCGAGGTAATCCCGGGGTAGTCAACCCTATCGATGACGGTGCCGTGCTTTCTAATTTCCACCTGTGAGAATAGGTACGGCACAAAATTATCTACGAGTCTTAGGTTTGCGTTGGCAAGAAATGCTTCGCCGTTGTCTCTCTTCACTACATCAAACTTGACGTACAAATCAGCTCTGTGAGGGTGAATGAATCCATCCCCGACGTCCACATCGTATTCTATCTCTCGATTCGCTTCGTTAAGGTTGGCAAACGTGCGACGGTTGGGATGGAAGGACTGCAACTCGTAACTTTCGATTTGTTCCATGATGGCTATTTATTATATGTTAATCTCCACGACGGTAGTGGTCGCGGCTCCTGCAAAATCAACCACCTCCCTCTTCTTGTCTGTCACTGCTAATTCTATGTTGTCTATGCGATTACGAGATACAGGAAAGTATATCGGTGGGGAGGGTGTGTAGATAATTGGCTCCATGAATTTAGAGTTTGGTTTGAACGTAGCGATAATACCTGTCTGCTTGTGACTCCCTGGGATGCCGTCAGAGGATTTGGTGATCATACCTTGATCATTTTTTTACAGAGCAGTTCGGGTAGGTTTTTATTTATAGACCCCACCCCAATTTTTTTTTTGTTTTGTGTTCATGGCGATGGTCGTACCTAATGCGGCGACCCGTTCGCCCAGCGAGATGTCTCTGCTGACGAGTCTCCCGAAAGCTGCGTGCTCTAACTTTCTGTCAGCATCATGACGTACATCGAGATCGGTATTGGTATTGTAGGCAATATCGTGATCCTTGCATGCAGCATCCAGGGGATTCACACCCTTGTCGCCTCTCTTTAGTCGCTGTTCGAGTTTGGTACCGGGGCCGCGGTACTGGTAACCTGGCAAGTGCATCTTGAAGGGTAGCTTGTTGATGTTGTCGTTCACGAGACCTCGACCTTCGGCCACGTTCCAAAATTTCGGAGGTAGGGTGTTGATGATTTGATGAGGTACCCTATGCCTTTGTCGTCATTCACAATGAAGTTGGCAAGCTTGGAGCTAACCATGTCCACAATTCCTACCTTCTCGTTGCGAAAGTTGCTGTTGCCTGCATTCTCCTCTCCTGCAATAACCAACAACCTGTCTATGAGCTTGCGCACGTCGTCAACCCACACAAACTCTTTGGGCAGGTTGTTGTAGAGTTTGACGCCGCTGCCTGTTTTGACCTGGTTCCATATCGGCTTGATGAGGTTCTTGTATTTTTCGCCGCTGCTAGATTTGACGCGATTCTGCGTAGCGTCGTTGTTTTGGTACAAGGCATCCGTCATGATCAAAATTTCCTTGTAATTTTGGTAATCTTCGTCTGTGTAATCTCTTGGTTGCTTTTTTGGTGATGAGTTCCCACAGTCCAACCGTACTAGGATACCTGTTCCAGCTGTTTTTCTCACCCAAATTGACTTTCACGTTGTCACCCTCGAACGTGACTTTCGAAACGTTTCTCACAACGTTGCAACGTTTAGAAAGTCGTTAATTTTGTTTCTGTATTTTCCGTCGTTGGGTTTCCTCGTCATGTCGATCGTCGCGAATCCGAAATCGTCACTGTTCCAGCAAGAAGAGCAACGTTCCGAAAATTGATTGATCAACAGGCCGTTGAGTTTAGTTCGAGAAAGACGAGGTTTTCGGATTGTACCCAACCATGGAACTCAACGAGGGCGTGGTTTGGAAAATCGAAAAATCGAAAGTCACGTTCGAGGGTGACAACGTGAAAGTCAATTTGGGTGAGAAAAACAGCTGGAACAGGTATCCTGGTACGGTTGGACTGTGGGAACTCATCACCAAAAAAGCAACCAAGAGATTACACAGACGAAGATTACCAAAATTACAAGGAAATTTTGATCATGACGGATGCCTTGTACCAAAACAACGACGCTACGCAGAATCGCGTCAAATCTAGCAGCGGCGAAAAATACAAGAACCTCATCAAGCCGATATGGAACCAGGTCAAAACAGGCAGCGGCGTCAAACTCTACAACAACCTGCCCAAAGAGTTTGTGTGGGTTGACGACGTGCGCAAGCTCATAGACAGGTTGTTGGTTATTGCAGGAGAGGAGAATGCAGGCAACAGCAACTTTCGCAACGAGAAGGTAGGAATTGTGGACATGGTTAGCTCCAAGCTTGCCAACTTCATTGTGAATGACGACAAAAGCATAGGGTACCTCATCAAAATCATCAACACCCTACCTCCGAAATTTTGGAACGTGGCCGAAGGTCGAGGTCTCGTGAACGACATCATCAACAAGCTACCCTTCAAGATACACTTGCCAGGTTACCAGTACCGCGGCCCCGGTACCAAACTCGAACAGCGACTAAAAAAGGCGACAAGAGTGTGAATCCCCTGGATGCTGCATGCAAGGATCACGATATTGCCTACAATACCAATACCGATCTCGATGTACGTCATGATGCTGACAGAAAGTTAGAGCACGCAGCTTTCGGGGGACTCGTCAGCAGAGACATCTCGCTGGGCGAACGGGTCGCCGCATTAGGTACGACCATCGCCATGAACACAAAACAAAAAAAAATAGGGTGGGGTCTATAAATAACAACCTACCCGAACTGCTCTGTAAAAAAATGATCAAGGTATGATCACCAAATCCTCTGACGGCATCCCAGGGAGTCACATGCAGACAGGTATTATCGCTACGTTCAAACCAAACTCTGAGTTCATGGAGCCAATTATCTACACGCCCTCCCCACCGATATACTTTCCTGTATCTTGTAATCGCATAGACAACATAGAATTAGCAGTGACAAACAAGAAGAGGGAGGTGGTTGATTTTGCAGGAGCCGCGACCACTGCCGTCGTGGAGATTAACATATAATAAATAGCCATCATGGAACAAATCGAAAGTTACGAGTTGCAGTCCTTCCCTCCCAACCGTCGCACGTTTGCCATCCTTAACGAAGCGAATCGAGAGATAGAATACGATGTGGACGTCGGGGATGGATTCATTCACCCTCACAGAGCTGATTTGTACGTCAAGTTTGATGTAGTGAAGAGAGACAACAGCGAAGCATTTCTTGCCAACGCAAACCTAAGACTCGTAGATAATTTTGTGCCGTACCTATTCTCGCAGGTGGAAGTTAGAAAACACGGCACCGTCATCGATAGGGTTGACTACCCCGGGATTACCTCGACTGCCGTGGGAACACTGAAACTCTCCAAGACCGATGCAGCATACTACCAGGCAGGGGGATTCGAAGCAGGTACAAAAATCAAAACTCAAAGTCACACAGTACTGTTTCCCATGCGTCTGCTGCCCGGTTTCTTCTCGGACTACAAGGAGATCATGTGGAAGGGTGGTTTGCGTGTTACTTTTCGCAGAGCTGCCAACGACAACGACGCACTGATGCGATACAGCACTTTGGGCCCGGACGGGACTACCTTGCTTCCCAACACACTACCCGACGCTGCCAAGTGTATTGTAAGGTCCATGGAGCTGCGCGTGCCAGTGGTAGAATACGAATCAAACTATGCTCTCAAGTACAAAGCCGACATCCTGAAGAATCCTCAAGTGTCCATTCAGTTTTATGGCTACCAGTGTGTGCAAAAACCTGCTTCCGGCAATCATTTCGAATTTGACGTAACCACGCAATTCAACAACATTCGGTACGACACGCCCGAGTTTGCAGTCGTACTCTTCCAGACAAGAAGAGGTAACAATCAGGAGAAAAATTCAAGCCAGTTCGACAACTGCAAGATTAAGAACATTTACCTCAAAAATGGCAGGAACGAAGTTTTCCCACGTGAGAACTACAACCTAAACATCGCAGAAGAGGACTACCTGAAACTGTACGAGGCGTACACAGCTTACAAACGAGTGACTTCCGGTAACGTGGACGTGTACTACAATCCAAACGAGTTCATAGCTCGCAGACCCATGTTCCTCATCAACACATCTAAAAGAAAGCAGGTGGTTGTTAACGATCGCACCAACATCAAGATTGTGTGCGAGTTCCACGATGCCTTGCCTGCCGACACTCTGTGTAGCGTCATCCTCATCGCGGAGAAAACTTTTGTGTATGATGCCAGGAACGAGCGAGTAACCGAACAGTTTTAATAAAAAAAATATATACTGACCAAAAATCCTTTGTTAACCTGCAACGCTGTGTCCAGGATGTACTGCAAGAAGTGGAGGTTGATAATAAAACATCTTCTTACAATATATATACACACTGCCTGTCAACACCTTGTTTTGTGGTCAATCTGAAAATATAATAAAATTAAATCATGCTTGAGCGCGCAATATTAATACGGCCTAGTGAGTTGGCAACATTAGTAGACCCAAATGGAGAATTCTGCGACCGAAAATAAGGCTCGGTGAGGCTCGCCTTAATAGTTTGCTCTTGTAAGGCATAAGCCTTATTTTCTCGCAGTGTTGCCAACATCTTACTCAAAAAAATCACCAAGGTTTCTCTCCACGTTCCACTACATAGGATATCCTCGGGCAAGGCATCGTGAAACTCGCAGACGATCTTGATGTTGGTTCGATCGTTAACCACAACCTTCTTTCTCTTAGATGTGTTGATGACGGTCATGGGTCTCCGTGCTTTGAATTCGCTGGGCGTGTAGTACATGTCCACGCTTCCCTCGGTCACGCGTTTGTAAGCCGAGAACGCTTCGTAAAGTTTGAGGTAATCGTTTTTGGTCACGTCGAGGTTGTAATTCTCGTGCGGAAACACTTCGTTTCTACTGTTCTTCAGATAAACATTTTTGATTTTGCAGTCGTCAAACTTGCTGGAATCTTTTTCCTGATTTTTGTCCCTCCCGGTCTGAAAAAGCACTACGATGAAATCTGGCATGTCGAACTGTATGTTGTTGAACTGCGTCGCATCAGTGCATCAGTGCGTCGTTGTTGTTGGCAGCTCTTCGAAACGTAACGCGCAGTCCTCCCTTCCACATAATCTCCTTGTAGTCCGAGAAGAATCCCGGAAGCAAACGCATGGGAAAGAGCACCGTGTGACTTCTCGTCGATATTTTGGTCCCGGCTTCGAATCCCCCGGCCTGGTAGTACGCTGCGTCCGTTTTGGATAATTTCAACGTTCCCACCGCCGTCGACGTGATGCCTGGATAATCTATTCTGTCGATGACGGTGTTGTGTTTCCTCACCTCCACCTGCGAGAACAGGTGAGGCACGAAGTTGTCCACGAGTATCAAATTTGCTGCTGCGGGAAACGCGTATCCGCTTTTCTTCTTCACCACGTCGAATTCAAGGTAGAGGTCTGCTCTGTGAGGATGAACAAACCCGTCCCCTACGTCCACGTCGTATTCGATCTCTCTGTTCGCTTCGTTCAAATTTCCGAACATAGGTTCTATTCATATTTTTACTCACGTATAGACGTACATGATGAATCAGCAAACATATTTTTTCTAAGTCTTGCCGTTTCCAAGATAACCCTATTTCCGGTCGCTATTTTCGATTTCCGAGCATAGGTTCTATTCATATTTTACTCACGTATAGGCGTACGTGATGAATCCGAAAACAGATTTTTTTTAAGTCTTACCGTTTCCAAGATAACCCCACTTCCGGTCGCCATTTTGGATTTCCGAGCATAGGTTCTATTCATACTTTTTCTCACATATAGGCGTACGTGATGAATCCGCAAACAGATTTCTCCTAAGTCTTACCGTTTCCAAGATAACGCCACTTCCGGTCGCTATTTTCGATTTCCGAACATAGGTTCTATTCATATTTTACTCACATATAGGCGTACGTGACGAATCTGCAAACAGATTTCTCCTAAGTCTTACCGTTTCCAAGATAATCCCACTTCCGGTCGCCATTTTCGATTTCCGAGCATAGGTTCTATTCATACTTTTTCTCACGTATAGGTGTACATGAAAAATCCGCAAAAAGATTTCTCCTAAGTCTTACCGTTTCCAAGATAATCCCACTTCCGGTCGCCATTTTGGATTTCCGAACATAGGTTCTATTCATATTTTTTTCCCACGTATAGGTGTACGTGACGAATCACCAAACAGATTTTTCCTAAGTTTTACCGTTTCCAAGATAACCCCACTTCCGGTCGCCATTTTGGATTTCCGAACATAGGTTCTATTCATACTTTTTCTCACGTATAGGTGTACATGATGAATCCGCAAACAGATTTTTCCTAAGTTTTACCGTTTCCAAGATAACCCCACTTCCGGTCGCCATTTTCGATTTCCGAACATAGGTTCTATTCATACTTTTATTCACGTATAGGCGTACGTGATGAATCCGCAAACAGATTTCTCCTAAGTCTTACCGTTTCCAAGATAACCCCACTTCCGGTCGCCATTTTGGATTTCCGAGCATAGGTTCTATTCATACTTTTTCTCACGTATAGGTGTACGTGATGAATCAGCAAACAGATTTCTCCTAAGTCTTACCGTTTCCTAGATAACCCCACTTCCGGTCGCCATTTTGGATTTCCGAACATAGGTTCTATTCATACTTTTTCTCACATATAGGTGTACATGATGAAACCACAAACAGATTTTTCCTAAGTTTTACCGTTTCCAAGATAACCCCACTTCCGGTCGCCATTTTCGATTTCCGAGCATAGGTTCTATTCATATTTTTTTCTCACATATAGGCGTACGTGATGAATCCGCAAACAGATTGTTTTTGCTAAGTCATGAATTGGAGAGTTCTATGACAAACTATATTAATTCTCGTAAGAGAACAGAACGTGTCCTACGGGGCAAGTTAAGAGGGCATGTGCATGGCCAAAATAGCAGCTGGCCTCTCCCCTTTCAACGTGAACTTGGGAGTGGCGCAAATTCCACGCCGGAACAGGCGTTCTGCCCGGTACGGAAGTTGATGTTTATCGCGGCGTTACAAATCCAGCCGGTTGTACGGAAGCTGATCTTCACGTGTGATTTTCACGAGACACGCTAAACGCCACGTGCATACGCAAGATCATGGCCTTGCGTAAAAAATCAAAAAATTTAAAAACAATAAGACTTTACCGCCGGGCAAACTGCTCGAAATAGACGCCAAACAGAACACGGCTAAATTGATGATGAATAGCATGTATGGTCAGATGTACGAATTGAAAAACATTCCGGAAGAGATTCGCCCGCACGTCAATCAATTTTACGTTCGAAGGCCGTACGGGAAAACCTTTACGTTTTTTTTTGGTTGGGCACCACGCCAGGGGGCCAGGAATCCTAAAAAACAACAATTATTATTATTTTGTCTGTTTGCTTGCGTCACAATACACGCGCACGCGTGTGTGTGTGTGACACATCGTTCCCCCGAGAGAGGTTTACAAAAATCACGATATACAAACATTGTCGGAGTTGGAAAATTACGATATGGCGCATTCGCTCGTTACTGTTGCCAGCCATAAATCTCTCTCTCTCTTCATCTTACACCAACGTTGGCATCTCTATTTTTCTTAGTTGTAAGTAAATTGCCAACACACTCTAGTTAATAATGCTACATATTATACACACATACGCACACACATACTATATTACCATCCACCCATCTCTCTCTTTTACAGCAGTGCCGGCTCTCTTTGTTTAGTATATGCAGGTTGGCAAAAATTGCTTTATGCGCTGTAAAGCAAACCTCAAGCAAGTTGCCAGCCCCTTGCTTGAGGCTAGGTTAGACAAAAAAAAGCTGTAGGTGGGTTGTCGGTTGTTTAACTCTTCCCTCTCTCTTCTCTCTCTTTTTTGTAAAAGGCTATGGCAAAAATACCAGTAGGTTGGCAACCTTGCTTTATGCACTAAGGCAAGTCTTAAGTAAACTTGCCAGCTCCTTGCTTTAGGCTAGGTTAGACCTGGTTAGGTTAGGTTGGGTTAGGTTAGGTTAGGTTAGGTTAGGTTAGGTTAGGTTAGAGTGGGTGTTGGCAGCTGTCGGTTGTTTAACTCTTCCCTCTCTCTCTCCTCTCTCTCTCTCCTCTCTCTCTCCTCTCTCTCTTTTTTGTAAAAGGCTATGGCAAAAGTACCAGTGGGTTGGCAACCTTGTTTTATGCGCTGTAAGGCAAGCCTCAAGCAACGTTGCCAGCTCCTTGCTTTAGGTTAGGTTAGACCAAAAAAGGCTGTGGGTAAGCTGTCGGTTGTTTAACTCTTCCCTTTCTCTTTTTTTTCTTGTAAAAGGCTATGGCAAAAGTACCAGTGGGTTGGCAACCTTGCTTTATGCGCTGTAAGGCAAGCCTCAAGCAAGGTTGCCAGCTCCTTGCTTTAGGTTAGGTTAGACCCAAAAAAAAAACCTTGGTGATTTTTTCGAGTGAGGAGTTGGCAACACTGCAAGAAAATATACCTCAAGCAACGTTGCCAGCTCCTTGCTTTAGGCTAGGTTAAACCCAAAAAA